>NC_134700.1:217429476-218029476 GCF_043290135.1 Rhipicephalus microplus
ACTTCGTGTTGCCATACTTTTGCCAAGGCATCGCATTTGTTGTATACGTTTCTTTGGATTGCCTCGAGCGTATGTCAAAGTTTGCTGCTAGAGATAGCGCTTGCAAAATCGGCTTTCACGAGAGTGCGAAAAGCCCGTTGCGCTAACGAAAGCACAGGCGTAACTAATTAGTCTCGTCAGTTTGGTTTATGCTCTCAAACGGGCCACGTATCCATCAGAATAGGCCCTGCGATTCTAATTAGCCGTATTCCGGCGTGAAAAAAATAAAGGTTATAAGGGCACAACTTCGAAAGTTTTTAATGGGCTTTGTTAAGCCCAAAGTATCACAACCTTAAGTTCTATTCTTAGGCTGAATAAAAGCAGGGTCTTCGTAAATTTATACGACATTCCATGTGCGGGTTCACGCTCTCGCACTAAAACCGTGATCAGCGTACGTATGTAAAAATAATCTAGTTGAACATAAAGCTTCCTTTCGATAGAAATCCAAGTGACACAATAATCTTGTCGCAATCGGATCAATATATTGTAGCATGAATGTGTGTAAGATTTCGCGTTGAAGCTTTACGGCTTGCCCATATACGTGCCTTGAAATCATGCTCTCTCAGTGCGTTGCGTGCCACTCGTCAACAGCGTAACAAACATGTTATTGTCGTTGACGGCCTGTACGCCGATAAATTTTTCTGATTTAGTAAAGTTCTAATCTTGGATGCCACCAGTATGGAATGCCCACACGGTTTAGTGCTGATGAGGTTATCAATAACCCAAGACGGTTCTTGTTATCCGTGTACATACCAGCGTACTTTTCATTGCCTGGCACGAGTTTTCCCGGATAAAGGGTTTTGTCTTCTTAAACGTCTTCTTAAACGTGATGAACGTAACACGACCTCAAAGCTTACAAACTTGTCTTCAAGAGCAATAAATACGGTTGAGAATATACACGTAGAAACAGGTAGGACAAGTAGAAAGATTACACATGTAAGTCTATGCGAATGCAAACGAATGAGGAAGAGGAGGAGGAAGAAAGTTTAGGCGGAAAGACAGGGAGGTTAGCCAGTTCTTTGACCGGCTGGCTACCCTGTGCTGGGGAAAGGGGTGAGGGGAATGATAGATGTTAAAAAGAAATGCTGCGAAGAGAAGGAGAAATTACAAAAAAAACTGCGACCGAATGAAAATTTGCAAGCTGTGCCGTCGTTCGTCCTTTTTGTATGAGTCTTAGCCTCCAGCTTGTTTATTGTGTGATCAAGTACTAACAAACCACAATTTCTATAGTAAAGCGCATGCACATTGTTACTTTAAAGAGCACATGTACTTCAAACAACGTACTGCGGCTGCGTCGCCTACATTTTTTATGGAGGCGAAGATGCTGTAGGCTCGTATGCTGAGATTTTGGCGTACGTAAAAGAATTCCGGGTGGTCGGAATTTCTGGAACCCTCTACTGCGGCGTCTCTCATATTGATCTGGTGGTTTAGGGACGTCAAACCCCACATATCAATTGCTTCAAACCACGTGGCCTATTCTGGCTCCGAACAACCGCCATGTCAGAGTCTCGCCCCATTGACCACTGCGTAATGGTCCTGCTGAAACAAATGGACTATGAACAAAGACACAAGCAGCTACTACCGCCAAAATGGACTCATGAGCAGCTGCTGATGAGGCAAACCACAGTAGGACTGTGGCCTTGCCGTGCTGAAATTTAGGTCACCCCGGCAACATCTATGCTGCGAAAGTAACAAGCCGATAGGAGCGACTCGCAAGAGTGACCTGCTATACTTTCATTTCATGTTTTTTTTATTTTTGCTCTACAATAATCAAATTTAGCCACGCTTTACTGAACTGGACTTGTATAAAAGAACGCACAACAACTCACCTTACAATCGAATAGTGTTTTGCTACGTAAAACCTCAAAGCCTAAACTAACAGCCAGTATAGCGAATGAATGAAGACGCTTGTATCGATTTCAGGAATGTTCATGCACATGACGTTCTTGTAGTGGTGCCTATAAGTTCCGACATTCTGTAATTATTTTCCCTCTGACATGTGTTTATAAAATAACACATCTTAAAACAATCGCAAAGGCTTTTTTATGAGCAAGAAATTGCTGTAGTGGATTTAGAAATCAATGCTTCTGCAAGTGTCTCAGTTACTCTGTCCATATCTGTTCTCTATTAAGTTTTTTTAGACGCCTTCTTTAGCCATTGTCGCAGAACGAAGGGTATTAATCCACCATTATTCAGTAGGGTAGCGTGACATGCACAGTTTTGGCAGCCGTTTGCATGGGAAAATGTTTATTAGTAATACTATTGGCGTTTGGCTGTGTTCAAGATTACGTCGTGGATAGTTTGAAGTGCTTCTGAAAATTTAAGATTTTATTGTATGCATCAAACGAAGTAAACAGAACAGGCAAACTGAAGCTAAATGTCGAGTAGAATCAGTAGCACATAGGCGTATACCACTTATAAAAAACGGCGGGTTTCACATGGTATACGTACTTGTAATAACAGACGTGTTTGTGCTTTCTCATTTTTGCTATGCTACTCCGCCTTGGCTGAACACTTACGAGGGATTGTACTACAGCTGCTACACTGCATGCACCAATACCAGGAAGATAACATCTACACGCTATCAAGGAACACGTTCGAATTTGTCACGTAATCATTTACGCTCTAGAACACTTTCTTCTTAAGCTATTCCAGGAGCCTACCGACATTCATCATCATCATCATCATCAACATCAGCCTGACTACGTCCACTTCAGGACAAATGCATCTCCCATGTTCCCCCAGTTAACCCGGTCCTGTGCTTGCTGCTGCCAATTTATGCCCGCAAGCTTCTTAATCTCATCTGCCCACCTAACCTTCTGTCTCCCCCTAACCAGCTTGCCTTCTCTGGGAATCCAGTTAGTTACCCTTAATGACCAGCGTTTATCCTGTCTACGCGCTACATGTCCGACCCATGTCCATTTCCTCTTCTTGATTTCAACTACGATATCCTTAACCCTCCGTTTGTTCCCTAATCCACTCTGCTCTCTTCTTGTCTCTTAAGGTTACACCTATACCATTTTTCTTTCCATTGCTCTCTGCGTTGTCCTCAATTAAAGCTGAACCCTCTTTGTAAGTCTCCAGGTTTCTGCTCCGTAGCTAAGTACGGGCAAGATACAGCTGTTCAAGACCTTCCTCTTGAGGGATAGTGGCAATCTACCTGTCATCATTTAAAAGTGCTTGTCAAATGTGCTCCACCCCATTCCTATTCTTCTAGTTACTTCAATCTCGTGGTTCGGCTTTGCGATTATTACCTGCCCTAAGTAGACATAGTCTTTTACAACTTGAAGTGCACTATTACCTATCTCTAGGCGCTGCTCTTTTCCGAGGTTGTTGTACATTACTTTCGTTTTCTGCAGACTAATTTTAGGACCCACCTTTCTGCTCTCCTTGTCTAACTCCGTAATCATGAGTTGCAATTCGTCCCCTGAGTTATTCAGCAATGCAATGTCATCGGCGAAGCGCAGGTTACTAAGGTACTCTCTATTAACTCTTATCCCTTACTTTTCCCATTCTAGGCTTCTGAAAACCTCCTGTAAGCACGCGGTAAATAGCATTGGGAAGATTGTGTCCCGCTGCCTTACACCCTTCTTGATTGGTATTCTGCCGCTTTCTTTATGAAGCACATGATAGCAGTTGATTCCCTTGTAAATTTTATTTAGGTGAACTAAATTTAGGTGAACACCTTTCATTTAAGTGAACTTGAACCCGAAAGATGAATACTCTAAATACTACTGACTCATGCTGTGCGCTAACTGAGGCGAGAACATTTGCCGGCCGTTGATACTGGGACCATTGATCGAGCCCGTCGTAATTATATATATCAGTCGTCGAACTTTCCGACGTTATCACTGGTGCTTGGCAATCTCTCGAATAAACTTGACTGTTCGTGTCCTGCACGTCATCTTTAACAGAATGATCTCATAAAATGTGAAGCTTCTGAAACATTGTGGCGGGGTCTTCAACGAACGTCGCTAACAGCCTTTTTTTTAGTTTAAGCCCGACTACATCAGAACAAAGCAATAAACACGCCTGGCCCTATTTTGTCCTGTATCAAATAAAGTTCGGGCTTATGGTTAAGATGGCTCAGGTCTTTAACAGAAGAGACTTCTGAAATCACCTCTGTGACTTGACACCACCTCACTTCAAAAACACAAAAGAAATTTACAATTGGATAGATTGCTCAGACTTGTTCCCCACTGCTATCTACTGGAACGAACATTTATGGGTGATGAGAGGAAAGGCAATGTCTGTCGACTCAGCGAGCAAACCATCAAACAGTGGGTTTGCACATGTTATGCGCTATGTCTGTGTATCTGCCACATCCTTTGAGATATGCCTTGAGATCGCGTGTCTATAAATACACAATAAATCTGCATATACAGGTGCCTAAGTTTTAGGGACCAAAAGTTAACCAACTGGAAGTGTTATAATGAAGTGCTGCGTATTTTACAGCACTTACCTTTACGTGCAATGTCCGTAATGATATAAGTATTATACACTCAAGCTATGTGCCTTTCATAACTCAGACTTTGCGAGCCACTCAAGAGAGAGAAATAATTAAAAGGAAGAGACAGGGAGGTTAACCTAGACGAACTGGTTTGCTACCCTGTACGGGGGTGGGGAAAAGGGTCGGAAAGAAGGTAGCTATAGAGATATAAAATAAATTAGAAAAAACAACAAAAAACACAAAAAAACAAAAACAAAAACACATGCACACACATTCAGAGAGTTCCAATCACAGTCGTTTGGACAGGCCGGTTGAACGCAAGAAGCGCATGAGCACCTTCACAGCCTTCTTCTGCGACATAAAGTCCTGTCGGCAGCGCAGGAGTCTTTCTTCCGAAAGACTCTGGATGTCCAGTTCATCTAGTGCATTGCAGAGTGACTGTCTCTGCTAGAAGTATTGTGGGCATTCACACAGAATGTGCCAAGTTGTTTCATCACTGCCACAATGGTCGCAGGCAGCAGTGTCAGCCATTCCTATGCGGAACGCGTACACATTGGTAAATGCGACGCCCAACCTTAATCTGCACAGCATAGTAACGTCTCGTCGGCGTAATTCCGGAGGAATTCGAAGACTGAGAGTTGGGTCTAAAGACTGCACGCTATAGTTAGCAGCTGGCAGCGAGCACGCAGGTGAAAAAAAATGTTTTGAAGTTACTGCCAATTCGCCCCACGTTCTCCGTATCGTTAAACACGGCATTGCCTTCACCCAAGCGATTTTTTGCGGCAAAATGTTTCAGTCAGACGTGATACGAAGAAAATTTAAGCGACAAGTACGATTAACTTATGGTTGGCTCACTTTTCGTGGTAACGCCTTTGCCGAAACAGCATATCAATGGCAAAGACTTTCAAGATGACTGCCAGATGGGCATGTTGGTAATTGTTCATGACGAAACAAGCGCTAAAAATACACACACTGAGAGAGGGCACATATAAGAGCTCACTGGCAACTGATTTTTTTTTATTTCGAACTGAGCACTAGTAGGTGCATAACACGCATGTACGTCATTCCGAACCTCCCCCTGACATCATCAACAACGTGATATGCCAAAATAACAACTCCCATAATCGATGGCATACAAAAAGCGGACAACGAGAGAAATATTGGAAGCGTATAGAATTAGGAAAGCAGGTGACATCTCCGTCAGCCAAGCGTCTGTTTTACTAACAGGTGCGCGAAATTAACTTCTTCAGATGTAACATAACAAAGCGCATTTTTTTACGTTTTCTTTTGTTAGATTTTTTAAGAGGGGGGGGGGGTCACACGTGTTTGTTTCCAGTTGTTTGACATTGATTATTGGAGTGGTTTGTTTAGTATGTCACGTTGTTGATGTCAGGGGAAGGTTCGAAACGACGTACATGTGTGTTACGCATTTATTAGTGTTCACTTCGAAAAATAATTTTCTGTTGTTAGTAAGCGCTCGTCTGTGTTCTCTCTGAGTGTGTGTATTTTTTAGCGCTTGTTTCATCATGGCAAAAGCTTGCGTCTGCGACAGAAAGCACCGTGTCGCAAATAGAACGCATTGGCTGTCATGCCATACTTAGAACCCCTATCGAGACGCGCCAGTCTCTCAACCCTACACCACCGGCATTCCTTAGTCAAGATCTAGGTCATCCTCTAGTTGAGAAAAAAAAACTACAGCAGGGACACTCTCCACTGGAGGCGTCGCGGAATGTGCAGCACGTGCTTTGGAGACGAGACCAGCATCCGAAGCATTGGTCTGGGAAAGAACGGGGGCGCAGGTGTCAATGCAAACTTGGTGCGCATACAAATTTCGCATATTTTCCGCATGCCAATGTTGAGAAGACTATTTGCTTCTGAAAGCGTTCAGGTGTTTGAGAGTAACCAGAACATTTTGTTTCCTATTGTTTGGACTTGCGTTACCTTTTTTATCACGAACGAGCAGAATATGCAGATGCTTGCGGCAACTATCGAAGGGGGAAAAAATTCAGTGGCGAATCAAAACAGTGTGTACATTTTGAAAGAGTGATTTCATGTTTCCCTGTCCAATCACATGCGCGCAATCGCGGCAGCCTCGTTCTGTCCTCCATTGTATGCGGCTGCCTGAATTTTATACGAACAGCACTTTAATTTGCGTGAGCTCCTTTTGTTAAACCTGGCTGTCGCTTTTGTCCTCCTGGAGCCGTACACTTATGTCTCGTAATAAAAACGGCACAACAGGTTAGTTTGCTGTTATATTGGTGCATATATTTCAGTATACCTTTGTGATTTGTTATTTTAGTTAGGCCGGCATCCTACGAAGTATTTAGAATATTGCTGCAGTGGTAGGGAAAGTATTTGTGCATTGAAGCAGGAGCTAAAGGCGTTCTGTCTAAAAAGATGGCCGTCTTTGCAGCATACTATTTTTAACGGCGCTTTTTGCGCGCAAAGTAACAGTTCATTGAAAATACCTTTAATGCTCTTAGCAAACGGATATACAAGCGTGCGGGTGCGCGATCGTCCTGCTGGCTCCATCACGTTGAACACCTATGTGTGACAAACTGAACAAAATAGTTATCGGCCTTACATGTCATATCTTCCCACTCATCCCATTCGGTGGTGCTTCCATAGAGCATAAGTCTGTAAGCATAACGTAGCTATCGATCGTCATTATGATAAGATATTCCGTATATTCTTTTACAGCAAAAGGAGTAGTTGGGCTAATGGTTTCGTGTTCACTTTCAAACAGCGCGAATGAACATCATGTTCCTCTCGAACTGCCCTCATGATCACTTAGCGTTTGAAACACTTCTAGTATCCCGGTATTCAAACTGGGATCCGGCCCTGCCACGGTGGTCTAGCGGCTATAAGATACTCGGCTGCTGACTCGCATGTGGCGGGATTAAATCTCAGCTGCGGCGGCGGCATTTTTCGTTGGAGGCGAAAAGGCTGTAGTCCCACGTGCTCATATTTAGGTTCCGGAAAAAACGTCCACGGAAGAAATGTCCCCGGAAGATACGTCCCCTAAATAACTCTTCCCGCAAAATATGTTCCTGAAAAAAGAAGTCACAGCTTCGCCACAAAAGCGAAGCGATCAAAGCGATGGCAACATCTTGAAGGTGACGCGCCGAATGACGATGATCGAAACGTGCCCCACGTTTCTCACACACAAAGAACGCACGAAACATACTAACAGGTATAGATTAACGCGAATAAGCATCTCAGTTGTTACTTCGCTGTGTCTGGAAAGCGCGCCCTTTTCGCAAATAGAGGCGATGCAACGATTGAAGTGATCTTTGTGCGCCCGGTTACTACAACATAATCGTTCCGACGGAACTCAAAGGACAGCCAAGACGTACAGTTCACCCGACTGCAAGACAAGGGCGCGCGAACGAGCGCACACCCCCTTATTCTCTACGTGGGCCAAAGTACGCGTGAGAATTGAGAGCCGCCATGGGGTCAATGTGCCATCTTGCTGATAATGCTGAAAACAATATAGTTCACATTCCTCAAATGCCAACAGCGGTGAGTGGTAGATATAAATAGCTTGCCGTTTGACTTTTGAAGGAGGTACCTCTCGGTGGCTCAGTGCTTAGCGCCTCGCATTCACGACGCAGACGTCCCACGTTTGATTCTGCGCACCGGAGTCATTTACTGGGATTTTTTTTTTCATTCTCGCCTTTTCATATATACCAATCCGTATATATATACGGTGCACGACATTAAAGCCGACGATGACATTGATGCCGGCGGCAAAATCCAGCCAAGAGTGTCCATATAATAGCTATCGCAATAAAAACTTCCCCATTTGCGTTGTCGGAAAAAATGTCCCACAACACGGACACCGTCAAACGTTGCACCTTCCAGTCAAGAATTCTTTATTTCTCAAAAAAACGTGTGCGCGAAGGTTGCAGTTTACTGAAAGAAAATTGAGGAAGCACAATAATGACATACCAGCTGTCCAAACTTTTTTGTATAAATGTAATGCCAGGTGCAATATCACACACATTGCGCGTTTCACATAAATGCAATCTAGCTATCCACGCGCCTGAAAAAGACAATGGGGGTGGCAGTTCAGCGCTTATTCATTTCATTTGGAGGCAGCAGCTTGGTCGCACCATCACTCTGCAGTCAAGTGTACGCTTTCAGGAGCTCAGTCGATACTTGCTTTGTGGTTGACTTAACGGTACCTATATGCGAGATGAAGATTATGAAATCGAACAAAGGAAGCAAAAATCTGTAGCGGTGCGGTTATGTAAAAACAAAAAGGTACTGCCTTGGGTATCCGCTGGCTCTGTGCTAACCGCAATAGATACAAAGGTGTTTTAAATATGGAGAAATCCTCAAGCAACAGGCTACCACTTAAGCCTTGACCCCAGCCACCCTGCAAATAATGCTGCGAATATTATCGCAAGAACAAAGCAGAAAATGAATAAAACTGCACTTGTCTAGAGAAAAAAACCCGGTGCTATTGTCACAGTTGCGTTCAGCAACCTTAATAATAAAAAAGAACGCCGCATAGGCAGCGAGCAGAGCCTGAAATACTGTACTATTCATCAGTGGAGCAAAATATACCCACCGAGCCCTGTCAGCCTTAGGTTCCTTGTTATTCCGGCTTCTCGAACTATCGCTGTGGGCGACCGTCATGAGCGCTTCCTGTGCTACGGTACTGGCCTTGAAACTCAGAAAAGACTACTTATATTTGCCAGGGCAACGTGCCTAAAGTCACCAGAGAACAGCACCTAGTTTATGGACAAAAACTTCTATCTCTCTTAAGACTGTTCGATACACGAATAGGTTTTAACTTCATTCGTTTTCAAGCACACTTTGAAAATTCGCGAAGTGTTGAACAACAATTGCAGTTCATTTGTTTCACGGTTACTTTTCACCTGAGGACCTTTCTTCCTAGACAGCCATGTCAGAGGGGCCATTTCTTCGGGAGACGATTTTTCCTACACCCCTCATATTTAGGTGCCGAACCCCAAGTGACGGAAATTTTCGGAGCTCTTCACTATTTCGTCTTTCATAATCATGTGGCAGTTCGACTGATTTGACTGATTGATTTGTGGGGTTTAACGTCCCAAAACCACCATGATCATGAGAGACGCCGCAGTGTAGGGCTCCGGAAATTTTGACCACCTGGGGTTCTTTAACGTGCACCTAAATCTGAGTACACGGGCCTACAACATTTCAGCCTTCATCGGAAATGCAGCCGCCACAGCCGGGATTCGATCCCGCGACCTGCGGGTCAGCAGCCGAGTACCTTATCCACTAGACCACCGTGGCGGGGCATGTGGTAGTTCGGGGACGTTAATCTCTACATATCAATCATATTAACCAAACTCGGATTCGCATGCGTACTTGTGCGATATCTGCAGGATCATAGTGGTATAGCAATGAATACACAGTAGATGCAGCACGCCCCTCACGGATTTCCATAGAATTTATTATTCAAATGAGCCAAAACTGTTTTTTTTGGCCACTTTATTATATCTAATGTGTAACCACTTAGTTTCATTAAGGAAGTACTTCATGAGCAGTACGAGTTCTAGCACGCGAACACGTTTGGAATATTCTCGAACACCATATCGGTCGATTTGCAGCAGCTGCTGGCGGCAGCAAAGCGGAAAGGGTTCCGAATTACCGCTAGCTGTTGGCACTCCCACCGCGATATCGTTGCTGCAAAGCCGGAGCTTGTCAGTGACCGCTAGCAGTGATATGAATTCACTTCAACGCACCCCGTCCGACGCACTGACCCATCATGGCATGTAGCAGCTGAGATATCGCCTGTGACGTACCCTGCCGGTATGCACGGACCATGTTTGTATTTTATCTAGGTGATGCTGGCTGGGGATGTTGATATGCCTGCTCTATTCTTTTATCTTCTTTTCGTCGATATCCTGTGTGTTTGGGGGGGGGGGCATGTGTGTGTGGGCGTGTGTGGGGGGGGGCGTGTGTGGGAGGGCGTGTGTGTGTGTGTGTGTGTGTGTGTGTGTGTGTGTGTGTGTGTGTGTGTGTGTGTGTGTGTGTGCGTTGACGCGTGGGTGCGCATCCCTCGCGGCCGATGCCGCGCATTCAGCAGCCGTTTTGCAGCAACGCTATAGTGAAACGGGAGTGCCGACAATAAGCGGAAGAGCGCCTCTCTGTCCCCTCATCTTTCGGCAGCGCCGTCCACGTATCACGCTATCTCGGTTTTGGGGCAATTCGCCACGCGCTCGCGTGCTCGAGCTCGTATTTCTCACGATAGCATACACGTGATTTTCGTACGGGAGGATACTGAAGCACTTATGCAGTAAACCGTCAGCGAAGGATGATGAACACGCGAACTTTGCGTGCCTGCAAAATACGCATACCAACGAACAGCGCATAAACTGCACAGGCCGTTGTTGACGCTGTCTGCGTACGCCTCAGCCCGGCATACGCGTACATTACCGGTGGATGCAGCGTTGTCCACTCTATGTTCTGCTTATGCAAAGCATTGCGCTACATGTTACTATTTATACGGAGGCGGAAATGTTGCAGGCCCGTGTTCTCAGATTTGGGTGCACGTTGAAGAACCCCAGGCGGTCAAAATTTCCGCAGCCCTCCACTACGGTGTCTCTCATAATCATATGTTGGTTTTGGGACGTTAAACTACACAAATCAATCATCAATGTTGCTATTTATACTCTAGAAGCACTCTCGTGTACACCCGTCTCATACTGTGTGCGCAAAGACGCGAATAACAAATGGCCAAGAAACAACACACCAATTTCGCACTATAGCGTTGAAGAAGCAGTTGCATTCTTTCGCACTGCATACTCCGAAGAATGTGGCGGTGAAAGCGTATACGCCGGCGGAAGAAAAAAAGTCTAATAATGTGAAAGATCAAAGAAGCATTACGGGCACAGGGAGCGAAGGAGCGTCGGCGATGCCAGCGACGTTTAAGTAAAACGGCCTCTTCTTATTTCACACAGGGCACACATCTCTATGTTTGCCACTTTTTTTGCGCCCCCCCGATCAAACGGGAGGATTTTATCCTTATCACAAAATACGCGTTCGTCTGCATGTCAGTTGTTATCATCCTGACAGCGTCTCCTCCTTTGCAAAGGGGAAGACAGTTGTGTCGCAAGTTGCTACTATTCATATTCTTTCCCGCCGCAGATAACTGATTTTGTGAAATGGGGGTGGGGACAAAAAGAAAGCAAGATAATATTGCACTTCGCAACAGTAGCCATCTTTGGTATTTTCGTTCTTTACGGTTCTCAGTCACGCTGGTGAACTGGTTACGGTGCTCGGCTGCTGACTTTGAAGGTCGCGGGTTCGATTCCGGCCGCAGTGGTCGCGTATTGGTGCAGGCAGAACAGTGGGACCTCGTGTACTGGGCGTTGTCAGGGCATGTTGAAGAACATCGAGTGGTCCGAACTTCAGTGACCCTCCACTACAGCGCCCCTCATTATCATGTTGTTACTCCTAACGTAGAACCCAAGATATTACAGGCAAAATAAGTTTAACGTGATAGCGCTGGTCAAGGAAATAGCCTCACCGTACCGCGAACTTTCGTTGCCGGCAGTGTGCTTTAGTACAGCGGCATAGCGTTTAAGGGCATAAGACATGACGGTGGCATTGTCTGTCTGTGTAAAGAAAGTGTAAAGTCAAACAAGTGAAAAGGCTCGCCTGTATCCTTGAATAGGGATATATCACTACTGTTTTAGTAATAACAAAAGCAAATGTACATATGTAACGCACCAAAAGAGACATTAATTGTTGTAAATGTGTTTTCGCATACTCGGTCGACTAAGTTGCCTGAAGGTAAGTGAAATCAATTAACATGGTCATTTGCTGTGAACGTAAAAAATACCACCGCGCAAACGCCACTTTCAGTTCGATATGGGCGTCCGAAACAGCCGCCATGTTTTGCGTATACACTATGTAAACCACGCAAGCACAGTAACGCTATGTATTAAAAATAGCGGGCGCACGGCAAACACTGCGGTTCGTTTAGCGTATACAGCGTATACTCATTTCGCTCCAGTTATTCCACCAAGCAGGTTATTAGGCTAAGAACAACAAACTGTGTTTACGTTTCACTTTATAGCCCCGCCACGGTGGTCTAGTGGCTAAGGTACTCGGCTGCTGACCCGCACGTCGCGGGATCAAATCCCGGCTGTGGCGGCTGCATTTTCGATGAAGGCGGAAATGTTGTAGGCTCGTGTACTCAGATTTGGGTGCACGTTAAAGAACCCCAGGTGGTCTAAATTTTCGGAGCCCTCCACTACGGCGTCTCTCAAATCATATGGTGGTTTTGGGACGTTAAACCCCACAAATCAATCAAATCAATCAACGTTTCGCTTTACACTTGGACGTTGCAAAGGCTAAAGCAAAAGCTAAAGCCATGAACCAGTGCCCCATCTATGCAAAGGTGTGCTGCTGAACATGCTTTGCGGAGCATATAAGGGACCCGGATTACCATCCAGTCATGCTTCTTGCGTGGCATCTCACGGTACAGTGCTAAAAACAGGCCATAAGAAGATCAGCATTGCTCAAACCCGGGTTAAGACGAACCAACAAGGTCTAAAATAGTATACCTAACGGGAATAGCGAAGCACTATTCGCATTAAATTAAAATCGTTAATACGCTACACAGACAAACGGCTGACCATCCACCTCGGTAGATTGGGTGTGCAGGGCTGCTGACCGGAAGACCACGGGTTCGACCTCGGTGGCGGCAGTCACCTTTCGGTGGAAGTGAAATGGTAGAAGCCCGTGTACTTGTGGATATTAATTTACGTTGAAGAACACCAGCTGGTCGAAATTTTCAGAGCTCTTCGCTACTTCATCTCCCATAATCATCGTGGTATTTCACATGAAGCCCCTCATAATAATAATAATAATAATAATAATAATAATAATATTATTATTATTATTATTATTATTATTATTATTATTATTATTATTATTATTATTATTATTATTATTATTACTATTATTATTATTATTATTATTATTATTATTATTATTATTATTATTATTATTATTATTGACATAAGGCTGTCGCCTGCACCACCTGCCTCTTTGTCGGCGCTGCGCTGGCGTGACACTGAGTCGCTACGTGATTACATCTGATGGCAGAAACAGCCCGACAGAAATCGCTAAAACGAAGCAAGAAAAAAGCCATGCATCTGCATGCATCAGCGCTTATGTCATCGAAAGACGACGACATTCTGCCGGCCGTACTACTACGTTTTACCTCACCTCAGACAGCGCCTCCTCTACGTTGAATCAGCCGCGTCTGACTGGCATTTATAAAATAGACGAATCGCTGCGTGAGATATGAATGCCATCTGGCAGTAGCGTCGGGATGAAAAAGCCAGGGCTACTGTCAGGAGGCAGTGCCATATTGTCAGCAGAGGGTTTCATTGATTGATATGTGGGGTTTAACGTCCCAAAACCACTATATGATTATGAGAGACACCATAGTGGAGGGCTCCGGAAATGTCTACCACCTGGGGTTCTTTAACGTGCACCCAAATCTGAGCACACGGGCCTACAACATTTCCGCCTCCATCGGAAATGCAGCCGCTGCAGCCGAGATTCAAACCCGCAACCTGCGGGTCAGCAGCCGAGTACCTTAGCCACTAGACCACCGCGGCGGGGCACAGCAGAGTGCTTTTTCGAGCACAGAGTCGCATTTTCAGTGGAGCCTAAGAAGCACTACGGTATTTAGAATGACGTATCTGTGTAAAAAAACACAGAACGTCATACTTTCGTATCGATGTTGCATCTCATATGCGCGTAATACTTGTTGTAAAGGAAACTATCGATCGGCGAAGAAACCAGACCAACGCTGTTTCTGGGTTACAACTTATTATTCTCGTGCAGTGCGCACCTGCACAAGTTTTCCTCCTTTTTCCACAGATGTTTTTTTATTATTACCTGTGTCACACGGGCGCGCAAAAAGTCTTTTAAGTAAGCGGTCTTTTACGAAGTTGAAAGACTGTTAACAAAGAGGTGTCTGCGGCGCAGACACACGGCAGCAACGATCTCCTTTTAGTGTTTTCGTTCGAAGATGCTAGCGAAAGCGTGGCGCTAGCAGTTAAAAGAGAAGCAATGAAAATTAAACGATGTATCACGATGTACAAATTAAAGACTTGTTGCACTGCTCGTTTCTTCGAATAAATTTAAGAATAAGAGATGAAGAAACACCAACGTGAATGTTTTTTGCACTAGATAAGGAAGCATTCTCATAACTAGCGACGTGCACAAGTCCGTCTGGCACCTCTGTGCTTTTATTTACCGTAATTGTTTTTCGCTGCTCTCGACTGCTCTCGACACGTTATGGGCGACCGTACGGGAGAAAAAGCGAGGATCGCAAGCCTCGCGGCCTGCCTTCTCGCTCTGGAAAGCGAGGCAGATGCTGCAAAAGCCGCCAAGGAGAGGATAAAGCAGCGCAAGACCGAGCGTCACCACGTGATATTGCCGACGCGTTGTAGCTGCTTACGAGAGTAGAAAAGGAAATAACCATAAAAGAGTTCATTACATCTTCTGCAGGATATGAAATTTGTTTTTACAAAGAGTTTTGGTGACAGAAAAATAAGCATTCGCTCTTTTTTTCCCACCACTCGAAAATTGCTGGCGCCCACTGGTTTCTAGGCTACTTATTCGGAGCCGTAAAGAGATCGACGAACGCCGTTTACGGAAAAGACCGCTTCTGAAAAGGAGTTCGCTCTGTGCCGTGTGTCTGCTGTCAGGAACTCCTTTTCGGAAGAAGACCGCTGACCGCTTACTTAAAAGACTTTTAAGTGCCCGTGCGACAGGGGTATAACAATGTTAACAAGTATGAACGCAGGCTCTAGTTCAAGCTGGTAGGCGTTCAGCAAGTGTCTGAAGATTGGCCGGGTGGCTGAACCGCGTGACAGACAGACCAAAATTTTTTGCGTTGAAGTATCCCAAGAAAGAATATCGGTCTTAAAAGCAGTGCACATGTCGCACACCACGCACGTGAAATTTCCCATAGCAAAATTCCACACGGGCCGGAAAAATCCTACATTCTTACCTGAAATAGTGGCATCACTGACCCTTCAGTAAATGGAGCAGCGGGAACTCTGCGAACTGGAACCACTGGGTGCCCGTGCTACGTAATCCCTCAGATTTGATCATAGTGGAGCTGCCATACGTTTTATCATGGTTTTCAGACAACTCGAAATGGCGTTAGAAAGATGCGCCGTTTAATGTGATACCGTGACGCTATGTAGAGCCTATAATGTATTGTATACGATAACGGCCAAATGGGCTAAACCGAAGAACAGCAGCGGTTAGATACACATTTAATTTCTCCTTCGAAGTTTCAGAAAAGACACTGTGCAGCTGCACGAAGCTAGCTGAAAAATTACACAGGTCATAGAGAAAGTGTAAACGCCAATGCATCCCATACTATGAAACAGACGGTACTATTTAGTACGTCGTGGATTGATAGCGAGTGATAAGCGATGACTACCCTTTATCTACAAACGAAATAGGGTGTGTGCTCATAATTTAAAACATTCTTAGTCTGCAGAGGCCAAGCAAGAGACGTTCTGCTTGTTTGGCGACTAAGACACGAGTTGCGTCGACCACGAGATTATGTTCATGTATTCAGCTCCTGTGTTCGTTTTTACATTGAAACGGAACATACATAGTTCGTGAGTGAGCGACATATTGCTTTATTTGAAGATTTTCTCACGGCCTCTCATGAAGGAAAGTTTAGTAATGTGAAGACTGTCGTACCGTACGCGTGCGTTTTTTGTTAATATTTCTTCAAATTTTTTATATTATAACCTAAAACGTAATCTATCAAGTCATTGTTGTTCTGACACATGTTAATATTTGCTTTCCCCGCGCAGGTTAGCCCCCTTTTGTTATCCCTGATAGTATATTTTTGTATATATGTATTCTATTCTACCACCTTCCACGTTATAAAGGACTATCGTAAGTAACACGATATGCACGACCATGGTTAATATTCCATGAGGTTTATCTCTCTTCCTTGCTTTCTCCCCGTTGCAGTAAAGGCAGAAAAAAATATTGAGCAGTGGCACATTTGACAGCCCTAGAATACATTCACTTAAGCCAACATTGTAACTGCGGCAAATATGCAATAACAAGTATACTAAAATGGTGATATCTTTTTTCTCCAACTTTTTTAGTGCTCCGAAGAGCGCAAATTGACACGCACATATGGGTGCAGTCGCACTCAACCATTGATTGATTTGTGGGGTTTAACGTCCCAAAACCACGATTTGATTATGAGAGACGCCGTAGTGGAGGGCTCCGGAAATTTTGACCACCTGGGGTTGTTTAACGTGCACCCAAATCTGAGTACACGGGCCTACAACATTTCCGCCTCCATCGGAAATGCAGCCGCCGCAGCCGGGAATCGAACCCGCGACCTGCGGGTCAGTAGCCGAGTACCTTATCCACTAGACCACCGCGGCGGGGCAGTCGCACTCAACCAGTCCATTCGCCTCCGTTTACACACCTGCGTTGCAATCGTGTTATGCCCAATCTCACGACACAAGCACGTCCTTAATTTACGCATAAGAACTTTGTCCCGAAGCGAGCACAACAACAGAGAAATGCAGTCAGCAGTAAAACAATCGTCGGTGAAAGCTGCTGAGTTCGTGCGTTTTTCGCGATGTTCTAAAAAAGAAACAGGTGACTAAACAAAAAAAAAACATTGTTAACACAAAGCCTAGAAATCCAGAATTCCGCTTTCACTGCAGATCTGGCATGCTTCACACAGGCCAAAGTCCTCCAAGCAGAGCCTGAAAGGAATGGTATCTGCGTTAGCGCCTCACAAAACTCAATCTTTTTTGCTAACGTCTGCGTGATGCTTGCTCAATCTAAGCGCGTCTTCCTACTTTCTTAGCTATCATTCTTTTTTTGCTTATACCAGACTGAATTCTGTTTAATTCCTTTATCGTTTCACTGCGCTATATACGTTTACGTTGGATCGAATCGGATCACGGACACTGTCGGTATGCTTCCAGCATTCTGAAGCTATGTATTCGTCTTTGTTTTTCTATGCATATATTTTTAGGCCTCTGACCTAGATTCACTTAGTATTGCGTTTAATCTGATCAGTCCTTCAATTTCTTGGCTGAATATGTTTTTTTTTTCTTTTTCTAGGGTTTGCGTGTGCGCGAGATTTTGTGTGAATGTGGAGATCGTACGTGCGCTTCTTTACTCTGCTCTGTAAGAGCCTCGAATTTGAAAGATACAGAAAGGTATCGCGGAAGTTTTTCGTCTTATTCGGTGTTAGTGTGGTTTGGTGGAATTTTGGTAATATTGGTAGATCTTTCCGCATAACTTATAAGCTAAAGCCTAGGAATTTCAGCGCAGTCGGGCATCGGGTTGCACATGCGTGTGTTAACTTTCTCTTTGAATTGAATACGCGGTACTCAGCTTACTCTATTGCGTAGGTCCTTACAATGTTTCGTGATACTTTCGAGAGAAAAAAAATCACAGCATGTGCACGAAGTGAAGGATGATGAGGGGCGCGAAGCGTCTGTGAGCCCGTACGTGCTTCCGTTCATCCATGCGTCCATCCAATTGTCCGTGTATCTGCCCGTCAGTTCGTCTATCAGTCTGTCCGTCCATACGTCCACGCGTCCATCTAATGAACACTCCGTCATCTGGCATCTCGCATCTCCTGTGGCACATACCCGCACCAGAGAGGGTATGTGCCACCGCTGGCTACCCACTACAAATAAATACATCGGGAACGCACGACCCACGCCTTAAGGAGCTTTGTCCCAAAAACAAAAATGGTAAGCAAGACAATGTCGGTATTGCACCACTTTATATTGCTTTCATCGGCATTAAATCGTTTCCCGTTTTTTGTGAAAACAATGCGGCGAATGCTTTGGTAGTGTGCCGAAAAAGTGAATGTCGCTGCCGCCACTCACTTCGCGACGCATGTTAGGCAGGGACAAACTCCTAGGCAAATTGCTGTTGCTTACACCACGCGAGATCAGGGGCTGGTCACTGCTGCGGATCGGCTGCCTCAGCTTTGCTACCACAGGCAGGCCGCACTCACCAGCGATGAGCTGCCCATCCGGCAAACCGACGATGCCGCTCGGGTCCAAGGTCTTCGGACGCTAACCTGAGCCACCGCCATCATGATCGATGGACGGCGCGAAGGGACAGCGGTTAATCCCCTCTTTTCTCACCTCGCCCGCAGGAAACTGCCAGACTTCAAAGAAGGTTTATTCATTCATACATTCTCGTGGCTCCGTTGCTGTTGACGGCGTGCATCGCTGAAAAATTACCGTAAGGTCCCTGCTTCGAATAGGCGATGATGCCATGAACAAGTTATGACGACGCAGCGGCTTTCTCCAGACTTCACAAGCGTTTTGTCATACATTTGAAGTGTGCAACAGTGGAGATTGAAGAGGAGCTTCAGCAGCGAGAAACTTCGGAGCCTTATGCAGCTGTTGGCGCTATGGAAGGCACACGAGGAAATTCGTGGGAGAATTTTGCAGTGGAAAAAACTGGAAGCAACGTAATCCGAGCAACACCAGAGCCTTTAATACACACGCGTGTACATAACCTTTTATAGGCATGGCTGATCTCGCGACTGTCTTCAGATGGTTCGGGTGTTCTAACAAGATGTTATCGATTGAATGACTTCATCTAACAAAGAAGTTATTCATGGTTAAATTTTATTCCCGTACATCTCTAGATGGGAATTATCTTCTTTCAAATGTCACAAACATCAATGACTGCACAATTTTTCACGAAACCTTAGCTAACATTGTATAGCATTAAATATATGTCACCTGTATTTATTGCTTCGGTTTATTTTTATTTTTATAACTACTATACTTGTGTAATCTGAAGAAATCTTGATGTTACCTGATTTTTTTAGGTATTGTTTTTTTTCATATATGCTGTACTGTTTTATTTGCTATTCTTTACGTATTTACTAACTCTCCTCTTCAATGCTTTTTGGCCCTGAGGGTATTATTAAATACATGAATAAATGAATAATTCATCTCGATTTCCTCATGTTTTTTTTTCTTCTACTTACTCGATATAACAATATTTGGGGTTTCATGCGTAAAAGCACGACACGATTATGAGACACACCATGTAGTTGAGGGATCTGGAATTTTGACTGTCTGGCATTCCTTAATAAGCACTGGCATCGCATAGAACACGGGTTTTTATCATTTCACCTTCATCGAAAAGTAACCGCTGCAGCCGGAATCGAAACCGCGACCTTCGCATCGACTGCACACCACCATAACCACTACAACACCACACTTAACCTGTCTTGTTTGTGCACTAACCTGCACCTCTTCGTACCTATAGAAACAATTTAAAAAACTATACCAGAAGCTCAGGTGTAACAATAACTAACTCTTTATATAATGAACTCATTCCTCACACTTTTTTCAGAAAAAACATTCCTTGGAGAAACAAGAATAAAGCAGGAGAAAACAAGAGCAGTTGCAGTGGTGGATATTGAGACTTAGTAATGCAACAATGTTGCCTATCTTTCCAGGCAGGACTGCACTCGTGCGTTTGGCGGCAAGAGTGATTGCCCCTTTGAGAATTCGCCATTATAAACTACATAATTTACGCTGCGTTGGCATAGAGGTACCGTTTCTTGCTTTTTATCGTTTTACTTGGTGTGCCCGGGAAACGAAAAGTTATTTCTTAGCATTTCTATCCTACGACGTTGCCTAAGTCATTTTATTAGTGTTTTCTTATTGACCCGTATCATTCTTGATTGCTTCCTCCTTCTAAATGACCATCAGCATCTCAGGTAGCATCCACAAGAAGTGTTAACTCACCACTCGAGATCCCGGCACTTTCATGAAACGAAGATGTACCTCTTTTTTTCCTCATTGTGTCGTGGAGGAGTTCGCAATTTACACGCTATTTCACAATTTCGTGTTGCTGGTGCTTTCACCGCGAAGCATTCGGCATAAAATGGACTCTTGCGACGGCAAAACATTGGCACTTAAAGCACCGTGTTGTTTCTTTGTTTGCTTGTTTTTTTGCTTCAGCAACATGATGCTGGTAATTGTATGGATTTGTACAAAATGTGCAAGCCACAATGTGTCTCGACGTCTCGTAATAGTAAGATAATGAAATGGTCAAATGTTATTCTATCGTAGTGCTATTCCGCGTATGGCTCAGTAATAAACAATAAAATCAAGTGCATAGCTGAAATTCACGTCCATTACATAAGAGTTACATGACAGTTACACATAATTACGCTTATGCGCACTCTATAGCGACTGAGTTTCAGAGTTGTTCTGGAGGGCAAGGTTCGGCAAGATTCATTCAATTCACAGCGCCTACATCAAGACGGGAAATGACGGCATGTTTGGAAGTCTTCATGCTCCTAAACTTAGACGCTCGGCTGAGATAATAATCGTTAGTTTGAATTTTCAGGGCATCTTTACAAACAGGAAGATGTAATAAAGAATAACTTAGGCAAATGAAGCATTGTCCTTTTAGAGTAGTTTCATTTTTCAACTCTCACGTACTTTTTCTTAAACTTCTTTTAACAAGGTCACCTTTTCCACTTTTTCGCCACTGTTTAGCGCAAAGTGTGTGTGATTAGACTTTTTAGAAATTTAGCTTAGATTTTTTTCAATGTGTCGCATTTCGTCGTATTAAAACAGTTCTGCGATAGTCATAGAATTTGTTTCATTTTGGTTCCTCGTGTTAGCGCATCATGCACTACGTTGTTACTTTGTCTAATTTTTTTTCACATATGAACGACATGTACCACCTCAACATGCAACATTACCATTTAGTTACATGACCCATACAAAGCTCTGACCCATACATGACCCATACAATTATGCTGGCGGGTGATTTTAACATGCCCAATGTCGAATGGTGCAATTTTCGTCCAGTTGAAAATAGTCGGTCAACATTTCATTCTGGCTTTTTCGAGCTTACCAGAGTTTATGACCTTTTCCAGTTTGTTCAGTTTCCAACACGACTGGGTTCGGCAAGTGATAGTGTCCTGGACCTTCTTTTAATGAATCGTAACAATTTAATGAAGTCGGTTGTTCTAATTCCAGGCATAAGTGACCACGATGTCGTTGCGGCTACCATAGAGTGGAAAACGATATAAATCAGTAGACCTCGTTCACGAAAAGTTTTCGCATATGATAGAGGCAGGTTTGATGCCATCAATTTTGAACTGGATGCATACCTTCCGATGTTTATCCAATGCTGCCAGTCCAATGACATTGAAATATTGTGGGGGTTGTTTAAAGAAAAACTGTTGTCTCTGATAAACATTTATGTCCCATCGAAAATTGTAACTGCCAATCGTCGTGGTGATAAACCTTGGATTACTAAAGATATACGTGCGTCAATTAAGCGTAAGGCTCGGGTGTACAGAAATTATGGTCGCACGCACAGTGCTGATTTATTTAGTAAGGTTAAAGCATTAGGCTCTTGCCTGAAGACACAGATAAAGCTGGCTAAGCGTGAATATTTATCGTCCCTTAATAACAAAATCAAAACAAATCCAAAGGAAGTCTGGCGTTACGTTAAAAGTAACAAAAAAGACATCAGTGGAATTCTCTTTATCATGCACAATGACGAACTACTTAGAGATGAAATGAGTAGAGCAGAATTCTTCAATGCGTATTTTCAATTCGTTTTTTCTCCGCAAAGCCCGATATCTCCCGTTACGATACTCAGATCGTTACCCGCTATGAATGATATCATAATAACTGAATCAGATATAAGAAAACAATTGAATAGGCTGAATCCCCAGTCTGCGCATGGTCCCGACGGTATTTCAAACCACATACTAAAACGATGTGCTGATCATATAGCTCCATTTCTAGCTGCTTTGTATGAAGTATCGATAAGGTATGGAAAATTGCCACGAGAGTGGACAATATCACGCTTTTGGACAAATCCGGCGTCCGTGATAATGTATCTAACTATAGACCGGTATCGCTAACCCCCGTTTGTTGCAAGACACTGGAACACATAATCTATTCTTGCCTTATAAAACACCTTCAAGATAATAGTTTTTTCACTCCGTCTCAACATGGCTTTCGCGCAGGCCTTTCGTGTGTTACACAGCTAACCGAATTCGTACATGACATCGCTTCATCATTCGACCAGGGCATTCAATTGGAGGCTGTTTTTTTTTTGGACTTCAAGAAAGCTTTTGATGTCGTCCCCCACAGTCTTTTGCTTCATAAGTTGTCGTTTCTTGATGTTCCTAAAACCCTCATAGACTGGATTAAGGATTATCTCAGCGGCCACAAGCAATGTGTTGTGATAAATGGTGTGTCTTCATCAACAGCTGATGTACTGTCCGGGGTGCCACAGGGGTCGGTCCTGGGGCCGCTTCTGTTTTTGATTTTTATCAATGATTTTCCACTGGGTTTGAAATCAACAGTGAGGCTTTATGCTGATAATTGTGTTTTGTATTGCCCAGTCAAGTGTTTTGATGACACCACAGTACTTCAGTCTGACCTCGATAAGATTGTGTCTTGGTGTACTCAGTGGCAAATGAGTTTGAACCTAACTAAATGTTTTCATATGCAATTTAATAACAAAAAAAGGTTGCATCCAGGTCTTATTACTTAAATTCCTGCGCAGTACAAAAGGTAGATCAAGTTAAGTATCTCGGCGTAACATTCACGGCAACACTAGATTGGACCAGTCACGTAGATCTAATCACAGCCAAGGCTTCGCGCTTAATTCATTTTTTTCAAAGAAATTTCAGCGACGCGCCGCAAACACTCAAGAAAACCCTGTATATTACAAATGTGCGCCCAATTTTAGAGTATGCTTGTGTTTCTTGGGACCCTTTCACAAATGTACGAAAAGAAAAGTTGGATAGGGTGCAAAAAAGGGCTTCTAGGTTTGTTACAGGAAACTACGATTTTAGAGTAAGGTCTTCTGGAATTATTCAGGCCTTGGTATGGGAACCCCTTTGTGGACGACGGAAAGTTCAAAGACTTAAATTTCTCTATAATATATATCACGGGAACAGTGGGCTAAATAAAGAGCGGTATTTAAAGACGCCTAGTTATATGTCCGAACGGAAAGATCACTTATATAAAATTAGAGAATATACCTGTCGATTGAATGTTCTTAAATACTCTTTCTTTCCAAATTTTATTAGTGACTGGAATGCGCTAAAAATACCAATATTCTCTGATTCTAATTTCCTAACAGCCATTGAAACAGCATTTTGAGCTGCTGAAATAACCCATATATTTAACGTTGGCTTTGTACTTCTCTTGGTTGTTGATTTTTATAAGTATATTTACTGCTTTTGTTATATAATCCTGTGTTTTGTACTTTTGTTCTAATGCTGTACTACAAGTGTTAATTTCTCCTGTATACTCTAAGGCACCATTTATTTGCCTTTCATTTTGCTGTTTTGTATTCTATTTTCTACTGTAACCCCCCTACAACAATGCCCAATGGGCGATGTAGGTACTTGTAATAAATAAATAAATAAATAAATAAATAAATAAATAAATAAATAAATAAAAGCTCTAATGTGCAGGTCCGCAAAAGTCCCTCTCCATGATCTTGCTTAATCACTTATCAAGACTCACTTCGCATCAGTTGCCCACGCAATAACAGCTCCAACGTCTCAGCCGCTTTTTTTTTGGCTTATGCTGTGCCCATTAAAAAGAAAGAACAGATGATGTCATGCATGAAAACTAATTGTTACCTTTTTGGCTTTTTTTAATGTTCATATACGAACATTAAAACAAATCTAAATTTAGAATATATATATTTAGATTATATATAGAGATACATCCGATTTACAATTTATAGATTTTAAATCGAGGTGCCCGTATGCTTAATCTCGACACGGGCTATTGAAAGAACATGACACTGTTTCATTCTCTGTGTGTGTTTTGAGAAACATCGTATATGTCACTGTCTAACATCTTGTCACTGTTTCACTTTAGATTTCTGAAGCTTATTAGAAGGCCATGCTGCAGTGACTGCGCTAGCCACATGATATCAACGGGGTTTGATGCAAGTCACACTGTTTTCTAATTATAAAGCGTGCATTCAACATTTCCGTACGATCATATTTATATCAATTTGATATGCCACATAAGTGTATGTTCCATATGATACCCGCATTTACTATGTGACTAGTGCTCACCGTGAAACTCGATCGCAGGAACGCATGGTGGCTATGCCTCTTGCGTCTCCCGAGACCGTTTGATATTTGAAGAAGCAAGTATAGTAAAAAAAAAACGTCACAAAGGCCCTCTCTTTCACAAATTCCACGTTTTCAGCGTGTATCGGTTGCACAAAAAGCACCGACGTGTGCGAGCTCTATGTATCGCGTTTCAAAAGCAGTAGATCGATATCACAGAGGTCCTTTAGAAATTATGCTGATATATTTTCCAAACACTAAGCATATGTGTATATGTGTATTATATCCATTATACATAATCACCGTGTCTATTAGATGGACATATAGTACATAGTGACTGAACGTGATATTCACATGCACATTAGGAGATCACGTTCGTTCACGTATTGTTATGAAACATGATCATCGCGACATATCGAAGCGTAAATTTCACCCTGTAGCTTTGATGCCATGTTGCGTGGCATATTTCTGCCTTTGTAAAAGTGCAAGCCCCCTTTTTTTACATTAGGTGCATTCGTTTCCGACTGGACAAAATGAAATAAACTGCGATTTGTGACTACTGGGCTGAGGCGATGCCGTAAAGGTCGCTCCCCACTGACCAGGAAACGGCCAGCATGCTAACGCCGGAGACTGGCGAAGACGGTCGCCATGGGACAGCCGAGGGAAAGCGGATCACAGCTTTGTTTACGACGGCTGTATATTTCCTGCCACCGTCGTGCTGTGTTTCCCCGAACACCACTGCAAACGCTGTCACCATTTTTTTATGAGAGCCTGACCAGATAGTTTGCAGGCGGTTCATGTATTCACTTGTTGGTGTTCCCGGTGCCAACGGTGTCTGTTTTCCGTGTTGTCTTATGCTGTCTTCTTCAAGAGCTGTGGTGCGAGCCAAAAAGGAATCGAGGGGGGAGACGAGAGAAGAAAGGCAAAGAGGTTAAGCAGTTTAACTGACCGGTTGGTTATTCTGCACTAGGAAATGGCGCGATGTCACCAAAGGTCACATAAATGCTCACACACGCACGCACACGGCAAACACACCAGCCATATCAGAGTTGTTCGGGCTAGCGACTGTTGCTACCAGCATCCAAAAATTCTGGTTGTCGTTAGGGAACGTCTGTAATATTCAACAACCGTAGCCTCAAACACATCACTTTGTGCAAGCAAGTCACGGCAATCACTAAGGTGTGTAAGCGCCTTATCTAAATCCCTATGAAAACCTTGTTTCGAAATTTCTGGACATTATGATGACGTGAGAGTAGGCGTCAGCAAACACTATATTCAAGTTGAAACGTCAAATAGGCGTTGTACCTCGGAGTGAGATGCATTGCCTGAAGCCGAGGTTCACAATGGAGTACAGAAAGATAAAAACGCGCTATAGTGTGAAGCACGCCTAACCTAATTGAACAAATGTAAGGTCACGTGCCCATTAGACAAGCTATAGCGCTGTTTCTGAATCACTCATCGATATAGAAACAAGAATGTGTCTGACATAGGACATCGATCAGACAATGTCTTTCACTGACTGTGCATCTGCACAGTTAGATAAAAGTCGATATCTAGTCCTTTCTCGATTGAGAGATTTCCACGCACTCCAATTAAGCAATAGCAGTGTTTACACCAGTAAAATATATTCAGTCGTAGTTCATGACTTCTAATTCGACGTAAGCAATGGTAACCCACTGGCACTCCAATGGGAGAACTTCAATTAATCAGTCAGTTCAGGGTACTGTTTAGTCGACCTTGTCTAATTGCAGGCGAGGAAGACAGCGCTTATGTTTGTGAACGGGATTGTTTAGCTCTGCAGGTGCATTTTCCTCACCAGCACTCAGTTTCAGTTTTTAAACCTGTCCTGACGTCTTTAATAATTGCACAGTACCGTGTTTTTTCGCATTTTCTCTTGTTTTATTTACTTTTGTACACTTTTAACCATAATTTTCCTCGCCACCTTACTCTTCGAAAAAGCAAACCGGGAAATTTTGATGACTTCGCTGCGTTTCGCCTATAGCGGCCACACCGCGGTGTTCTAGTGGCTAAGGTACTCGGCTGCTGACCTGCAGGTCGCGAGATCAAATCCCGCCTGCGGCGGCTGCATTTTCGATGAAGGCGGAAATGCTGTAGGCCCGTCTGCTAAGATTTGGGTGCACGTTAAAGAACACCAGGTGGTCAAATTTTTCAAAGATCTCCACTATGGCGTCTCTCAATCAGATGTTGAGTTTGGGGCATTAAACCACACATATCAATCAATCAATCAATAATCAATCAATCAATCACCGTTCACTGTCTTCTCTTTCCTCTCCTTAATCGTATTGTCAAATTCTTTAAAACTACGTAAAGTGCGAAGATTTACCAAGACCTTTAGTGGAAGTTCGTTTCACACGCACGCCACGAATAATATAGCAGCCTTTAAAGAAAGTAAGCACAAGTAGTTTACTGTAGGCTAACTTGCGTCTACAAGCTTACTATCTGGAGCACTATTGTACATTTGCGAAATGAAGAGAATGCGCTACACACAACATTGTTTCTTCACAACGTTTTTCACAGCAAGAAAGCCAACCTCGTATGTGCTCTTTTTTATGGTTATTCTTTTCCTACTACGTCCCTCGCGCGGCTGAGCTATACGCTTGCTTGAGCCTCCTTGGCTTGACTCGCATGTAGTAGCACCACTTTTCCCTTTGTCCAACAAGAACAGTTCACGTACTCAATGAGCACATGCTGCGCTGAGACAAAGACGCATGTGACGTTGTCCATGCTCTACGAATACGGCGTCGCACTGGGTACCAAGGTTGAGTAACTTATTGGGAAACGCCTTCGGCGTCAATGTGCAACGTCTCTTCCACCGGTTTCTCTAGTGTTTCAGTTTATGCATACACAGAAACAACCGACGGATACTTCGGAAACGTAAATTGACATTGCAACATGGTTTCTCCTATGTGTGGCGCTGTCATAACACTAACCAAGGCAGGCACAACTTAACGGAATGCATACCCGCCTTTTCAGTATTTCCGGGTCATTAAGATTAGTGCCTGACACGAATCGGTTTTCCAGCCCATTAAGCTCGTGTAGCTTTTGTTGCTTTCTGCCTTTGTATAAATCCACTTATATGTTGCAAACTATACTGCGTGCCCACGTTGTAAGATATATACTGGGAACGTCGAAGCTTGCGAAAGACCGCCACACGCTCAGGAAGCTTGCTTTTCTTCATGCGAATATATTTTTTTTTCGAATATTCTAAGAT
Source organism: Rhipicephalus microplus (assembly GCF_043290135.1). Classification (NCBI taxonomy): domain Eukaryota; kingdom Metazoa; phylum Arthropoda; class Arachnida; order Ixodida; family Ixodidae; genus Rhipicephalus; species Rhipicephalus microplus. The sequence continues at coordinate 217,457,344 of NC_134700.1, forward strand.
CGCTGGTGAGAGAGAGAGAGAGAGAGATAAAGATGCAAGGAAAGGCAGGGAGGTTCACCACTGGTGACTGCCAAGCAATCGCTAGTGACTTTCCAAGCAAACAATGAGCTCACTTATTGCACAGGACCTCGTCGCTTTGCATTCAACTGAACACGACTCTGGTTAGCGTTAGAATGAATTAAGCTATGTTCGAAAGAATTCTTATCTGCCCTTCCTCCCTTCATTCTTGGATATGTTTCGGCTGCTCAATTTTCTCTTCCTTCCGGTGTATCTTTTTTTTAGACTAAACATTCACTTTCAACTTCTCGACTTGATTATACATTACAGAGAGCATTTTATTAGGGCAGTTATGTGTTAAACATTTGAATACGTCACCTCTCACATCGCAGCATTTCGATAGGCACAACACGACATGTTGTAAGGTGGTGAAAACTCCAAAGCAGCGGCAGTTGATTTCATTTCCGACTGTCCAATTGTCCTTAGGCAAGTAAGCAGTGGCATCCTTTATGCACTTAGAAAAAAATCTTTTCTTGTGGTGGTGGCAAGAGTCACGACCAGACACTCGGCTGCTTATAAATGGACTATATATTCCTTCTCATTACGGCGTACTGTGACAGAGCGTTCCATTATTTTCAAATAACGTTTCTTCTTGATATCTCGCTCAATCACACATAGATGTAGGAACTTTCACGGGCTTACCTAATTCAAGGCATAAATAAAGAAATAAAGGAAAAATATTCAGGCAACTCTACTCCTCCCCCCCCTTTTTTGTTTTGAAGGCCCCGCCTCCACTCAGTGGGGTCAGTGAGGCGCGATTCAGGCGACGCGAGCCAGCAACGCTAGGAAGCAGAACCGCCTTTAATTCATGTCTCAAAAGAATCCCAAACTGCCTTCCAGACCGGCACAACACGGCGCTAACGCATACTGGAGGACCAAAAGCTCAGAACGAACAATCCCCGAAAACTGGCGGTCAATGAAACATACGGCGCGAAACGTAACGGCAGGTGGTCTAGTGGCTAAGGTACACGGCTGCTGACCCGCAGGTCACGGGATCGAATCCCGGCTGCGGCAGCTGCATTGTCGATGGAGGCGAAAATTCTGAGGCCCATGTGCTCAGATTTGGGTGCACGTTAAAGAACTCCAGGTAGTCGAAATTTCCGGAGCTCTCCACTACAGCGTCTCTCATATTCACATGGTGGTTTTGGGACGTTAAAACCTACAAATCAAATCAATCAAGAAAAGCAAACTCACAAGCAAATCGCAGTAGAAGACGAGCCAGCGACTCGGCTTAGCGGATGCCCCAGACCAGCGTGGCCTCTGAACTGCAGTGCTCACAGAGGAAAACCATCGCGCCTGGCCTGACTGTCACCGCATCTCATCGACTTGCCGCCCAAAAAGCCCGTGGGCTCGTCTCTCCTGCTTTCTTATCGGCTAGCTACACCCCCACTGGCTTTTTTCAACGCTGCTGCTGCTCACCACGCGCACGGGCTATGTGCGTGCGTTTTCTCCTGGCCCTGCTTCCAACGTGTGTGCTATGGCCCAGATAAGGGCCCATTGACAGGACAGTTTTGATCTGAGTTACCACAGTTTTATTGTCAATACTTTTACGAACCAACTACGCAAGCAGAAAGTGCTTCTGAACGAAATTATTGGTGCGTGTCTGGTAGCAAAAATAGTTCTACGTCAGGAGAACGATCTTTGCTATACCAGAGAATTTCGATACTGTACGGACAACTATTCCATGTGAATCCCGCGGCATCATGTGGAATATAGTTTTGTCAATTTGTTATATAGTACTCCCGTTACTTTCTTGCCTATTATAACGCTTTTTTTCGGGTGAGTGACAAAGACCGGACAGCTGCCCCACATTTTTTTCTGTTGCAACTCGTGTGGTCACTATAAGTTGAAACATCACCCCGGAAGGAGAACTCTAATTTCATAATCGGCGTTTATATTTCGGCCTTGACGTAAATTAGTGTCAATATGTTTTTCGATACCCGACGCCAAATGTCCTTCACAAGTTACCCAGTATAAGAGAACGCAAAGGTGTTCCTTCTAAATGGCAACGTTAGATAATCCTTTTTTCAGGTTATTTTTTCGTTGCTACCCTAGGTTGAAAGAGGGGGAGGGGAGCAGAAAGAAAGAAAAGAAAAAAGCAAAGAAAGAAAGAAAGGAAAAAGAAGGAAGGAAAGAAAGAAAGAACGAACGAAAGAAAGAAAGAAAGAAAGAAAGAAAGAGAGAACGGTAATTACAACTTCAGGCACGTGCACGCCAAGCTTGTCGCTCAACCCTGTTTTTTTTTGTTTTTCTATAGAGAAAAAGCCTGGTCCTTTTAAACTCAGTTTTCCAATGAGCGGAAAGCTTCACAAAGGCGCAGCCCGCTTTTTCAACACGCATCCCGTAAAGACTCGGAGAATTCGTGATTAAAGTACAACCCCCACGCGTGAGCTCGCGGAGGAGAAGGCGGCGTCGTGGGCACGTGGTGATACATTCACAGTTGTCGACGAGGACTTATTTGTCGCAGATCAAAGGGTTCAAGTTCTAATAAATGTGGGTCGACTTACGCGTTTGCAGTGGCCGTTCGGTCGGGGCGAAACTTTCCTGGGAGCATGATGGCCGCTGTTGACTTCATGATTCATTCTGCTACATCGCACAGCTACTGAATAAACAAGCGAAATAGAAAGCATGTCATCTTTCATCTTTGAAGATGAATACAACTTCAAAGCACTTTCATATGTGGGGGTTTTAACACTTGTCCTAATAATGGGAAGAAAACCTCGTACGTCAAATTTTTTCCGCGTAAATCGATCTCTTAGGTTTCCTAGGAATTTGTTCGTGGGCTTCGGACACCCACATAAACGCATCTACGCTCGCATTTCCACCTCTTCACAGATACCACGCAAGTTCACACACTTTTGTACAATAACATAACTTTTAGATAAGCTCGAAAGCGCGCATGTTGGCGCCTGTTTCGTCGCGGACATACCAGAACTTGTTGCTTCAGTATATATTGTATTCAAGAAAAGAAGTGCAGCTTTTAGACCGTTTTGAAAAAAACGCTTATTTTTACGTTGATAATTTGATAGGCGAAACATGATATATTGTCTGACTGGCTGACTTATTTTTAATAGGCGCGAAAAATGGTGTAAGAATTTGTGCACACAAATTCGAAATACACGATATCATTGAGAACAGCTGCCTGCATATTCTCTGTCACGTAATTCCAGAACCATGCATGGCGAAAATAAACGTTCAAATGACATCTGTTACTTATGTCTTGCGTCACCTACTGGAAATTTCCAGGTGCATTTTCCCAAATTTTTTCTGCTGCTTTCATTTCCGATAATTTACTTATTTGAGTGAAACACGAATTTTCGTGCACAAACCAAGTGTACGGCACTGAAATATTTGCCATGTCTCACTGTAAGCCGGAATAAAAGCATAAATCAATAACTCAGAGACAGCAGTCTAATTGAGATATATGCTTCAGCTTGTGTATTGACGGTACATGGACATGTCATTTCATTTTTCACCGCACACACTCTAATTGGCCGGTTTCAGTGGCGAATTTCTTCAGGATTCATTTTAGATGACACATTTTTCGTCTATTTCTATTATTGTTAAAAAATGAAATGTGAAACTCCAGGCATTTGCCTTAAAACGAAATCAGTGACAGGCAAAACGCATGCATCCACGAGCCGCTGTTGATGCTGACAGGTCATCGTTAAAAGAGGAGCTGCTATTCCTGCGCTGCGAGGGATAAGGTAATAACAGCTTCGAACCCGTCTCAGCCTGCTTAGCAGCCGAAGAAAAATAAAACAATCTTGACGGAAATCAGCCGGGAAGTCATTAGCGTCGCACGAGCCCCACAACCTGAGTACAATGCAAGGGCCGGCAGTTCCTTGTCCTGCGAAAAATGTATGAACCTCATTATGCCGTCCCAAGAGAGGGTAGTCTCCATAAACTGCTTACGTGCCTCTTCAAAAGGTGTCCTATACGTAGCAAGTGAGCATTAAAAAAGTTAGACGGTTCTCTTCTTTTTTAAAGGGTGATTGGAAGCTTGCACGTCTCTTATGTGCGTGGTTTCCTTCGAGGTAATCTGAAGGTTTCATAAAGTAGTCTGTTAAAGAATGTACCGCCTCTACAAACGATAGTGCGCACGTGACAGTTCCTATCAGCACTTCAGATTCATCGGACGCTATTTGGATGGCACTATTATTCCATGCTCCTTCATAATAAAAGGTTTACTTGAGAGGCAAGTTGCTTCATACTTGAAAAGCTGAAACACGAGTAATAAAAAAACAACCACATATACTTGGGACACAAAAAAACAATTTCTGTTTATTTGGTATTTCTAAGAACTTAAGCTTCAGCAAGTTTGTTGGAGCTCACATCTCAACAAGGAGAGTAATTATGGAGACGAGTTGTGCGGAATCTCGGTGTGGACGGGTTAAGAAAGGAAAACCGACTTCCACAAACTTGTTGCTTGAAGTCACAAGGAAATCAGCGTAATCTTTTTTTCAAAAGAAACCTTTTTAAAGGCCGAGTCCTGGTCCCACGATCGAACCTGTGACCGATGCTTCTCCAGAATGGACGCTCGGCTAATTTAGCTTACAAGGAAGCTAGCGAGTGGCAGCGTGAGGGCGTATCAATCGACAATTTGAAACACACATATATATACGTATTATGCGAATATGTTCTTCTAGGTGGCGGAAGAGAAACCGATTTTTATTCTCACAAAAAGCTTCCTTTCTGAGAAATTCACGTGTACGTTTTTGTGTGTTCTGGCTGGAATGATTGGTTTTCAGCCATGGTTTCTTAAAGAGAGCAATAATAAAACAATGACAAAGAAAGGAATCCGAAGAACTGATGAGTGCTACAGTTCTCGTCTTGTCTTCTTGTTTCTTCCTGAGTAGTGGTCTTATTGAGCTCCTTGCTCTAATATTAGCTCTCCTGCTTTTTGTTTTCTTTTTGCAAGTCACTGGGAAACATAGTTGCAAATATTCCCCTGCCAAAGCATCTGCGCCTCCTTTTCTTCTCACTTTTCCCTCTCTTAACGTTCGTGTTTCTGACAGCTCACTGCTCCTATCATCAAGGTTTCTCTGCAAGGAGTATGAAATGAGACTAAGTGAGCTAAGCAAATATAAATGACATAACTGCCCTCCTTGACGTGCCGCAAGTTTTCTGTACGAGAGCCAACGCCCCGTCGTTCGTTGACAACATGGACGCTCTCATCGCAGCTGCCGGCAATAATTCTCGCAAGGACAACCTTTTGAACGAGACTCTCCTCCACTTTGAGCGTGGATATGTGGTATAATCTTGTGATTACGTATGGCGCTAGAAAAGTCTGTTGGTGTTTTTTAGCTCGCGTCGACGCGCATGTCAAGTGCATAAAAATTGACGGAACAAATTTTGGTGTGTTGTGTTCAGACAGGTTTTCCGCCGAGAGAGGAATCATATTTTAACAGTTAGAAACTACTCATACCAGAAAACAAGGGTCATTTTCAAAGAAAAATATGCGCAAGAAGAGAGAAAAAACCCCTTTGTAAATAGCGCGATCGTGTAGTATAGGTCTGGTGATAAGGCATGTGCTATTTTGAAGAAATAACGATATGTAGGGTTTAACGTCCTAAACCACCATATTATTAGGAGAGACGCTATTTTGAAGAAGTATTGACCTTTCTTTGCTGTCAGTGGCATTGTTATGAAAGCTTCAAGTAAATAAATTTTCAGCACAATAATACACCAAATTATTATTGTTATTATTATTTTTGTCACGGGTTTTCATTCTATCTAACACTGCACTTTGGTATTTTATTACTTCTGTGAAATTTGATTGATGTCCATGTCAAATTAAAAACGTGTTAAAGTTTCAGGTCCAGAAACTTTTTTTGTTCGTCGCCACAAATTTCACCCTTCATTTGAAGGGGCCCTGCAACAACTTTGCAAATGGTCATTCAACTATCTCACTTCATCATCAGACATCACTGGTTGACACATCAATTGCCTCAAAAGCTTTTTTTTCTTATATTCTACAGAGTGCGAGTGGAGTTACAAAAATATCCCGCGCACCTTAAGTACTTTTTTCCTTCTTTAATCTGGTTGATATGTATGTGGGGTTTAACGTCCCAAAACCACCATATGATTATGAGAGACGCCGTAGTGGAGGGCTCCGGATATTTCGACCACCTGGGGTTCTTAAACGTGCACCCAAATCTGAGCACATGGGCCTACAACATTTCCGCCTCCATCGGAAATGCAGCCGCCGCAGATGGAATTCGAACCCGCGACCTGCGGGTCAGCAGCCGAGTACCTTGGCCACTAGACCACCGCGGCGGGGTTTCCTACTTTAATCTTGACGAGCACATTGAAAACTACACGCAGGGTATGAAAGGCAGCAAAGAAGGTACGTCAATGAGCGTCAGCCCTTCAAGCACTTTATCCTTTTTGGCGACAGCGATTATGATCACACTTTCAACAGCGTTTTGAAATCACCGTCATGTTCCATATAAAGTTCAATCGATAATAATGCCCCGGATAAGCTGTGTTCTACCCCTTTGTCAACGCCTAGAAGCTGAAGCGCAGATGAAATGAGCCCGCCATTTCTCTCGCACAAAGAATGCATGCTATAACATTCCCCGCGTGTGAGATCTGCGAGAGACTGCTCCTCAAGCAGGCTGGAAATGGTCCATTTGTCTTTCGTAAGGAGCATGAAAAGAGGCTGGGGAGCGAGGGGGTCACTGCGCTGCTCCAGTAAAAACTGCAAACGTTTATAATATGGGCTTGGTCGCGATCACCGGCACCCACGCCTTTTTGGGAGATCCGCAAATAAATAGCTCAACTACTTGTCTGCGTGCTTTGTTCCCACCACGCCGCGTTGAGGCAAGAGACTGCGCGAAAACCGCTTCTATTGCTGTAGCACCCGTATTCCCTTACAATGTCGTTTTGCAGAGCTACATGAGACGGAATCCCAAAATGCTATATGCCAGCTTTACTCCGCACAACATTGAAAATTTTGTTGTATCGCATTTATTCTTTCGCGTTGGCGCTGAGCCTGTGATTGCTTTTTGTTTATTTGATCCCGTCCGCTTACATAAGGCGTGATTTACGAGCACTCTTATGTCGCTAAAATGCGTCACTTAAATAGGTCCCAACTTTAGTTGTCGTCCGTGATCTGGAATGTAATTTCTAAATCCAACAGCAATACCATTGAGTGGCTTCAGAAACAGACATGTAAAGTAATGCGTATGAACCTCACGCTCAAATAAGCTCTCTCGGCTGGTGGCCTATAAAAGCTTGTATTGCCTACAAAATTGACGCTACGCTGGCTTGAACGATGCCTGTTATTCACCAAATCAGTGAGACAGACACATTTATTTATTGTTATTACCCCATAAAATAATGAGATACAGCAGTACGTTTCATATTTGAAGTTTTGAATTGCTTGCCGACTCGTTTCACTTCTTCCAGTAATGAAATGAGCAGCCCGAGTGCGTACACTATGACATTCTCTTTTTCATAGGCACCGTTGTTGATCTTTTGTTGCACGACATTACTATCTTACAGGCAAAGCACGCTCTCCAGGCGATTAGGCCTGAAGCAAACTCGAGCTATGCCGTGGTTTCAAATGGCGCAAGGGCGTGGTCAAAATGTTTTTGTGGTGGTAGGGGGCAAGGGAATGGCTAAATAAAACATATGTGTATGTTTCTGTGTGTTTTTGCATGTAGTGTGAAATTCGTAGTCGGTACAATACTTTGAGCCCCTCCTCTACCCTCCACTGGCTATGCCAATGATAGTTGAGCCATAGTTGCAATTGGTGGTGGTCAGTTGTCCACGTTTCTTTTCGTACAGCAGGCATGTCATTCGCGTCACAGGAATATGTTCAGAGGAGCACGTGCCCACCAGGTTACAGCTCTCGCTGATTAACAAAGTAGGGTACACGGGGGAAGAGAACAAACCGACACCGAACAGGTCTGTTTGTCCCCAATGGGGAAGACAGAAATATTCGCCTTCCCTTTCTTCTCTTCTAATGAATAGCCACTTATATATGACGCTGAAATTTCAAATGAATTTATTTTCGAAGGCAAACACTTTTGTTTGTATTTTCTCTTGTCCAGTATCTGTATTGTGCTGCTTATTATTGGTAAGCTCTTTTTTCGGGCGTTAGCACAAGCAAACATCATTGTTCCTGTAAGCACGTCCGAAAAAAATATTTATTTGTGAATATATATTGATTTTTAAAAGGAACAGGGGTGATACAATTCTCTGAACTCTTTTAGAGCGGGTGGAAGTAGTTTAACAGCGCAAAACAAGATGAGTAAGTTTTATTTTTTTTTTTCACGTGGCCCCTTTTAAGCATGCACGGGCTTTTGTTTGGATCAACACGTCACTATACTAGTTTTTTTTATGCCGTTGTGAAAGCTTGAGTCGGGCTTACCGTAAGCACGACGCAGCCTCTATTATTGGCGAAGGGCTGGTTTTGTATTTTAACGTGCAGCAACCACACATCTATTGGTTGCAGCCCTTAGTGTTCCAGATACGGGCTAGGCGACCAGCCTCGGATTGGTCAATGTATAGTTGGCGTTAAGGAGAGACGTAGCGGCCTGACGACGGGGATCGAGAAGGTTGCCGGTAAGCCCATTGTGCTCTTGTGAGAGATGTGGCGATGTCACGTTGCCATCCACCTGCCCGCGGACGTGGCACGTTCCCGGCGAAGACACGCACTTCCATCTTACGCGCTTGAGAGCAGTGATACGAGCTTCCGGCTTCTCCGAAGCGGCATTATGGGTGGTAGTCCGAACGCACAAATCGTCGTTCTTCCTCCGCGTGTGTCACTGGCCAGCTGCCGGGCGGTATAACGGTGGTGACGGTGGTGGTGAAGCCTGGCGGCGGTGGTGCCTGGCCGTGGAACTGCGGTGATTGGGCGTTTATATGAAGGCGCGGTTCAGGAACAGGAAGATGGCCAGTGGCAACGTAGCCGATAGCCTGCGGCAGCGGCTCTGCTAGCTGAGAAACTCCCAGACATTGCTGGATGTCGTGGCCCACAACGTCCACGATCTATTTAAAGCGGCTCTTTCTGACCCTTTTTTACTTCTCTCAAAGCACAGGGAAGCAAACTAGAATTTTCCTGTGGTTAACCTCCCTGACTTTGATTGTTTCACGCACGTTGGTGATGTAGTGCCCTTGGATATTGGTCAAGCGGGGCGTCAAACGATGATCGTATCGTTGGTTACGCATGTCCTGGGGTTTCTCCATAGTCTTCGCTTCCGAGACAACTTCCCGGACAATAGTCGGTAGGTTCCACATCAGTCCCTCAAAGAGCTCCTTAACTCCTCGCACGAGGATGCAAACTTTTTTTTTCTTCGGGCATTTCAAGGTCTCCGTGGCAGAACTGCCTAGTAATTTCTTCTGTAAAGGGCGCCACGTTTTCATCTGGAAGCTGCTCACGGGTTTCGAGGAAAGCTACAGTCATCTCCTTGCAGAAGACGCTTGTTAACTGGGTGAGGGATTTGGTGCGAAAAAATATCCGCCGTTGTGAGGCTTTCCTCTTTATCCGAACCTGGTCTGAGTAGCGTCTTTTAAGGTGAAATAGGCATGTCTAAGCTTGTCGCCATTGTTCCAGTGATTAAAGGTAGCGACCCAGTCGTATTCCGATAGCCAGATTCCCGGATTTTCCTCTGATGACCCACGGATTGTTTGCGGCTCTTCGGGCTTGAAGAGCACAGTTCAGTGCAAGCGGAACAGACGCTGTGCCTGCGGTCGAAGTCACGCACCGTCTTGAACAACCTGGTGTCTTCGGTACGAAGCCCTTGCATTGGCTCAAGCCCCCTTTGCTTGCGGCTAATTTGACGATACGGGTTGTCCTTTGTGTTGTCGTCTTTATGACTTGGGCATCGGTCAGAACATCATGGATGCCTCGCCGTGGTGTTCTAGCGGCTAAGGTACTCGGCTGCTGACCCGCAGGTCGCGGGATCAAATCCTGGCTGCGGCGGCTCACTTCCGATGGAAGCGGTAATGCGGTATGCTTGTGTGTTCATATTTGGACGCACGATAAAGAACACCAGGTAGTCAAAATTTCTTGACTCCTCCACTACAGCGTCTCTTATAATCATATGGTGGTTTTCGGACATTAAACCCCCCCCCCCCCCCCCCAATATCAATCATCAATCAGAAAATTGTGGATGCAGCCGGATTATGAATGAAGCAGCATCTCCACCACATGTCCCGGAGTCGGGATATTGATGAAGGAAGCAGAAGGCGTGTTCAAGATGAGATAAAACCCTTTATTTTGCTTGAATTTTGGCTAAGAAACAAATTCAAACTACGAGCAATACACACTGTGCATCGATAGTGGTAAATAGAACGTCAGCGGCCAATATTCTGTCAAGTAGTGAAGCACGTTGCCCTATATACAGGTGTCATTGAAGATTCCAGCATTATTGCTAGAGGCCACGTACGTTCTGGAGCAAACTCTAATATTCATGTCGTGCGTGAAATCACCCCGGAAGGTTTTAAGTTTATCTAGATGGTTCTTAGTCATTCGGGTGCGGTTTGTGCAAGGCAGCAGTTACACGTGGAAGGAGGCGGTAGCATAAAAAAAGATTGGAGTGCGTGTGGCGATATTCTGTGTAGCCTGTTTGCAACACATGCGTCTTACCAGGCTTGACACCTTAGGTCATTATTAGGTGTTCTAGTGGTGAAAAAAAAATTCGAGAATTGTTATTGCGTTCTAGTACATTTTGGGAGTGTGGTGTTTACATGCACGTGTGAAGAAAATTTTGTATTACTGATAATAGCTTGCACGTTTGTGCTATATTGTTCTTTACAAAGGACAAAGTTAACAAACGCAATTGATTCATGTAGAGCACTTGACAGCAACAGTTTTAATTACTAGCACCGTACTTAAAGACAAAAAAAACCTAACAGGTCTACTCTTCCTTGTTTGTCAGCGGTGCGTGTGTTGTGTGTGTGTGTGTGTGTGTGTGTGTGTGTGTGTGTGTGTGTGTGTGTGTGTGTGTGTGTGTGTGTGTGTGTGTGTGTCACACACACACACAAAATGCCACAAAATGAACTCCGCAAATACCACCACTTGTGTCTGTCCATCAGCACCCCGTATTACACTGCCTACTACATTACTTCAGAGGCTTTATCTCCCAGCGCGCAACGAAATCAGACCTCTAGTTGTCTTCAGAAAGTGTACCTAGCACTCCCAACTATGACATTCAATTATGCGTTAAATGAGCTGCAGCCGTGCAATACCCAGTAAAGTCTCATTGAGAAAACGGGTAGGGGGAGACCGATTGCGTATTCCCATCTCATTACGTCGCAGTGTTGCTCAATTGAAGAGGCCTATGACAGTTTCATCTGTGCCGAGGAAGCTAGTCGGCCCTAAATACGGAATGTACGCTTGCGATAGTTAACAAAGGCTTTGTCGCGTATACTCTATTGCGATGTTACGGAACGCATCATTTTACACTTAGCACGACGCGAGCATTCAAAACAGCACTGACAAAAACTGTTCGTTATAGTAAGATGATGATCCAAACGAGAAACTGAGTGGGAATAAAACAGGCCACGCGAAGTGAAAAATTTACTCGTATTATTTTACACTGTTAAGGGGACTGACAACTTTCCAAAACATTAGATGAGATAGCTCCACAGATAAAAAGATTGCCCGTCGCGTTGGTTCAAACCAACCATGTGTTTTTGTGGGAGGTGGATTTATATCTTTGCTTCTTCGCTGAAAGTAACGACAAATTACGTGTGGTGCCTCTGGTGGTAGAAACATCACTAATCTTATGCACCCGGTCGCGTGATCGTAACTGCTATATGCGTTGGACGATTTGTTTGGCCGTACTGAAATATTGTTTCTATTTGTATATTTAAATGTATTACTTTATAAAAATATTGTTACGTGTAACTTATTTATTAAATTAAATACGATGCACCGTGCTCGGCGATGGTGACAGTTTATCAACAACCAGCCACCAACGTCGTCTTTCTCTTTCTTGCAGCAAGGCTGTGCCGGCTGTTGTGTATGATAACCCCCCGGCGGTAGAAGCACCGTCTTGGTGCTTGAGCAACTCGGATGCGGTAGAAGGAGGGTGATAAGGCTTGAGTCGAGCTATGTGCACGATGTCACTCGAAGGTGGCGATGACGACGTTGAATCGGCTGAAACGATCTCGTATGTAACGTCAGTCACCTGGCGAACGACACGGTATGGTCCAGTGTGGCGTGACAGCAATTTTTCAGAAAGCCCTACACGCCGAGTGGGGGACCAGAGGAGGACAAGGGAACCCGGTGAAAAGTGCACGTTTTGATGATGGTAATCGTAGAGCTGTCTTTGGTGCTCCTGTGAGGCCTGCAGGCAGCTGCGGGTGAGTTGGCGTGCGTGGTCGGCTCGCGCGATGGCTTCGCCGGCGTACTCAGTGACTGAAGGCAGTAAGGTGTCAAAAGGTAGGGCGGGTTCTCAGCCGTATAGAAGATAGAATGGTGAATAGCCGGCAGTGTCGTGACGTGACGAACTATATGCGAACGTCACAAATGGCAAATGAACGGCCCAGTCTTGGTGATCGGCCGCTACGTATTTAGAAAGCATGTCGGTTATGGTGCGGTTGAGGCGCTCCGTAAGACCGTTCGTTTGCGGATGGTACGAAGTGGCAAACTTGTGCTTGGCAGAGCAAGAGCGCAAGATTTTATCAACGACAGCTGATAGGAAGGTCCGGCCCCGGTCAGTGAGAAGTTGGCGTGGAGCTCCGTGTACTAAAATAATATATACCAGAAAGTCCGCCACATCGGTTGCGCAACTCGTCGGAAGTGCTCGTGTGATAGCGTACCGTGTCACATAGTCAGTGGCGACAGCGATCCGTTTGTTGCCCGAGCTGAATATCGAGAATGGGCCAAGCAGGTCGAGGCGAACTCGAAAAAAGGGTTCAATGGGAATGTCGATTGGCTGAAGTAATCCAGCTGGTAGGGAAGATGGCTTTTTGCGGCGCTGACAGGGCTCACAAGCGGCGACGTAACGTCGAACAGAGCGGGCAAGACCAGGCCAAAAGAAACGACGACGTACACAGTCGTATGTGCGAGAGACGCCCAAGTGGCCCGCCAAAGGAGCGTCATGAAGTTGGTTGAGAACAGTCGCACGAAGATGTACTGGTATGACGGGGAGCAAGTCATGGCCATATGGATCGAGGTTACGGCGATACAGGAGCCCGTCTTTTACCAGGAACATTTGTAGAGATGCGTCGCGAGGCATTGACTTAATCTGTGTCAATGATGGTTTGCAGGGAAGCATCCCGGTGTTGTTCGTGGCTAGGGTTGAGTAGCTGCGTCACAGACAGAAGGTCTGGAAAGGTGTCAGTATGGGCAGCCTCTTCTACACGGTAGCGTGATAACCAATCTGCATCTTGATGTGACCGCCCTGTTTTGTACGATGCAGTGAACGTGTATTCTTGTAATCGTAGGGACCAACGAGCGAGGCGTCCTGTGGGATCCTTGAGTGAGGCCAGCCAGCAGAGCGCGTGGTGGTCGGTGACTACCCGGAATGGACGCCCGTATAAGTATGGGCGAAACTTGGCGACTGCCCACACAAGAGCGAGACACTCACGCTCCGTGATTGAATAGTTGCGCTCGGCGATAGATAGCAGTCGGCTGGCATATGCTATAACACGGTCATGTCCGCGTTGGTGTTGCAATAGCATTGCCCCGATGCCGTGCCCACTAGCGTCAGTGCGAACTTCGGTTGGAGCTGATGGATTGAAATGAGCTAAAATCGGCGGTGTTGTAAGGAGCGTCGTGAGCTGGGAAAAAGATGAGGCTTGATCAGCACCCCAGAAAAACGGGGCGTCCTTCTTCAGGAGGTTCGTGAGTGGGCGTGCAATGATGGCGAAGTCCCTAACAAACCGTCGAAACTATGAGCACAAGCCCACAAAACTGCGAACGTCCTTTGTTGACTTTGGAACAGGAAAGTCCATGACAGCGCAAATTTTCTCGGGATCCGGGTGGACTCCTGCGGCATCGACGATGTGGCCAAGTACGGTTATTTGACGTCGAGCGAAGTGGCATTTCGACGAGTTCAGTTGAAGTCCGGCTCGACGAAAAACTTCAAGAATCGCCGATAAACGCTTAAGATGGGAGTCGAATGTGGACGAGAAAACGATAACGTCGTCTAAATAACATAAGCAGGTTGACCATTTAAATCCTTGGAGCAATGAGTTCATCATTCTTTAGAATGTGGCCGGCGCATTACAGAGACCAAAGGGCATAACTTTCAAGTGATAAAGACCGTCAGGAGTGATGAATGTGGTCTTCTCACGGTCCATCTCGTCCACAGCGATTTGCCAATAGCCAGATCGAAGGTCGATAGTGGAAAAATACGTAGCACCGTAAAGGGAGTCTAAGGCATCGTCGATTCTAGGCAACGTGTAAACATCTTTCTTCGTAATTTTGTTGAGATGCCAATAATCTACACCAAAGCGCCATGTTCCATCCTACTTTCTGATCAGGACGACAGGAGAAGCCCAGGGGCTACACGAGGGCTCGATTATGTCTTTTGCAAGCATCTTTTCGACTTCCTGTTGAATGACTATACGCTCGGACGCGGAAACACGGTATGGACGTCGGTGAATGGGCCTCGCGTCACCAGTATTGATGCGATGAGTAACAACACTCGTTCGGCTTAAAGCCGTGCTGGCGAAGTTGAAAATGTCACTATAGGACTCCAGGACGTGACGAAGGGCTTCCGCTTGATCAGGAGCGAGGTCTGATGGTACCATGTGGTCAACGTCGACGCCCGATGAACATGATAGAGTTGGTTCATGGTCTGAGGTGCAGCAATCATCCACTCTGAAGGGTTCAACCGTATGGTCTTGTAGAGCAGTAATTTCGGCCAGGGAGATACCTTGTGGAAGAATTTGGTCAGTGAGGGCAAAATTGACAATAGAGAGGCATGTGCGGTTTTCAACGATTGTCAAAATGGTGTGCGGAACAGCGATGCCATGCGTAAGCATCACGGCATGAACTGGTGCCACCATGTAATCGCCGTCAGGTACAGGTGGTGTAGAGAAGAGGTCGATATGTGTGACACAGTTAGGCGGAAGGCGTGCGAAATCAATGCAGCAAAGGCGACTTTGGGGTGGGTTGGTCAGATCAGAAAGTAGAGGCATTTCAAGGTCAAGACAGCCGGCTGAACAATCTATAAGGGCCGAGTGAGCGGTTAGAAAATCCATGCCTAGAATTACTTCATGAGGGCAATTTTGTATAACGGTGAAAAGAACGGCATTGCTTCTATCGGCGATAGTCACACGGGCAGAGCACATGCCAATAATGGCGGCAGTTCCCCCGTCGGCGACTCGAACGGCTCGGTTCAAGGCGGGTGGAATAACTTTCTTTAGGCGGCGACGAAGAGCAGCACTCATTATGGACATATGTGTGCTGGTATCGATTAACGCGCGCACAGGTACATTGGCTAAAGTAACGTTCAACAGATTCCGGGTGGTCGGTAATGTTACACGAGGATTTCTCGCATAGGTCGTCGTCAATGCAGCTTCACCTCCAGAAGCTGCACTGCCTAGTTTTCCGGTCGGGGGCGCTGCGAATAGGTCAGAGAGGCAGGACGGCGTTGTGGGGGCGAACGAGATTGACGGCGAGCAGGGGATGGTGAGCGGGCGTAGCGAGGTCTCGTCCGAGGTGCGGCAGAATCAGAGGATGTGGTCGACATAGGGGAATCAAAATCAAATGTTGAGGACGACTGGTGGACAGAAGTGGCCTGGGTAGGAGGCCCATAGTGAGCCGGCGGAGCCCAGTGATTGCAGCAGTGGCGAGCAATATGACCGACACGTCGGCAGTTGAAGCATATAGGCTTGTCGTCCAGTGTACGCCATTCGGACAAATTGCGCTGTCGAGAGTAGTTAGAACCAAAGCTAGGAGTAAAGGGACGACGATAAAAGGGATCGGCAGAGTAGACTGGTCGAATGGGGTGTAGGCCGACGTTCAATAATTCTTGACGAACGACGGCTTGTATCAGTGAGATGGTGGTCGGTGAAGGATCGGGCGTTGGAAATGGAGTAGCTACTGGTTGGGCTGCCTCGACCTCGCGACAAATGATGCGGGTGAGGTTGTCACATTGGGGAACTAGGCGGACGGCGTCATCGCAAGAGGAAGTAGCAGCTGTGTAGCAGCTGTGGCGCGTGATGCCGTGGGTGACGCGGTGGGCTTTAGCCTCCTCTGGACAGCGGCACTCTGTCAGGATCGTGTCCATGCTCGTGATATTATTAAAAACCAGCAGGTTGAAGGCATCGTTAGAAATCCCTTTGATGACGTCATTAACTTTTTCTTCTTCTGACATGCGCTGGTCGACCTTGCTACAAAGCACCAACACGTCAAGAATGTATGAGACGAACGATTCAGTAGACGTCTGGGCGCGAGTGGCGAGAGTCTTCTTGGCATCAAGCTGACGACCAGATGAATAGCCGAAAAGATCATGGATCTTCAATTTGAAAAGATCCCAGCTTGTGATTTCGGCTTCGTTGGTTTCGAACCATGTCCGCGGCGTGCGTCGAGGTATAGAACACAACATTGGCGAGCATGAGCGTGGGATCGCAGCGGCGGGTAGCACTGACCCGCTCGTACCGGTGCAGCCAGGAGTCAACGTCGATGGTACCGTCACCGGAGAAAGTGCCAGGATCCCGCAGGGGTGGCAGGGTGACGTAGGTTGTCGACTCAGATCGAGAGACCGGTGGTGATGAGGCACTGGCACTTGAAGTAGCCGAAGAGGCCCCCGTGTTGCAACCACTGCGCGTCTCCATCGAGGTACGGAAGTCGTCGACCTCCACCAATAATGTTACGGGTAACTTATTTAATAAATTAAATACGATGCACCGTGCTCAGCAAACAAGATGGCGACAGTTCATCAACAACCAGCCACCAACGTCGTCTTTCTCTTTCTTGCAGCAAGGCTGTGCCGGCTGTTGTGTATCAATATATATTTAATCCTCCACTAGTAGTATGCATTCAACTGGTGGTGCCTTCGCCTGGCGTAATGATCGCATGCTCGTCATCCTATGTTGAAAAACTTTTCAGTCTGCTCTTAGTAGTGATGTTTTCGTTAACATGGCTTGGTTCATGTATTGAGAGAGCAACGACGCTTGAACGAGCCACGTGCAGCACATGCAGGCAACCCAAAACGCAGAACCTACGGCGTTGTACAAATACAGGTAAGGTTATATTGACACATCATCTCATTGATTGATTTGTGGGGTTTAACGTCCCAAAACCACCATATGATTATGAGAGACGCCGTAGTGGAGGGCTCTGGAAATTTCGACCGCCTGGGGTTCTTTAACGTGCGCCCAAATCTGAGCACACGGTCCTACAACATTTCCGCCTCCATCGCAAATGCAGCCGCCGCAGCCGGGAATCGAACCCGCGACCTGCGGGTCAGCAGCCGAGTACCTTAGCCACTAGACCACCGCGGCGGGGCTCATCTCATTGTAGCAGCTTGGTATTTAAAAAAATAGCTTGACGGCTCTAAATGGAGGTCCCTAGCATAGATACAAGAACTCCTGAGAAAGAATAACAATGACAGTTTTTGCAAATTGCGAAAAGGACTAGTGGCATTGCTTTATTTCTCAACGTTACTGAAGGAACAGCAGGTATCTCTTTAGAGCATTTCAGGTCGAAAAATACTGCTTGTAAAATAACTACGAGCTTTTTGGATCTACTACTGCAGCTACAAACACTATGAATGGTGAGCTTGCTGTGACGCCTTAATTAATTGTGGCGAGAAAAATTTCTTGTCGGTCTCTTTAAACTAACTGGACGTGCTAAAATGAAACATCGCAGACTTGCATCGTCCCCATTCTTTTTTAAAAAGTATGGATAATAATCACAAGGATATATTTTATCGAATTGCCTAAAAACAACCCTAATGTATGTGTCATGGCACGCGAAAAAATTACTATTACTTATGAGCAGCAAGATACAGACACTGGACGGAAAAATAATAAAGAAAAACGATCGGCTTTGAAGATGAAGCTGTTTGAACGTGCGTCGTCATAGAAACGGACATGTGTAGTGTCGGGTCGCTCTCGTCTCCCACACACCCCACTCTGTCGGTCAGCGAGAGCTGCTAGCCGGTGGGTGTGCGTGCCTCTAAACCTACTCCTCTGGCACGAATGCCACGCTTGCAATATGAAAAAAATATGGACAGCTTCTCGCCATAACTCGCTGCTGTCGCTCGACTATCATTGTCAAAGCCGGTCGGGACATGTGTAGGGGGTCTCATACTCCCGCAAAATATCATTTTACATGCAAGAACGCTCACGAACAAACATAAAAGTGTTGTCAACCTTATTATTTACTCTTCTTCCCCCCCCCAAAAAAAAATTCTAACCATGCCCTTGCGCTCAACAGGATTGGTTTAACGTAGTTCAACCACAACGTAGCTCGATATCCGCCTGTAAAGCGTGTTTTGGCTGTAGGACAGAAATGTCGTGCAACAAAACATGCGACAAAACAAAATCAGAGAGGCTAATAAAAAAGAGCATTGGGTAGTGAACGCATTTGGGCTTCTCCTTTTTGGATTAGGGGTAGTGAAAGTAGGGAGTAAGTCATTGTAGTGCGGAGCCCTATGTTCTCATTATGAGTTATGATGCATAACGGGAAAACCAAAACGCTACATTTCAGAGTCGGCTTCCAGATATGTATCAGTGTGGAGGTCAGTATCGATTTTTTTTTTTGAAAACATGACGTCAAGTCACCTTCAGAAACTATTCATGCATTTGATACGTAAAGACGTTTTTTTAAAAGGCAACGTTAGGTGATATTTTGGTCAAGCTTCCGAGGCACCTTAATAAAGTTTCCCATCTATCTATTCATCGTACCCCCTCTCCCGTTCCCGTTTCGGCTATCTGTAATGACCTCGTGGGTCTAAAGTTCGGAACTGCGGCCTGCTAGCTGAGGAGAGTCTGAGCCCTGTGAAGTAGATGGTGATATGCATGGAGCTTGCTATGCTTGCTATCGTGGAGGGAGTGTAAGACCACGTAAGGTGCAGAAATCTATATGAGGTTGGAGGCGGGTGTGTCAATGCATCGATTGAGAAGAAAAGGAAGACGCTCTTCAAGTTCGAGTCATTCTAGGCGCATACATAATAAACCATTAGAGTTTTAATTAAGGTGACAACGGGCTACAGTACTAGTGGTTCTGTCAAGCGAAGGAAGTTCGTTGCCCTAATCCAAGAAGAACCCGACGATGTTTTTGTTTAAAGTGAGCGTCTTACGAAATGTTAACTGCTGCACCAATGCAAGTTTTGCCGATGTCGCTTCCACTTGTATGTTCTCGGGGCTGTCATAGAACGCGCAATTACTTTTTTATACGTTCTGTAAGCACAGTCCCTGTGGCTCATATGAGAAATTCTTATGGGGCAAAGTTTGGTCCAAACTGAACAATACGGTATGTTCAGCTTTCTTTGTTTTCCAACTAAGGTTATAGGACCATGAACACGTGTCAAAGGTGCAGAAGGCAACACAAGTACTACTTATTTACCCCGAATGAACGTACCTGTGTGACCACCTCTACACTGCATGCACTCCCCCAAAAAAACTGTATTTTACCGATTCCACTCTTTTCTATTCCTTTTCACCTCTTTATCTCTTCTCCAATGCAAATTAGCAAACCAGATGGGTGTTTGGTAAACCTTGCTGCCTTTTCTTGCGTCTCTCTCTCTCTGTTAGCCTCGGCTCCAAACACAAACGAGAAAAAGAATAAATAAAGATGATGATGGTTATGAACAAGCTAAAATCAAGTACTGTAAATGTGTCTACAAGATATATATATATATATATATATATATATATATATATATATATATATATATATATATTGAGGTAGCAAGAGAGAGACTGTGTGTGTGTGTGTGTGTGTGTGTGTGTGTGTAAGAGAGAGAGAGAGAGAGAGATAGCAATGGGTACGCACTAGAGGCATCGCTATGAAGAGGACAAAGAAGACAGTCTGGCGTGAGCTAGTCTGCTCTTTGAAACCGTGAAACTTTCTCAGAGTTTACAAACGTCGTTGAAATCTCGCGACATAGAATGCCTGGCTGTTATCAGGCCCTCGAATATAGTACTACAACCGTGGTACCATGTCAAGAAACATATAGAGCAATATACCAGGCCCATACCACGAACATACAAAAGTAATCTATTCAGTCAATTTATGGGAAACGTACCAATGTGCCAACAACAAAAAATTACCAAAACAAACAAACACGGCACGAAGATACGTTCTGGCCCATTTGTTTTGGTCTTGCGGCTCACAGCTGTGTGAGCGCGCGCACATCGCAGCACGTCGTACAGAACGGTATTTCATTCTCCGCGGGTTGCTCTCGCGCCTCAGCATACAAATGCTGGAGTGCTTTGATAAAGGAAATGGGAGGTAGTGACAAGTGCACGGTCTGCCAACTTACGTCTTCAGGAAAGGTGTTTATGTTTTTCTTGTTGCCGTATGAGAGAAATACGGAAGAAGCTGACGGCCATACGTGATCGTACAAATATCTATCAACAAGCTAATGCGTCGTATACACGAGAAGACAGAACGTCAGCACAGAAAGAGATAACGTGCCTTCACGCATCCGCTTTCGGTGATGTGCCTGCCTTGTTGTATTTCACAAATACTTGCTACTACTTTTCCTTCTGATCCACATGACTCCACCTCCTTGTTCCACCAAACGGCTATTACAAGCTTCATTTACATAATATGTTTACCACATAACACAATTTTAAGAAAATATACTTCACATAAATGAGACTTGTTGTTCTTGCATTCCAGTATGATTGAACACCGACTTACAATGGGTGAGAACAATGATGAAAAAGATTGACAGAGAACATTAGAGATACGGTAATTCAAATATTGTTGCTTCTGATATACCGGCGTCATTAGTTTGCAATTGGTGTTCGCAGATCTCGGCTTCAATTCACATTTTTTTACTTGCAACGACCTCTAACTGGTCGGCGATCTTTGATAGTCATTGTTCAGGGTCACTATTGCATGTTTTTTTTTTCGCTGTTTTACAAGCATAGTTCATCCTAACACTGAATGCTGGTCCTCCGTTGATTGGCCCTTGTTCGCTAAGCAACTTATCTTCATGTAGAACACAATCAATCACGTAAGAGGAGGCATCAGCCCGCATTGTAGTGCCGCTGAAATGCTTCAACCCATAGTGAGCACATTATGGCTCACGATAAAGCATCCGTGAGACCAGTCTTTCCTCTGTATATCTTGTCCAAACAAAAAGTTATTCATCCCTATAGGCTCGGAAACAATGCCAGTATGACTTAGCAAAGTCGCAACCTTACATTCCGAGTGATACCGCAGGCCGCTAGCAAAAGAACTGCAGGCAGCGAGTTTGAGATCCCGGGTTTACTTGGGTCGCGGGTTCAAATTCCGGCTGTGGCGGCTGCATTTCCGATGGAGGCGGAAATGTTGTAGGCCCGTGTACTCAGATTTGGGTGCACGTTAAAGAACCCCAGGTGGTCAAAATTTCCGGAGCCCTCCACTACGGCGTCTCTCATAATCATATGGTGGTTTTGGGACGTTAAACCCCACATATCAATGAAATCGGGTTTACTTGGTAAAGCCTTTTAGACAAAGTGACTATGTCATATAACTAAATATTCACGGGAAACTACTGTCACGTGAAGTTGCGTTTGTGACGTTCTAGTAACGCCACAAACTTAAATGACCTATGACGTCACATGACGTCACATGGTGGCGTCACCACGCGATAATGACTTTCGCATCACTAATGTTGACGCTGCTGCCACCGACGGACAGTTTTGCCGTTCGATAAGGCACCGAAAGCTTTTGCTTTAAATACAAACGCGTTTTTTGTGCAACTCGAAACCATCAGGAAGCACCATAGCTGTGTTTCTGCTTCGTAGATGCCCAATGAAAGGTGGCCTCTGAATACTCTCTGGTTATTCATTTACGAAAAGTGCGTTGTAGGTTATACCAACCTCTCTGCACTACAATTGGCAAATATACGAAATGTTTTATCCTAATATCTTTATTGTCGTGTTTCTTTGATCTCCTCCCTCACGGGCCACACACACCATGGTCACTATACTGTTAGTCACAGCTATTGGCCGGCAAAAATTGGGGAGCTCACTCAGACTCACTCGATAAATATATTTTGCGCTTTCGACTCACTCGGACTTAGGCTCACCAAAAGTTTCCTCAACCGAATTCACTCACGCTCAAAATTTTCTTCAACCGGACTCACTCAAACTCAGACTCGCGAAAATATTACTCCGCTGGACTCACTCTGGCTCATGGCTCGATCCTAGCCTAAGTGAATCCGAGTAAGTCGGCTCATAAGTGAGTTCGCCGACTTATTCACAACCGACGTTGACCATAAATGAATGCGCTCGTTTTCTTTGACTTTTTCGGCCCAACATCGGGGGTCCTAGTAACATTCGAGTGTCTCGCAAAGACAGGGCTTTCTTATGGAACTCCTGGTTTACTCGATAAGAGTACTCTTTGTTACTCTGATTGATATGTGGGATTTAACGTCCCAAAACCACCTTTTGATTATGACAAGCGCCGTAATGGACAGCTCCAAAGATTTCGACCTCCTGGGGTTCTTTAACGCTCACCCAAATCTGGGCACATGGGCCTACAACATTTCTGCCTCCATCGGAAATGCAGCCGCCGCAGCCGGGATTTGACCCCGCGACCTGCGGATCAGCATCCGTGTACCTTAGCCACGAGACTACCGCGGCGGGGCTCTTTGTTACTCTCTCTCTCTCTCTCTCTTTTGCGACATACTGAATCCATAATTGCAAAACAACGCTAAGCGATTGCGAGTATAAAGATTACAAAAATTGAAAAGTAAGAGGTTCAAAGGGGTTAAGAAACGTTGTGGTTACGCAGTCTCATTCCGATTCCGATCGTGTTTTGTAAGCTTTCTAATAAATATTAAACGAATTGCATCCTGTACCCCTCACCAATACATAAAGGTTAATTCAACCACAAAGAATAAGAAAGGAAGATTAGCCATACTTTGGATGTAGTTTACCACTCGTGAAGTGCATGGCTTTTGAAAAGCTGCACAGACCTTCACGATTTCTATGCCCCCCTTAATGAGAGCCTTCCAGTCGATACGTGCCCTCGTGCCCGTGTCGAAAGCCGACCCCATTCGATCGCAGCAAAGGACACCACGCCGTATCGTGCTGAGGTCGGCTACCTCACGCCGATTAGATGAGCAAGAATAGCCCCTTTGTATACACCGCATTGTACCGGCGTCATTTGCCGTGGCTGCGAAGCCATGGCGAAAGTTCATTTCCGAAAATCATACCGGTGTGAGCTCTCGCAACACCCGCGATTGTTATGGCAGACTAGACGCCAATAAATCAGTTCTTCTGTATTGCGATCCCCAATTTTTTGCGTCTAACCACTACCACGGCAACTGTGCTATGGATACTGGTTGCTTCGAGATGGCATGGTGCAGCTCCATTTCAGCTATGATGACGTTATCTATATGAATGACCCGTTCGCTAAATCTATGAATTTCTCTGTTATTTTTATTCTGGCTTGTTTTCTATTTTTATTTATTTCTCTCTTTTATTGGCGTGCCCATGACCTTCTAAATTGATTTCCCTATCGCTGGTGCCTGTTCATACAGAATTTTGCGCTGGATGTTGCTCATTACTAACAATTAGTTCTCGGTGCGGTGTTACACTCTAAGCTGAGCCAGAATGGTCGCAGAGATATTTGTGATCTCTTGCAAGCATTTTAACCCTGACTCTCATGCTAACAATATTTCTTTGCCTGAATTTGCTCGTTCTCAATTTTGCCTCCTTTGATTTTTTCACATGGCCAACTTTTTTAGCAACAGCTCATGCCTTCCCCTCCCCCTTTTGTTGCAGTCATGAATTTTCAAATAGAGATATAAAAGCATTTACAGTGGTCCTTCAAGGCGTGATTTCGCACCCAAGGGGCCACTCCCACGTCAGGAAAAAAAAAGCTGAGCCTCTTCGCTGTATCGCAGTAAAGGGGCTTGGCCACCCATACCTTTTCGTCGTTAATAAGACTGCATAGCTAATCGTTTCGTTTATTTGTTTGTTTGTATGTTTGTTTGTTTGTTTGTTTGTTTGTTCGTTCGTTCGTCTGCCTGTTTCTAAGGGGAAAAAAAATTCGGCTTGTTGGCGTGTCTTGCATGTGGCAACGGTATGTCATGACGTCGCGGTTCCTCATAAGAGCCGAGAGAGAGGCCTGCATCGTATACGGAGGAAGAACATTACCAGCTAGGGGAGTTTTGCAACCATAGAGGAAAGAAAAAGAAAGCAGGGAGCATTACGTCACACGAGGTAAAGCCTACTGTGTCGACCTAACACGTGACCAAAACGTCAGAGCGTGTGGTAGGTTTCAGTACTCTCGGTGGTGTTGCGGTTTTGAGCCTCCGGTGTGAGCTGGCCGCTCTTCGCTGAACAAGCCCGTTTCAGATAAAAGCTAGCGGGCGCCACACTCTTATGTCTCGGCAAGTCTCGTTTCTTGCGTGTTGTCGACGCAAAAGGTTAAGCGTTGGCGTGACCCTGCTGACTTGAAAACGGGTTGGCTTGCAAAGGCCGGTGGTGCGACGTCATGCTCCGTCCTTTCTTCTTCTTCCTCCATGATTGCAACGAAGCGCGTCGCATGAGTTTACAAGCTCGGCGTCCCGACTATGACAACATGACACGGCGTGTCATGTTGTCATAGTCATAAACGGATATGTGCCCTAAAGATAGGGTAAATCCTACTAGTGAGCACCGGTCCACTGAATATGAAGAAGAAAACACTTAGTCCTACAAATAGCAGGCAACGTTAGCGGAGGTGCAAAAACTCTTCCCTACATGAACTGAACATGAACTGAAAACGGGCATGTAAGGAAGCAGAAAAACAAGAAGAAGATGAAACAATGCAGTCTATACCCCATTTTCTCCAGGTTCTACGTTATTGGAGCGGAAACCCCCTTCTCTGCAAGCTTTGCTACACCCCAGTTTGTTTTTCCTTTCCCTCCCACAGTTACAGGACCTATTTTTTAATAATCTACAACCTTACGTGCTTTTACAGGCGGGTGGGGGGATTCCGCGTAAGATCGAACAAAGCTAGGCTGTTCAATCTCTTAATTTTTTTTAAGAATTGTATGTAATGTTCCCTGATCAGTGGAAAGAAGAGATCCTCAATTGATATTGCTGGAAATTTTTTTGAAAGTTCAGTAACTCAATAATGACGGAGAGGTGAAGTGCCACGCTTACCTGCTCTGCTGCTTTCTTTCAAATTTGGCGATTAATTACACAACATATATTGAGGCTACGTGCCTCAAATTTATTTGGCTACATATATATGTGCTGGCGCTTGCATTCATTTATATTAGACAGAGTGTGTAGTGTGGATTTTTAATCAATATCATCAATTTTGACCTAAAAACATTTTTCTTCCAACTTTACAGGCCTTTATTTCACAAAGAGCCTATGGCAGAGCTGTGAAAATTCTGGGCAATTTTTCCAGCATGTTTAATATGAAACTTTCAAAGATTATGTTATTAGCACTTTTTAATAAACAGACATAATCGCGCTAACTTCAAGCAAATAGCATGCAAGGCAAATTTTTGACCAATACTAAAACGGTATCACACTTTTTATATTTATTATACAGCACATCAGCTTTCAGAATCAATAAAAACATGCTGTATTATATATATATATATATATATATATATATATATATATATATATATATATTCTCTTTTTCTCGTTCCAGAGCAGTCAGAATATCTTCGTTTTATTGGATATTACATTGTTTTTTTTGTCGTTCAAGCGAGTTATAAAACTTTACCCGGATGCCCGTATTATTGGGTGCTTCTTTCTGAAGTGCGTCAGTTCTACGTCGCTAGTAAACATATTAAACTTTCCGCCAGTAAGACCTTCTCAAAACTAAGAGAAAAACTATTCTGATTATAGAAGTGTCTTCACTGTTCAGAGAGATCGTGCCATGCAGGCCACTTATGCATTAGACATACATTATGCATTACGCTGTTTCCGGGCCAACGGTTTTGTGCAATGCAGGTTACTTTTTATTCTTACTCTGTCACCTGTGCGTCTCAAAGGCGTTAGAGAACCCTTCGCTTTATAGTTTTTATGGAAAATGGTCGGCATGCCGGGGCGCAATACTCCCCGCGAAGAGAGAGAAAAAAAGAATATCAGGAAGGTAAGGAGGTCAACTAGACTAAGTCCAGTTTGTTAACCTACATGGGGGGTAGACGGGAATGAGAGAGAAAAAGAAAAAGAGAGGAGGAGGAGACACAGTCTTCGCAAAGTTTTACAGTGTAGTATTACAGCTTTCGTCTATTCATTTTTTCTTCAATATTGGGGTAGCCTGGCTTTCGCTAGTAGTATTTCCTACTAACTCTACGGCACTAAAGAAGGCAACGGCTACTGTGAATGTCTAAATTTAGGCGCATGTTAGCAGCAGTGCCTCGGGTGCGGCAATCTTGGCCTTAAGTTTTTTTTTAAATTGTCATACTGAAATGAAGAAAAAAGAATGCAATCATAATGCAGCTAACTGTTGAAATCTTATGCTCTCATTTATGTGTGAATATTTATTACCACAGATGAAATATTAAAAAAACACAGATTCTGCTATAAATAAGTGTGTGGCGTGGGGCAATATCAGTATGCATTCTTCGTAAAACTTTTTTATAACACAAGAAAATATAACATGAACATCCTAAATCTACCGCATTATTTGAAGATTCATCCATTTTTAATAATAATCCTTTTGCTACGACCTAAATTACTACAAAGACGCTTCGTAGTTTTTGAGCTGCTTTTACGAATTCGTGACCCGTAGTCACAACAAAGAATGTACTATCTAGCCAAATCACCCACTTTACAAGTAGTGGTCGCTACCTTCAGATTTTCTGAGGTGATTAGTTGTCGAAACCGACAAATTGCTTCGTAAGACATAGTATTAATCCCTGTTTTGTTTTTTTGTTTTTGAAATAGCGCCCTACGTCAAGTTTTCTCTTACGTTCATGCATGTTAAAGAAGGTTGCTTAACAAACACAGCTATTTAGTTTTGTGTGTATATTATTGAACACCATATTTACTTTACTTGTTATGACTCTCATAAATCACAGCTTTTACAACCAAATAATGAAACCATTCACTGGTTCCTTAACCCAGCAACGCGGGAGATGTTTATGTTTGCTGTCTGACACAACCAATTACGACACTGTAATGCCCGTACCTTGCACTGATTGTATTTTGTCTGGCAGTCAATTTGGCTGCCTCTCTGCGCCCAGGGCACAGCTTAAACGCACAGGGAAAAGATTCATTAAAGGATGCCGGTTAATCGATTAACAGTCATTATTTCGTTCCGCTTTTTATTACGCTTAGCCCGTTCAGTGTCTCTGGCACACGTAATAACTACCGGGATAATTATCACAGCAGTAAACCCTCCAGGGACAAGGTCTTCTGCAGGCGTCAGATGGGCAGAGAAAAAGCACGAAACTCTCTGCAAGCCGTTTCACGGTCCTTAGGTTGCTTTTCCAATGGATAGTATAGAAGCACGCACGCACGTGCGTGCTTCTATACTATCCATTGGAAAACTATACTATCCATTGGAATTAAGTGGAGCCGCTATGTGCAAGGAAGTAAGCAGTCTTTTATTTATTTTTCACATTCTAAACTTATCGCCCTAGGATGAAGCGGTGCTGCGCTTGACATGACTCGATCAGGTTTGACATGAACAGCGTCAACGTTGAAGCGAAAGCGTATGTTTACAAACAAGCTGGGTTTGTCAGTTTTTCACTTATCTTCATGTCTCATTCTCGTGCCCTTGTTTTCACTAGAGATAGGGAGATCAGGTATATAATAACAAGAAGAAAATGCAGCGATTTACTCGGGTAACATTGATTCGAATGAATCAAGCGTAATCAAGAGGTCACGGGGTTGAATCCTACCCATGGGAGTCAATGTTCTTTTTGCGGATTTTTAATTTGTACTAATTTAAGTCCTCTTTTAAACACTACATTTAAACAGCACACTAACCTCCCCTATGTATTCGACAGCCACACTGCCTGTTCACATCATCTGGTTGCTTCTAACAAAGAAACAAGTGCTTCGAAAAGAATTTCCAATTCTTTCATTCCTCTCTTTAGTTGTGTGACCACTGTGGGCGCTGTCCAAAGGTTTCCGTTAAACAGTTCTCATGCGCGGAAGCGCAGAGCTTTGTAGGCACCAAAAACGCTGGCTTGTGAAGAAGCAAGAAAGATGTCTAGAATAATCTGGCACGAGATACTTGGACAGGAACATTTCAACCTGGTAATGTTTTATTCGTCCGCCAGCAGTAATTATCATTTACGGTCCCTTACCACTAGTAGTTGACGCGTGCGGGAATGTGCTATTAGTGTGAGCTGCAACATCAGTTTATTATTAGATACAGTTACTATGATTGCTACAATCAAACATGTACCTGAGGGTCCTAATGTTATTGGCTTCAAACGGGACCTTAGGCTAAAGGTAAAAAAAAAAGAGTACAGCCAATGAGTTAATGCTCAATTTTTCTTTCCTCCCCGCTCTTTTTCATCTTTCCAGTCTGTTACCAAATAACGCATCATTAAGTAGCCAACCAGATAATTTTATAGTTAAGCTTCCTGCCTTTCGGCTCCTCCCTTGTCAGGTAACTCGTATTCCTGTCTTCAACATTGTGCTTCCGCTGTACCTTCTGACAGCAATAATACGTGCACATGAATGATCTTTTGACAGATTACAGTCGAGCTCACAGGGCAAGTTAAGAATGTGTGCAAAACACCGATGTCAACTACTCTTGTAGAGAATGTAAGGGTGAAAGGGTGTCGTTTTTTTTTTTTATTGACCTGCTTCTGTAGAATATGAGAGCTAACTGGGAGACCTATAGGGACGATCATAAAAACAAAAACGAACACAGTAGGAGGAACGTTATCAAGACAAAAATTTTGTAAGCAACACCCAGCTTGCAGGCAAGGGAATATGAATCAATGTAATCACAAGGAAAGAGAAAGGGAAGAGAGTGTATGCCACACGATTGCAGCGAATGACAGTAGAGTGATAGGTCTGTCAGTGTTTAAGTTTCATTAGCTATTGTGATGATGTATTCGCAGGTATCTGCCTCGCCAGCTTAATAAGGTGTTTTTAAACTTCAAATTCCACCTAGACTATCACGATACAGAACAACCGTTATCTGCCGCTTGTGGTTTGGAGTGTCATTAACGAACTTTTTCGC
The DNA here is from genome assembly GCF_043290135.1 of Rhipicephalus microplus. NCBI lineage: Eukaryota > Metazoa > Arthropoda > Arachnida > Ixodida > Ixodidae > Rhipicephalus > Rhipicephalus microplus. Next base: position 217,486,646 of record NC_134700.1, read on the forward strand.
TCACAGAATTGGAGTGGCAGACAGTGTTGTGTGTGATCACGGTGGCAGTGATGATACCGTTGCACATGTCCTTTGCGAGTGTCCTACGCACCGCTCCCAAAAACAAGTTCCGGCGACGTTATTGTGGCTCGAAGACCAGCCGCTTTCAGAGCCCTCAACTTTGGAGTATCGGAACGTTTGTCATTTCAGCCAGAAAGCGATGAAGGCACTGCTGACGTTTCTGTGGTCAACCGGACTCACAAAACGACTATGAAACTCTCGTAATTGAATGAGTGCGCGATCTCGTTTTCTTTCCTTCACAATCACTCTTTTCTTTTCCCCTGCTTACCTTTCTATCTTCTTTCCGAATACAGGGTATCAATCCAGAAATTTTCTTTCGGTTAACCGCCCTGACTTTCACCAGACCTTTTTCTACCTCTCTCTCTCTCTACTCTATAATGATTTGATGTGACAGCCCATTGGAGTGAACGTGACACAGAGCATTTTTGGGTTATGCATGTGCAATTAGTAATATTGAAAGCTGCAAAACAAAAACGTCTTCGAAGGTGCCTTCGACACTGCATTGATCATAGACAGCGTTGTCAGCCATTCCAATAAGCTCCTAAAAGGTTTCACAAAGCGTAATGCTAACCTAATTCGTCTCTGTCCTCATAAAAACGTATATGCTTGCGTCAACGTAGTCTAGGTGGGATCATCCATGAGAGCTGTACCATTTTCTTGCTTTCACATAATGCACGGTGACGCAAGAAACGTGCCACCATGAGCGTTGAAGCTCGAACCGGCAGTTGTTGAGAGAATGGATTTTCAGTAGGCACGAGAAATAAAATATGGTTAAGCGAAGCTCCAGCGAATTAACGTTGCGCAATGCGATCTCCGACGCACGCATCGTATTGGTTGTTCTAAAGGCAGCCCGTTGAAACCCGACTAGAAATGAGCGTGCGTCCAATTTGTATATACGACTTGGTCTACAAAGAAGAGAGCACCTTCTCTATTCTTTCAGTACGAAAACGGGTGAAATGAAAACCTTACTTTGGGAAACCATGCATAAAAAACTCCACTTGGCTGCTTAAAGAAGTCGACAGGAGGCTATCCGTAAACAGGCCCTGCTGCAGCTTTTCACGGCGAGTTAGCACTTCATCAATCAAGCGCTGTCTTGCCTCGTAAGTGGCCACCGCTTTCTCTACTCCATCTTGCGTTGCCCCCAAACAACAGCTGCTCGCAGCTCTACCTTCGCACTGCGGAGTTGCGCCTGGAAGCGATGGCTGGTTTCAAAGTTTAGACCAATGCTTCACGTGAAGTTCACTTTTTCTTCAAGCTGCGAATTGGCAAACATTGCTGTTCGCGTAAACTTATTTCACGCGGATGTAACACTGTCATTCCCGGCATATGCGTGTCAGATAACAAAAAAATAAAAGCTTCCTGTGAAAGCATTAGGCTTGGTGGAGTATGTACAGGTTCTCGTAGGAATTGAGCCGAATAATCGTGTGTATGGTACAAGCATGCGTATAAAGCAGCGTATGTATTCCAAGCACGGATAGCTTACGAAAATTTATAAAGCTATGGTCGAATTTTAAATGTTGTTTTGTCGCTGCGTTGCCGGGCATCTGCCGCTTCACGTGTTTACACTCGCAGAAAGTTTCTACTCCTACAAGCAGCAATGCTGGTTGACACGAGGAGAACCTCGAAGCGGAATACCACCTTCATATTACTTCTTAAATGGCAAAAAAGTATCTGGAATATAACTGAGCAAGTGGTTTTTGTACGATCAACTGTAGGTCCGCACCACCTTTTGTTGCCTATTAACATTTTCTTATTTTTTATTTAAAGAATGAAAAATTTAAAAATATGTATTTTTTAATATTTTAGAAGCTGCCCAACAACTGGGATGAAAACTTGTTTGTGCTTGGTTCACCTAATAGATTTCAAGTTCTTCAAAAAATGGCTGTGGTTGCTAGAACGTAACTGACGCACGTTCCATGGTCTCTCTTAACAGCTGTAAAGGACTCGGATCAAATGACCAAATGAACAAATCACCAAAAAATAGTTAAAAAAAATCCAGTATAATCGTGAACATTTTCAGCTTATAAATTGTTGAAAGCGTTAGTTTTATGCTATGTTTAGCCTATATTATGAAAACGCGACTACTAATTGTGTAATCACGGATAAAAAACAAGGCATCCACCTAAGTTGTAGAGTCGAGACTGGCGTTACTCGAAGCGCGTTTGTAAAAAGATATGTGTTTTGCCAAGGGAACGTAGAGTTGAAAATGGATATGTATATAAGGAAACTCTTGTGTCTGTGTTTTCATTTTAGCTAGGACTGGCTTGTGCTTTGTTTAAACACTTTTTAAAGAACGCACAGGGGTGACATGAACCTCTAAATAGGGAAGCTTCTAGGTTTTTAAAATTCACTTACTCCTTCAAAACATTTTTTTCAAGACCCCTCACTGCACTTTGAAAAAAAATGATGAACCGAGTGCAGTGTTTCAACTTCCTTATTAAATTGTGTACACGTCACAATTATTGTTCCTGGAATGATGCAAACAATGACGTTGTATTAGGGTGCAGATGAAGTACACTTGCGCTCCACAGCGCGGTATTAGCAAGGTCTTAAAAACGTGTAATAACGCATCACCATTTCTGCGTTGGTAAAAATCAATACCATCTATTTTTATTCACTGCTACAATGTGGTGTGCTTCATTTAAAACGGCCGGCCAAGCGCGTCAGGTTTACCGCTCGAGTAAGCAACTTAAGTAGGTTGCCTTTAATAATATATATATAAAAAAACATGGACTAAATCGATTTATTGAGCCTGCGGTATATGGATATACCTTGGCATAAAAAAATAAAAAAAACTTCCCTGTTATGAGCATCATCGAACTTGACTATCATCAAGCATCCAGTACATCTGTCACAAATATTAGGCTTATTTTTCTTCTCCTTGTCATGGGCCGAAAAATGGCTCACTAGCCTACCGGTTAGTATTAAGCAGTTGACATCCCGGTAATGCAGGTTCAACCTCGAGCTTTGTACGGCTGAGGTGCCAGAGTTTTACTCAACCCAAACTTCTATATAACTGACGTGCCGTGCCAGAACTTGATTTTCCGAATATCTGTCGATAAATACGATGAGAGCAATAACTCTCCTCCACAACATTTGTTATTCTCCACGCATTTTACTGTCAGCATCGCACACCTAATAACAACGACTCCGGAGACAACAAACCGTGTGCAAGTATAATCCATGACGAAGAACTACGCTGATTAGTCTGCGTAACCGATCGCTATCCACGCGTCTAGTCAGCAGAGGTCGGCGCGACAATGGCGACTGTGACCATGCAACCACCTGCGTGTAACTGCTAGCGTTGTTTGCTTCGAATAAACGAGGAGATACATCAGCTTACGCTCATGACCGTGAATACAACCATGTCGAATACAAATGCGCAGCCCAGATCTCGCAACAAGACACTTCAAACTGTACACACGGTACTGAATTTCACCTGTTCTAATGCGCTGAATATTTCGACGATAATTCGGGATTGATTACCCATTCAAAGAACAAAAAAAATTATTTCCTCCCGCTCATACGGGTGTGGGTTCTAGACAAGGCTGACAATGTATTCTATTGAACATGCAGAACCTCTTGTGCCATCCACATGCGTTTCTTTGCTTACACGCCTAGCATGCCAGCAGTCACATAGAAGGTGGGAGCACAAGATAACAAAATAAAATCCACTTGCAATACACAGGCACGTTCTTATGTTAGCTAGACAGGAATAATTAAGGAGCCGTGCAACTGCATTAATTTACTGAGTTGACTCATGAGCCAAAGAAGGAATAAGGGGGGAGAACTTCAAAGGTGCTTGAGTTTCGCCTCGAGATTAGAACACGATAGCGCTAATCAGGCCCTGCGCAGGGCCTGATTGCGCCACGAATCTGTGCACGTCATATCGGCTGTTTCAAATCACCCTGTAGAATGTCTACTGCGAATAAAGTTGGGAAGTTTCTATGCGCTAGGCAATAAATCTCCCCACGGCTATTTAGCGGCCGTGCCCTTACAGCCCATAAAGCAACACGTGCAATGACGCAGCTGATCACTACGTTTATGCCGTTGCTGATAGTGATGACTGATTGCACCTTTGCGCTTTGTAATTGATGTGCCCTTAAACAAACACTCGTTGCGCAATGCCCATGTTCTGACCCCTGGTGCGATACTACTCTTCTGTCTCGCAATACGGCATGCGTAGCCGTGACTTCTCTCACTACATTATATTCTTGTATATCTTATTTCTCTTTTTTTTTTCTTTGAAAGAGCTTCAAGGACGAGCAAGTAATGTGATGGAACACTTGTTTTCCATGCAGAAGTTCTGGTTTTAGCCAGATGCGTATTATAATCGAAGTTATTATTTATTTATTTTCATCTATATCTAATTGTCACTAACAGAGAAAGCTGATTTTTCCCTCACAACCAGTGACGCTGACACCGGATATTTTATGAAACGAGGTCTTCAACGCTATCACGTTAACGCGTAACGTGAACGTGGACGGTTATACATAAGATCCTCGTACTGATGGCATTTTACCACGACAGCGTTAACGGACTCATTTCGCATAAATTTCACAGTAATGATTCAATCAATACCAATCAGTTGCAGACAACAAGAGATGCAGCAGCTGTGTGGGTGCGCGTGTTACTTTACGCATGCGTAGTGAGTATGCTTCACAAATTTGCAGATGGAAGGAATATGGCATGGTCGGTGGTTCTTAACAGTAATTTTATTAGGCATTTCATGATATTATGAAGCGACCAACGTTAAGCGGACAGGTGGCCTATTCTTTTGAGCATGGTGGAGGTATTCTCTCAAAAGCAAAGCAAGACCAGTGACTGACAAAGAGATACTGGACAGGTACCAATTGGCTATCGCGTCCTACTTCTGAGAGCGAATCTGAAAAAAAAAATGTTCCATGTTGCTGTTTATTTGTAGTTTGTGGGCACTGGTTAAATAGGACATTGTAATTCACTATGAAATGGACAAAAGAATACCGCACAATTTTGTGATTTACTTCATCGAAAGAGTAGCCAACAGCCATAATACGTGGTATACCGCCTGGTAAGCTATCCAGGTCGCTTTTTTTTTTTGCTCGATCTTTTCATGAGCTCTCGCAAAAGTGCAATTGCTAAAAGGGACACAGCAAGGCGTATTACGGGTCGCGACCGGGCAAGATACAAGGGCTCCATAATTGAACAGCTGCCTTCATGCGGCATACCTTACGACAAGAAATTAAAGTCGATTTATCAGCCCTGATTCGAATGGGAACCGGCCTATTTATTCTCTCGGTACTTAATATGTCTGGTGCGTCTGCTGGAGACCTTCTCTCCTAACTTGCCTCGCAATATTTTTTTTCTATTGCTTAATTTGGTAATCAGCGTTTTTGTGGATCAACTTAATTTTCATACATTCTTCCCTCGAGACAGACTTTACTACTGCATGAGCTGATCACAAGTAGCTGTTCGTGTTCTGTTATACATTAAGCTTGTCCGCATTATAAAACATCTGCTCGTCTTTCCATTTCACAACTGCTCCACTTCATACCAAAAGACAGGAAGTGCGAACACGAACACATGAAGGAAGTAAGGACATCTTACTTGTTTTTGTATTTGTCTTTTAGAACGAATGGGTATCAACTAGCTCAGCTATGTGTTATTCTGTTATTCTGATTCACCCCTTCTCCGTAAAATTTTTGATATAGTCAAACACTGCCGATTCCCTTCAGCGATATACAAGAATAAAGTAAATAAGAGCACGAATAATGATGCCACCAACGACATCTTCAATTTTCGCTAGTTGAACAGTCAGCATATCATCTAATCCGGTAAAAGGGTGGCAATAAAAGGCTGCACTTAAACGATGCGTCTCGCCACTTGAGCGACGTGTATACACCGATCGCCTGAAGTAGAGAGCTTCAACCTATATCTAAGCCGGTGCCGTAAAATAAGCCCACAGGTGGAAAAAGCTGAAAGGCACGACGATCTGGTGCCCTTTCAAAGTCAGGCAGTTTATAAAAAAACAAAAGCAAGCCACTTTTCTCTTTCTTGCACTTCGAAATCAACGCAATATGCACATACCGGTAACAGAATAAATTATGCAGCAAGGTCTTGCTTTTATTAGGGCTGTGATTGTTTCCTTCTAACGCAAAGCATGGACCCTCGACATCGCGAAGTCCAGTGACCGATAGTTAAATACGAAATCGAAGCTCACTGGGCAACATACACTTCGTTTAATTACGCTACACACAACACCACCTTTTTCACCCACGTTGAACACGCGCCTTCATTTTTCTCTTACATATATTTTTGTGCTTTTAGTAGGTTATATTCCACGTGCAAGCAACGCACAGATGGTCGCATTAAGTAGTAATTATGCAGCAAGCAACGAGTCTCACTCGTTTGGCGGCGCTCTTTCCGCCTGGTTGGGTGCTTTTATTAGAAAACCCATTTGCTCCGTTGCCTCTACGAGATTACGTGCATAAGATATCCCAACTAATTCGGCGCAGGTGCCCGCTTCACCCCGCACCTGTTTTTGCTGTCTTTAGACACTACATTTGAAATAATGTTTCAGTTATATAAGATCCCTGCGGCCGAAAGGGTCGTGGAGTGGGAGATACTATGCGACGGATGAGTCACGATGTCTCAGCTTGCTTTTAGCAGAGGAAACAAGCGCTGCCTTGCTTCGTCAACTTTGCGGTTGTATACATAAATATAAATACTAGCATATAATCACATATTCAAATGGGCCTGCGAATTGTTAATCGTTGTGTCGTGCTTACGAATTTGGTATTTTGTTGTTGTTTTTTGCCATCGTTTGTACTTGTTTATTTCGTGCGCATGTTTCTGAATGCTTCCTTGCAATACTCTCCAAGCATGGTCGCGTTAACAGGTGCGATTCTCACAGTACAAAAGAAATCACGAACGGCTAAATAAAAATATACGTTTTTGATAAAATAAGCATGATTGACTTAGAAAGGCTGTTCCTGTATACGCAAAGCAAATAGTGATGCCCAATTGCGTTAAAGGTGACTTAAGGAGAGGTTAAGCAGTAAAGGACGTTTTAGAATATCATGGTTTCAAGTTTTTTTGAGTTCACTTGACATCCTTCTGGTTTTCTCCATGGAGCATAACGACTCGCGTGCACACAGTCAGATTAATCAGGTGTCAGTTCTACTAAATCTGTGCACTTCCTCCAGATACAGAAATGTTGTTGGTCCTAATGCTACGCTCTTTCATGAGCGCTATTGTGGGTGAGTACTTACACACTGTTTACACTCACGTTTTTCAACGTTTTTAAGTGCAACATAGAAAGAAAGGTTTGCAATATACAATTTTTTATAGCATGATGCCGAAACCACTCGCAAGAGCTTTTACAATCGCAGAGCAAGTTTTCACGCTATGGAGGGCAAGAGACGTGACGCGTCGACTTCACAATCACTGCTAACGTGCCCAAGCGTAGAAACGTGCAAAACAGAAGATGAGATTTTCGACTATGACTGCTGACGACTACATATAGGCGCCATACTTCATTTGAGATCCAGTGGGGCGGGATGGTCACGGAACGGTATCCCAGCCGCGGCAGCTGCATTTAGATAAAGGCGAAAAACTAGAGGTTTGTTTGCTCGGATTTGTGTCAACGTTAAAAACAACAGATGGTCAAAATTTTCGAAACCCTCCACATATTGCATCCCTCGTAATCATGTCGTAAATTAGGAAAGTGAAACTCCAACAATTCTACTTCTATTACGCCACTTTGGGACACCTAGTAGCACAGTAACAGCTGGAATATCACAATTTGTTGCCTTTGCAGTTTCGCTGAACTTTCCTTTATTGCTACACATACCCAGACTTCTACGCATTGAAGCTCTGTCAGTGGCACTAACAAGGAGGCTGATTTCATTCCGCACACTGCTTTCGCTGGTTAGTACGGCTGATCTTGCGGAACTTCGTAGAGCATACGACAGTGCTGCCATGAATCGTGCGAGAGTCACAGTGCCTCTGAAGACAAATGACTTCCCAACGGCAGTCACGTTCATCCTATACCGCGTTCCTTGCTCGACAAATTCGCCTGCGTATCACTGTGGAGGTGCGTGCTTGGTTACGCGCCCGAGGCTGTATACCCTTAGCTGAGGCATTTCGTAACAGAAAACTGCGAGCTCGGATTGCCGCCTGCCTGGCTGTCACGCGCGCGTTAGCGTGTCTGACACGTGCGCCGAATCCGGACATTCTTGGTTGCCGGCATAGCGACGCGGAGAACCTCGGTTGTTCGATATATATAGCAAACTAAAATCGACCATGTCACAACTGTACGCCTACAAAAAACGTTGCTTCGTGTTAAATCGATTGGCTTATTCTCATAAGTGTTGGCTACGGCTTTGAATGCTTTGTTAAGAGCGTTGGTTAAGATAAAGTGGGGCTATAGATAGTTCAGTGAATAGAACCGGAGATAAACACCGTGAAAAAAACATGTTCATGAAAGTTTCAGTGCCTGTCCTACAAGTTTGCTTATCATAGCCGTGTTCTCTTGCTCTGTTAATTTCTAGCGTGAATAACCAACTAGTCTGTTGAACTAGTCTATTAGAAAACTCGAAATGTGACGGTGGCTTCATCACTTCAGTATTCAGAGGCAAGCATTTCCCACCAGTTCTTGAAATTGGCATGAAAGCTAATGAATAAATATTCGTTTGAAACACGATCGACAATCTGCTTCAAAATTCATCCGTTGGCTGATAGCATGGGGAAGTGAAACGTAAGGTAAGCCACAATGTTGTTCGAGCCGTGTTAGATCGCTCACCAAAAACACTTGATTGCTCTTTACATGTCTCACTTTTGCGCCTAATCTAGTTTCATAGACGTTTGAAAGCTCGCTCTTGTTTCAAGTCTTTTGGTCACTCTCAAATTATTACATTTTGTACGGGTGTTATAGCTTTGCTATAGCTATACACCAGTGATATAGCTGTCGCCACGTTATCTCCACAAACCACTAAATAGTTATCATCACGTCTGGCTTCCTATTCAAGGACTACAAAAAATTTGCATCACAATATACCGAGTCTCATGAAGTTTCCGTGTGAGGAGCAGCTAGCGCATGATTTTTTTACAGTATTGCATAATACTTCTTGACATAGCAGCGTAGATGTAAGACAACATGGCCCAACACTTTACCACTTATCCACGTAATTTTTCATACAAGTTTCACGAACTTTTAATTATATGAAGTATTTGCCGATTAGGCTTTAGGCAAGGTGGAATTTTTCCCTCGTTTGCTGAGTACAACAATAGCCGATTTGGCACATGCGTTAGTTTTAGAATAGTGACCAAACCAGCCAGAGTGCAAACATTTGCGCCTGTCAGCAAGGCAGACACTTGCAATGTTAACCTCTTGAGTCACGGCTATCGTTGAAGTGCCGAACAATTGTTGATTAGGACTCGCAGAACAAAGGCTAGCGCATTCATCGGCGCTCAATACTGTTTCGCACAATGATGGAACTTCCGATCGGAAACACTATAGCGTTGAAAAACTCGGGCATCACACCGAAGACAGCCACAGCTGCGTGCGCTTAATTGAGTTACTCCCGCATATGTATGACGGCACCTAACACTGAATGGCTTCTGCATCACATTGTTTCACTTCAGCTTACCCTTCACACATGTTAAAGAATTACAGTCATTTCACTTCAATTGCTTCGAAAGAAAGGTGGTCCGCAATGTCAACAAAAAAAACTATGTTGAGGAATTTGTGCAGGTTGCGCAAACAGGTGCGCAGCCCACTTTATTTTTCCCTGCCTGAAAAGTGCGTCCTAGCCCATTTACGTATGTTCGTATGGTTGTTTTAATGTGTCCGCGTTTAGGTATATATATAGAGAGAGAACAAAAATTCGCGAAGCAAGATTTAAACACTTTCGCTGAAGGGGGTGGGGGGTCACACTTCCAAAGCATTCACCAGGCTATGGAAAAGTACTTGGGACAGGAAACGGCACTGGAACATACGTTTTGACAAGGGTCTTATCTCTTCCAAAGCTTGAACTGCTTCCCCCATCGCGCGTATCTGCATGGTTCACTCCCTTTCGTCCAACCCAGATAAAAGAGGAGGAAAAGGCATGCCTAGAAGAGGAGCGCCTCTCAAAACCTTGACTCCCACGACACCTGGTGTTTCGAGGATTTGCCATCGTTTCAGCACTCCGTCTTCCCTTAACTTCTAGCTTATTGCAATTTTCCTTTGGTAATTTCGTTCGCGGAAAAAGTATACTGCACACCCCTTGCCAACATTCCACGGCACAATAACGCTTGCACGTGTCGTCTCGGCAGGTACGAGAATTTCCTCTCAGAAGCAACTTTCTGGCAGCAATCGGTCGATATTTGGCTGATTTCGGCATTCTTTGAGGGAACGCTCTTCATCGGTCGTTTTCGAAGTGTGTGTCTCCTCCAATACGTCGCGCATGCACGCATCGAAGTCATTCGCGGTTCATGTTGAATGCAGAGACGATCAGCGTGTCTTCTCTCGTGTCGTTTCTCGTGAGATACGTCATCCTTGGGCAATCCATTAACGGGAGTCTTGTGCCAACTTATAGTGCATGGTACTGTCTGTCAGCATGTCATTTCAGTGAGCTATAAATAATATATATATATATATATATATATATATATATATATATATATATATATATATATATATATATATATGAAACAGGACAATTTCAACCCATCTACCTGTCACAAAGCGTCGGTAAAGAAGCAATGACAAAGTTTTTCTCACTTGCTATTTTTCTCGTTTAGTTTGAATGAAGTGAATTATCAAGTTTCTTGTTCATTAGTCAAGTGGATGTCTTTTTAGCTGCAGCAAAGTGCTTCAAGCTGTTAAGTCTTTAAAAATGGTTCTCCGACTCGGCATAGAGTACGTGAGTGAAAACTATACCTGTCGTGACCGTCTGACTTTCTATTAATAGTAGGTATTGTTTAAAATGAGCACACCCTGTAAAGATATAGAATGTGTCTTCTGCGTGCGTGCGTGCGTATTGTGTGTGTGAGTGCGTGTACGCGTGTGCATGAGCATGCTCAATAACGCTCACACCAAGGTGAGTGAGTGAGTGAGTGAGTGAGTGAGTGAGTGAGAACATTATTTTGGTCCAAAGGCGGCAGAGACTGGACGTAACTGGAGGCCCCGCTAGCTGAGCAACTCAGTTGCTATCTTTCTCCTTTCCTCTCGTGTAACTATCACAACCTGTATGTTTTCATTCGTCAAGCCTGTCGTTACTCAAATAGCTTACCAGCCTATTACGAAACGGTGGCTTGCGGTTGGCACATCATTTGTCCATGTTGGTGAAAGGTGCGGAAATGGTGGATGCATTTTTTTCTATCCTGATGTTGTGTTTGTTGAGGTAAGCCGACATACACTCAGGCAACGAAAAATGGGAATTCACAGATGTTCCTCATTCAAGGTTTTAACCTTTCGAAGAAGGGAGGCAGCACGAACACCGAACTCGATGCTATTTATCTAGACACGTTCGCAGCTCATTTTATGCATCGCAGCCCATAACCATATTGGCTTTCAGCTTTTATTTTCCAATTTTCTCTATTAAATTGCTAACACATTGAAAATAGATGTGCAATTGGTTGTTTTGCTATGGTGCTTTTCTGCGTGTACGAGAATTTGTAAGCCGTGGTGTATATGTGGCACCGCTATATAAATTGGATGCTCAAACCTTAATTCAATTCGGATCAAAGTGTTCCCCGTAGGCATACGGTAAGAGATTTGCGCGGCTCGTCTCTGAAGATGCACAGCAGCTGCATTGCGGCCGTGCCGTGAAAATGAAGGACCACACATTGGTTCGCAACGACCCGGCATTGTTGCGCACGGCCGGCGAGAAATAGAAGAGGCGACAAAGGGTGCGCGCGTCTAATCTGCATTTTCCCATTCAGACAAACCGAAGTAGAGTCCGTAACCACCCAGAAAAGCCAGTTGCAACACCGAATGCAATCTAGGCCCAGTAGCGTCACCGAAGCGCAGTAAACTGCAGTAAAGTCATAATGAGGTTCCGCCTCCATTGTGAACCGTATACAGTAGTGTGAATCTTTTCTTTATGTATTTTTTTCGACGAGCTTTTTGCGTCAGCAGTGCTCGCAACTTGCGCATTCTTTTTTTCGTGCTAAGTTGGTACGAACTGTGCCTCCTACAAGGAGCTTCGCGTTGCCCTGAAATTAATGAAACAACGAAGTAGCAACGCTTCTGTGGGAGAAGTTAGAAATCATTCTTAAAAATTAGGAAGGAGACCCTCCTTTTTTTAGGAAGGTGAGGGTGAAGACAATCAGTGCTCTTTGTACCATTTTTATCTTCCTCCCTTCGTTTCTTTCCTTTTCTCTTTCCTTCTTTCTTTCTTCTTTTGGCTTTTTTTTTCTTTTCTTTCTATGTGTCTCATTCCACATTTCTTTCTCGTAACTCTCACTCACGAGCTTAGGAGCACAGCACATGTGTTGCAATAAGAAGTAGCGATGGCCATAGGTGAATCAATGAAATTCAACAGCAAAGGGCATTATTGAAATGAAGCCTCATTAAAGGCTTCTCAATTACACTCACATCATTTCAAATAAAGTAACCTCAATAGACAAGGTAATCTAACAAGGTCAAATTATATTGTCATAAACTGCTCATTGCCGACAAGTGCAAGATAGTAGGATCGCTAATCAATGGAAAACGGCGCATATAATACGCATATGACAGGCACACTTGCAAGGGCCTGTACACTCGCTGGCGCCGTGCTTTTACAGTGAGATCCGTTAAGGCTGAATATCATGCAGCGTTTTTGCCGGTGTTTTCTGGCTTTGCGTATGCCAGTGACACAGACACCGCCAGAGAGGGTGAGAAGCGCCATGAAAAGTGCTGAGGGCGGCGCCAGCTCAGCGTCACACATTGTGACCAAAGGAAATTACGTGATAACTCGCAAAACAGTGTGCAATGTCCGTGACACGTAACAACAAGAAATATCTTTGACTATAGGTTTCATGTCTCATTTGCACTTCTTTAGTGAGGAAAAAAGTCACATGACTAAAAGTTTTTTTTTAATTTATTTACTTTGTAGCGCCAGCTATTGAGAAGCCGAAGAACCAAAAACTAGCAATTTTTCGTCCCTGTTAATAAATTTGTAGTACATTCTTGAAACACGTATATACGGCCAATACACTCAGGCCTGCTGAGCGTATACCGATAAAGTTGGGGATGGCGCTCGGAAACAGTACGAAAAAATCCTTAGGTCTTGCTGTCGAAGCTTCCAAGGAACAAGCTATGTCAAAAAATGGCAGCATATCCACGGAGTGAATGATGGAGAGTGGGGCGAAGCATTCGTCCGTCCATGCGTCTGTTTGTGCGCCCGTCCCTGCGTTCTTTCGTGCATCCGCCCCTGCGTCCGTTCATGCGTCCATCCATGCATCTGTTTGTGTGTCCGTTCGTTCATCTATTCAACACTCCAAGTCCCACCATCTCGCATCTTTTTATCATATATTCCCCATATAGAAGCACCGCCATCCAGCGGACACTCCAAGGACTAAACGAGAGGTGCACACGCACACTTTCTTACGGCCTGCGCTTTGGGTCCACTTCCCACCTTTAACCAGCTCGAGTTCATGGTATATTCTAGTTCACTGTATTCATGGCACTGCGACCAAACGCTCGCTAAACCTTTCGAAAACCAAGGAGGTTACGCCCAGCGAGTATAACGTAGCAACCTTTCCCTGTCAGATAGGGCTCAATTTACATGCCAATGGCTGCTAATGAGAAATGAGAGACAGGAGAATTCGGCTTTTACTTTCTTACGGCTTGCGCTTCGTATCTACTTCTCATTTTTAACCACCTTGAGTTCATTCATGGTATATACAAGTTCATTGTATTCATGGCACTGCGGCTGAACGCTCGCTAAACCTTTCTAAAGCTAAGGAGGTTACACCCACCGAGTATAATGTAGCATCCCTTTCTTGTCCGATAGTGCTCAATGTACATGCCAATGGCTGCTAATGAGAATCTCAGCGTGCGCGTTGACTAAAAGCCGAATGCTCATGTCTCTCATTCCCCATTAGCAGCCATTGGCATGTACATTGAGCACTATTCTTTATTGTTAAAAAAACGCACAGAAGAAATCTCTCACTGGCACCACCTTGGAGGTCAAGTGTTATACCTGTTTCGGGTATGTGCCACTGGTGGTTACATACGAGGGACGCCCAAGCCACGCCATAAGGAGCTTCGCCCCTAAAAATACAAGCATCAGACGAGAACTTCCGGGTCACACAGACCACGGTGATAACCTAATAGATCCGAAGCGGTTACCAGCCATTTGGCAGTAGCCGGTGCCGTTACGTAGCGGAAGTTGCTGGTAGCCGCGTGCTGATTGGTTCAGCGTCCATCGTACCACTTCCGGCTTCAACGCCGACGCTGCAGATGTCTGGAACCATGGGCGTAGTGAAGAGGTAGCACACCGGGCCCAGGACCCCGCCCCCCAACCTGAATTTTTAGCCACAACACGGAGAGCACATAATGATAATTGCAAAGGGCTGCCCTCTCCGATACCAAATAGAACCCACCCCCCAAAAAAAATTTCTCGCTGCGCCATCGTGTGGAACGTCCTGAATTACACGTTTCGGCCATCGTCACCGGTAGCGTTGGCGCCGAGAAAAGGCTGGCAAAGACGCTGCATATAGCATGGTCCTAATGAGTTCACAACATCCAACTTTGACACCGTAATTATTCACCGGTGCAGCACCGATCGGTGTCCGAAGAAGCCATCGGGTGAAAGAAAAGGAGACGAAAAATTATAGGATTGGTTGGCACCTGAAACCGGGCCCTCTGCTTGGCAGTCAACTATTCTACTATAGAGTCGTGGTGGCACTTGAATCACCTGCGCGAAAACACTTTATACAGGCGTAATGTGGTGCGAGGAGTCGTGTTAACATGTGTAATATAGCGCCGTAGAATAGTGGAATAACAATCAGAAGTCACAATGCGATTAGCACAACTAGTGGGGCGTTAAATGTTTCTAGTTCATTACAAAGGGATTAGCCACAATTCTTCATCGTTATGAGCTACAGCACAAAAAGCACATAACGTTTTACGGTTATGTAGAGGGTACCATGGTTCTCCACAGAATGACTAAAAAATAACGTAGTAGGTGCTTCCCTACACCACAAAACTTATGATTGGTGACACAATGGGTATCGTGCAACTTTTCAGTAGTTGCCCCACGCGAGTCTTCAGCGGGCTCTAGACTGGCCAATCTTCGAACTTTCGCTCCTAGCCCCCGCCTCCCTTGAACCCAGCAAGGACAAAAGTAACGTTTTATCTGTTCTACTACGAGGAATACTTGCACACATGACAAGCGTGCGCACGTGCTACACGTGACAAAGTATATATAAGCTTATATTCCTGCGACGAAGACAAAGAAGCTATTGGTGCTTGAGCTGAACCCTTTCAGAAATACCTTTTAGAAACCCCTTCAGAAATACTTTTACTGAATCTTTTCTTGGAATACCTTTACGTGGTATTGGTATGGATTCCTTTGTGCCTGTCATTTTGTCTTTTGGAGCTTTCATTTCAGGTTCTCCAGTGCGAGGGTACGTGCGGCTGTCCGGAACGATAATATTGAAACTAATAGGTTGACTAATTACTGTATATTATTATCGTAACGTGCCTACAACATCATATACGTATAAATGTCAAAGTGTTGCTAAAATTAAAGAATAACCAATTTTTTATTTAAATATATATATGCAATAGATCGAGCAACTCAGCTTCCTAGGTTATCGGCAATCTTTCTATTATTACATCTTCATTATTCTAAAGCTGCCTAACACTTTGTATAACCACTCAATTCTTAATCAATCCCCCATAGTGGGTATGCATCACGGGCAATAGCTGAAGTATAACAACGACAAGATGAAAAGAAGGCCAAACCATTTTCTTTGAAAGCAAAAGAGAAAAACTGCCATTGCATTTTATACGAAGTGGAGCAATAGGTAGAGGAGAAGTTTACAACACACTGAAATTACATACTGACACCACCATGCAATATAAGTGGGCTCATTCTTCACTTTCACTGTGCTGCGCTTTCCGCTTAGGCCAGGCGATCTCTTGGTGAACCAAGCGGCCACCGAAATACTTATCTCATGGACGCGTCACTTAGACGAAATTGTCTATGAACAACGGCAGTCGAGAAAAATCAACTGCCTCTTCTATGTAGAGTTTCACACACCGAGAAGGCATTCGCATATCAGAAAGGAAGCTGTGAGTTTGCGTATTCAGTTTGACGTGTTTTATATATCGCCAAGAACAAACACTTATTAGGCCTTGTTAATTGCCACAGGAGGTGATCTTGCTTTCCTGGAAATTTCACCTATTGTGTCGATGTTTTCTGACAATATGTAACGCCAAAAAAGTACTGTAGTAACGTGATGTAAACAACCCAGGATTCGCATTCACAAAAACTTGTTACGCAAAACATTTTCCTATACGTAGAATAGCCAATCATAATTTGGTCGTACTTTTACTGGTCAGCCAATTGCAGAGAGCACAAACGGATAAAAATCTATTCGTGATTGGCCCTACGTACAAATACTGATTACGGGTTATTAAGAAAGTTTGTTTATTAGAAATGTGTGCCTTGTTTGAATTTGTCCGCTTTCTGCTTTTAGATGTATTAGCCTAAGTCCCATTTATTCACTGCATACTTTAAGGGATTTTTGTTTTGTGCCCACTTCTGGGCAGTGATTGCGGGCAGCTAACGATTGCGGTTTCACGCTTCCTCACCTTCAAGCCAGGTAATAATCAAATTTGCATTGACCTGCCTGTTGTAGAGTTTTACAATGAAAACAATGTCTGTGTCAACAATAGAACCAGGGACAATCCTTGTCCAAGATTTCTGTGCGTATATCTATTAGTCACGGCTCCATTAAACGGAAAATTTGGTCATATGTATGACCACTTGTGCATTTGTTTTTTCTTTTTGTGGGGGAAGAGGGAAGAGAGGTGGTGGGGGCCAGTATTGAAATTTTTTTTCTAATATAGATATTTGCATCATCTGTCTAAAGCATTATGTTCTTTTCTTTGTTTTTCTTTATGTTCCATGCTTATTCATCTTCACGCCGACTGTTGTCAAGGATCGTGTCAGGCTGCCACCTCGTATCTCATCTTCCAAAACGCTGTCTCTGTATGATTTCGTCTGCCAGTGTTGATCGCGGCCGTGACGTATTGGATGAAATATACTGACGCTGTTCCCGTGCCTACTAAAGCTGACGTGCCATTTTTGTCGGAGAATAAAGACCTCCCTGGACGTGATATACACAAACGTTCACCGCGACTCCCATATGTTTTGTGTTTAACGCTCTCTAAGTGGCGTCGTTGTACATTGTCGAAAGAGGAACATAGAAATGCTTTTTATCGCGGATCGTCTGACGTATTCGCGACGCTTTCAGGTCGTCTCCTATTCCCAGTAGCCCTCGTCGCACTCCTTGGAATTTTTACGAGAAGACAGTTCTTCGAAAGTAAAATTCTCAATGATGTGACGCTGTTTACTTTCAAAGATTCGTGGAAAGAAATTTTGCACGAAGGTCAAGGTCAGCGCTGTCACTTTCAAACCATCGCTTCATGAAGAAGCTTCTTGCTTGCTTGCCTTGACTCTTTAGTGTGCTCTCCTGCAGCCCTGTCTGTAATACATTTTTTAAAGCTTCCGTCAATGCCCTGGCCGTGCTTTTGCCTTCCCAAGCGACTTCAAATATTGGTTCTTTTACTCCCGGCGCGTCGATCTATCGGCATGCATGACAAATACAAAAAAAATGACTTTATTCAACTAGTCGCGCAACGTGCAGGAACTGACACGCTCCGAAAAAAAGAACATATCCCTGACACAAAAGACGAAAAAAACGTTCACGTTCGCAGTGTCTACGGGTGACATTACCTGGAAGATGAGCAATGCGATACTTGTCACTAGATTATTTTTGTTATGCATAGTTGATTGCAGATATCATTTTGATTGTGTGGGCGTGATCACTCACTACTCGTTTACGAAAGAACTGTTTGCCAGCCTGAAATACAGATTTAAAAAAAGAAGCCTTTAAAGAGGTTGGCGAAATAGAAGAAGTGCGACTCGTTCGTGACTACAAGGGCAGGTCAAAGGGATTCGGCTACCTGGTGTTCACCCACATGGTATTATGTTAAGCCTTTTCAAGCATGAAGTGCATTTTTTTTTGCAAACTACATATTCTTTCTACACCGCAGGGGCGCCTGCGCAAGTAGGCGTTTGGTGTGTAGCGACACCACGAACCCAAGCTAACGGGGGAGTTTCGACTCCCTCCCACGCCTAGCCGTGCGTGGCTTTGCCGTGTCCGAGGAAAAGGGGATCCTGGGGGTTGAGCCGACGCTGGGTGATTGGACCGTTAAGGCCCCCCGGCAGAGGCAACACACCCCTTTGGCCCCGGCTTCACGTAGACGGCACCCCTGAGCTGACCCACCCAGGGGAATCGGCAGTCGCCTTTTCCTATCTCTCTCTCTCTCTCTACATCTTCGTCTTTATCTCTTACTATTTATCTGTCCTGTCTTATACTCTCTTCCGTTTACTTCCAAATTTCCTGGCGGCTAGGGTTAACCCTGTGCAAATAGCCTACCTTGGTCTAGGCGCATTGGGTTATAGTGGCGTTGTACGGCTGGCGTCTGCAGGTTTCAGCATTTGTAACCTTGTAGCGTCCCCTCGTTGGGCTCCGTGGTGGGTGGCCGCCAACGCTGCTGAACAACAATAAGGAAGACATGCATGGAGCATTCCCACTACTGTCTGATCGTACCGGCTTAAAGCCGGTACGCACCGATGATCTCACCAGAGAAGGATTGGCCACCCTGGTGCAGTATTTGGCCATCCCCTCCCGTAGGCATTCGTCAATTAACTCACGGCCCTCAGTCCCCACTAGCTGCGGAGCAACTGACCACGGCGGCAGTCAGATCTGCAAAGCAGCAGAGGGTGCCAGGAATCTCTGGATACGGACAGGCCACCATTGGAACTTGAACTTAGCAACGTTTAACGTTAGAACGTTATCTAGTGAGGGAAGTCTAGCTGTATTATTCGAGGAGCTAGAAGGCATTAAATGGGATATAATAGGGCTGAGTGAGCTTAGGAGGACAGATGAGGCCTATACTGTGCTACAGAATGGGCACGTCATTTGCTATCGGGGCTTGGCAGACAGAAGAGAACTGGGAGTAGGGTTCCTAATTCACAGAAACATAGCTGGCAACATAAAGGATTACTATAGCATTAATGAAAGGGTGGTAGGCATTGTAATTAAACTGAATAAAAGATACAAAATGAAGGTAGTACAGGCTTACGCGCCTACATCCAGCCATGATGACGCTTCAGTTGAAAGCTTCTATGAAGACGTGGAATCGGCAATGAGTAAGGTGAAAACACAGTATACTCTAGTAATGGGCGACTTTAATGCAAAGGTAGGGAAGAAGCAGGCTGGAGACCAGGCAGTAGGAGATTATGGCATCGGCACTAGAAACGCCAGAGGAGAGCTACTAGTAGAATTCGCAGAACGCAATAATCTGCGTATTTTGAATACCTTCTACCAAAAACGAGAAAACCGCCAGTGGACATGGAGGAGCCCTAATGGCGTAAATAAGAACGAAATAGACTTTATAATGACTGCACACCCAGGAGTCGTGCAGGATGTGGAAGTGGTTGGCAAGGTAAGATGCAGTGACCATAGAATGGCACGGGCTCGAATCCGCTTAGACTTGAAGAAGGAACGACATAAAATGATACGCAAGAAGCCAATCAATGAGCTAGCACTGAGAGGGAAAGTACAGGAATTCAGAGTGTCACTGCAGAACAGGTACTCTGCTCTTAGCGAGGAAACCAACCTTAGCGTAGATACAATGAATGATAATCTGACGAGTATCATCACGGAGTGTGCAGTGGAAGTTGGAGGCAGGGTAGCTAGACAGGACACCGGCAAGCTTTCCCAGGAAACGAAGAACCTAATTAAGAAGCGTCAAATCATGAAAGTGTCAAGTACAACAGACAAAATAGAACTGGCAGAGCTTTCGAAGCTGATTAATAGACGTAAAGTATGCGATGTAAGAAGGTATAACATGGAGAGAATTGAGCACGCTCTGAAAAACGGAGGAAGCGTCAAAGCAGTGAAGAGGAAACTTGGGATAGGCAAAAGGCGGATGTATGCCTTAAGGGACAAAGAAGGCAAATTAACTACCAATATGGATAGGATAGTTAAAATAGCGGAGGAGTTTTACAGAGATCTGTACAGTAGCCGAGACAACCACGACCTTAATACTATAAGAACTAGCAGTAACCCAGACGACATCCCACCGGTAATGATAGAAGAAGTCAGAAAAGCTTTGGAGAGCATGCACAGAGGCAAAGCTGCTGGTGAGGATCAAGTAACATCAGATCTGCTGAAAGATGGAGGACAAATTGTGTTAGAAAAACTAGCCACTCTATTTACGAGGTGTCTCCTGACGGGAAAAGTACCAGAGTCTTGGAAGAACGCTAACATCATCTTAATACATAAGAAAGGAGATGACAAGGACTTGAAGAATTACAGGCCGATCAGCTTGCTCTCTGTAGTATACAAGCTATTTACAAAGGTAATTGCTAGCAGAGTAAAGAAAACATTAGAATTCAATGAACCAAAGGAACAAGGAGGATTTAGAACAGGCTACTCAACAATTGACCACATTCATACTATCAATCAGGTAATAGAGAAATGCTCAGAGTATAACCAACCACTATACATAGCCTTCATAGATTACGAGAAGGCGTTTGATTCAGTAGAAATATCAGCCGTCACGCAGACACTGCGGAATCAGGGCGTAGATGAAATATATATAAACATTCTGGGAGAAATCTACAGGGGATCAACTGCTACCATAGTGCTTCATAAAAAAAGCAACAGAATACCAATAAAGAAGGGTGTAAGGCAGGGGGACACAATCCCCCCAATGCTATTCACTGCGTGCTTACAGGGCGTTTTCAGAAGCCTAGAATGGGAACAGTTAGGGATAAGAGTTAATGGAGAGTACCTCAGTAACCTGCGCTTCGCCGATGGCATTTATTGCTGAGTAACTCAGGGGACGAATTGCAACTCATGATTACGGAGTTAGACAAGGAGAGCAGAAAGGTGGGTCCTAAAATTAATCTGCAGAAAACGAAAGTAATGTACAACAACCTCGGAAAGGAGCAGCGCTTTGCGATAGGTAATAGTGCACTTGAAGTTGTAAAAGACTATGTCTACTTAGGGCAGGTAATAACCGCAGAGCCTAACCACGAGATTGAAGCAACCAGAAGAATAAGAATGGGGTGGAGCACATTCGGCAGGCACTCTCAAATTATGACAAGTAGATTGCCACTGTCCCTCAAGAGGAAGGTATATAACAGCTGTATCTTGCCGGTACTTAGCTACGGAGCAGAAACCTGAAGACTCACAAAGAGGGTTCAACTTAAATTGAGGACGACGCAGCGAGCAATGGAAAGAAAAATGGTAGGTGTAACCTTAAGAGACAAGAAGAGGGCAGAGTGGATTAGGGGACAAACGGGAGTTAAGGATATCATAGCTGCAATAAAGAAGAGGAAATGGACATGGGCCGGGCATGTGGCACGTAGACAGGATAAACGCTTGTCATTAAGGGTAACTAACTGGATTCCCAGAGAAGGCAAGCTGGTTAGGGGGAGACAGAAGGTTAGGTGGGCAGATGAGATTAAGAAGTTTGCGGGTATAAATTGGCAACAGCAAGCACAGGACCGGGTTAACTGGCGGAACATGGGAGAGGCCTTTGTCCTGCAGTGGACGTAGACAGGCTGATGATGATGATGATGATGATGATGATGATGATGACCATCTGTTTTGTGCTTGGGGGAAAGGGGGTAAACTTCACATGTTGCAATAAAAAAGGGTTTATGTGAGAAGTACCTCAAAGGCTTGGCCTGTCGGTGTCTGATGTCGTAATGGTTCAACATCGAGATTAGGACGCACCTCAATGTGTAAATTTCTCTACTTGCCAACTGTACACTAAAAATAAACGAGGCAACAGTTGTAGTCCAACAAACAACCAACAACGTTAGTGGAGCAGAAAAACGCTTACTTACACAAGCCGTATGTAATTGAAACTAGACACGTAGGAAAAAGAAGAGCCACCTCAGGGTATGCTGCAATCTCTTGCAATTTTCAGAGGCCGTTAGTGGAGTGAAAACACACATTTCTACATGCCCCGCATCAGGCTTGGAACCAATAGTGCGTCATCAAAGAAATCTAGCTCAGAACACTGCATGCTTCACCCCACTCCAGCTTTCTTTCTTTCTTGTTTTTCTTTCGTCTTAACCAGTATCGATTACGCGTCGCCCTTAAACAAAGAATAAACGCTAGAGGTCTCATGCGGTGTGCCAAAAGAAGCAGGAGTCAATATCTACGATGTCTTTTTAACTACAACGTATTTTATTGTTCACAAAGCGGTGGCATTTGAGTCGGACGGCCGTGATAGATTACAACTAATGCCATATATGCTTTGCTCTTTTTAATTCTCATTATTTTGAAAATTGTCGGTCTCTCGGTGTTTGCCTCTTTATAATGCGCGCGAAGCGTGACGTGAGTCCTGCGGGAGAAAAAAGATGTCGTGTGCGGCGACAATAAGAAGAAAAACAATGGCGTCTCAAGTACCGGAAGGGAACACAAATCACCCTTTTGGGCCTAGCTTGAGTAAAAAATTGCCCGCAGCTTCCCTCGGGGGAACACTGAGGAGGATGCGGAGCATATAATTGGTTAACGGGGTGTTAAAGTGCGACTTACTTGGGTCGATGGCTAAATTGGTTAACGTGGTTGTGAAATGGGGTGTTAAATTGCGACTTACTTGGGTCGATGGCTACATTGGTTAACGTGGTTGTAGGAGGGGGTGTTAAATGAGTGAACACGTACACACGTATGCGAAAGGACGGCGCTGGTCGAAGGGACGTCGATCATTGTGTTTGTGGATTCGTTGGAATTCATTTCATTGCGACCTTGGACGTCGACGCGCCGTACAAACCAACCGACGAGCGGCAACTGAGCGAGCGAGCGCCGACCTTGAGTATATATACAGCGCGACGGCGCATGCACTGTCAGCTGTTGAATGTTCTCGAAGGAGAAGCGCGCGCGTGGCACAGATGGCGACGGCGTGACGGCGCATGCGCTGTCAGCTGTCGAATGTTCTCGAAGGAGAAGCGCGCGCGGCACAGATGGTGGGCGACGGCGCGACGGCGCATGCGCGCGCGTCAGCTGTCGAATGTTCGAGAAGCGGTGCGGGCGGCGCGGACGGCGCACTACAAGGCGCGAGTATAAGATGCTTCCGCATCTAAAACCCACCAATAGCCACTAGAGCACCCGACCATGGCGGGCCTGCACATTTGCTCGCTCGGCCATGCCGGAAGGGTGACTTTTGGTATTCCGCCTATGGAGTGCATGAAAATTGTTTCAAAACCTTCTTGAGAAACAGTTATTTTGTTTTGTTTTTAACAAACCTTTGCTTCTTTCATAACAAACTCTTATACGTGGCATGTGCAATCTCGTTAAATTGTCGTACGTGCGTGTTGTACAATGCACGATATATTTTTTTTTTCATTCAACGCCAAAGCCTTGGATGCCTGACTTAAAGTGAAAAGCGACCAGCGTTCCTCGTAGCTGGCGTCAACACGAGTAATGAAAAAGGTCACAGCATAACCACGGAGTGAATGATGATGAGTGGGGCGAAGCGTCCATCAGTCCGTCCACACTTTCTTCCGTTCATTCGTTCTTCCTTCCGTACGTCCGTGCATCAGTCCGTGCGTCCGTCAATCCGTCCACCCGCCACCCGTGCATCCATCATTGCGTTCTTCTGTGCGTCCATCCGTCCCAACGTTTGTCACTTCGTCTGTCCCTCCGTGCGTCGGTCCGTGCGTCATACATACATACATACATACATACATACATACATACATACATACATACATACATACATACATACATACATACATACATACATACATTCACACACACACACACACACACACATACAGACAGACAGACAGACAGACAGACAGACAGACAGACAGACAGACAGACATGCAGGCAGGCAGGCAGGCAGACGAGGCCAGAGCATGATTCACGGTTTATCGATAAAACCCTCCGAAGCTTCCCCCCAATCATTATCATTCACTGTGTGGATATGCAGTAAGGTGGTTACTACATACATGCATACATACAGGTGACTGCCGACCCATGCCTTGAGGAGCTTCGCCCCTAAAAAACAACTGCGCCGAGCCTCCACAGCTGGAAGCCTCCTCTAGCCCCTTTCTTTTCCCAGCAGCAAATATATAAAACTCTCCACCACCTCATTCTCCTTGTGTTGTTCATGCTCACGTGATAAAGCAACCTCTGATACGGTCTCTATTTCCCTACCCCTGCGCAGAATAGCAAACTGGTTACTAGTACCAGTTTCACCTCCCTGCGTTTTCCCCCATCTATTTCTTACTCTCCGATGCTATAGCTCCATCTCGCCTCGTCTTTTGCATTCGATTGCCAATTATGTTATGTGCATCAGGCAGTCACTTTTTCGGCCTAATTTCTTCCTCCACAATGTTACTGAATTTTCTTTGTTTGCACTGCCCTTGCTGCTATTAGATAGCTCGCTTTCCCTTATTGCTGCCTCATCAACGATTACTTCTTATAATGCAAGCCGTCTGCTTTGCTCTATCTATTAAATAGTGACACGCCCTTTACTTTCACCACAACGCCATCTCTGCACCCTATTTTTTACTTTTTTTTTTTTTTTTTTTTATTCAGCTTCTTTGGATACAAAGAATGCAGGATTCTATGCTTGTGCGTTTTCTTTTTTTCCTCTAATTCTTTTCTTTTCTTTTTTAACCTTCTTTAATTAGGTTTTCATGATTGCGAGTTCCCGGGTGCTACTATAATTGCTTTCTCAAGTTCACTTGAATCACTGCCTAGTTCGTATACTTGCCGCTTTCTTTTTTTCTCTTTCTCTCTACAGTTGGCAGCATTCTTATCAGCGCATATTTGTTTACATCCATCATCTTGTTTTCTGAATCTCATTCATACAATGCAGAGATGTAATAAAACGTTTCTTTCTAACAAGTTCAGTCACTAAGGCTTAAGCCCCCTGATTTGAAAGATCATTGGCTCTTGCTGGCGTACAGGCTAAGGTTGGCTAGAGCTGTTTGCTGCGCTGAGTCTCCCACTAGACATTTTGGGACTAATGTGGGCCAAAATAAGGGGTTGTTTTGGCTCTACTGGACCATGTGTGATAACGTGGCTCTCTGGGGGCCTAATATACATGGTAAATTGTACACCGAAAGGTTTATCTTGGAACTTCCCCAATGCAGCATGCTCCAGCCAGCCTTCTCACATTTTTTGCTGTGGCCCGTTCTTTTGGCGCTACGTTTTTTGTCCAGCAAGCTGAACATAAGCCGATGCAGCACCGCGATACGAAGAGCAGTTATAATATAGAATCGATGAAGACGGGCGGTGTGAGGTGGTAAGAGGAAGCCAGCGGGAAACGTTAAGATGATAAGGTGAGGTACGATGCGACACAGAAAGCGGGAGTCTGAAAAACAGACCTTACGCGATTCCGCGCATTTGAGCTTCGGCTAGTCGCCCTTCGGGGTTCATGAGCGGCGAGGCCATTTCCGGATCCGCTTTGCTGATCACTAATTCGGGGCCGCGACTCCAACCACGGGTCACGCACTAAGTGCGTTGGGGAGCGGCACTGGAATGAGCACGCGTCGCTGGCCTGCTGGACCTTATCGTGGGTTCTGCATTTTTACCCCACTGAATGATGATGGAAACGAAGATAAAAACAATGCACAGCAGACCACGTGATTGTAGACCAGAAAACATTGGGTGGTGCAAGATGGCAAGAAAGGTTTGAAGTACATGAGCTAAGACATAAATTTGGTCAAGGAAGTGAAGTGCCATGTTTTTTATGGCTCTGCCGCATTTAAACATTGTCTTTAACAGCAAATGATGTCCTACAACACGTTTACGAACTAGACATAGGGGTTGCAAACCTCAAATACACAATCGACAAACTTGATCGCAGAAGTGATGACCTTGAAAATTGATCCCAAAGGAATAACTTGATCATTTATTACCTCAATGAACCAACAAAGAAAAAACTTCCGGAACGATGATGGTTTCTGTGACAAGCTCGCTATCCCGCAAGATTGGAATTCAATGCGATGGCATTGAACACAGCCACCGACATGGCACGCGTCGAAGTGAAAAGGGGTGCCTTGTAATCTTTCAGTTGCTGAACTTCAGAACCAAATTTGAAGCTCTTAAGAACGCCAGAAAGCTGAAAAGAACCAGCATTAGTTTGACAAAGAAGATTATTCAGCACACAGACAGCAAATCCACAAAAAAGTGTGGGATCATTTGGTTAATATCCGTTAGCAGGCATTTCTTAGGGAACTTCGTCGACTTTGAGCGCATCTATCTATCTATCTATCTATCTATCTATCTATCTATCTATCTATCTATCTATCTATCTATCTATCTATCTATCTATCTATCTATCTATCTATCTATCTGTCTATCTATCTATGTATGTATCTATCTATCTATCTATCTATCTATCTATCTATCTATCTATCTATCTATCTATCTATCTATCTAGCCTCCAATGACGTTTAGCTCTCCTGGCTGTTTCGATAATGGTGTTGATACGAAAATTGGTATATAACATGACTGTATGATGAGCGTAAGTGAGTAGTCAACATGAAAACCAGGACGCGAATGTCAAGAATCTCATGATTTAAATTTCATGATCTTGCTGCTCTTGTGGTGTGTTCGTTCACATGACGCATTGCAAAACTGGTATGATATCACAAGGCTGCATGGCGAAAATAGGTGACAGACCCTAACGTGGAAATCATGACATGCCTGTCATCACAGTGATGGTGACGCCACACTGATGGTGCGCTTGCGGTCGTTTCGCAAGCTTCACATACAACAAATTCAGTATTACGGAACGTGAATGGATGACGAAGGTATATGACTGGTTCAAACTTGCTAATCATGAGATGAATGCCATGTAAAAACATGACTACTGCCACGCTCATAGCATGCTCGTGGCCGTTTCACTAGCTCAACATGTACCAAATTTGGTATCACGTTACGTCAATAGATGATGAGGGTAAATGACACGCCTAAACATGACGATCATGACATGGAAGTCATGCACGGCATAATTTACGTCCACCTCGTAACATTGTGCTGGCATTAAAGTCACATATTGACTTTCTTCATTCGTGCTTCACATATAATCGATTCCCACTGTACATCATATCTGCCGATTTTTTCATTGTGTAATGAATACCGGGAGGACGTGCATGCCCAATCTTTTTTTTTTCTTCCAACGGATGCAGTTGCTGGGAAGTGCTTTTTACCGCACCAACAGAAAAACGTGCGCAGGACGGGATCGTGTATTGAAGGAATTTCGCAGACGCCGACAGCTCGTGGAAGACTCTTGAAATTGCCTCATGTCTTGAGGTGATTGAGTTTTTTTCTGAATCACAGGTAGGTCTGTTCCACCCAGGGGCACAGAAGGGACAACACACTGGCACGTGGAGAACATTGTGATGGTGTTTTTGTTTGCCTGTGGTATGTTTTGTTGCGGTTTACTATGGCATTTTTTTTTTGCCTGCATGAGCTGCTTGTACGTGTGTTTGGCCTTTGATAGAAGAGCTTTTACAAGGGCGGTATTCCCAAGCGTGACGATTTTTCAGTATACTCATGGAAAATGGTTAAGTTAAGCTAAAGGCAGGAATCTTTCTTCTATTGAAAAATGTTTCAAGTCCTATGTTTGTTCTTGAACTCGCAATGACATCTTTAATAATAGGTTGGAGCTTGGCAAAATACAAATCCCTTCTCACATGTTTGTGCAGTGTTGCAAAAAGCTCATCAAGCTTTAAAGTTAGGAGTGAGAACAGTTGTTAATATATATTCGTATGACATGCGCCTATTTTCATTCTCGAATGCTTCATTTGCAGTAAACGAGCAATAATTTACATTTGCGTAAGAAAAAGATGTGGCTCATGGGCTTTATGAGTGCGCAAGTGGTCATAATTCACAATTCAGCCGTAAGCAGTGCGATGTCTTTCAGTTATTCAACTCGTCTTGATGCTGCGTCAGTAAAATTATGCTCTTTACTATATTTAAAATTCAGTTTAACAAGAACATATCAACACTGAAGGCAAAAAAAGTGATAATACACCTTGACGTGTCACATTTTGATAGGATATCAGACAATTCATCATGTATGAATTTGCCAGCCAAAAAAAAAAAACAAGAAAGCTGTACCATTAAGAAACAACTTACGAAACAAGCTCCAATAAGTACTACGCGCGTGCATCCTTTTCCCTCAGAAACACTTCTCAGAAACGTCTCTCAAGCCGTGGCTGTCATTAGCGAAGGCATTATGTGTTACAGCATAGTGACCGATGGTAGGCGTCCGGAACGTGCGGGCACTCATTTGGCATTACTAAATTTTACCGCGTTCGCGACGAAAGCTCGCGAATCAGCGAAAAAATTTCCAAACGTAATGTAATGAATATCCTGGGTTCCAGTCCCGGGGTTATATATTCGCCCATTCTGCCGAGTTCCACACAGGGAGGACGGACAAAGCATGTGGGTGACGCGGCATGTGAATGATGCGTAATGAACAAAATGGAAATACCTAAGTAACGTCGAAATAGCTCTCTTTCATGCAAAGCACGTTCTTTGCGTGGCACAGAGCGAGCGTCACTCAAGCGCAACATCATTCGCCGCCCGCTGTTCTGTTCTCTTTTGCTGCGTCTGCAGGCAGTGATTAGCATTCCGCTGCGTCGACACTCACCGGAAAACCTTGGCGCCGACGACGCAGCGAGGGGAAAGTTGTCTGCCTCTCAGGATTGTGCTTTTGCGCACGAAAAAACGCTAGAAGCGGGTGCGCAATGTCATGTTGGGATTCGGGCCATCTGGAGCGCAGGATCTCGTTGCAAGCGCGCTTCAGAGCCCGCTCCTGTTTTGTGAGCTGTCCCACGTGGAATGTGCTATGACCTTGCAGCCGGATAGCACGCTGGTAGCACCATCGGCTGTGTACCTGCTGCTGCTGCTGCTGCTGCTGCTGCTGATGATGATGATGATACTGACGATCTTGATGATGATGATGATGATGGCGCTGAGCGAAACACACGCGTATAGTTTAGGTGCGATGAATGCTATTGATAAACCCACTCGTGGTTCTCCTTTGCTGTACAACTCTTATGCTTGTCGAAATAGTTCGGAGCACAGCGAGTAGTCTCTCTCTCTTTCAATCACGTTTTGCCACGAGTTTCTTTCGGTAGCGCTGAATCAGGGCTGAATCGGTCGGCTGACTGCGAGAAAACGTCCTCAGAGTCGGGTGCCGCCCCAATTCGTTCATGAAAATTGATAATCGCGAGGAAATGAAACTGCAAGTTTCGTGCGTATAGTACGAATCACATGTTACCGGTTCGTGCCTATGAGGAACTGGGTTAACGGGTAACACAGCTAACTCTAGCACGCGACAGTGTGAAGAAGCTTTAGAAGAAGAAGTCGTAGCTTTGCCGCAAAAGCGAAGCAATCAACGCGATAGCAACAAATTGAAAGGTCACGCGCAAAATGGCAAACACATTGAAACGTTCTCTGCATTTCTCACGCACAAAGGGTGCACGAAACGTACTCACAAGTACAGATTAACGCGAATAAGCGTCTGAGTTGTTACTTCGCTGTGTCTGAAAAGCGCGCCCTTTTCGCAAACGGAGGCTACGCAACGATTGCAGTGACCTTTATGCGCCTGGTAACTACTACAACAGAATCGTTCCGACTAAACTCAAAGGCTAGCGAAGACGTACGACTCTCCCCACTGCAAGATAAGGGCGCGTTATTGAGCTTATTTCTCTTTATTCTCTAACAAAGTATACGCGTGAGAGATGACAGCCGCCGCGCGCTCACTGCGCCATCTTGCTGATAATGCTGAAAATACGATAGTTCCCTCTCCCCCGAGATGCGCGCCAACAGCGGTAAGGGGTAGATATGAATAACTTGCCATTTGAAGGTTGAAGGAGGTGCCTCAGTGGTTCAGTGATTAGCTCCTCGCATTCACAACGCGGAGGTCCCACATTCGATACCGCGCGCCGGAGTCTTTTTTTTCTGGATTTTTTTCTTTCTAGAGTTTACCTATATATGAATACGTATACATATATGGTGCATCACATCGACGCCCACGCCCTTGGCGAAATCCAGCCAAGAGTGTCGATATAATTGCTATCGCAATAATAGATTCAACTGGCGTGTTACGCTCTTCTCGTGAAATCTTGCCGATATTTTTACCGAGGTCGCCGTGCTTTTAAGAAATGCGATAACTGAAAAAGAAAGACGTGTGCTCAGTATTGGGTGGAAGATAACGAAGTCCAGGTGATCAAGATAATCCGGAATGTTCTACTGCGGTACGTCTCATAACGACGCGATCTTTACTATTGTCTGATTTACGTACGCAACCAAGCAAGAATGCCATGAAAAAAGTGAGAAAGCAGCCTAACAACCGCACCAAGAGGTGTATCAAGCGTGCTTGCCTTTTCGGGCAGAGGGAATACCTCATGAAAAAAAACACAGGTACAAAAGAAAAGCAAAATTAAAATTAAGAAAACGGAGAAAGTTGAAAAGGAACCCAGAAAAATATCCATAACAAGGCGGCGAAAATAGTTCTAGACAAAAACGTTAGCACGGGTTGAAGTGACTGGTTGCATAGGGCAGCACACCAAAGGCACATCGTACCGTGGCAGTAACGAGACGGCAAAGCTAGAACAGTGAAGGGTACAGTGGCAATAAAAGGCAACATAGTAGATCATTCTGCGACAGACCTAGCGCTCCATAGTAAGGTCGCTTTTAGCGCGCAGTATTTAAATAGATGAAAACATATTTCACATGATAGATGAAGTGCATCGGCAATTAGTACGTATATATTGCTTCCAGATGACTTATCCGTGTGGAGAACGGAAATAACATGCACAGCTAGACAGCGACTTTACGAATAATACAACCCAATGGCCCTGCATGCCGAAGTTGACGTTGCCGCCGTCTAGATGTATAGCAGAACAAGCAAAGAACACTAAAATTTTCTCTTCTGTCGGTGAGTGTATCGCACACGGACGGTCGTCGACCCCGAGGCTCTGCGCCCCAAGAAATATATGCGCTCTCTTTTTCACTCGCAACAGCAACTGCTTTGTGATACTGCTAGCACATTGCAAAAGTGCGTCTTCCCACTCATGCTGAGTCGGTGCTTTCAAGTCTCTTGAGAAAGTTGCCAGTGTCACCGCAAGAACATGTGCAAAATACGCGTGCTTTGCTCCTCGAGAAAGCTTTCCATCGCATTCCCGAAAATTACTAAGGTTGAGCCTCAGTTGTTCGCACCGCAACAGCCTTCTGAGCCATCCTCAAAAGGCCTGCAAGCCCTACATGTTTCGCAAGTCCTGGAACTTATGCCCTCGAGAGGACTGGGCCGTGAAAGGCGCTTATTTCGAAAAAACCGATGGATCGAAGACGCCCTATTCTTCGGCAAAGCCTCGCCTTGAAGCATCGCGTTGCTTCCTACGACACCCGCTTCACTTGCGTTGTCGTTGATGCTTATGGCGCAAGTGCAGCTGTCCTTTCTACCCAGCTATGTTTTACGTTGTTCAGCATTATTTGGCCTGTACTGTTACGTTTATGGGGCACTAAGCCTCAGGCGAGAACGTCTCTAAAGGTTCCAGCCTTCGTAACCCAGTGGATGTACACTCTATCAACAGTGCGTCTCTTGAGTTAGTTCAAAACGAAAACTGCCTGTCTTATCAAGGCTTCAGCTCTATATACGAAAAAGTATATCCTTTGCCATTATTTAACATATAAACCCTGTCTGCCTCACAATATCAACATCATACAACGCAATTAAAAAATCGATGATTACAAGCGTAAGCTTTACAAACTAGCTAAGCAATAAATTCAGACATTGTGCTTTGCTGTTAACTCGCTGTTAATTAACAGGATTTATCCGAAGTTCGCTGTTCTTACAACATGCGATGAATGCCACGACACCACAGATCTTGCTCATATGATCTGGCACTGCTTCGCATTACGAAGCGACAAGTAAAATACTGAGGAAAATGGGACGCACCTTTGCGCAGTCCTACATTAGAGGGACAAATATTGGCAGTTCAGCGGGCCCGCGAAGCGGCTGAAAGGCTATGTCTCTCGATCCCAACGTGGGAGGGGGGGGGGGGGTAAACAACAAGAGGGAAGGCAGGGAGGTTAACCAGGCACATGCCCGGTTTGCTACCCTACGCTGGGGGAATAGGAAGGGGGCATAAAGATGAGAGAGAGAGAGGAAAGAGAAGAGAAAGAGAGAAAAAAAAGGAGGATTGTCAGTCAATCAGCTGGCGCGTATACAGCGGTGGCGCTACACAAAAGTTAAAGTTGGTCACATAGGCCTGTAGTCCTCAAAAAGCACAAGACAGCTTTGACTGCTTTTTGAGCTGATGAAAGGCGATGACGGTGTTCTAGTAGCATCTGCACAGAGAGTGGCCGATCGTCCAATTGTCGCAATGCGTCCGAAAGCTTCTGTCTTTCAGAGGCAAATCGAGGGCAATGGCATATCAGATGGTCGATGTCCTCTTTGGTGCAGCAGACGTCGCATTCCGCATTGTCGGTCAGTCCGATGAGGTTTCTATATGTTTTTGTGAAGGCAACCCCCAACCAAAGGCGACAAAGAAGTGAAGCTTCACGTCGAAGAAGTCCGGATGGAGGTCGAAGTTCCAGTCGAGGGTTTATTTGGTATAGTCTCGTATGTCTTATGCTAGGGGTGTTCCACTCCTGCAGACTCAGACTATGTGCCAGGTGACGAAGTTGCTGTGCAGCGTCAGTCCTTGACAAAGGAATCGGAAGGGTGTGTTCTTCTTGGTGCGATGTGCGAGCCGCGTTGTCTGCGGAATCATTGCCACTGATCCCACAATGACCAGGAAGCCACTGAAACTTGACCTCGTGGCCTGTTTCTGTGACGTGGTGAACGAGCTTGACAACTTCGTAAGTTAATTGTTCATGGCAACCTCGTCGAAGGACTGACTGCATGCTCTGTAGGGCTGGTTTTGAGTCGGAAAACACAGCCCATTTACTCGGTCTTTGGGATTTGATGTACTCTATGGCGCCACGCAAAGCCGCAAGTTCTGCCGCTGTGGACGCAGTGACGTGTGACAGCTTGATTCGCAGAGTGATTCCTCTAGCTGGAATCACCACCGCACCACCAGAACCAGATGCTGTGGTTGAACCATCGGTGTATATGGGCACGTGGTTGTTGTACATTTCGTGCAGATGGCTCAAGCTCAATTGTTTTAGGGCTGATGAAGGCAAATTTAATTTTTTCTGTATACCTGGAATTAAAACACGTACTTGTGGAAGTGTCAGGCACCACGGAGGATACACCAGTTTCTCTGCCGGCGTAAAACCTGACGTAAACGACGCACGATGAGCACAGACAATTGCACTAAATTTCGTGCGGGGCCTCTCAGTAGCAAGGGTTGCCAAGTGGTGGGAAGGATTCCTTGCATGTTGTCTGAGGTACGTACGCATCGTTTCAATGGTGATGTGCGTCATGATCGAGTAGTCCTGTGCAATGGCAATTGTTTAGGCTGTCGATGCGCAGCGGGGTAAACCAAGGCATATCCTAAGCGCTTGGGCTTGAATATTTTGGATTGTGCGCAGGTTCGTTTTGCACGTGCTAGATATAACAGGTAGGCTATACCGCAGGAATCCAGTAAATAATACCTTGTACAGCTTTAACATAGACTCGACAGACATTCCCCAACTTTTCCCAGCAAGAAACCTGAATAAGTGACAAACGGCAGTCAGCCGCTTTTTCACGTAGTTTACGTGGGGTGTCCAAGACAGGTTTCGGTCGATTACGACTCCCAAGAACCTGTGACTCCGGCTGTATGATACCAACTGCCCGTTAATTGATATGCCGTAAGCGGACATTGGTTTTCTGGTGAAGGCCACGACTGCACACTTCTCACTTGCGATTTCAAGCCCTTGTTTGCGTAAGTGGTAAGATGTCACTGATGCTGCCTTCTGAAGTCGAGCGCGAAGTTGAAGTCGAGTCACCCCTGATGTCCACACACAGATGTCATCAGCATAAATGGAAAGTCGTACACTGCTTGGTTGCTTGCCAACTAGTTCAATGAGTGTTAGGTTGAACAGCGTCGGGCTTAGCACTCCGCCTTGCGGGACTCCTCGGCTGCAGTAATACTCGTGTGTCGGGCCATTCTCTGTCTGCACGTGAAATGATCTATTCTGTAGGTAGCTCTGAACCCACGTATATATCCTGCCACCGAGTCCCACTCCTTCTAGTGCGCTGAGAATGGCTTCGTGGGTGACATTGTCGTAGGCCCCTTTAACGTCAAGGAACAGAGCAGCAGATAACCGTTTGCAGGCCTTCTGGTGTTCTACATATGTCACCAAGTCAACTACATTGTCAATTGACGAGCGACCTCGTCTAAACCCCGACATGGCATCTGGATATATTTCGTAGAACTCTAAGTACCATTCCAGACGCGTTAAAAACATCCTTTCCATAACTTTTCCCACACAGCTCGCGAGGGCAATCGGGCGGTAAGAGGAAAGGTCCAAGGGTGACTTGCCGGCTTTGAGAAGTGGAATCAGGCGACTTGACTTCAATTCCTGTGGAACAATGCCAGTTTGCCAGGAGTCGTTGTACAGCTGCAAGAGTGCCTGTCGAGCTTGATCTCCTAGGTGACACAGAGCGCGGTAAGTGATGCCGTCAGGTCCTGGCGCTGAAGAACGTCTACACAAAGCAAGCGCAGCTTTTAGTTCGTCCATTGAAAACGAAATCTCCATTCGGGGATCACGTGAAGATACAGAAAAATCGGGCGTCTTTGTCCCAGTTGAATTTAAGCCACAGGCAATCCATCGACAGAAGGAATCTGCGACATCAATCTCTTCGCAGCGTAAGTGAAGTGCCAGAGATTTTAATGGGTAGCGCTGAGTAATGGTTGTACGAAGACCCCGGACAGTTCGCCAGATTAGTGACAGAGGCTTTCTGGGATCCAAAGACTCCCAAAAAGATGCCCATCGTTGCTTGTCCAACTTGTCCATGTGACGCTGTATTTTCTTTTGTGTGCGTCTGGCCACTCTCAGATCATCAAGTGACCTCGTGCGTCTATAACGTCGTTCTGCACGACGACGAATCGCTCGAAGTTTCTCGAGATCAATGTCCATATCAGTGCGAGATGAGCTCATTGGAAGTGAACGCGTCGTTGACTGTAGGGCACTCTTTATTGCGTCCTCTAGGTTGAAAGGTGAGGTGCCAACATAGTCTTCCATGATTAACTTGTATTTTTGCCAATCGGTGCACTGGACGGCTCTGGAGGACTTGAGACTTGGAAAGCCGTCAATCTTCAAGTATGTTGGGATGTGGTCACTACCCCTTGTTTCCAAATCCGAAAACCAGTGTACTCTGCGTGTGAACGAGCGTGAGACGAAAGTGAGGTCCAGGCAACTGCTATAGGCTGATCCGCGCAGATAAGTAGGGCTGCCGTCATTCACGAGGATAAGTTCACATTCAGAAGCGAAAGACACTAACTGTCTACCTCTAGTGTTTACCCTGGAGCTTCCCCATAAGTAGTGGTGGGCATTGAAGTCACCAGTTATCACCCATGGCTGGAGAGTCGAATTCAAAATTCCGCGCAAGCGCTCTCGGTCTAGACGACTTGATGGATGTAAGTAGGCTCCGATGATGGTGAATGTGGTCTTCTTGTTTTTTACTGTTAGGCAAACGTACTGGTTTTCTTCGTCAGGGGGTACAGGGTGATGAACATAAGTTAAGTCGCGCCGTATGAACACAACGACCTTGCTGCGCTCTCCGTGGGTAGAAGACATAAAGCACTCATATCCAGACAGTCTCATCTGGGCTGAGAGGTTCGGCTCACAAATCACAATTATAGAGAACTGGTTTGTGAATACATATTGCCGGAACTCGGACATACGCGCCCCAAGTCCTCTGGCATTCCACTGAAGGACAGATGCGTTCTTGACCTCCTCGCGAAAGGATAACATGTTGCGGGCCATCGTTTTACCTTAGAGCTGCAAGCACCGGACTCAAAGTGTCCAGCACTTGGAGTGCGCTCTGCGCTGATGGGGTGTTCATGTTGCTTAGGAGCATGCGCATTGCGCTCATAAGGGTCTGCAACATGTTGATGACCTGGCGATCCTCAGTTGTCTTTTCATCAGTGGTTCGTGATGGCATCGAGGTTGGCGGGGATCGATGCACCTCTGAAACAGGCTGTGTTCGTGGAAGTGATGGCCACTCTTCACGAGGTGGGAGTCTTGACCCTGATTCTGTTTTTGGTGTATTCGTCTTCGCAGAGCTTGACGATGGGGGGCCAGTTCTTGGTTGAGATGACGGGTCTCTATTGGCAGATGCCGCGTTGCGTGATGATCTTCTGTGGTGACGCCGACGTCGCCTGACAGTAGCAGCGGCTTCCCTGTGCGTTGAATTGTCGCGCACCGTGCGTTTCAGCACCGCGCGTTCATTTCTCACTCGTGGGCAATCTTTAGACGACGCTTTATGAGCGCCGTGGCAATTGGAGCATTTGAACGCAGTTGCGTGGCAGGTGTCTTCTGAATGAGGTTCGGCACAACGCGGGCACACAACATTGCTGGTACATACTCCTTTGACATGTCCCATCTTGAAGCATCTGAAGCATTGTAGGGGCTTCGGTATATATGGACGGACCTGATGGCGAACGTGGCCAACTTTGACGTGTTGGGGAAGACTGTCTCCCTCAAAAACAATCTTCAGGCATCGTGACTGACCAAGCCTTGTGATGTGCTTGATGAGGATGTCGTCTGTATATAGTTGGCTTTATCAAGATTGGGAAATCGTCAGCGGGAATGGAAATGTCCACGTCATAAATGACGCCAACACTGCCCTTACAGTCAGTGGGGATCACTGATTTAACTGTGACTCTGTCGATTTCCGAGATGTTCTGTAGGCTTTGCAGCGCACTACGGTGTAGAACATCAACTGCCAGAATATTCTTCCGTGAGTTGATCCTGACGTCTTTAATTTCTTTTGGAGCGAGTCCTTCGAGGTATGCAGAGAGGACTTGCCTGTTAAGCCACCGTAGGTTGGCTGAAGGGTCCACAGCCATGAAGAGTATAGTGTGTGGCCAACGCTGCGCGGTAGCCTGCACGGTGGATATACTCGTCGTCGACGATGTTCGTAGCAGTCTTCTTTTTGCATTGCGGCTCATGACGACTGTGTAGTCGTCATCCGATCACTCGAAACCGTCGGAATAGAGCTCCGTTGCCTCGCTGTCTGTGCCACTTGAGGTGGTCCCGCGTTTCCTAGCCTCTGCCAGACGTAGCGGTTGTCCACCTCGAAAATCCTGAGAGGCTTCTTCATCCATTCTCGCAAGGAGGGAGCAGCAGCTCCCAGAATTTGCGGTAAAACAAATAGAAAATTTGAGACAAGGGTACAAGCGTTCTATGAAATAGACACTTCGTCGTCCTTTTTTTCTTCGTGGGAGCGTCCCGCTTCAAATTAGGACACTAGCATGACCTGTTGGACCTTAATGATGTTCTTTCATTCATTCATAGTATTATGCTTGGCCATAACGCATACTGCTTGTGTAAATGAAGGCTAATAGCCAATACGTTAGCAAACTATGACAGCAGGGTGGATTGGGGAGGGATGAGTGGTGAAGAAGATGAATGTTTATGCTTTCAAAGGCATTGCTTGTACTTGTAGCGCCACTTATACGCACACAGTGATACGGGGTTATCTTGAAACCCAAAAAGCAGGCCACTGGCAAAATCTAGAGGTGGCCATAGTCCTTCAACTACGTGTCTGCTAGCGCCAATCACACGTAGGCGTTCGTCTGCACTGTCTGTTTCTTGGGTGAACTTCGTGTTTCATTGTGCTGCCGAAGCGGATCTCAGAGGCCACATACAAAAAAGCGTGTAGTTGAAATCTCCTCCGCTAAGTGCCGCGATGACCCCAAGCACGCACGATCTTTCACTGAACTCAATTGACAAACTTGATGAAGTATCCTGACAATAACTTTGCCTTTAGCTTAAGTAAAATCAGCCTCCAATATTACTTGTATAATACACCACTCTTTTAGCTTGAAGCGGAACCATCTATTCCCATTTTTAGTAGTTTTTATGAATATTCTATAAGTGGAAGTAAGCGCCTGGCTGGATACGCTTAGAGGAGAAACAAAATTGTCGCTTAATGCTTGTTCGAATAAAAACTGAGTCCTTTACGCACTAACTTAAAACTTTTGGAAGACGGAAGCCATATTTTTCTCACCATTCGATGCATAGATTCTGCACTGCTAGCCTTTCAAAGCCTTCTGCACTTGGAATGCTTTGCCACTGCGTCCAGGATCGCAGTCACTTCACCTGGTTTTTCGCTTTGCATCTATGATTCGCCCCCCTTCGATCAAGCCACGATGTCGTGTGATGACGCCATCGTAGGACGTTATTTCACGTGACGTCAGCGAGACCTCGTAGAGCGTAACAAGTTTTGGCGATCTGTAACGTCACGATGATTTCATATTGTTACTTCATCACTAGATAATGATGTTTTGCCTCACTCGCGTTGATGTGGTCGATGCGAGACTCCAGTCAATTGTCGCGTTTGATAAGGCACGTACGAACGAGATCCAGATCCGGCACATGTCATAGCTGCCTTCTAAACCTTTCTGTGCCAATCACGGCATGTTTTTCAGCAAAGGTAAATGAGTAGTGACTCAGCGCAAACAGGCCGGAATGTGGAGACAAAAGCGGCCAAGCACTCGTGTCTACCAATTTAGAGCTCCTATCTACAGAACTCCGAGAATATTTCAGCGCTACCGTGTTTATGTTGGCTGCCGCGCTGAAATATCACGCTCTTAATAATGCCCGTATTGGAAAATAAGGGTGTCTGCCTAACCCGCAGCCACTATGAGTCTG
Organism: Rhipicephalus microplus; assembly: GCF_043290135.1. Lineage (NCBI taxonomy): Eukaryota > Metazoa > Arthropoda > Arachnida > Ixodida > Ixodidae > Rhipicephalus > Rhipicephalus microplus. The sequence goes on from NC_134700.1 coordinate 217,525,766, forward strand.
TCGTATAGACGATGAAGTCAGAACAAAATATTTGTGATTACTCAGCACCCACACTCCGCATACTTTTCTTACGCTTGGCTTACTTATATGGCACGGCCAAGAAACACAGAGCGATAATGCGGTGTCTCTTTGAGGTGAAAATAAACACGATGCAGAGTAACCAAGATGAGACAGTGGCTCGAGTGGAGTGCGATAGACAGGACTTATTCAAACTTCACACTAACTTATCAGCAGCACAACAGATTTACCGCACAGTAAACTTATTAAACTATTCCTTTTTTAATGCCACATGTACTCGTAACTTTTCCGTTATTGAGGCATAAAAGTCGTGTATGATAATGTTCTGTACAAGAGAGAAAGAGCCTACCCATATCTAAAGAGGTAAGGCAAAATGTGGTCTTTGAATGTTACTTTTGATGGCAGAAAAGTATGCGGTGCGTGGGTGCTGAGTAATCACAAATATTTTGTTCTGACTTCATCGTCTATACGACAGACTCATAGTGGCTGCGGGTTAGGCAGACATTATAGAGGCAAATTTTATAGAGGAGTAGTGTACATGCTTAGTGTTAACGTACGTCTGCTGCTGCTCCATGGGATTCTGAGAGCGTCCAGCCTTGTTTTCGACACAACATAAGAACGCCTTTGGCATGTACAAATACTAAGTCTGAACACCTAAACTGAAAACTTCACTGTAATATAGGTATAAAGAAGCTACGCAAAACTGTTGCGCGTTAGTTGCACCAAATCTAAGATGTGCTAGCGTCATCTTATTTAAGCATTACAAAATGAAGCGAATACGAAGTATGCGTGCATGTTGCCGTATATGACACATAATAACACAGAGTAAAACAGCAAACAACGCGCGATGTCGCATTGTCAGTCAGTGACAGAGATCATTATGCCTGAAGCTCAAAAGACCTTCTTTTATTTATTTGTGCTTATTTTTTTCAACCAACCAGAACACTTCGCGTGCTTAGCTGTCCAAAGAAGACAAGAAAAAACAACTCTGCTAATGCTGCTTCCATTACCTAACAGCAGCCCAGTTTCACGGAAAGGTGGGAATAATTTTTTATTCACACTAGCGCGCGCATTTGCCTTTTTATATTACGTCAGTGATGTTTTGTACTTTAACAGTGAAATGTAAACTATTTGCTTGGCTAGGCTTGCCTTCCAGTGAGTTCTCGTTAAGGACTCTTGTTCGCTTTTTTAAGCTCACCTGCTCGTTGCAAAGTAAGCGCTTTATTACAATAATGAAGCCGAAGCTGGAAGTGGAGGTAATCTTCGAAACAAACTATTTTCTGTACTCACCCACGTTCACACACACACACAAAAAAGTCGGGTCACTTGTGAAAAGAAATCCGGCTAAATGCACAGTTTCACAATTTTCGCTCACCACACAACACGAATGCGTTTCTCAGGGCAGTGTACGCCTTATCTAGGATGGTACGATATGAAATAGAGGCGACGAATGAATTATGAAGAATAGATATTACTTATTGATTTCTATATCATTTTTTATTCACGACAAAGACTTGCCTTTAAGGCATATTATTTTTGCGAGTATGTTTGTTAAATGTGCGCCGTTAGGCCGGTGTTGTGTAGGAAGTGGAGTAGTGTCTTGTGGAATGTGTTGCCATGTATTCAGCGGCTGTAACTGGCTTCGTAGCTTTGAAGCAGGTGACGAGAGCGTTCTGGCTGCAACCCTTTACATGTCCATATAAGGTGGTATGCATCTGCTTGCATCGCTGGAGTGGGACAATACGAGCACGTATCAACAACTCTAAATGTGACCAGTTACATAATAATATAACGGCCGGTGTAAGGGTCACCTATACCCGAAGCCTCCTAAGCACAACTTCATCGGCCCTAGTAAGGTGAGGGGGGAGAGAGCAGACACATGGTGAAATGAGGTCACGTGTATCCTACCGGAGAACATTTTTACGGGTATGGAGTAAGCTAAGGGGCTGAGGTGGTAGGGGATGGGCGGAAGGTCCATGTCTCGAGGGAAGTGCGCCTGCTGGTCAGCAGCAATGTTGTGTGGGTTCGTGGCATGGCCTTGAATCCAATGTACTATTGCGCAAGTAGTCGTATTATACTTCAGCATATGAATCGCCTCGCAGATCTCTATCGCTTTGTGTACTTTCTTGAGCTCCTTAATAGTTCCTAAAGAATCAGTGTATACGTCAATCTGCTTAATTGTAGGCAGCATAGAGGTGGCATTCTGGATCGCGTTATGTATGGCTTGAAGTTCCATCACAAGAGGAGTGGCTTCCGTAATAGATAGCGCTGGTGGCCAGAGACAAAATTGTGCGTAGTGCTGAAGAATGATGTCCTTCCGCCGTCTTGTAGGATAGTATCATCTGTATATAGTTGCAGGTATTAGCGCATGGTGTCTCGATGATGGAACGTTCTTCAATGGTAGATGATGTATCGGAGCGCCGTAGCTTTGTTGTCTTATTAGATGTGATGATGGTGAATTCCCAGAGAGACATAACCTCGGGCTGGTTGTCAAGGCGAGAGCCACGTTGGAAGTGAGCATGCAACGCAGCAGCAACTGGCACAAGTTGCCTTTTCATTTCACGAGCTTTTTCTGTTTGCGGAATCAGCTCTGCGATTGTGTTAAGCAGGGCGTGCTCCTGTTAAGTGGGTATGGGAGCGATGCGATGTAGTGCTTTTATTGTGCGCATAGCATCGCGGTTAATAGTCTCGAACTGTATCAACTGTGCCAAAGTTTAAGATTGAAATTGCGCCTGGTATAGAATTCTTGACTGCATAACTGTGTGGGTGAGCTGTCGAGCTACATGTGTACGTGCTCCAGCTGCTTTCGATGCAATGCGGTGAATCAGATGAAGTGTTTTTGTAGAACTCTGCCTAACTTTACGAAGCCAGTGCACTCCACTGCCGGACTGGTGAATATCAAGACCTGTATGTGGACCTCCGAAACCTCAGGAATGGTCACTGCACCTAGTGTAAATGTAAAGGGGCACTGCTTGATATTTCTGCGCCCTGCCTTGTTAGCCACCTGAACATAGCTTGATCTTTGGGCGGATATGTCTAACCCCTGCATTCCGAGTGTAATTCCGAAGAACATCAAGTGCTTTCTGAAGCTGTTGTGCTTGTCTTGAGACGTCTTTATTCACAGACCATAAAGTTACATCCTCCACATATCAGAAACCTCACGTCTGGAATTCAGTGTAGTTGCCATGATAGAGGCTTTAGAGCTATGTTGAACAAAAAAGGAGCCAAAATGGATCCTTGCGGGACACCTCTGTTGGACATGAAGCAACCTTCAGGCTTTCCATCTATTCTTATCGCAAGTGTATGGTTGTGAAGAAAATAGTAAACAAATCTTACTATCCGCAGTGGAAATCCGAGCTCGATGAGGTTGGATAAAATGACGTCATGTTTTATATTGCCGTAAGCGTTCACTACGTCCGTTGCTACAACAGTGCATACTGCGTGGCTGTGTGGAGAAACTTGTAAAATGTCATCCGACATAATATAAAGACCATATTCAGTCCCCAAATGAGAATTGAACCCGATTTGAGCTGGATGGTACCTATTTAGTCGTTCAAGCCACAAGGAAACATGTGTAGCCAGCATCTATTCAGCAAGTCTGCAGACAGTTGCAGTCAATGAAATGGGGCGTAAAAACTACAGACCATTTGGAGACTTTGCAGTTTTTGGTATCGGTATGACAACTGAGTGTTTCCACTTAGATGGGACGTCCCGAATCTCTCATACTTAATAATAGCCTGTAGAAGTGGATCGAGAACTTCACATTCCATGTTCGTGAAAACTTCATAAGGAATACCGTGGGTACGAGGTGTTGTTCCTTGGTGAGAAGTTTCAATCGCCGCTATTAGTTCGGCCATGCCGAAAGGCATCGATAACCTAACGCTCGCTTCAGGGTCAGATTACTTGGGACCACGTTTCATCGACCAGTACGTATGTCAAAGGGCTCTGTTCCCCATGCCAGATCCAAGTTTTTCACACCACCTATGCCACCACTGCCGCGAAAGCTGCTTTTCGTGCCGGCGCGCCTTTGCTGGTTGGCATGTGCACGGCTACGTGGTACATCTGGATTCCTTGACGCATACAGCTTCGCCTGACGCCGCTTCGCCCCGAGTCTCAAAAGAGCGAGGTCTGGCTGAAGTTCTTCGTCAATGGAGGTCATTGCTGTGTTACTGTGGAGCAGTTGTTTCAAAGCGGGAAGAATTTCTGTGGGCTCTGTGGGAACTATCAATTGATGATTGCCGAAATTTATCCCAATGCGTGATCGCTACGCGTCGTCGAATTTTGCTTATGCATCTTCTTTGTAAACCAATGAGGATCGGCATATGGTCACTGCCCCAGGTATCCGGCTCCACTCGCCCATGCGGCGTCCCAGGACCCAACCACCATTTGAGCTCTGGAGCGTGCGTTTCAGATATCGTACGTACAGAGCAGGTAGACACAACGTGATGATTCAACAGAGTAAAAGTGGCATCAGTCATAATGTTTTTAACCTGGCTTCCTCGTTGGGAGTTGTGCTTCTATACCCAATCTGCACGTGAAGCATTGAAATCTCCACTTACTAGGATAGGAATCCCCGGGTACGTAGAACGCAGATGCGCTTTGTGGAATAATTAGCAATGAACAAGCCGATCGAGCTGCCCGTTCTGCCCATGCTGAAAACAATAAAATATCAATTCCTCTCCCCAGAACTGGCGCTGCGCGGAAACTCCGCATGCTTGCTCGCAAGCGCACCACGTCGAAATGGAACGAGTCACATTTCACTTATGCACTATTATGTACCTTAGACCCAACTCTCAGTCTTAGAATTCCTTGAGAACTTCGCCGACGAGGCGCTATCACGCTGTGCATATTATGGTTGGGTGTCGCATTTACCAATGCGTATGCGTTCCGCATAGTAATGGCCGACACTGCCACGTGCGACCGTTGCGGCAGTGACGAAACAACTTGGCACATTCTGTGTGAATGTCCACAATACTGCTCGCAGAGATAGTCACTCTGCAATGTACTAGACGAACTGGAAAACCAGACTCTTTCGGAAGAAATAATTCTGTGCTACCGACAGGACTTTATGTCGCAGAAGTCTGTGGAGGCGCTCCTGCGTTTCTTGCGTTCAACCGGCTAGTCCAAATTACTGTGAACGAAACGCCCTGCATGTGTGTGCATGTGAATTTTTTTCTAATTTATTTTATATCTCTCTATATCTATTCTCTTTCCGACCCTTATGTCACCCCTGCACAGGGTAGCGAATCAGTTCTTCTAGGTTAACCTCCTTATCTCTTCCTTTTATACATTTCTCTCTCTCTCTTTTCATTGAACTCAGTTATTTTTAATTTTCAATAACTATCATGGCACCTTGTTGTCCCTCATATTAAATAAACTTGTGCACTGATATTATACGTATCCAATAAAGCCTTCAATCAGAACCAGAACTATGAATTTCCCAGAAGTCCAGTTTTTGCACCTGTTTTTTTATTATATATATGAAAAACCGGAATAGGTGCTTGAGCGGATGCGCATGGAAAATAAACCAGTGCTGTCACCCGGTGCTGCTTGTGTTACTATATAGCATAACCATGTTTGCATCTAGCACCCGCATAATTTTTGGCGGACGCATGGTGTATACAATGAACCCTTTCCCGTGCGATTAACAAGTCGCTAACGTAAATTTCTCAAAGAATGTAGGTCCATTGTATGATGCGCGAGAAAAGCAATACATCTGCACGGGGACACTTCCACCGCCGCAACGGGCACGAAGCGCTCTCTAACAGCTAGTGCACTGTACTTGTGACAAACCGAACGAGTGCTCGTCTCGCTGTGCGTAAACGTGTCAGCGAGAGTACCTTCATCGGTCACTAGCAACGTCCGCGAAAAGCTGGCCTCTTGGACAAGGAGAAGGCATGAGGGATTGTCGGAGGCTTGTCTCGCGAGTTCTGAACCGAGGATCATCAATGTGCTGATGTGCACTCTTCTCTTTATGTCTCTGTCGGCCCCGAAGGACCCGACGTGTGCGACGTCTTGCGCCGGAGATACAAAGCTGTAGATATAAGAAGGAAGGACAGTGCATGTGTCTAAACAACACGACTGTTGGCAGAGAACTTCGTTCGAAGCACCCACCCGCTAAGACCACGCAGAACTTGTTATCGAATACCCACTCAATCCCGAGCGTCTGATTAAATGGGGCGTATCGCAAAGGCAGTCCAAGCATTCGTCCTCGGTGTCACCCAACCACTTCCCAAACCATGGACAGGAAGAAAGTAATATTTCAACCGGTCTTGTTTCCAAGACGAATCGACTGTTGTAGAGAGATGGTAACCCGGCACTTGGTTTTCAGTGGTGAGTTTTATCTGCAAGTAGAGTTCGGAGAGCCTATTGTCCAAGTGCTTGAAACAAACGACGCCTTTTCTTGTGTCTATTGCTCTCCGTTTCTTTGGCACACAGGCGCGAGGAGAGCGTCTTTTTTTCCAACTATTTCCCACCCCTTGCTGTATTATACAATACCTGGCTATACTTGCTCCTTTAACGCGATAGCTTTAAAGAGCTCGTTTCACGAACATTCCGGCGCCAGTGTCAGCGTTGGCGTGGGCGTCATCAGTTGGGAACGAAAAACTATCTACGTGTCTATGACCAAACTTAGAGAAAGATCCAAATAAAATAAATGATAAAAAATTTCTGGGTTGATGTGAGCGTCAAACCCGGACCTTTTGCGTGGCAAGCAGGTGTTGTACTGTGCAGACACGCGTATGCTGGGAAATACAGTGAATATAACTTACTCTGCTTGGAAAAACTGAAAATAACACTCACGCTTTTGAAACACACACGTGTTGTACTAATATTGCGCGGCAGAGGCGTACACTGTCGTCGGGCGCAAGAACATGTGATTATCATCGCTTCGTAGTCATGGCAGAACACGTGGAAGCCAACCAAACGACCATGTCAGATATGAAAAAGGTCTTTGACACGCTCAGCAAAGTAGTAGCTAATCTTAGCGATCAGGTGGGTAGGCTACAATCAAGCGTGGCTGCACTGGAAGAGCATATGAGTTTGCGCATTACAAAGGTATAAGCATATCTGCACAACACAGCAAGGCCTCCTCATGCTCCAAACTCACCCCTTCGGCCACCAATACTAGTGGTACCAAACCTGTCGACAGGTGCAGCATCAGGCTCTGGCCGCCCATGTAATAACCATGATGGCAGCGCTACGTGAACCATTTCGTATCTGGCAATGTAACTGTAGAGGTTACCTCAAAAAGAAGGCAACCCTACAGCAGTATATCAGGAGCAGCCAAGAAAAGTCTCATATTATATTATTACAAGAGAGACCCTTTCACCGCAAGCAACGTTGCCTGGATTCCGGCCTGTAATAGGGGATACTGAAGGGAGGGGAGTTTTCACCTTCGCATGCAACAAACTAACGCACGTAATCCACGACCTCAAAATAGAAGCAGGCCGGTTGGAACACGTCTGGGTAGAGATCGTGCCAGGTACCAGCAACCTTCAGAGCATTTTCATTCTTAATATATAAAGCAGTCCAGAGGAACAAAAGCAAGGGTTCAGGACGGTTGTAAAGAAAGCTACTGATATCGCCGGGGAATGTCCACTCGTCATAGCAGGTGATTTCAACGCCCCTCATCATACATGGGGTTACAAATACAACACTGGGAAAGGAAATCGACTTTGGCAAAGTGCCAGTGAAGTTGATCTCACCCTAATCACAGACCCCAGCCTACCAACAAGGCTTGGTACATCTTGCTGCAGGGATTCCACCCCGGACCTTACATTTGTAAGGAACATCATCAAGGCCCAGTGGATGAACCTTGCTGTAGACCTAGGGAGTGACCACTGCATTCTTGCCACTACCTTCTCCGTGGAGCGTAAAAAGCAGAGAGAATCCCACTTCACAGATTGGGATAAGTTCAGGAAGATAAGGATGTAAAGGGAACAAGATGGCCACAGACAAGGCTTGGAGCAGTGGGAAAAGATTAAAGATGACATCCAATCCGTCTCCTCCACCATTACCACAGATTTTCTGGTTGAAAGAATGGATAGCCGGCTCGCTCATCTTCTTGAGGCAAAGCAAGCACTACTGAACCGTTGGAAGGGTCAGCGCCTGAACCGAAGACTGAGGAAGAAGATAGCTGAGGTAAACAGATCAGTCGAGGAACATTGTCGCGCACTATCCAGGCAGCAATGGGGCGAAATCTGCAACTCCGTCGATGGTCAGATGCACAATGGCAAAACATGGAATATGTCAAAGCATCTCTTCAACGAAAACACAACCAAAACAAATCAAAAGCATGTTATCGCTCGAATTTTGCTTAGAGAGATAGGGCGCACTACAGAACAGCAAGTTGTGCAGCCGCTCGTGCATAAGTACCTCCCAATCAAAAGAGGATTAGCGCCACCAAGTAGACAGTACCAGGGAACACCAAATCCAGGTCTTGAGGGCGAATTTAACATCGAGGAGATCAGAGGAGCCTTGCTTGATCTCAACGGCAGGTTGGTCCCTGGCCCGAACGGTATATCAAACAAGGCCCTTCGTAACCTTGATGACGATTCAATTGAAACCCCGAAGGGTATGATCAATTCAGATGGAAAGAAGGCAGGGTGCCAGAGCAGTGGAAGCTGGCCAGCACGATCGTTATTCCTAAGCCAGGAAAGCCCCCTAACTTGGACAACATGAGGCCAATATCCTTGACATCATGTATAGGCAAGGTTGCAGAACATGCCATGCTGCACAGGATAAACAAGTACTTGGAAGATAACGACATATATACACACAATATGGTTGGATTCAGGGCAGGGCTATCCACACAAGATGCATTGAAGCTTATCAAACACCAGGTCATCGACAATGAAACCAGAGACGTGAGAGCCATTTTGTGCCTAGATCTAGAAAAAGCGTTTGACAACATCCACCGCTCATTCATACTCGAAGCAATTTCCAAGCTTGGTCTAGGGAAAGCCTTCTGTGACTACGTATGGCCCTTTCTTACAGATCGGAAAGCCGTGATGAAGATTGCAGATATCGAGACCGCAGCAATCAAACTAGAAGCAAGGGGCACGCCGCAAGGGGCAGTGATTTCACTAATGCTGTTCAACATTGCCATGATTTGACTGTCAAAGAAATTATCGAGCATTGAAGGATTGAAGCACAGCGTCTACGCAGATGACATTACCATCTGGTGCACAGGTGGAAGCGAGGGGCAGATTGAGAGCGCTCTGCAAGAGGCGATTGACACCGTAGAAGAGTACCCTCACCCTTCCGGGCTCAAGTGCTCCTCGAGTAAGTCAGAACTTTTGCTTTATCGGACTACACGCCGGGGACCGAAGCCCAGGGGATTGAAGCCGTTAAACTAGATAGACATCCACCTCCGTACAAATCAAGGAGGTGCCATCCAGAGGGTCGACTCCATCAAAGTCCTAGGCATGCTGACAGAGTCTACCGGCGCCAACAGCAAATCTATAGCCAAGTTAACTTGGAAAACAGACAGTGTGGTGCACCTCATACGCAGAGTGGCCAACAAAAGAAATGGGATCAAGGAAGACAACCTCATCAGGTTGATGCATGCGTTCGTTCTAAGCCACTTCACGTACGAGGCAGCGATGCATAACTGGTCAAGAGCAGAGTCCGAGACACTGAATGTGCCCCTCAGGAAAGTTATCAAGAAGGTCCTGGGCCTACCCATAAATACCAGCACCGAGCGTCTGCTTGAGCTTGGCATACACAACACGCTCAAAGAAATAGCAGAAGCTTAAGAGAAAGCACAGTTTGCAAGGCTATCTACAACAAGGTCGAGGAGAATGATCCTGCAGGAGCTGGGCCAACACCCAGTAGCAATAAGACGCAATTACAATGATATCCCGGACAACATCAGGGAGGCTATCACGGTATCTCCTATGCCAAGAAACATGCATCCAGAACACAACGTCGCAAGAAGAGTAGCGAGGGCCAGGACTATACTTCGTCAAGTCTCAAACGAGGAACGAGGGGTCATATTTGTTGACGCGGCTTCCTACGCCAATGGGAAAGCGTTTGTAGCAGTGGTGGTCGATGGGACTGGTCATGTCGTGAACTCAGCGACGGTCAGGACGAAATAACCAATCATTGCGGAATAGGTGGCCATTGCCTTAGCACTCAAGATGGATAACATTGAAGTCGTCTACAGTGATTCCATGGCAGCACTACGGGCATTCGCCAAGGGGACGGTCTCTGAACAAACACTGAGAATACTGCAAGGCAAGAACATAACACATCATCTTCTGAGTTGGTTCCCAGCTCACCTTGGACAAATCAACGATTCCCCTCTCAATCTCAATGAAGCAGCACACGAGGCGGCGCGAGAACTCTCCAACCGCGCCTCCTCGGGGATGCGTTCTACCGGTGAAGGGCATAACCGGGAAATTCTTACAACATATAACGAGCTCAATAAACATTTCTACCTGTCTAGAATGATTTTCCCTCCACCTCACATAAATCTAACCCGGCCCCAAGCACTTACGTTAAGGCTTTTGCAAACGCGGATGTAACTACTTTGAAAATGTTACACATCATGTACCCTGACCTATACCCAAGTAATCGTTGTCCACATTGTGGGGATATAGCTTCAATAGAACACATGCTCTGGCAGTGCACCAAATTCGCTCATTTATCGAACATCACCTCTGCCAGATGGGAGGCGGCAATCCGCAGCTCGTCCTTGGCAGATCAGCTCTGGGCTGTCCACCAAGCCCGCGAGGCGGCTGAGGAGCTTGGCATCTCAGTCCTCACGTGGGAGCTGCCCGCAACACAGTGATCTGTGTTTTGGAGGACCAAATAAAAGTTTATCCAATCCAACGAAGTCAACGGGAACATGCGTATTAGCAACACCAGAAGCTGATATCAAGCGCTGGTGCTCGCGAAATGCTGGCGCTGGACACTGCTACATAAATCAACTTCAGCACATGGCCCCTAACCACAATTGACATTAACCCGACGTGACGGCTGTATCAAATGAGCACATATGTAATGTTCATAAAATTGGGTAGGCAGCACTGCAACCTATTGACATTTGTCAAAGATTATCGTCTATTTCAGAAGTAGTTCCGATATGTGACGCAGCTCTGTGGTAGAATATTTGACTGCCACGCAGAATGCTAGGGTTTGATTCCTGCTTGAAGCCTGAAATTTATTATTTGCATTCGTCGCGGGATCAGCGCTGCCTATGTCAGCTTTCTCTTGACACTGACATTTATTTGACGTCTTCGTTGGGTCGACGCTACCGATGTCGGGTATTACTTAACGCTCACGCGTTCCTATTGCCCATGTGTGTTCTCGTCGTTCCTGGGTAGATACTAAGTGTCAATCACCTGTGGCACGTACCCGCATACCAGCGGCACATACCTGCCGTGGGTATGTGCCACTGTCTAGCGGGAAGTGTTTGACGATCTACGGGACGGGATTGTGACATTATGCATGTCTCAACCAGCACGTCATATTCGTCAAACTATCCCACCCCCCCATGCTAATTTTGGTTCACGTCAAGTTAAGAAGTGACCGCGAGAGCACCCAAACGTAAGCGGATAGATAGATAGATAGATAGATAGATAGATAGATAGATAGATAGATAGATAGATAGATAGATAGATAGATAGATAGATAGATAGATAGATAGATAGATACGCTCAAAGTCGCTGAATATCGCTAAGAAATGCTTCGCATTCAGAAGAAAAATCTGACTGCTTTCAGTAGGCAAAAGCCCACTGATTTCGAGCCTCGGTGCTCACAGCCTACATACACACCGTGAGAAAAAGTAAAACTTCCCGTTCAAATTAGCGCCCCAAAAAGCCATGAGTGGTTAATAGGGTTAAAATTATCAGGCAAATAAAGCCCGTGAATGTATTGAACATCCATTTTGTGTACGAGTACAGCAACTTCCAGGTTTGCAGTTTTCGCGCTTAGATCGTCTGCTCGATCTACATGGTCAATGTGCAAACAGTACCAGAACTAAATTAGGATTTCGTTCCGCCTCTAGAATAGAATGAACGGTTGAAGGACCGGTTTCAAAACGTTCATTGCATCCTTACACATACGAGGCGTCTGCAGAGTGCCTCCATGACCTTCAGATGTGCAGCCATTTGTGTCCGGTCTTACTTGCTGATGGCGTTTTTTTTTTCGTTTCTGCCCCATACCATGCTATATTTTGTACTTCTAAAACACCAAAACATGGAATATTAACGGGAACGACCACTCTTAAACCCAAATATTGTATATTTCCACTGGTTTCGTTCATGCTGCTTGCCGAATTTATTTTCTTGATATTCTGTTGTTATTGTTTTAGTCAACAAAGCACCCTAATATATATTGCCAGTAATGTGACATGGCGCTCTTGCTTCGGAATCGAAAAACAACTTTTTTTCGTCAGCTTACTCTGCTTCGCGATTTTAGGTGAGCTGAACAAGCTTTGCGCGGAATACAACGCAAGCAATACTATAAGACAAAGCGCATCTCTAAAATTTTTTCTCACATTTCTGAGAAATTCGTATACTGAGACTCCCATTATAATACTTTTCCAACATGACAACAGTCGTTGCGTGCGATTATGCACAACGCCTGGTGAAGGACATACGTGTGTTGCTTATTTAAAATTTCGCGTATATTTATCTACCCAGTGCTAACCGGCATTTATTCACATGACATATTATATTAGCGCTGCCCTACTTTCTGAAAAACATAAATCAAAGGGCCACTGAATCGCGAAAATTTACAGTCTTCGCCAAAAAGTGTACTTTCCGGCACTGTCTTTTTCGGGGCAATCATCTCAACGACGGCCATGTTGAATGTAGAGTCGCGCCACCTATAGGTCGTGAAAGTTGCGAATTGACAAGCCTGAAGTGTTTGCGAAGTACGCGGAAGAATGCTTCTGCGCTAAGAAGTCAGCCGTAGACAGTTTCTTCCTAAATCTCAATTCCATCCGCAGGGCGATCCAGTCCACTGCGGAGCAAGAGCGAGACGGGACTCTTCCATTTCTCGACGTTGCAGGCAGACGACAGAGTGAGTGCATGACCTTCTCGGTGTACAGAAAGCCAACACACACTGGCAGGTATTTGCATTTCCCGCCCTATCATCTGTGTCCCCACAAATGTTCGCTGGTTTTGGCGCTCCCACCCCGTACAAGAACAATCTCCGCGACAGAAGGGGAGAGAACGAGGGAATAGCAGAGTATTGTCGGCCAGCTGCCGGGCATGACACACATGGAAGCCGTTCAACCACCGAGTGTCACGCCGTGTGTTGTGAGGACGACCTCCGCACGGCGGAGAGGCACGAGCGATGGACACACTACATAACCCCTCTCAGTCACTGGTCATCCCACCGGCGACAATGTGATCTAAGAAGCGAGCCCGGTGCATCTTCAACCCATTAGTGCCGGGCATCAGTGAAAAGTATTCCAGGATTCTCGAGAAAGCGGGGGTTACGGTGATTCGCAAGCCTGCTTCTACTTTCCCCCGCTTGCTTCTGCTGCCGAAAGATCAACGTTCTAAAAAGCAACACCAAGGGATAGTCTATAAGGCGCCGTATTTCGAGCGTCCTGCCAGATACGTAGGCGAGAGAAAGCTTTTTTCAGAGAAAATACGCCAACATACAAACGATGTCAGGAAGATAAAAGTAGAACGCAGCACTTTTGCAGAGCACCGAGAGAAGCACGACAACAAAAAGCGCGATTTACTGCGATGGCAGTGTTCTAAAAACAGAAAATAATCTGGGAAGCAGGCTATCACTCCAGTCCTGGCACATTCAGAACAGACCTACAAACGTTAACTGGTTCATAGGAACAATGCCTTCAGTATACGTCCATGGCTTCCAAAACGTGAAGCAAAAGAAAAGCCGGAGCCATGGTGAAACAAGACACGACCAATGCGGTAACCTCCTGAAGAAGATATCGAACCACTCCCCAAATTACTGGATCTCTACAAACTAGGCTGGAGCCATTTTAACCTCTCAAATGTTCCTTCGGTATTTCTCAAACTATTCTAAGGAATTACATCTATCGATTGTAGGTATAGCATAGCACCTACAGCGCATGTGCGGGGCTGGTATTTCAATAATCCAGATAATTTATGGCTTCGCTACCGGGGGATTCACCTTGTAATCACTTTCGCTATGAATCCTCAAATGAGCATTTCAATGGAGTCGTTACGGTCGCCTTGACTGTTTGAAACCTACGCGTGATAGCTTGGCGACCGAGTTGACTTCGCTTCGCGCAGTTGCGCAACTGCGCATCTAATAGCGACGACCGGGACTCAATGAATTCCCTCGGGCACTTTCCTGGCTAACTGGCAGCCAGTTGGCTAGTTCAGTCGGACCACTTGTAATCACGGAAGCCACAGCTGCGAGGCGCTGGATGCGGGTTTCTTAGAACTAATTCTTGAAAACTACCCGTGAACCAACGTAATAACGTGATGTGCGCAGCTGAATACCCTTTAAAAGTCTACAGAGACGCGCAACGGTAAGGTAAAGGCTAAATGAAGCAATCGCTAGATGGCTGTATGCGAATTCATGACATTCACTAGCGATTACTTTCTGCTTGAAATCTATACGAGAAGCCACTTAATATACATTTCTTTGCTCGTTACCTTGGCCCATAAAGTGAACTGAAACAAAGGGGTTGTAATTGAGCAAGATGAGCATAGAGTGTCAGAAGCATTATCTGACTTTCATAACGCGTAACCCTTAAATATATCGTGTATCATCTGTATTCTCTCAAGCTTCCTATTGACATTGCATCACTCTTTAAGCGAAACGATTTGAGGAGGCCTCTGCTTTGCTTGCAAAGCTAATACGCGATGGCGTAATCGTACCCCGTGCACATTGCCTTCAGCCGTACCGCAAGGAAAAGAACCGTCTGCGCACGTAACATTAGGCCTTTTAGACTAACTTAGGATGCCTGCTGCGAGTAAGCGTGCGCAATGCAAATTATGTCATAATTAGCCACTACGTCCTGCGTACCCTTTAGCAAACGTGATGAAAGCTGCACCGGTAAGTGAATAAAAAGATTTAGAACACCGCAATGCAAAACTATGCGTTTGCTTTGCGCATGCGTCGTACGCTAACCTCTTTCGGGTTCCCGTAGTGTGACGAACGCTAACACTACGCCTACAAAACCCGCAAACTTTGCGTACGCTATTCACGGGGGCAAGAAGATGCGTACGTTCGTCGTTGTACGTCATGACCTTGAACTCCTCTCTATTTCTTTGCACGAACGCGCGGCTTACTTTCAGTGTGATCGTGGGCCAGTGTGCTGGCACGTGGCGGCATCCAGCGGCAGGCACGGTAACTATGCTGCTCATCTCATGATATCCAAATCAGCCAACGAGCGTGAACTGTGGTATATGACATCATTTGTGGAGAAATAAGGAAGCGATTTCCTGCTGACTGAGAATTAATTCGAAATTCCTGGCCACGTGCTGCGCTATAATGTTTGGCTCGCGTGTTCTCAGGAGCCCTGACTACTTATCGGCAGTGTTTTCTGCCCATGTGGAATAGTGTTGCGGGGTCCTTTTAAACCTCGAGGACAGACATTTTGGGCTAGTTGGTTTGTCACGTTCGTTGATACCGTAGCGCTTAAACGGCAGCAACCGTGGAAGACGACAAGACGTGCCATACTAACAACTGAATTTTTTTTATTTCTGAAGATCAAAATAGCAAACGCCATGGCCTCTACATCAATAAGCAAAAATAAAGAAAATAAAAAACAAGTGGCCTCTTGCGCGTCTTCAGCGTCAATAGAGAGTTTTAGTACTGCGTACGCTGCGTACGTGGCGGCGTTGCGTACGTAAGGACGCCACGTTCGGCGTAGTGCGCATGCGCAGACCGCAACGCGCACGTATCGCGTTACGTACGCAGCCGTTACGTACGCACGCATGAGATGCGTGCGTACGTAGGAGGTGATCGCGCCGCTCTTGAACAAGTTCGCGACAGCGCGAGACTTCGTTTTGCAAAATGGCGGCATCGAAGGCAAGTACCGACTGACTCTGTGGCTTGAAATATGACCATAATCTGGCTATAACACTTGGATTGGCCCACATTGGCTGTCAACAACACGTGCTTCTATTTTGATACACCAGATGGCGCAACACGCTTCACGCTCGTTACGTACGCGGGTACTACGGCGTACTAAAAGGCGATTAGTGGCAAACGACGCCACGTAATGCAAGGCACTTGCGTGATGCGTACCTAGCACCATTCCGCAGTACTAAAACTCTCTAATGGGTGAGTGCGTTCTCGCCTGAGTAAAATTGCGGCCGCTGTTTTTGGGGAAGACGCCACTGCTTCGGTACACAAGTCAGACACTGGTTATTGCTACAATCTGGTTGTTTAAGCGATTACGAATGTTCGTTCGCTTTTTCGCGTGCTTTCTCGCGTGCTTTTATGTGTAACCATGTGTGTGAGCATCTCGCCTCTTGTTGCCTGTGCTGGTGCATGGTTCTTTGGTGTGCGTGTGTGTAGCACGTAGTGTTTCTTTTTTTTCATGCTGTCTGATGATTCGAAGCTGTCGTCTGCTTGCAACTCGAACGTGAGAAAAGGTGCTGCTACGAAGGATCACGTATTCCCAGTGATCTACAGCATTGGGAAGTGACACGCAAAAAATATCCCTTGCCAAGGACCACTTGCAAAGAACATAGCCATCATATCACTCACATAAGTATCGCATGTTGAAGCTGCGCATACGATATGACCACCTTCGACATTGCAGTCTTGCCCACCTTCACTTTCAATACGCGTTGCCCACCTTCGCATCCAATAATAAAAAAACGTGTTTCTGCTGAAGCTAAGTTTTAAACTTTTGCCGTTTTTTATTTATTTATTTTATTTAAATATTGCTGCCACCTTCCTTCATATGCCACGGTAGTCAACACTTGATAACTGGGAAAATGCACTGACAAGTGCAAAACCTATGTCGAAGAATCGAAAGACGTCAAAGAAAAGTGAATAGAGTGAGAGAGAGGCGCTGAGTGGGGTCTTTGCTTTTACTATTATTTGTGATGGCAATGTAAATCCTTCACGGATATTCACCTTAAGTGATTACAAATGCCAAATTATGCGGCAACGCTATGCAGAGAACCTGCAGCCTATACGGGCACGCTTCAGTTGAGCCTGAGTTAGAACACGATTCCATCAGCCAAACCTGCTATATCTCCTCTAGGTATCAGCAGCATGCGGCGGCGTAAAGAATATCAGCCGTTGTGCGACGTTCATTTTGTTTTTATATTCCATAGTCTCCACAATACCGCGCGGCAACAATCTCGGGCACCATGTTGCAGTTCAGAACGAACGATAGCGTGCGAGCGAGAGTCGTGCCATTAATAAAAGACGGGTGGACTTACAGCGCCAGATAACGCGACTCAGCGGGCAGGGCTTCAGTCGCGCCGCCCAAGGACAACACCGGAAGTCCGGTTGACCACGAGTGGACCCAGTGAAGCTTACGACTTCCTGGCGGCGCAGCATCCATCTTCCCTCGTTTCCGAAAGCCAAAGATAGAAAAAGAGAAATCGTAACGCCTGTCATCCTCGACAGTCATTTATAACTCGACTTTTCTGCCCAATTCCTGCCGGCATGATTTGTTTTTCTTTGCTGTATTATCAATATTGGTGTAATTATGTACACATTATGTAGACATGCCCACAAGAATAACCGCACGACAAAGGAAACACTGCAATCCTTTCATACATAGAACTGTACGAGACAATGAAGTATTGTCAATAACTAGTTTATACAAAGCAAACCGTACCAGCGAGTGACGCCCCCTATATGATCATTCCGAATGCCAGGAGCTGTCGTCGCAGAAGAAGAAACCATGCACAGCTGTTCAATCGTGCTGGCTCTTTTTGTTTAGCCTCACCAGAGTGGAGTTTTTGTCCTTGACGGATCTCGATATGTGTCTTTCCAAACGGAAATGACCTACCGTTTGGAGAAATACACATCTAACCTTTTGCAGCCTGTAGAAAAACAAAAGTAAACATATGCTTCCAAGAACGCCACAAGAGCGAGTGGGTGTGAAGCACGTGGAAATTTATACCCTCGTAAAACGCCAGGTTGCGGAAAAGACAGTACGCTGTCCCACTACTTTTTTATGATCTTCTTCTTTGGGGAAGGGGGGGGGGGAGGCGGGATCTGTGCGAATCTGTTTTACTTTTTTGAACCATGTGGAGCTGTCACGATTACCTGCTAGGTCTTCAAACTGCATGGTGTAACAAATTGGATGCAAAATATAAATTGAAATATGCCTACGTTAGTGTGTACTTTTTGTACCGCTCTTTTAGCGGCATGTCAACATTTCTCTGTCTATACATAAGCAGGTACTGTGGATGCAAGTTGCAACACAGACAAAATATAGGATAATGAGACATGACCTTTCGCTCGCAAATGCGCATAAGTGGTGTACTCTTCCTGCACTACCAATTAGACCACACACCATGCGAATATATCTTTACGCAATGTTGGAAAGTTGAGCCTGTTATGGTATGAACATCCTTGAATCGTCTCCATACTTCAAAAAGGTACACCAAGTGACGTTTCAGCGGCTGCCAACTCATTGTGGCATGGTAGGCAATGAACATGCCCACAATGATGTTCGATCAGCAGCAACCATTTCTGAATGTCGTACTGGCAGGTTATCACAGGCGAAGGCGAAGAAGGCAGCGCTCAACTTCTTGAAGCTATCAGACTTGCACTGGCGGTTATGAACTAAGGGAGTTGTCATCAATGTCAGGTTCGTTAATGTGTGTGTTGATCGCCCCCCCCCCTTTCTCTTCTCTATCTTTAAACAACCTAATCCTTTTCTCCAATATAGTCTAGCGTTCCGGTCCTTCTGGACTGAATAATATCCTTGTATTTATTTTCTCCTTTTCCTTCCTTCTTCCGCTCTTCCATCGCTTTACAATGTGACTGTGTCTGTTTGTCTTGCCTTGCACTTACTAGGATTCTATCTATCTATCTATCTATCTATCTATCTATCTATCTATCTATCTATCTATCTATCTATCTATCTATCTATCTATCTATCTATTTATCTACCTATTTATCTACCTATTCATTTATCTATCTATCTATCTATCTATCTATCTATCTATCTATCTATCTATCTATCTATCTATCTATCTATCTATCTATCTATCTATCTATCTATCTATCTATCTATCTATCCTCTAAAAAACTATTTTGCCAGTGTCTTATCACATTTACTTGTATATGCATTCATAGAACGTTTTATAGTTTTTTACGTAGGCTACAAGATCTTGATGTGCCCCAGTTTTATTGAGTCCAACTTTTCAATTTCTTCTCACACTACAAAAAAAGGTAGCGCTAAAGGAAAGCAGTACAATAAAAATAGAACAGCTCTGAAATTCTCCTTTCACTTTTGAGGCAGCGCACTGTTCTGCTCATTTCTGAATTTTTTTTTTCAGGAAAGCTTTTTTTCTCAAACAAAAGAGGGGTCTTCCGTATTCGACCTCAAGTAAAAGATAACCCAGGCCAGCACCTCCGACTCTTCATGGGAGATGGAAAATCGGACGTGCTGCGATAATATTCTCATCAGGCCAATGATGGATCATCGCCGTTGGAGGTCGTGTTCTGGAGGGTGCCGCATATGCGGGAGCGTTATGTGGATGCATGAATTCCACAGCCACGCTTTCACCTGTTTTTTTTTCAGCAATATGCATGGGCCTTATCTGAGCCTTTTTGTCGTTTCAAGCTTCTCGTTTTGATATTACGCAGCCAGTGCACTTCATCTTCCTACTGGCAGCTTCCCGCTGTAATCATTTTTATTTCCTTACTTTGTTTTCTTTTTGTAAGAGATGAAAGACAGCCAACGTACTTTCTTTGTGCAGCTGTTGGAAGCGGGAAATTGAACGATTACGACGAGAGGTTCTACCCAACTTCCTGTAGAATCGCTTAAACCCAAGTAATACTAACATATTGTAAATCTGCCCAACCACTTCAGCGTTGTATGGAGGACATTGATGTGTTAAGAGAACACTGAATCAGGAAAATGAGTTAATTTATACGGGTAAGTTATACTAATAACACTAAGGTTTTTTTTTAGGTTTAACGTCCCAAAACCACAATATGCTTATGACGGACATAGTGGAGGAGGGCTTCAGAAATGTCGAACACCGGGCTTGTTTAACGTGCACTGAAATCTAGGCACACGATCCTCATGCATCTTTCCCTTTATCGAAAGCGCGCCTGCTGCGACCACGATTCGATCATCCAACCTTCGAGTCAGCAGTCAACCTCCATAACAACTCACAACCGTGGCAGGTCGAGGAATAAATTATTATTCTCAAACTCTACAAAGTCGTTGTACACCATCGTCGCAGGCCTCGTTCATATAAGATAAAATGTATAAAGTATATCACATTTACACTTTAAAATGTCGCGCCGCGATTCCTCACCATGGACATAAAGCCTGTTGCAAATTGTGTAGAGGACAAGGAGCGACATTATCATCATCGAGAATGAAGGCAGTGCAGTCGGAATAACGAAGGAGGTCATTTGGCGCTGCAGGAGAACAGCGTTTCATCCGGCCACGGTAGAGTACTTACTCTTCGGCCCAGCGTCTCTTGTTGCATCTTCAGGGTTGCGGTCAAGAAGCCAGTGGTTACTTTTATTTTATTAGATCTACCTCTTGTTCCGTAACTGCTCTGAGTGCATTGCTATCTGTAACTTCACCTTCTTTGATGTCTGTTTCTTCTCCGGGCCAGAGGCCTACCCTCTGGTCAGGCTCTGTTTCCCCTCAGGATCTACCCTTGGAGTGGTTTGGCCGCAATGGAACCCGTAGCGTTCCTGTCGCTTAGGTGCCGACCACTGGTGGGTTCTTCCGTATGAAGAATCCCAAGGCAATCCAAACGGAACTCCCTGCGATCACTCCCCACTCCCTACTGATAACAGATGTTCTTCAGTTTGGACGCGGGGCGATACTATGCTGCTCACCAGACGACGCTTGTATCCAAAAACTACTAAAGTGTACTAATTTTGCATCACATCCAGTGAGCTCTTTTGTCCCCCCTAATCTAGCTTGCTGCAAAGGATTGGTTCGGGGGTAGACGTAAGTCAAAGTCCAGCAGAAGTCTTAGACATCTTTTCTCTAGCAGGTGTTATTTCGGTTTACCATTGTACCAAACAAAAAACAAACAGAAAGTTCCCACTGAAACTGTAATTGCCACATTTGCTTGAACGGATCGCACTTCAGAGATCAAGGCATGACCGTGTATCTATAGGGTCGTATCTCTAGCTCCCCGTCTGCTGCAGTGTGCTAAATGTTGGCGCTTTGGACATAGTACTAAAATTTGTTGATCGGACACTCGATGCCGCATATGCGAGGCCATATGCGGGGCCGGTCATAGTACTGCTGAGTGCCAATTAGACAGTAATGCATGATGTGTGTGCAAGGCAAATCACGCTGCAGACGATCCTAACTGCCCTGCAAGTTCAAAGGAACTTCAGGTGCTTGAAATCATTGGAAGGAGACGATTCTCTCGTAGAGAAGCAATGGCTGAAATTCAAAGCAGGAATCAGGGTTATTATGCCGGCATAGCAGCTCATCCGTCTCTTGCTATGAATGTATCACTTTCTCAGTCCATTTCAGCTATGGTAGAAAAGGTCGCAGAAAAAGTATTAGTAAAAAATTTACTCAATCTGTCTGACTCACTGGATAATATTATGGGTTCACAGATTTCGGGCGCATATGATCGAATGAATAAGCATATTCAACCTCCTTGCGCTTCGATAAATAGACCTGCCGAACATCAGACAGATGCCTCTATTGATGAAGAAGCAAGGCCTTCCCGATCTAACACAACTGAGCAGGAAGGTATATCTGATTCAGAGTCAATAAGTAGTCGGGATGTAGATATGGATACTCGCCTCCTAAAACGCACTAGATCACCTTCTAGCTAATTTTATAATTATTCTCATCCAAAAACAAAAAAGAGTGTGAAAGAACGTAGGACTAAAGCGAACTTCTTCAAAGACAGTATTTAAATCAAGCAGTTGCTACTGCTCGCTTGTCATCATAGGCTGCCTTAGAGTACTTCAGTGGACCTGCCGTTCAATTCTCTCTGTAACTACAGACTTATTATGCCCAATTTCTCAAGAATCTCCAGACGCTATAATTTTACGAGAAACTTGGCTGTCAGCTGATCGAAATTCTATCTAAGCAATAATCAGTGCTTTCAACTGAACAGAGACTCACGTGGTGAAGGACTAATTTTTTTATTTCATTCAAAATTTATCATAAAGCACATTTAGTTTACAAACGAATATCACACGTTTATGAAGTATTGGTTTTGGAAATTCACTTTCCCGGATGCGCGCCACTATCTATAGTCAACAAGTACTTTCTAGCTGGGATACAAGACAAAAGAGTCCTTGATATGACTGTGAGTTGTTGCAGAAAAACAGTATACTTTTTGCGGGAAACTTCAATTCCTATCACGCGTCGGGGTTTTCCACACTCATCAAGAACACGGCTGTGAGACTGGGCTAATCGGAATAACCTTATTTGACAAATTACACCGTTCCCAAATTTGAAACTGAAACAAGAAAGCTCTCTTCAGATATTTTCGTAGTCGTAAAGCTATTGCAGCACCCGTAAATATTGACTCAGTTATTCTTTCCCCACAGGAGATGGAAGATATATTAGCTGAAATTGCGCGAGGATTGGAGAAGTTTACATCGCAAATACAAATAGAGTTTGTAAAACCTTCATTCGGATATGAATTTTAGAAGTAAGTAGGAATGAACGGGCGCACGTCGTTCAATTTCTGCCAAACACAGGTCCTGGACCAGATGGTGTCATTTCGGGAATGTTAAAAATATTATTCGACATCTCTCCTGAAGACCTTCATAACGTTGTCAACCCCTCACTTGGAAATAGTTGGATACCTCCTGCCTGGAGACTAGCTAAAGTAATACCACTTCTTAAAAAACAGGGACTAGGAATGCAGATAGGTAACATTAGGTCAATCGCTTTAATATCACATGTAGTTAAGTCAATAGAAAGAATACTTCACATTGGAATTATGAAATTCATAACAGATAATGCAATACTAAGTACGTGCCAGATTGAATTTAGACCAGGTTACTCTATACGGTTGGCACACGTTGATTTAGAGGCTCGTATAAAGCTTGCTCGCCCCAGACGACAATATGCGGCCCTAGTAACCCTTGATTTAGCCAAGGCATATGATAGTGTTGAACATGCTATTCTTTTCACTGCCCTAAAGGACTTAAACTCCCCGCACTACATAACAAATATGATGCACGACTTTTTAAAAGACAGAAAATTCTATTGCTGCCAACGAGGTGTTTCAACACCGAAGTATAGGCAAACGAGACGTGTTACTCAAGGCTCTGTTCTATCGCCAGTGCTATTTAACATTTTGTTAAGCTCAATACCACTGAGTGATAAGGTACAAGTATATGTATATGCAGATGGTATTGCGTTTTTTGCACCTGACTGTGATATTTATTTACTACATTCAACTCTACAGTTTTATTTGGCAACATTGGAAACCTGGTTTCAGAAAATTCGTATGAAACTGAACGTAACTAAGTGTGCTATATTAGTTTTTCCATTGGATGTACAAGTGAATATTTTTCTTCAGTACCATCAAGAATTAAATCCCCAATTACCTGTATTAAATATCTGGGTGTACTGTATGATCAAAAACTGAGCTGGCGTGATCACATTGAACATATTAAAATTACGCTACACGCGCTGTTGGGATGATAGGTAGGCTTGGCCGGCTCCGTTACAGTCTTTGCAGAGATACGCTTATCATGATTTGTCGCATGTACGTTCGTCCGATTCTTGAAATCGGATGTGTACTATTCTCTGGTGGACCAGCATACAAAAGAAAGCCCTCGATTTCCTTAGAGCGGGAACCTCTTCGAAGTTGTTTAGGTGTGCCAACATTCACAGCTAACAATGTTTTGTATCAAGAAGCTCGGATACCCACTCTTGCTTGCAGATTCCGTATTCAAAGAGTTAAAGGCTATTTAAAATTTTCTGAATTCACTTTAAGAAGGCGTCAGTTCGTATTCTTTGGTTAGCCTGGTATCTTTTTCAATGAGCATTCATCATAATCATCATCATCAGCCTGACTACGTCCACTGCAGGACCAAGGCCTCTCCCATGCTCCGCCAGTTAACCTGGTCCTGTGCTTGCTGCTGCTAATTTATGCCTGCAAACTTTTTAATCTCATCTGCACACCTAACCTTCTGTCTCCCCCTAACCATCTTGCCTTCTCTGGAAATCCAGTTAGTTAGCCTTAACGACCAGCGGTTACCCTGTCTACGCGCTACATGCCCGGCCGATGTCCATTTCTTCTTCTTGATTTCAGCTATGATATCCTTAACCCCCGTTTGTTCTCTAATCCATTCTGCTCTCTTCTTGTCTCTTCAGGTTACACCTACCATTTTTCTTTCCATTGCTCATTGCGTCGTCCTCAATTTAAGCTGAACCTTCTTTGTAAGTCTCCAGGTTTCTGCTCCGTAGCTAAGTACCGGCAAGATACAGCTATTATATTCCTTTCTCTTGAGGGATAGTGGCAATCTACCTGTTATAATTTGAGTGTTTGCCAAATGTACTCCACCCCATTCTAATTTTTCTAGTTAGTTCAATCTCGTGGTTCGGCTCCACGGTTATTACCTGCCCTAAGTCGAGATAGTCTTTTACATCTTAAAGTGCACTATTACCTATCTCGAAGCGCTGCTCTTTTGCGAAGTTGTGGTACATTACTAAAAATGTATGAGCATTGGTCCTGTGCATATAAACACCAAATGCTATTTGTTCAAGCACTTCTACATGCTTTAAATGCTAATATATTTGAGATAATACCATCTGACAAACCAATCGGCCAAGTTCAAATAGAATTCGACAATATTTTCCCAACGAATGCTAAGCACTTGCCTTCTAAATATTTGATTGGCTTATTAAAAGAACACCAGTCTCAATTAGGTACTAATATAGTAATCGCAATGGATACATCTTTGAGTGGCGAGAAAGCAGGTGTGGGTATTTTTTCTCTCTCATTATTCTGGTCATTTTCATTAAGCCTCCCAGATTACACACCAATATTTGAAGCGAAATTAATGGCCGTTATACTACCTATTCGTAAACATTCTGCGACTCATTCGACAGCTGTGATAGTGACTGACTTGTATTCCGTGTGTGCATTTTTGTCATCATCTTCGGCATCAGCACTACTAAAAACTTTTAAATATTATTTCCAGCAAACATTCGTCGAGTGCGAATGATATAAGTTCCAGGTAATTATAGTGAACTTATAAATGACATGGCTGACTCAGTCGAGCGAGCATCCCTTGATCTTCCAATTGTGCCAATCATGCCTCTTACAGCTTATGTAACAGCATCGAGGTTCAGAAAACTTCCCGTTCTTGAAGGCTCATCAAAAATTACGACCTGAATACAGATTTCTTGAACCTGCACTTCGCATGGAATAATAAATGGTGGCCCACGCGTAAATTACGAGTCTCCATAACAAAATTACGTTGCCGTGTACCACTTCTTAATTTCTACTTAAACAGGTCTGGTCTGGCTTCATCCCCTCTGTGCTCAAGCTGTAATGAACCCGAAAATATTGACCACTTTCTTCTCACAAGCCACCGTTCAAAAAATAAAAAAAGTTTCAAAATATTGTTCAATAAACTAAATATCACTTACTGCTCCTAATATTTTGTCCTTTGGGGCTGCTTCATAAGGACTCAGCGACAGGAACATCTGCGGGGCTCTTCATGAATTCCTGTGTAACACAAGAAGATTACCTTGATGAGCCATTGATCAGCTCTCGATTTCTACTAGCCGATCTAACAATTAATGTTCAACTATTACACTGTAATGACTTAACCTTCAGAAAATTTTATATAACGATTACACCTAAGCTATTCAAAAAATTATATTATTTCTTTTCTTTCATTTTTTTTCACATTGTCCCAAATAATCCCGTCAAGTCAAAACAACGTATTTCCCTAGCCTGTATATTCTTAAGTTATTGACTTATATTAACCGCCGGCTTCTTGGCCAATCCCCTTTAGTAGGTGATAGCCACGAAAAAGAATCAAGCAAGCAAGCAAGCAAGTCTACGGTGGGCTTTGCGATGTGCACGGTGGCTCATCCTTTCGCCCTCAACATTATGGTGCCATGAAACACGGGAGAGAGAACGTTTAGAAGTAAAGCCAAGCGGACTTACGATTTTTCGACCTCATTTGAAGCATGGGGGACTGTCAGAAAGCCGCCTTGGGTAAAGCTAATGTGCAAAGGCCAACCCTACTAGGGACCCGGATTGTGAATGATGACATCTCAACGATGCCCGAATATTCGTTGTGTGGAGCTTCGTTGGTGTTGTGCTAGTTGACTCCGACTTTGGCTCGTGACGCGGCCAGCCAGTGATTTCCTGCGCTTACGATACTAGACGTTACTATGAAGGCCCTCTTCGAAAGGCGAAGTCAAGTACACAAGGCCGCCACGCAGAACATCGCAGATATCGAACGTTTTCTACAACTGTATAGCCCACCAATATGTGATTTGAGCAACATTAACCGAATTTTGACTGAACAGTACGAGCTTCGAAGAGGAATCGATGAGAAGATTGAAAACACAGTTGACATCAATCATTTCGAAGCAGAAATGGAAGAAGCAGAGCTTCTTCCCACCAGATCATTCTAGCCAAGGTTAACACAAGATCATTCTAGCCAAGGTCAGAGTGGAGTATAAGATCGCAGACGCATTAAATGCTCGACAAGCTCGCTTGGAGGCCTTGTGGCAAAGGATTTGGACAGAAGTACAAGCTAACGTGCCCTCTTCGTCTGGGGCGCCACCATCTAGCCTCTGCTTCTTCAGCAGCAATCTTCTTCTACGGAAGCTAGAAGACTCAGACTCACGACGAATCTCGGAACATGCTGGAAGTTAGGAAATCGCCAATTTCACCATCCTAACAAGCATTCAAGCACGCACAAAACCTCTACTTTGAAGGAACTGGTCCACGCTTTTAGAACTCCCGTCAGCGTACACTAAGAACGAAGCAAAGGACACGACAGTTACAACAACTCAAGTGGATATGGTGGAGGGTTTAAGTTCTAATAATGAAACGTGGGAAGCCTTTGAAGATCTAAAAGGGCATTCGTGCGATATTAGGAATGGGTGCACGCCACAACCAATGGATTCAGATGTTGTACAGCCCTCACAGCCACAGGAAGAAATATCTGACAGAAGCAAATCAAGATGTATTCAAGCGAAAAGAAGCAATAGAAAAATTGGAAAAGAGAAAATTGCTGCCTGTTTTAGTACAGGCAGCAGGCAATAGGAGCCTGCTGCCTGTACTAGTCCTAAAAGCTATACAAGTAAGCTGCAAACATCAAGGTGGAGAAGAATGCGGACGGGGGCTGCGTAGCAGGCCGCGTCGAAAGGTTTCGGTTTTTCAGTTTCAGTTTATTCATTTTTACTTTCGTAAAAAAAATACATGCTTACATAAACATACAGAATGAGGTCCCAGAGCACTTGGTTGAAGGGGGACCTCCTGTCAAAAAATGTTATAAATATGCACAAGTAAAATGCAGCAACGTGGAATAAGTTATACAAATAAGTGAAATAAGACTAAAAAAACAAATTTTAACAATCATAAGTACAACAATACACTGCGAAGAGCATATAAAAAATAAAAGAAAAATCCAAATATTATTGACGAAACGAACAGAGGAACGAAAAAAAGCAAGAAAAAGATGAGTGGCTACGGCACCATTAAGAGTGCATGAATATGAACAGGTGTAGATAATATTGCACATCTTAGAATTTTATGGTATCCAGCAGAAAAGTAAATAATGTGTTTTTAAAAACAGCTAATGATGAAGACTGCTTAACGTTAAGGGGAAGACTGTTCCAGGTTGATAAGGACGTGAAATAACCAGAGTGTTTTCTATAATTAGTATGGACTAATGGCAATAATAAATTGTTGTTAGCTGCAAATCTTGTTCGGTTGGTGTTTACTAGAACAGCGTCTGGAAATATGTTTACTGGAGGAGGGTTCTTCATTATTTTAAATAACACTATGGATAAATTATATTTAACAAGGTTGTTTAATGATTGTATTCTGTTATTATGAAGAATGTCGGACACACAGCAGCTGAATGAGCTGAACGTTAATATACGGATGGCCTGATTTTGTAAATGTTGCAGCGGTGCTATGCGAGTTGCATATGTGGTACCCCATGAGGTGATGCAGTAGTTCAGATGACTGTGAATGAAACAATAAAACAGTGTTAGTAGTGTAGGTTTGCTGAAATAGTACCTGGCTTCTAATAAAATTCTAATACCAGGAGCAATTTTGCGCTTCAAATGGGCGATGTGTTTCGTAAATTTTAAGTTAGAATCTAAAGTAACACCGAGAAATGAACATTCTTCAGCTGCACTAATGACATGAGAATCAAGAATGATAGTGGGAAGAATTTCTGGTGTTCTGTGACTGGTATGAAAAAGCATGAATGAAGTCTTGGTGGTATTAACTTTCAGCGAATCAAGGTGGCACCATGCTGAAATATTGTTCAAATCAGTATTCAACTTCGATGTAAGAGCAGTTAGTGATCGATCACTAGCAAGCAATGTCGTGTCATCTGCGTAAAGGAAAGCTTCTGATTGTGATAGGTGATTAGGCAAATCATTTATCTAAAGTAAGAAAAGTAGTGGGCCAAGTATCGATCCCTGCGGAACACCCTTGTTTGTTATTTCAAAGTTAGAAAGCGAAGAACCAACACACACAACCTGTTGTCTGTCTGTTAAATAACTCTTTATAAGCTTCAGCACGGGCCCGTCGACCCCTACTGCCCGTAGTTTAGAATTGAGGATGTCATGATTGATGGAGTCGAATGCTTTCGATAGATCTATAAAAACTGCTCCTGCGTAGAAACCAGAATCCATGGCGCTTTTTATTTTATCTGTGAAAGAAAGTAAAGCGTAGTCAGTCGAAGAACCCGTCCTGAAGCCGAATTGATTTGAGGAAAGAATATTAAATTTTCAGAGGTATGTGGCAAGGCGTTTTTCAATGCACTTTTCAATGACTTTGCTAAAGAAAGGGAGAATAGCGATAGGACAATAATTTGAAATGCAAGACCGGTCTCCTTTCTTAAACACGGGAATAATTTTAGCTTTTTTTAGCAGTCTTGGAAATATTCCACTCGTGAAGATTAAGTTAGTGATACAGGATAAAGGGTTAGCGATGCAATGAGCGACTAATTTTACGTTCGCTGAACTGATTTCATCTAGACCTGCGGCCGTAACCTTTAAATGATTTATGACATTGATAATCTCGTCTGGGTCTGTTGGAAATAAGTACATTGATTGTAAGCAACGTTGAGGTGATACTTGATTATTGTTGTTTTCCTCGGAAGTGGGACTACAGAAGAATTCATTGAAAGCATTGGCAATATCTAACGGTTTGGTATAGAAGCCACGTGATGACTTAATCTTTCTTATGGGTTCATTCCGACTAGATCTATTTAAGAAAGAATTTATTATTTTCCATTCTCGCTTTGCATCAGAACCAGCCTCAGCTATTCGACGTTCGTAATATATTCTTTTGGCTTCTTTTAGTAGCTTATTCAGTTGATTGCAGTAGACTTTATAGCGCGTTCTGAGTCGAATGTTGAAAGGACGCTTTTTAACTTTGCGGTAAAGGTTGTCTTTTTTTGCGTAAGCTAGTCAGAAGGCCATTTGTTAACCAGGGATTTTGCAACGCAGTATTATGTCTCCGGCACCTCACGATTTTGGTCGAATTCACGATACATTGTTTTATGCTATCTGAAAATTTATTAAATGCTAAACATACGTCTGATTCTGAGTTTATGGAAGACCATTTTAGCTTGGAAACCTGTGTAATATAGTCATCTTTGTTGATCACAGCTTTATCGAACTTATGACAAGGTTTATGTAGTTGACAAGGAAGTTTAAAGAAGATAGGGAAATGATCCGTGATGTTATTCTCAAGTACACCGCAAACAGGAGGACACAAATGATTAGAAAATATGTGGTCGATTAATGTGAACGAAGACCCTGGAGTACATCTGGTTGGAAGGGAAACCAAAGATTCGAGGCCAAAACCATGAAGGCAGTCAGTGTAAGCAATAGTAGCGGCGCTGCAGTCATCTAGCAAATTTATATTATTGTCACCAAGAATGAGAACATTTTTCTTTTCTGAGGATAATTTACCAAGCACAATGTTCAATTCATTGCAAAAAGCAGATACAGACGATGAAGGCGACCGATATAAGCAACCGATAATTGATTGACATCCTCCAATTCAATCCACACAGTTTCACAATTTGGCACCGAGAATATTATGTCGTTCCGCCGTTTGTAACGAAGATTTGCAGATACAAAAACAGCGACACCGCCATAGCTTTGTTGTGTACGGTGGCAGTATTCGGAAGTATAAGAGAAAAATCCGTATAAATTGCCGTCTGCGTGAGATAGCCAAGTCTCTGACATGCAGAGAAGTGAAAACTTGTGATCTAAAGAGGCCAGAAAATCAGAGATTTCATCATAATCTTTTTTTAGACTTCGTGCATTGAAGTGAATTACAGAGAGGCATGGGTTTAAAAAAAAGGACTTAAGTTGCATAGTCGAAAAATAAGATGACATTATCGCAATACGTTCAGGCACTAAGTTAGCTACTCGGCCTGCTGGTCTTTATCGGAAGATAGATAAATCGCCCTCAGACAAGATACGGAAGACACGACTGTCACCCGTCTTTCTGGCTTTTATTTGGCAATTTTCAGTCCAAAGAAACTGCCAGCCTTTGTCCCTTTTCAGTGACTGAGCTTTTGCGAGTAGAATTTTGTTTTCGCGGGTCAGGTGATCATTAATGTAAATGGGAACATGATTAGGGCCGGGGAATCCGAGATCATTCGAATTTATGCGAGCCTTTCGCGCCTTGGTGATGAAGTCCTGCTTTTTTGTTCTAGAGGAGAAGCGGGCAATAATATTCTTATTGGCCGATCTAGACTTTGTTGGCACGCGGTGGACAACATCAGTGTCAGCTTCAGAAATTTGACAGCTTATTTTATCGCCAACAGCCTTCAAGAGCGCAAGGCAGTTCTCGCCCTGTGTGCAGGCTACGCCCTTAATTTCCACATTGTTTATTCGAGAGTACTGTTCAAGTTCTGACAGACGTTTGGCCATTGCTGTATTTTCAGTTTTGAGTGTTTTGTTGTCTGCAGCCAGAACAACATTCTGAGCTCGGACTTCTTCAACCAACGAGTTAAGCATGTCGACACTTTTGGTTAGTGCCTCTATTTCCAGTTTCATTTCAACAATGTTAACTTCTGATGACAGTCTTATTGAGCATTTTTTCACAAGATCATAGACAACTTCTTCCGACTGACTCTTGAACAAAGCTTCTAACTGATCAATTCTTTTTGCAAGCTCAGCACAAAAAGGCATGGTGTAAAGCACAAACAATAGCAATATATGGGCACTTGCAGCAGCGGTGGTCACCGAAGAAATTGTAAACTACTACTTTACAACCTTTAACGGCACTGACCTGCAAAAAGAGTAATCCTTGAAGTTCGTTGTTTCCAGCCGTGACCACCGCTGCCAAATGATGCCAAGTCGATTTCGCTGTCCCACTTATCCGGGAAGAATGAACCAGGCAGCTGCGCAGTGTCGATTATCGACTCGGGTTGACCGTGCAGGAAATCCACGCAGGTTCCACCAGTGACACACGAGACAGGCGATGAAACCGAGGCAAGAGCAACACGTGCGCCGAGGTGACCGTACACGGCTTGGTATAAACGACGAGCACTGCAAAAACAAAGTAATCCTTGAAGTTCGTTGTTTCCAGCCGTGACCACCGCTGCCAAAGGTGCTACAAGAAACGAAACAAGCATCAGTAAGAGCGCCGCTATGACCTCCCAAGGTGTGACGCCAGGTCAGAAGCACCAGCTGGTTTGCGCAAGCATACCTGACTGCAAGCGACAACACAGCGTTGAAGCAGAGGACGAATCAACTGTCGTCGGGGACCACAACGGGGCGAGCCTCACAGATCTAGACATGGACGAGGGTGGTTTCCGCCTTGTGCGACATCGCAAAGACAGGACGGTGGGCGTTCCTGTGTTAATTGCTCCAACATCTGAAGGAGCTAACTTTAGGCAAGCGAATCCCATTAACCTATACTCGGAAATTGAAACGATTCTCGGTGGAGCCCCAGTTAAGAGCCATTTCGCAGCACAGGGAGCCCTGCTCTTGGATATAGAGACAGAACATTAAGCTACTATGCTTCTAGAGACCAACACTATCTGCGGCCTTCCCATATCTGCCCGTTTACCCCACAGCTACATGAAAAATACATGCATTATAAAAGGAGATCCAAGATGGTACTCGGACGAAGAGCTGTCAACCTACCTGACACCTCAGGGAGTATACCACGCAAGAAGAATCATACGACGGGTCCAAACCTCATCCTCCGAAAGGAAATCAATGCGCACTGACTCTGTGGTTCTCACATTCGCTCCCAATTCAGAACGTCCAGAAAAGATCAACCTTGGCTTCACCAGACATGAGCTTGTAGACTACGTGGAAACAACGCCACGCTGTTTTCAATGTCAGCGTTTTGGACATGTTGCTAAGAACTGTCGAGGGGAACAAAGGTGTAAGCGCTGTGGGGGGCCTCATGACTTTAAGACGTGTACAAGTAAAGAAAAACTTGTGTGTGCAAACTGTGGCGGCGATCACCCAGCTAGCTACAGCCGATGTCCAGCACGAACAGCTGCGCAGCGAAGAAATAAGTCGTTTGTCCTCGGCCCGAAGACTGTGAACGAACCATCACTCACAAAAAAGACATCCGGCGCACCACAACATGACGTTTTGGACAACAAGCACGCAGGAAATTTTCCGCGCCTAAATCCGACAAGAGCTGGTACTGAGTCAACGCAAGTGCTCGACGCTGGTGAGAAATGTATCACGAAAGAGTCCGCCAAGCGCACCTACGCTGATGCACTGAGCCCACCTCAAGTACCATCTGGAAGCAAACAGCAAGAAAACTTCGAGCACGTTATTCGCGCTCTGTTCACCGCACTGCGTTCACACGTCGCTAAGATGCCTGCGAGTTCAACAAAGGACATGTTGGAAGCAGTCCTGGCTCTAGAGTCAGTGTTACTTTGCTCTGCTTCCACATACACACAGTAGAATAATGGCAATGTCTCGCCCACCTGGTCTACTTCGTCCTTCAAAAGTGCCCTTAATAATGCAATGTAACTGCGCCGGTCTTCTAAAGTGTCTGAGCGAACTCAATATTTTCCTGCGCGACATTCCAATACCGATTCTAGCCCTCTCCGAAGCCGGTCTACCGAATGCAAGGACGCTCCCAGGGTACACCCGACACGGCAACCCGAGCATACCGGCGTTTTCAAATAGAAGCGCAATGATATACGTAAGGCGGGAAATACCTCACGTCGCCTTACCAGTGCAAGACCTCTGTTCCAACTCACTGGAAGTCGCTGCTGTGCAAGTGGGCCTGGGAAACCGAAATCTGAGTGTGGTATCGGTGTACATAGGCCCGCGAAAAAAGGTCTTCATGGAGACTTTCCTAAAGGACCTTTGCACTCGATGTCCCGCTCCTCGAATAATCCCTGGTGATTTTAACGCGCACCATCCACTCTAGGGAGATAAGAGTGTAGATTTCCGAAGCAAGGAACTTCTAGCAGCTGCGGATGCTGCCGACTTATGTGTGGCGAACGATGGCAAACCTACATTTTTCAGGCCACCAGATTCATGGAGTGCAATAGACTTTGTACTTCACTCCACAGACCTTCCGGTATCATCGACCATGGCTCCAGACAAGATGGGCAGCAACCATTTCCCCATCTTCACCAATATCCTGGGATTTCGAACTGCTGGTGGACAATTCTGCAATGTAACACACTGGGACACCTACAGAGAAGCGTTGGACAAATCCACTGGTGAGCTGTTCGCAGATATGTTGCAAAGCAAGCGAGCGGCAACTTCGTTGCTGAAACTGCCCGACCATTTCCCTGTTCCTGATTTGAAATTGAAGAACCTCTGCGCAGCACGTAGACGAGCGGAGTGGAAACTAATGAGAACAAAAGGAAATCTGTCTGCGAAAACCGAATATAACAGGATAAACGCTGAGATTCGTCGCCATACAAAAAATTAAGACGAAATCAATGGGCCGCTTTCTGTGAGTGTCTATCAACGTTTACGCCCTTGTCAAGGATATGGGCAGTGATAGATAGTCTTTCTGGGAAGAACCGCTCACACAGGCCATTCGAAGCACTCGCTTTAAAACAAGTGATAGATCTGCAAACCCTCGCAGAGGATTTCGCAGACCTGTACACATCTGGCAGATCAGCAGGAGCGGCGATTCCTCTGTCACCCCAGTCTTTTCTCACGATGGATACGCCATTCACCTTTCGAGAGCTGGATATGGCACTCAGCAAATTAAGAAGACGCTGTGCCGTGGGTCCTGATTTGATCAGCAATAAAATGCTGACAAATCTGCCATATCAGCGAAAAAGGGCCCTCTTGGACATATTTAATCATGTCTGTAGCATGGGAGAGATCCCATTTGTTTGGAAGATAGCATGGAAGGTGCCAGTCCTAAAGTCTGGAAAGGATCCTGCGAGCCTCGCATCATATCGACCAGTATCTCTTACATCATGCGTATCTAAGTTGATGGAAAGATTAATATGTACAAGACTAACTTGGTACCTTGAACAAGGAAGACGATGACCATCGTGTATGACCGGATTTCGCCCACGACTGAGTGCCCAGGACAATGTTTTGGAACTATTAAGCTACATCGAGCACCACCACGTCAGCGGACTCTCGACAGTCGCCGTCTTCATGGACGTTGCCAAGGCATATGATTTGTGTGCTTCAGGCAGGCATCGTGAACGGACTCCAATCCATGGGTGTGTGGGGAAATAAAATGCTCTTCGGTTCGTAAACGAATTTCTCAGAGACCGCTGTGTCCGTGTTAAGCTTGGAAATGTAACGAGCGAAGAGAGACGCGTTTCCCTCGGCGTCGCACAAGGAAGTGTTCTATCTCTCTTGCTCTTTGACGCTGCCATAGCCTGCCTTCCTGACACTCTGCACTTAGCTCTGAAAACAGTTAAAATATCCATCTACGCCGATGACATCTGCATTTGGATCTCAGGGTACCAGCACAAACGTTTGGCCCGAATAGCAGAGAGCGCTATTTCAATCATTTAACGTCACTTGTTGACACTTGGCCTATCTTTATCGGCGGAAAAATTGGCCTTCATGCTCTTCCCGGGGGCGCAACGGAAGTCAACACGTCTGTCGCTGAATATTCGAGGCCACTCAATTCGTTGTTCAACAAGTGTCCGTTTCCTGGGCATTACTATCGACAACAAGCTATTATGGCGACGTGCGGTTGATGGTATAGTCACTGCATCAGTGCAAAGGATCAACGCTCTTCGTCGCATGGCAGGGGTCCGTTGGGGCAACAATCCTATGTCCATGCTTAAATTGAATGATGCGCTTATAACAATCCGCATTCTTTATCAGCTGCCCCTGATATCAGCATCGCCGATCCAGTTCGAACGCCTAGAGGCAGTGCACAGAAAGGGTCATCGCTTGGCGATGGGAGTCCCTCAGGCGGCTTCTAACACGAAAGTCACCAATGAATGCGAGTCTCTTCCGCTCCGCCTTTTGGGGTCTCAGGCCTTATTGACGCAGCTGTCAAAACTGGGCGAGGTCTTCGCAGGCACGGTGCTTCTCCGGTGGCTAAGAGAAAGAACGGGCTCACATTTTAACGCGGCACTAAACACATTTTGATATTTAGGCTTGAAACTGCCTAAACGGCGCCCTATGGACCCGCCATGATCTTTTGTGGATGTTGCGTGTAACTTCAGCGTACCCAATCTACCAGCGAAACGCGCCATTCCAGCCGCGAAAGCGAAATTTCTTGCGCTGAACCACTTGAGCACCATGTCCCGCAGCCACCTACAAGTGTACACCGATGGATCAGTTTGCACACAAACAGATAGCTGCGCAGCGCCTTTCTGCATACCCTGCCTTGGCGTGTCATGGGCGGGCCGCCTGGATCGCGTGGTTTCGTCCACAACGGTAGAAAGCGCTGCAATCACGGCGGCTTTGCGAAAATTGCGATCCTTTTCTGCACGAGATGTTGTCATGCTGACGGACTCCAAATCAGTGCTACAAAGACTGCATCATGGCCTATCTCAAGAAAAGTTCACAAGGCAATCTCTGGCGCTAATTAAACACCTAAATGGCAAGAGTTTTAGCATAAAGTTCCAGTGGATTCCATCTCACGTTGGCATTGAGGGCAAAGAAAAGGCTGATGCCCTTGCATGCGAAGCACGTACATCGTTTCCAAAAGTAAGAACTCCCAAGACTTACCAGAACAACAAAGATGTGATACGCAATCATTTCAAGGCAATCTACAAGTTTCCACACCATTTAAGCAAGTGTAATTCATGGACTTTCTCTTGAACAAGTGACGCTGTTGTACCGCATAAGAACCGGCTCCGCATACACCCAGGCCTGATCATTTAAGACTGAGAGATACGCTTCCCCGTTCTGTGCCTTCTGTGGTGACATCGGGGATATTGAACATTTCATTTGGCTTTGCCCACAGTTTGATGTGCAAAGAGCAGCGATGATCCGCACCTTGCGAAAAGGCTGTCATAGGCACTGGACAGTTGATGACGTCATTTTTCCTGAAGGACCCGCGGCAACCAGGAGGAACGTGCAACGAATTTTGTTGGTCTTCCTACGAGACACTGGGCTGTCTGACACGTGGTGACAATTTCCAAATTCAGGAGATGCTCAGGCGGAACAATTGCCGGCCATGCAGGCCAGGCTAACCCCGCCCGCTGCAACACCACCACCACCACCACCACCACCACCACCAGCGGACCGTACAAGTTACCTCACTGCCGATTAAGTATATCGAGACAGGACCACAGCAGCGAATGAAGCAATCAAGTTCAGGGTGGAAGCAGAAGAATGATGCTTCCAAGGTGAACACAGCCAAGGCAAGAAATTATAAAGCAAAACTTCTCAAAATGAAATACACCGTAGCTCGCAGAAAAAACCATGTTTATGAAAACGAAACCTGATCATCGAGAGCGCAAGTTCACCGAAACACACGCGTTCGAAAGTGCGTATATGGAACAAGCGTCGGAAGCACCGTTTGAAAACCAGGTGCAAGAGCAAACCCGGATTGTTCCACGTGGATTGACTTGGACCTCGAACTATTAGTGATGAACATTGCAAGTTTTACAGCTACTGTAATATTGTTAATCACGAGGCCTCACTGCGGGGGCGTGTAGGATGTTGCAAACTGTGTAGAGGACGAGGAGCGACATTATCATCATTGGGGATGAGGGCGGTGCATTCGGAATAAAGAAGTCAACGGGTGAGCTTTGCGATGGGCATGGTGGCTCATCCTTTTGTCCTCAACAAAGCTGACGTCTTAAACGTATGATTCTCTTATTTTTACTTGTTTTGCTAAGATGACCACATTGGGGGCCAGTTTGGTGACCACATTTTGTCCCCTAAAATACCGTAAACTAGTAAATCAAGCACTCGCCACCTCATAGGATAACATACAGACATCTCGCCATCTAAAAACTGGCTCCTGCAGACGCTGTCAGAGAGTGCGGCATCTATTCAAGTTGGTGCTAGAAGTTCTAAGTGACGTCAACACTTGAGTTTTCTTTTTGTGCGTTTATACGCTTACTAGTCGTCTTCTCGAGGCAAGAGTTGCAATTTTGGTAATGTGAAGGCATAACATTCTCGAAGATAAATTGTTTTTCTTTAAAGTGTCTTTTCAAACAGAACTTGTGACCACTTTTGATTAAAAAACACAGCCGATGGGTAGTCGAATCTACTAAGAACATGTGACCGAAACTTTATAGTACGGCACGCTGACTGGAATCTAAAAATAGTTCTCTATATCAACTAGAACATCACTTCTTTTCTCTATAAATGATGCCGTATGTCCTCACCACTGTGCCATACACATAGTCTCCAGCCATTGGCTGATTTGGGCGTCGTGAGTTGTGAATTCACAGTAGCCACCGCAGGATGCCACCACGAGCCTGCGCAGGCACTCACAATAACACTAAAAGTACCAAAGCCGCGTTCGAAGAACACGCACTCTCTCTCTCTTTCTCTCTCCTATATACATATAAACAAGCCCCTTACCTACGCAAGCCCATTGAATAGAAATACTTTCTGCAAGTTGCACAAGCCATTTTATTTTTGTTTCAAAAAACGCATTTGTTTCATAAGCAACGAACAATATCGAGCAGCTGCATTTCTAAAAACAACGCAAACAAGAAAGGCGAAGAAAGGTTTAGCCAGACATAGCGCTCACAACAGAAATGTTTGTTGAAAATAAGAAACTGAAACTGAAATCAGGGAGAACAATTTCCTCACATATGCGAGTGTATTCGTGTATAAAAAGGCACTCAATTTTTAGGGGCTTTAAGGGCAGCTTCGTGATACAGAAGGCTATTGTTTTTACTAATGCTCAGTTCGGCCAAAATAACGTTTTCCACAAGAAAACTCAATTACACCCTAAAAAAAGAATGTACATAAGGTATGCACGTGTATATACGTAAATGTGTTTTCGTTGTAAGTGTATTTGCCTTAGACGCTCCTTCAAAGCATGCGTTCTTTATAATAGGTATGACAAAAAAAAGTTTTTTTGAAAGCCATTGTACGCAGATCCAGTTATGTACTCTCTTATATATAAGAGCACTCGTGGTGGATGAAAAATTGAAAAGAATGAATTCAAACACGTGCGTATTGAGAAAGACGCCCGCACACTATAGGCTGCCACGTTCTATGTATGTGCCTAAAAACAAAGAGAGACAAAAACTAAAGAAAGGCCGGGAAGTTCACCACATTACACTTGATGTGCTACCCTACACGAGGAAGGGGGTAATGGGAGGAAAAAACTATAGAAGGAAAGAAGGAAATAGATGCAAAGTAATACGATTGCATGCGCAGCTGAGCGTGTACCACGCATGCCCAGAAAGCCATAAAAGTGCAAAGGGTCACAGAGTACGGATCACTTTCGACTGTCTTATATGAAGTGCACTGCAACCCATCATGTTCAAAAAGGCCACAATGACTGGCTCCAAGGTATCCCGAACTTGCAACGTGCTTCAGGCTGATGGGGTTGTCGATTCGGTGAGGAGTGTGCGCATTGGGCTCTATAATGACCTCAACACAGCGATGAAACGTAGGTCCTCGTCGCGGAGATCGTAAGCAGAATCTTGTCTCATCTCTCTATGGACGAACAGCGGTGGTACGGACGCCACGTGACATCCGCCGCTGTCTTCATTACTTCTGCGTTCATT
Source organism: Rhipicephalus microplus (assembly GCF_043290135.1). NCBI lineage: Eukaryota > Metazoa > Arthropoda > Arachnida > Ixodida > Ixodidae > Rhipicephalus > Rhipicephalus microplus. Next base: position 217,565,213 of record NC_134700.1, read on the forward strand.
ACTTTGAACGCAAATAGCAACCTAACTGTCGTAAAATCGCTGCTGTTACTTCTGATGACAACACATCAGCAATTTCATGAACGGCGTGCCGATTTCATTGATGACGAGCTAATAGGACGAAGTGAAAAGTGGCGTTCCGTGGATTAGCCGTACGCATCGTCGGATACAGAACTCTTCACGCACACACACACCCAAACTTGTCGTCGCTAATTGGAACTCACGCTTACGAAATAATATTCTGAAATGAGCAGGTCGTCATTTCAATGAAGAATGACTTCTGATGGGCGAATACGGGGAAGCATGAAAAGAATTCAGTGAGTATTGTCTGCCCGTAGTCAGCAAGCGTGCTAGAGATCTCATGGAGGTCCATCAATAGCAAAGGGGAAATTTTGTTTGGTCACAACATTAGCGCCAAATTTGAAGTGGTGAGAAGCTTTTTCTATGGTGATGGTTGAAGTGACGTTGAGAGTGCCGGTTTTTTTCAGCACAAGCCTGAAGGCAGTTTTGCACGTGCTGTAAGTGTGTTCAGGCTTTAGAATTGTTTCAAAGCTCATGTTAGTGTTCCAGTGCTCATTTCACTTTGCTCGGTAGAACACTCATTTGAATTTATACCCTGCGGGCTCTTCTACCTAGCATAGTGGTCACTGGTTACCCACCAGGGTGCTCTAGACCTCCCGCCAGGGTGATCTTGTCGTTATGCAACTCGGCTACTTCCCGAAGGTCACAGGATCGAATCCCAAACAGCAGTGATTCAAATTAAGATGCCGGCGAAATGGTGGAGCCTTGTGTATGATTTAGGTGCATGGTAAAGGACTCTAGTTGATTGTAGTTCCCGCAGCTCTCCAGTGCGGCGTCTCTGATAACCACATAATCGTTTTGTGGCGAAAAACCCAAACACTGATTGCACTGGTTTGATATACGGATCGTAAGCGCAAAGCTCTTCTTTACTGATGAAGGTGAATGGCTGCTGCCATGCGCTAAAAGTGTTATTCTGCAATATATCACATTAGACTGAAGTATATGAATCCATAACAATTGCAAGAGGCTAACTAATCAGCACACCAGGATCAATGACATCACTGATCAAGAGTTTGAGCTGAGAATTTTCTCCTAAATATTATGGCGTGTCGTAACCGAGATAACAAAGCTATCGGTAAAAGTTTCTTTTTTTCGCTAAATATAGCAGAAGAGCAGTTTTCTACGTAATTACCTCTACATGCAAGTATCCTGACTTTTGCTATAATTAAGCAGCTAGTTAAACTAGGACCACTCACCACTTCAACAGCACTGTCACACTAATTAATGCCGAAACCGGAGTGCTTGATGCAATCACGTTTTATCGAGGTTAAATTTTACGAGGCAGGTTCGTTTCGATATCCCTGAATGAAATTATTGTTAGCGACAGATTAAACTTCTTGTTATTTGCCGCAGTATCAAAAATAATAGTGAAATTGGTGTTCGTGCACTTCGTGCTTACTCAGTTGCTACGGTTAGCATTAATTTTTGTGTTGGGCATGACTTCTGCAAACACTGAACAAGAGTTACGATCGATAGTTTTAATCTGCATTAATGATTAAAGCTTGAAATCGAAAACGTCAGGATAGGTTGGTTACCGCCATATTCTCTAAGCCACTGCTGCACGCCATTATAGAATGTTAAATATGGTAGCCTTTTTACTAAACGTGCCGGTCGTGTGTATTTCATCGTTTCTCGCTCGTTCTAATATCCAGAGCTGACGACCTCGTTCGAACGTATAACAGTGGGGGACAATTTCAAAATCGTCATTCGATTTAAAAATGCTGCCCGTATAGGTAGGCTGCTCATGCATTATCTAACGTATACATCCTGTTTTTAATGTGCACTTGTCAGTAACAGGTTCCTATCCAATTACGGGCCTGATTGAACTTTTGGAATAGGTAATAACTACCCCGCGTTTGCGAGCATCTTATGGTTAAAGTTTTAACGAACAATAAATGAACAGTGGGTTACCTAACGTACCTAATAAAAGCCAGATCAGACCTGGTAGCTTGAACTTTAACTAAAATTTTGCTTCTTTAAGGCAACGGAAGTCGAGGGGAGCAACGGAAACAAAAAACCCTTTTTCTTAAAGAAAATTATTATTCTTTCTCGGGGGTTTGTCAATATTTAAGTAAGAAAGCCAAGAATAGTGCCTTTTTTTTTGCAGCGAAGATACACGAAACGAAGATGAGCAAGTAAATCCGCAAGCATTATTTTAAATACTTGAAAAGGTTTTGAACAATTCAATGCAGCCATCGATCACAACTTAGATTTAATTTATTGTCTGCACTTCATCAGCACCTTGCGGAAAAGAAATAGCCACGACATATCATGAGCATTCGCATTCGTTTTCGGAGAGTACGTGCGGCTTCGTGTTATCCCCCCTTTTAATTTATTACAGCGCAACAGTTATCTCGAATCCAGATGCTAAGAACGGCCTGAACGTAGAGAATGGACCCAATAAGAAACGCATGTCATCATTGTTTACGTTCGCGCAGTTCCCATACAATCATGATTCACCAACTTTTCGGGCAAGCCTCATCACTGTATATGTTGTACGAGCATTTATAAAACACCTGTATGCTCCTAAAGTCTATACGAGGCACAATCGGTGAAAAAGATGTTCGAAATGTGTTACCATGGCTACGAGCGGAGTTGAATATTTCCCTAGGCTTAGCTTTCATACCTTGGGGGTATGAACATGAGACACTGCTCAAACTGTGTGATTTCTACAAGTGTGGGCTTGATGATGTTAGAAATAAGGGTCAACATCTTTATACTTTGAGAGCTTCATTGGACGTGCGGTTTGTTGCAACTTTCTATTCTTCATGTTTACATGTCTATGAAAGCGGTAAAGCAGTCTCTTACACTTGAATGAATGTGCGCACATATTGGTTGCATGAACAGTACAAGATGTGTAGGTCGTACTGCTCTGTAGTAAGCGTCAACGAGATACTTCTGGTCAGCAGTCAGTAACAATGCTGTATATACTAAACGCTCATGTACAAAGGCTGAAGTGGGTGATAGATATGGAGGCATACCTCCATATCTAACACGGCAATCATTATGCAATCTCTATGGCATATGGTACTGAATCTTGAACAGCAGTTCGTATGACTCATGCATGATGACTGACAGCGAATATAGTAGTCGATGAACATCCCCCATCATTGAGGTTGTTCGTGACCACGAACAACGTCAAATTTTCCGGGTTGAGGAAATGACGGTCAATAGTAGGAAAAACGAAAAAAAAACAAGTTTACTGGTACTTCTTACCAACTTGTACACACAAAAAAAAGGTAACAATTCAGCAACAAGTGAACTGGATGTCATTCGCCCATAACACAGAGCATCTTGTCACGCTCAAGTTTAAGTTCAAGTTCAAGTTTATTCTTTCTCAAGACATTACAAAACAGAAGAAAGTATACAGAAAGAGGTCCCACAGTTAAAGAACTGTAGTTGAACTTCTTGTTAACAATTACAGAACAAGAATAAATATGCTACGGTAGCGAACAGAAATATATACGAAACTTATATATTGCTCGAAATGATAAAGATACACGTGGTAGCACAAGATTTCATTGCATATAACACAAACGAGAAAAAATACACTAAAGGAATAGCGACTACACATAATGAATGAAAAGACAAATAAAAAAGTTCAAGTTCACTGAAAACAAAGAATCGGCTGTATTTACAAAGAAATTAATAAGCTTTTAATGATTGTTAGTATGATGACTATGAAGGTGAAGATTTTAAAAGAACTGGTAGATCATTCGATAGTTTGATGCTCGCAAAACCGACAGTTAGTTTTCCGTGGTTGCTTTGTGATATCGGAAGTAAAATGTTATTTTTTGAACAAACCCTAGTATTATTCGGATTAGCAAGACTGTTTAGACCAATGACATAAAGTAACTGCTGATTCTTGAGCATGCAATAAATCAAAATACCGTGATTGTAGGGGAGATAAGCCTATTTATTGGGAGCAGATATAACTCGGTGATAATGGAGGTAACATGGGCGTTGTGTGGAGGCGAAGTGATAGTGCGAACAGCATTATTTTGAATGCGTTGCAAAGTGACTATATGACAGCAATATGTGAGGCACCATGATGGTATAGAATAATTTACATGACTGAAGATAAAGGCATAGTGTAATGTCAGAAGAGTGTGCCTTTGAAAGTAGTCTTGCCTTGCCCCGCCGTGGTGGCCTAGTGGCTAAGGTACTCGGTTGCTGACCCGCAGGATGCGGGATCGAATACCGGCTGCGGCGGCTGCATTTCCGATGGAGACGGAAATGTTGTAGGCCCATGTGCTCAGATTTGGGTGCACGTTAAAGAACCCCAGGTGGTCAAAATTTCCGGAGCCCTCCACTACGGCGTCTCCCATAATCATATGGTGGTTTTGGGACGTTAAACCACATATCAATCAATCAAGTAGTCTCGCCTTTAAGAAGACCCTGACGCCGTACACGGTTTTCTTCTTTAGGAAGGTAATTTGAATGTTAAATTTCTAAAATGAATCAAGTTTAATACCTAAAAGTGAGCATTCATTAGATGTTGGTATTGGGTGGGCTCCTATAGGTACAGTGGAACAATATCAGATCAAGGTTTACTGTGTGAACTAAAAACCATATATTTTGTCTTTTCTGGGTTCATCAGCAATTTGTTCTTTCTACGCCAACAAATGATATTATTTAGCACAATGCATATATAAATGTATGTAAATGCACTTATTTCAATATGAGAGGTAAATACAGTGGTATTATCCGTGTACAGAAGACATTTGGTAGAAATGAGGCAGTTCTGAAACTCATTTATATATATGAGAAATTACAGCGGCCTGAGTATGGACTTTGCGGAACACCTGTGTTAAGTATTTGCGCGTTAGGTAGTACTCCTGAAATGCAAAGTACTCCTGCTGTAGTTGATTGCCTAGGTAGCTGCGCAGAAGGTCCAACGATGGTCCTGTTCTGCCGTAAGCGTTGAGTTTGAAAAGAGAATGCTGTGATCTAGAGAATCAAACGCTTTTGAATAATCAATAAAAACAGATTTCACATATCTGCCTCGGTCGATTCCGGCTTTGATATTATCAATGAGTGCAATTAAAGCCAAATTGGTAAAATACCCTCGACGAAAACTAAATTTACTTGGCGTTAGTAGTTTAAACTTGTCCAAATAATTAGTAGGCTGTTTTTCAATCAGTTTTTCAACAACTTTACTCAAACAAGGCAAAATAGATATAGGCCTGTAGTTTACTAATAAAGTCGCATCTCCTTTTTCATACGCTGGAATTATTTTTGATCTCTTCATGTCGTCGGGAAACGCTGAAGCTTTAAAAGTAATATTGACAATGTGACACAGCGCTTTACTTATGTTGTCAACTATATCCTTGATATGATGGCAACATAAGGAATCTAAGCCAGCACTCAGCACCACTAATATACAATAACACCTCAGGCTAGCTTCTTCTTCTCGATGGCAAGCAATCACACATACACGACACCACCCAAGAAAAAGCTAACCAAGAACAGATTGCCGTAAAAGGTTTCTTGCACCCTTGATGTAGCAAAGTTCTAGTGGCCAAGGACACGCACGTGGGTTAAAGCCGGGAGAAAAAGATGTCGGGTGAGTTCTTCCGCCTCTCCCCAGGAAAGGCTATATGGTGACCTATGATAGCTCAGATGGCAGCACACGATCCCAGTCAGTGCCGTAGCATCCCAAAAAGCCACAGTGACCCATGTGAACGCGTCGCTAGCTTTGACGTCGCCCTGCTGGTCATCATATTTCACATCAATTTAGTTTTTTGTTTTGTTTTTTTGCTTTGTGTGGCTGCATAGCCCTAACGAACAGCCCTTTTTGTTTTTTTTTGGGGGGGAAGGGGGGGAGGATCAAGGTGTTTCGAGTTGTGTGGGAATGCTACACTAGCCCACTCTCGGACGTGTTGCCGAGATGGCAGTCATATCACTGCCCAAAGTACAGCGTGAAGCGCTGCACATTCCGGAGCCTTCGATATCGTGGTGTTCCTTATGAATTGATGGTAAGGTGTTTCCGGGACAACTCCACCCAACTTGTACGGAAGAGCTGTTAAGCCATCAGCGTGAAAATTATAACATTTCGTCACAAGATACACAATGAAATCCACCAAGGAAAAGTCATCGACACCGCAGCCAAGAATAGCACGAAGAACCCAGGGATTAACCCGTACAAAGAAATAGTGTTTCTGCTCGATGCACCATATGCGCTTGCAAAGAAAAGCTATGCCCCGAAGACTTCTCACGTGGAATGACTTTTTCGCGAATAGAAGCTCGTTTCCCGGGTGCTCGGAACCAGGCTGTACATATCGCTCTCCGCCCGTCCATATTGTTGATGTTACACTCAATCTAATTTCTTGCCACAGCTCTCTAGCCATGTAAGCCCACTACTGAGTGACTGGTTTCGAGAAGCTATGGGCAGACGACGCGGCCGGAGCTCTCAGGAGTGAGGAATCGAGAAGATACTGATGTCCAATTCGAGATCGAAGTTGTCTGAAGGCAGCAAGGACCGTTAAAGTGTGCCGCACTCCAATCGAGTGAGAGGGGGCTTCTTACTGGTTTTGTTATCGCAGTGGTTGGTTCTGGCTGTCTAAACAAACATATGGGTTTCCGCCTGAAAGAACACATGGGCACTCAAGCAGATGATATAGAAGATATTGAGGAGAGAATGCTGTTCCTATTAGGTGTCTCAGCTCTCGTACTTCTTTGTTTGTTTCTTTCTTTCTTTCCTTCCTTCTTTCAATACTTCTTTTTTTGCTTTTCATCCTTCTGTTTATTTTTCTATATTTCTTCTTGCTCTTTTGTTTCCTTCTCTGTCTCTCTTTGCCACTGAGTGGGGGATGGCCAGGGGCAGTTTCTTGCTCAGCTTTGTTTCTGATCTTTAGAAAACGCAACGCTCAGCCAACGAAAAATCAGTTGTATAGACAATGCATGTACTTAAATAATGTTACAGTACGCAATGTAGCCAGCGGATCAGAACGTGCGGATAAAGCCGACGTGAAGAGAAAGAGAGCGGGCGTTAATGAAGAAACATAGAAAGGCTGGAAGTCAAAAGCAATTGTAACAGCCGGTTTGCTACCCTTTATTAAGAGGATACACATGGGTTCTATTTCTGTTTCTATTTCTTACATTTTCTCGCTGTTTATTGGTATCTTCTAGCCGTGATATCTTGTCGACCAGCTGGGTGGGTTTCTTAAATATTGTGCATTTATTTCATTTACAACAATTTTAAGGCAACTGTATGCTACCAAGCGAGAAGCTAAACGCACATGTATATGTAAAATGAGTCAGGAAAGGCACATCATAAATGACAACTACACAATAGCTAACTAAATACATAAAAAACCCTCCAGTCACGAATTAGGATGCGCAATCAGAAACGCGTCAAATTCGCGTGGCATAATTGCAAGACACTCAGTATTACATTCCAAATAACAAAATGAAGTAAATTGTTGTTTTGTGTGAGTTTTAGTAAATTAGGGTAATAATATTTAACTAAATATATAAGTATTCTGCCACAAGACAGCTTCAGTATTTGCATAGAAAAATTCGCTATTAGGCCTGAAGAGCCTGAAGAGTATGCACAGTTTATTTTTTTGGTTGTGTTTGTTTCGAGCGAAGAAAAAAATACTTTTCACGTAGGCCTTGGAATGCGTCACGTCGAACGATTGTCGAACATGGTAGTGCATCCAGAGAAATAATCCTCTGCAACAATACACAACCTAATGAAGTTAAATGATCACCACTTGTCCCCTCGGGAGGTGTAGTTGCGATACGCAAGTAAATTTGGTAGTCGGTTACATAAAAAATGTTTTCGTATTTAACAAAAAATTTCGTATGGAGTTACGCAACTACGAAAAAAATTTTCCACTCACAGCTAAGTGATGTAGAGACTTAAAGTATGAGCTAAGACACACGCATTTGGCTGAGCCAAAGGACTAAGCCAACCGTTACGCTATAGTACCCAAAAACGGAAGCTGCAGCTTTTCAAGGTGGTTAAAGAGGGAAAAAAGTATTTCATTGTTTAACCTAGTTTAGATACGTGGCAGTCATCCAACGCTATTGCGTACGGAGGGCTTTCTGTCGACGAATTTCTGTATCATAGACACTGTCCTGTTTTCCGCTAACGTGCGTCATGGCGAAGAAGAAAATATCACCAATACCACCAATACCACCAATATCAGTAAGTCCATCCACCAGTCACTTGTAAGAACATGAAAAGCACTTTCATGACCACCTAAACACGGATCCATGCCTGCGTTTCAGAAACGCCGCTGGAAATTTTGAAAGTGAGACTTATGCACTAATTCCTTCACCAAAACATTCATTCTTTTTTTTCTAATCCATGAAAAATAGATGTATCAGACGAGACGCGCGTGGCAAAGTGCCACAATATCTTGCTCTTGCTCGCCTTTATATATTCGTACGCCTACTTATCAAGCATAAAGAGAACTTAGCCAAAACTAAGCTAGCGTGTAACAGCTTTCCCAGGACAGAAGGGCATACCGAATGTTTATTGATTGATAAACATGTCTTGTTTTTTTCACATTGCTGTCTCTATCTCTCTCTCTTTCTCTTCGACTCAGAATGTGAAGTCTTGAAGACGTGATGGAAAAAAATATATGTGGTCCTAGTAGGCAAGACACTGGATTCATATATGCACATCTCTATCTGTCTATCTATCTGTCTATATATCTATCTATCTATCTATCTAATAAAAAAATTACCCCCTCTCTATTCACCCTATGGTGGATGGGAGAGAGGTCTATACTGGGCCGATCTAAATCGAGCACTTAAAGCGTATTTGCATCATTATTCAAAGCTCCCAGCTCAATCCGTCTGAGCTCATAAGCCTTCTCGAATTCAAAGCGTGCGTCAATGGAGCAGAGAAGTGTCAATCCTTCTCTGCTCCGACAAAATTCCAGTCACGGAGTTCATTCGCTTTCAAGACATGGAGCCAATCATTTGGTTCGTGCAGGTCTCTAATCCGCAGTTTTGGGAAATCGGTAGGGACCATCCAAATTATCTATAAGCGACGGCCAGTGCGAAACGCGACTACAGCGGGTGAACTTTCGCAAGAGGAACCAATCGTTGACGCAACGCCTACGAATGCAAAGAACCCTTGCTTCAGTGAAACTATGACACTGTAGTCCTTCATGTTTCTTTGTCAATATTTTAAAGAAATACCGACATATCTCTTGGGATATCTTCAGGATCAAACGGCACCTAATGTTGACTCGTAACAAAGACGTTTCGGGTGTGTGAACATTTTTGTCGTGTGAACATTTCTGTTGTGTGAACATTTATATTTCAGTACCGGGTCTGTGAATGTTAAGGTCCTTTCATGTGTAAAATTTTCACGGTTTTACTTACTGTTTCACGGTTATTTAAAAACTTTTCGATGCGAAATACTATGCAGGAGGAGATTAGTAACCGAAGAAACATCCAAGCACCTGTCTCTCCTTGAACACATTTCTTTTTAATGGCAAGCATGCAAAAGTAACAGAACTAAAAATGCCAGATCTGATCGCCACACACTGGATATCTCTCTCTCTCTCTCTCACACACACACGTTATTTCCTCAGGGTGTCTCGAGCAAAATAACGCACATACATAGGAATGCACCTGATGTAAACAACGAAAACTGTGCCTTCGTCAGGCTTTCCGAGGCTGCACGACAAAAACAACCAAAAAATTTGCAGCATCTATCAACTTGTTCCCGCATGATCAGGAACTTTATTTGGGCATTTAACTAGGTGAATGCCCGCCTTTCACGGCCGAGAACGGCCGAATGACTCCGGCCCATATTTCCGCCCTAGTGACAGCACTTAATTGTACACTAGCCACGCGTTTTTAGCAATTAAACATTTTACGCTTCCCACGGCATCATGAAAAAAAGTAAAATGGAGCCACAGCTGTGAGGCATTAACGGACGGTATCAAGCCCCCGTGACGTCATACGTGCGCGACGTGGCATGAGTGTCAAAATCGTTACGGACTCAGCCAAGCAGAAAACGTTGTTCTGCAGCAGTCAGCAGAAGCTTGTATCTATGTGGCACTGTTAATGAAATTAAATTTACCAGGTATGGTGAGTTTTTTTAATAAACTTTACTTTATTCTTGTAGATTGGTGTTTAGCTCAATAAATTTGTGACTCTAAAGTAAGCGAGAAAAGCCAGAGCGAGGCATCATAGCTCGACGCTACAGAAAGAGTGGATGCCATAATTACAAAGCAAGCGCCATTAAGTCGCGGGTCCACGTCTCTCGCAAGATCCCACCGTGACAAATTGTAGCCCGTAACTGCCACCAGTTTCATGTTTTCCGAGAAATAAGTCAGCTTTCTATGTTGCACACCTACGCAATTTACTGCGCTTTAACGCTGGAACGTTGACATTTTCGTATTATGGATATTTGAACTCGCAATGCATTGCTGGCATATACTCGCGTTATGAATGCTTCCTTTTAGCGAGATAGTGTGGCATGCTGCAACAATTACCTTTTTTTGTAGAAGTGCACGCGTGATTTCGCTAAACCATTTCATACGACTATAAGCTTAATTAAAATCTGCTCTCTCACTGGCTACAGGAAGAAAGAGGGGGAGGCTGATGTGCCATGGTTCCAGCTAAAATGCGTGTATTTATTTATTTATTTATTTATTTATTTCAATGCTCAGTGTTAAAACAATCTTGCAACAGTGTACCTTAACGGTGATCGTCTGCTAGCCGACATGTACCCCATTCAACAAAGTCAGCCAAATAAATAGGATTCATGAAAATAAGCATGCTAAAACAATTTGGAGTGTACTTGGGAAAATTTGGGTAAACTAGTATACACGCAAGCCGTCGTAGTCACTTCAATACCACGCGAAGGATTGATAGCGTGTAGTTTGATGACATCAATTTTCAACGTTTTAAACTGGACTGTGAGTTGTCTTGTGTTTTTTTTGCAAATATAATCGTATGCAACACCCTTACGACAAAACCATACACTGCTTACGCATTTCGGCCCGTCGCGGTGGTCTAGTGACTAAAGTACTCGGCCGCTGACCCGCAGGTCGCGGGATCAAATCCCAGCTGCGGCGTCTGCATTTCCGATGAAGGAGGAAATTCTGTAGGCCCGTGTGCTCAGATTTGGGTGCACGTTAACGAACCCCAAGTGGCCTAAATTTCCGGAGCCCTCCACTACGACGTCTATCATAATCATATGGTAGTTTTGGGACGTTAAACCCCACATATCAATCAATCAACGTTTATCAACAAGACGTTATCTTGAACACTCCGAATGGCTAAACCTAACAAGAACGACTGTCAACGTTTCGTTCAGAAGCATTAGTTCTCGCTTACCGACGCCTCCTTTATTTCATTCAATGCCAGTGCAAACGCGCGCTTCTCAACGGGAGTCGTCGGTCAGCCTTACTTCAGGGAGTCGTCGTGATGCTACGTTGCATGAGGGGTAGCGCTGCTTACGTCATACGTGCTTCTGAGCGCTTTCCCCCGGAGATTAGACAGACATGTGTCCCTCTCCAACATCATACGTCTGTTAGATTTGTTCATTTTTGCACTTTCTTTGTGGCTTGAATCAATGCCGCCGACATCTCACAGCACAGCGCCATGAACGGCGACACGTTATCTCAAAAGAAACCGCATCACTTGAGGCCGTTTCCTATGAAACAAAAAGTAGCTACTTCCACGGTACGGATTCGCTCGTAGCGAACAAAAGTGCAGTTCGCTCCCGCCATAGCGGTCTGCGGCGAGCTACCAACATGCTGGAAATTTTCGCCCTGATTGCAGTGGTGGTAGCAATTTTTGGTTGGTACCCGTCGAAACAGGCCCGGGTCGGCCAAATTGTTGAAATTGAATCGACGTGCTTGTTTAGGTAATGGCCAATGCTGAGCATTTTAAAATGAATTTAGATTTGAAAGCGTTCTCAAAAATGAAACAAGTGGGCTTTCCGTTACTGTTCATAGAATTTCAATGGCATCATAATGCACAGATCTTTACAATACATAACGGTGGCAGAAACCCACCGCTTCTGTCACACAGCGAAATTTTCGGAGCACTTGCATTCTATGTGAAAAAAAACCGTCATTATCGGCGGTTGCAAACAGTGCGAACGGAGTGACCGGAGCGATTTTATTCGTGGCGAAACTTAGCCAGCTTCATGGCAGGCTTACTATGTATAGTCGTTATAACAATGTCTTTATATATCAGTGGAATGCTAACAACATTCGTAATAAGTAAGCTGATTTTTGTAAACTCCTTGCGGAACATAGCTTCCCTGTATTATGCACACAGGAAGCAGGTGTGCGAGATGATTTCCGACTGTCTAACTACGTGATATATAAGTCGTCGCGCATAGCTGGAAAGAGCAGAGTTATGCTTTGTGTTAGAAAAGACCTGCCATCTTATTTAATACAGTACATTGACTCAGATATACCGGAGTTTGTGGCCCGCAAAATATCCTTTAGAAATAGAAGTGTAACTGTGATAAGCCTTTATCCACAATCATCTTGCAAAATATCTTTAGATAGCCTAGTTAATGTGTTTAATATCGCGGACTCATGTGTGCTGGTTTGTGGAGACTTTAACGCTCATAATGTAATCTGGGGCAGTCAATACACCGACTCTCGCGGAAATTTCTTCGAATGTGCTGCTAAGAAATGCGATATAGCAGTGCTAAATAATACCTCTTCAACGTTTATACGACGATATCGTTACTTCAGTTGTATAGATGCCACGCTGTGCTCACATGACCTTCTTAAGGATTCTGAATGGTCAACGGATATCGAAACGCATGACAGTGATGACTTCCCCATACTGGTAGGAGATAGACTTATGAGGAATACAAGGACTCAACGCTACTCAAAATATACTAACTGGCAACATTTTCGTCATCGCATAACAGGTGCATTAGGCGAAAAACCAAACTTTGAAACTTTTACAACTATACTGAACGACTCTTACAACATTAGCACCAAGCAAGTCATAGTGCCAAAACAGTATACTGCAGTTGACGGGGAATACGAACACTTATGAGCAATCAGAAGACGAGCATAACGGGCTTACCATCGCACCGGGAAACTCGAGGACTACAAGATGGCACAAAAAATTCCCACAAAATCACACCGTCGCTTACAGAAATTAGGTAGCAGGCGATGGCGACAAAACTGCTTGTCGTTGAGTCCTTTCACTCCTGTGCCTAGAATATGGTGATCGTCTGATCCTTCAGTGGTCCTGTTACCCAGAGCCACCCTTTTCGAACTCTTGCCGTAGCCCTGAACACTCCCCCAACAAATGTTGCTGACGAATTCTGTCGGTTAATAACCAGAGCAGGAATCACAACTACTTGTCAACAACTTGCAAGTTCCACAGCAATTGCCACTCAAAAGGTGCGAGCGTGTTTCATGTCGGAACACACTCAACTTGATGGCGAGTTTAGCCTAGGCGAACTTAAGTGTGCTCTTGAGTACTGTCATACAAAAACAGCCGCGGGACGAGATGGCGTTACGTATATGATGCTGAAGAACCTTGGACTAGCAGGTACAATGACACAGCGAGAGCTATTTAATGATAACTGGATATCAGAGACTCTTCCTGAATCATGAAAATTAGGACAATTATTTCTAGTTCAAAAAACAGAAAAGACTCCCTTATGTCTTGAATCATTCCGCCCAGTCAGTCTCACAAGCTGTATTTGAAAGTTTATGGAGAGAGTGGTATATAATAGAATTCAATGTTGGTGTGAACAAAGAAAAGTGTTGTCAGACTATACGACAGGTTTCCATTAAAAGCGTTGCACAATGGATGCGATATTAGACATTGTCACATGTGTTGAGCATGAACGCATGTGTGGAAACATCACAATAGCAGTATTTCTCGACATTCAGAGAGCACTCTACTCAGTCAAATTCACGTGCTGACGGGGATGTTAGAACTTGGATTGTTTGGTCGATCATTGCGATGAATTTTAAATTTTTTGAGCGATAGGAAAATATACATAAGAACAACTGAAGGACAAAGCAATCATCATTCCGTCACACAAGGCGTCCCACAAGGAAGTGTTTTAAACCCACTCCTCTTCAACTGTGTTATGGCGGCGATACCGGGAAAGTCACCAAGAGGATTGAGGTATTCGTTCTACACAGTGACGTCGGCATATGGGTCTCAAGACCAGGTATATGCGAAGTTCAAGCAGTGCTGCAACGTGGTCTTGAGGTTGTCAACAAGTTTTTGAAAGACAGAGGTACGAGTCTCGCATACGCGAAAACAGCGGTATCACCTTTCACTAGACGACAAATGAACAACTTCAAACTCACACTTGTTGGACAGACGTTGACATTAGTGAAAGAACATAAATTTCTTGGCGTTACCCTAGACAGACTGCTGTCATGGGCGTCGCAAATCCGCGGTCTTGAAAAAAGGGCCAACATAGTTATAAACGTAATACGTCGAATAGCTTGCACAACATAGGGGAGGGGGGGGATCAGTTTTTTCAGTACTGCAAGTGCATAACGCACAAATAAAACAAAAAAGATTGTCTATTCAGCACCGATTCTCATGGATTTATCGAAAACTAAAGAAGAGCGCCTTCAGAGATTACTAGCAAGGGGGTTAAGGGTATGCATGGGAGTGCCACAGGCAACATCAAGGTGTCTCGTAATTGCCGAAGCTCGTCATCCACCATTCTCCGTAATACAAACGGCTGAAACTTGTTGCCATATTTTACGTATAACAACTCAGCACGAGTCTCATCCATTGAACCTCGCACACTCAAAAAGCAATAAATGTTAGCTACACAAAATCGCGCAGGGACATAAAGTTTATCTAATACCTACTGAAGTATGAGATAAACAGAGTAGATAATAATTTTCCTCCTTCGATGCTGCTAAGACCAAAAATACAGTTGTCGGTTGAAGGAATAATATCTAAAAAGGACATGTTCGTGACCATTGCACAGCAGCTGGCACTATTTCAACGTTATTCCCTATATCCTCAGTATATTCACGTGTATACAGAAGGTTTTTGTGATGCAAACTCATCCTCTTCAGCGTTTATCATCCCATATTTGGCAACAGAGGAGACATTTAAAGAGCGACGTCTTCTACTTCTTCAGAGATGATTGCCATTCTGTCTGTGCTACGCCTCATAGCATTTAAAAAAGAGGCACAAATAGGGTCATTTTTAGCATTCGAAAGTCACTGTAGCGTCGCTACAAAGTGATAAAAACCTCTTTCAGAACGTTTCTCTGTTATATCAGATGTTAAAATAACACACAAAAGCAAGACAAATTAACCACGTCATCGAGTTTCAATGAACTTCAGGTCATTGCAGCATTCTAGGAAACGCTGCAGCGGACGCCGCGGGCAATTAGGCCCACAATAATAAAAGGAAATTTCTTCTGCCAATTTCAATCACAGAAACGCGTTTACTTTTCAGACAGCTAACCTGTAGCGTCACCATAGACCAATGGTTCGACGAAAAATTCAAAAGTTCAGACTTATACCTAATAGACCCTTGCGTAAAACTAAGCGTATCATCGGAGTTAAGAGACAATAGAAGATTTGAAACGTTGGTCCACCGCCTACGGCTTGGTACAGTATTTACGCGACACTTCCTGCACAGGATAAAACGTGCGCCTAGTACGGAGTGCTCCGACGGCCACCCTGACCAAGATGTACATCACCTGCTTCTGAAGTGCCCGAAATATCAAACACAAGTACAAGTATTACGAATAAGTTTGCAACTTTTAGATTGGAGGCACTTCACAGTGACAAAAATATTAGGTCCATGGCCAACTGCACGTCTTCAGAAAAGAGCACTTGTTGCCTTCAAGAGGGTTCTTGAGGAATCAAATATCTTATGGAAATATTGACCCTATGCGATGTCGTCTTCATGCAAAAAGAAGTATGTAATATTTATATAGTGTGTTTAACATGTGCAATCATCTGTCTCCGTGTGAACTGAACTTGTATGTGGAAATTGTGTACATATGTATCTATTAGGCAAATATGAACTGTCATGTGAGGAGAAATGACCTTGTGTGGGACATATGAGCCTATTAATCTGTATGTGAACTGACCTGTGAATTTTCGTTAATGTGTAATTTCACAGCGTATATGGTACAGAATCGCATTTTGTGCCCTTAATGATCTTACGGCATAACTTGCCTACTAAGAAGAAATGAGTAGCCGGTGAAACCATAATGACAACTTCTCCTATTTCATCACTTCATTAAAATGTTTTTGTACTAGCAGCCCAAGTTTAAGTAGACCCCGTTTAAATAAAAACACAACTTGCTGCGCAGTTGTAACCATTTGTACATTATTTGTGTTACCTTGCTCCTGGCGAAGCGCTCGGTGTCTTATGCATTTATGCATTCGTGTATAACTTAATTAGCACATGATTTCTTATTACTATTTTAATAATTGCTATTACGGCTATCATCTCAGTGGAAGTTTGGTAAGGCACGTTTTAAACTATATAATTTCTGCTGCATGCGAATCATTGGCGTTCTTTCATAGCTCTTAAGCTTGAAAGGAATCAATCAAGCGATTAAAATGTCGCCACTTCTTGAAATCTACAAGCCACATGGACTTTCATTTCAGCATGGAAACAAAAACTACGCAAAAGAGCAGGGGTTTAGAAAACAATGGTTGACGATTTAGAGCACTATGAACTCTACTATGGGATAGCACTAAGCGCTCCCTAATTCAGCAGATAGACCTTACACATGAGCACATCAACAACAGCGTTCAGCTCACACAGTGTACAAACTTTTTAAAAAGCTGAAAACGAATGATAGAGAGAGAGAAACAAGTTCAGGAAGTATAAGGCTCTCTGGTTACTGCGGGCGGAACCCCTCCTACGGGGCCTGATGGGCACCGTTTTTTAGTGTGCTCTGGAAACCATTTGCTAAGATGCGACCTCTTCGATGCTAATCAAATAAAATGTAAGTTTCTAATTGTCTAATTAGATTAAATAATTCCAATCATAGTGTTTGTTCGCTAGCAGCTAATATAACAAGATGTAGCTAATTTTGTTCACACTAAAAGCGTTGTTTTCTTTAGGGATTCTTGATAGAACTGGAACATGTATGCAAGCTATGATTATCCTGGCGCAGATAGCCTTTGAATATTGCTGAATACGGGCATAATAAAGGGCAGCAACTAAGCTTTGAGTGAACTACCAATCCACAGTATTCTTATTTTCTTGTGCATTTACACTATATACCTTTGTTTTCTCGCGATAAGAGATATTTGTCAATGTCATTACGCATGAACCACCGGGAACTGTCATTGTGAACTCAATGCAGCACTTTGAAAAAGACCTCCACCACGGCCGGAGAGTAATAAGTAAGAACGACTCATACTACACGGAACCGACTGACTGTGGCGTATGAATTATAATCTTGACAAAAAAAACTGTGCAGCAGGACGGCACACAAAGAAAGAATGAGGGGACGAACGAGTTCTAAATCACAATATATTTATTGAATAGAAGTTGTAGAGAGTGTGACTGAGAATCCATCTTTAACGATGCGTCCTTTCCACCGAGGGAAAGTAAACGCATAAGCAGCAAGATCATAGAGGCCTTGCACATCGTGAGTAAACTAGATGGGTGTATCAGCTATACTTCTATCCGCTTGTCTGACAAGAAATTCGCGTATCTGCGTTCCACATGCACTGCAGGTAACTAAGTGTCAATGATTGTTCAATTCGAATCCTTGGCTAGTGATTTTTTGGTTACGTTGTTACTCGTCGACAGTGATATGTCGCTTGTTCTTCAGCTGTTAAACGTTGATAACTTTTTTTGTTTTTTTTAGTAAATCAGTAATTACTTGTGAGTCTGCTCTTCTTTGTCCCCTCTGTCTTCCATCGTGTCGCGTACTACTACGCTGTTTTTTTTTTCTTCAGAAAGTGATTCGATGCCAATGCGCCCAAATTTCTAGTTGGGTATGTATGATCTCTGTCTCAAATAGGTCTTTCTCTTTCACTCAATTCAATTAGATTCAAGTGTTTATTGGCAAGCGTAAAACATACAGAATTGCCGAAAACTGGTTGGACTCATAGTCAAAAGCTGGTAGTGTGTTCAAAAATGTTTCATATAGAAAAGAAAGATTGATTGTACGCATACAGATAGCCATAATGCAATAGTATTGTTAACAAGGTAACCCCTCTTACAGCCTTAAAATTTATGCCCCCAATAATTTTCCCGTGATTGACAGCACACCAGTTTTTCTAGACTGGTCAGCCTCCCTGCCTTCTGAGTCTCACATTTTTTGTTGAAGTAGACGCTAACTTCTAAACATGAGGACAATAATAAAGACAGGATACTTGTGTGTGTATTAGTGTATCAGTGTACTAATATACGTAAGCTCATAAACAATCCACGTCATCAACGTCGGCAATGCCAATAACGTGAAAGAAAATTACGCCATGGCAAATTTTCAGACTGTCCTTCTCCCGGTCCACAATTAGCCTTGCCATCAGGTAAAGCAACGCCCCCTACACTGCAATGAAACCATACGGGCGCTCTACTTCGCCGCTCATTTCAACCACTGGTACAAGCGTATTTTCTTTCTTTTTTCTTTGTTCTGTTCATGCGAGAAAAAGACACAGGTCGCTACAAAGTTACTTCGCTCACTCACAGGCATTAGCAAAACCTTCGTCTAAGGGTCACCCACCCGCCGAGACCTCATAGCTACATACTATCAGCTGAGCACATTTAAGGTAAGATTAATGAGCAGCACGTTTGGTAGATCCTGATTACCCGATGGTCTGTCCGGGCTACGGGAAGTAATCAAGAGCCTAAACCTGCTACTGATTGTCTTTCGTTCTCTTTATACCGGTAACGAACCAGGAAACTCAATCGTGTCTCGCCGCACCGCAAATACTCAGCCTCCTGGTATACGACCTTTAAACGATCCCGATAGCCTTCACCATCAGAGTGTAATGTTCATTAGTGCCGCAGGGAGGTTGGTCCATTACACGGATGGCTATCTGGTAAACTACTGCAGCTGTAGAGTTCACACGGGGAGCGTGGCGTCCCCATTGGTGCGAGTATGAACAAAAAGCCGAACATTCTGGGCAGGCTCAATAGGCTAGAAATTGTTTGCTACCTCGCTATGGTACAGGGCAGAATCGAACGAACCAAACAGTAATAATAATTGTTGTCGTGTAACGTCCCAAAACCATGCTGTCGTCATAACAGACCTCATAGTGTAAACTTTTCGAAACTTTTGACCACCTGTGGTTCATTAACGTGCACCCAAATCTAAGCACACGGGCCTGAGCTTTCTGCCTCCATTGAAGTGTGGCTTCCATGGTCGGGATTGACGGGTAAGCAGTCGAGCGACATAAGCCCCAAGAAAGAAAAAAATAGACATAAAAAAATAAAAAGGATGACGTGCCGAGGGCTACTTCAGCACGATACAGTTGCGAGTTCAACTTTTGTGGAGCGTGTATACCTTTCCTTGAATTGTGTTTTTCTTTTTCGCACTCCAATTTTGATCACAACAATACCTCGGTTGCTGAAGGTCCGTATTCCAACTTTAAATTTTCTCTTCTTTTTTTATCACATGAAAGGGCGGTGTCTCTTATCTCCTATACAAAAAGTGACGTTTTCATCAATCTTTTCATTTTGATTTTACTTTACGTTTTTTCGAGCTGGCTAATGGACTTAAACATCATGATAAAATAGCGGTATGCTCAGAAAAGCACTTTGTACACCAACTGCTGTGCGTTAATATCAATTACCTAAAAAAAGCCCTATTGGTTTTAAAAGAATGCGAAATTGTTCATTTGAACCATCTTTTCAGGTGTTGCCCGAATATTTCTTACTATCCAAATGGGTAGATGAATCCTGTATGGTTTGGTAGCCTTTCTATCAGTGCTGTAGGTCCTAAACAATGCTAAAAATGCCGCGAAAAAGCTCTTTTTTTTATAAATCTTCAAATGAGTTGACATTCCTCCCAATTCTAAGAGCTAGTGAAGGAAGCGTATCCTACGCATTTGAATACCTGTACACTACGCAGTTTGTGCATTTTTTTCAGACACGCCTCCTGCATAGTCATCTCCTTTACTGTCCCCCTTTTCTCCGTTGAAAGTAACACGCTACGACAAGCTGGCTTCATTCCTACATATCCGTCCTTTCTAGCGACGATATATATTCTTTTTCTCTGTGATGGGTTTCCGGTTTCATTTCTTGCCAGGCAATCAGAAACTTATTTCAAAGCAAGGCGAGCTCTAGCTTGTTTATTTTCGGGATCACTGTCCTGTTCAACAGTCAAGGTTCCATACGGTGCAAAAAAAAAAACTCCTCCTGTACCTGGGTTCGACAGGGCAGCTAGTGTTCGAACTAGCTTTTCCTTTATGTTTTTGTTAGGGATGCCACCAAGTTTTTGTTGCTAGAGCTTCAAAGTTTTTTTTTTTCTAGCAGCACTGAGTATGGTTAGGCTTGGCTGTCTCCCTGAGGTTTCGACTATTTCCTTACACTATGTGCGTGTAACGTGGCATTGGTTAGAGCCCATCACGAGACTTGCTGTCCCGCAATTTCAGTCCCATTACTAACTCTGACCTAGAAGTTTTATACACCTTACTAGTTACGTGGTGTTACAGGGTTTTATACATGTCACTAGCTGTTATATGGTTTCAGAGGAAGTATGTCACGTCACTAGATTTTACGTGCTTTTAGAGGGAAGTTGTCACGTGCCTAGCTATTTACGTAATGTATCGTGATTTTGAGTCCCGCGCCTAGTAGTTACAAGGTCATTGGCGGGAACATGTCACGCGACTAGCTATTAAGTGATGTTGCGTGGGTGTAGTGACGTGGGTGATTGTTACGCCACGTTACGTTATGTTATTCACGTGTAATAGTATAACGTGATGTTACGTAATTTATCGTCACGTGACTAGATGTTACGTGTTACGTAATTTTTCGTCCAGTAGTCATATCGTGACGTTTCGTGATTTTTGGTAATGGGACATGTGGAGTAACGTTAAGCTATATTTCAGTCACATGACTAGTCATTACGCATGCTGCGTAAGTTATTCACGTGACCCGATGCGACATGATCTTCAGTAACTTGACTCGCTCATACGTGAGTCTATGTAATTTATTCTCGTGACTATTTGTTTGCCTAACGTTACATAATTTTTTCCCGTGACTGGTAACATTTATCGTTATTTTATTTTAGTCATGTAAGTAGTCACGTGATGTTCGCGATTCTAGTCCCACGATTATCATTTACGTGATGTCACGTGATTTTTAGTCTCTAAATAAACTCTTCCATCATAGTTATTCGTTCCATGGCCGTACAAATCGCTGCTAGGGTTAGGCTAGTGAAGTAAAAGAAGAAAACAAAGTGAGTGAGCACCAGTTAATGTCTTTTCATTACCCCGAGCAAACAAAATGTTTATTGGTGTCGCTGTCAAAATTTATTAAAGCTAATGATGGAAAAATCGTACTGGAACCAACACGGTTCAATAAATGTATTACTCAAGATGATGGGTTTAATTTCATGTTCACAGCGCGGGTTTGTAGCGATCAAATTTCCTAAGTCAATGCAGGGCTCTCTCATTTTGTAGTAGCACAATTTTTGTAGCACAATTATCAACACACTTTGACTTCCACTCGCTATTATGATTACCTTACATTTTAAAGATATGAACAAAAATATAACTTTAGGAAACTATTTCTTTAGTCTGTACTAGCTTATCGTTTCCTTTTAGCCTCCTTTTGATACGGTATATCAAAATTTGGCCTGAACTAAAATGTTCATTTACTGTCACGCAGTACTGCAACATTTATTTTTAAAAAAAACTTCTTTTTCTTGTAAAGAGTGCACCGCCACAAACGCAGTCTTTATGCGGCAAAGCCAGCTTCAGTTGCTGCGGAAACAAGAGCGTTATGCCCGCTTGTAACCCGCTTGTTCCCGCATCACCAGAACTGGCGACTAAATTAAACACATTGCGTATTTATTTAGTACTTTCCCCTTAATTTTAAAGACGATAGTCTTTCTTGAAATACTTCAACGCAGAAATTTTGATCTGCTCTTCTGGTCCTGTCTGTCAATCGATTAACCCATCAGAGGAAAGTTTAACCCCTGGCTCAACGACAACCAATCTTGATCTGCTGGCTGCGTTCATACTGGTGAAAACTCTTAATAAAAAATAAAAACCACGCATATTCGGGTGCAACATCAGTACGTGGTCATTAGATGGCGTGTTACTTTATTTCTAAAATGCATATATACGTAATTCTAAATACCACAGTCTTCAATACGCAGTGCTGGTGATGCGACGCTATGACCGAAATACAGAAGTATCCTACGGTTCACTAAAACCACATAGTGCTGCCAGCTACCAGTGGCTTCGCGTTCTAGAAAAACTGTTTCTTCATATTTCTGCTAGATGGCGTCCATATCTCATATGAACGCCTACTCCTCCATTTTTTTTTGGCGCAGAACATCAAATAAACGCTTTATCCTCTCTCTCCAGAAAAAATACTATCGTCTTCTGACGACTTTTGCCAGAAAATCACGCAGATACACCGTGCCATTCTTTTAACCTACTAGAACGACTGGCTGATAAAGCCGATGTCATGCGCCTCCTGTCCAGGGAGCATCCTTCCGACGGTGTGGTATAGTGCTTACGGTACACGCCTAGTGACCCAAAAGTCACTGGTCTGATCCCAGTCTTGGTGGTCGCATTTCTATGAAAGCGAATTGCTATATAAACGTCAGGCATGTTAAAGCAAACCAGATATCAAAGTTTTCCAGATTTCTCCACTATGCCGTATCTCATAAACATATCATCGTTTTGACACGCCGAACCCTAGGTAATATTGCGATAGCAATAGAGAGGTCGTTTCACATTAATTCCGGCGTCGGCGGTAGGGAGCGAAAAATTATTTCGTGTGTGCCTAAAAAATCGAGAAAGATGTAATTAAAATAAGGAATAAAAGATTATGTGAATTGGTGGGGACTCAACCCGGGTCCTATGCGTGACAAGTGGTTGTTCTTCCACAAAGCTACGCGTTTGCTTTAGAATACTGTGATTGAAGTGAAAGTAAAGTTCATGCTTTACGAACACACGCGTCCTGTTACGTGCTTCCCAACACAACATGAACTATTGCAGCAACAATGCGTGGTACAAGCGCACATTGCCGTCGGGTGTCAGAACATGCGAATATAATAATGACTTCTTAGTTTAAAGCGAGTCACCTGTGTTACGGCATCTATTCCTTTAAGTTCGCGTAGTGGGTGCATAGTAAGTTCGAAAAGATTTCATGCACTAAGTGTTTGAAGTACGCACTAAGGACAGCATATCGCTACTGCGTTCAACTCTTAAAAGGAAAGCTTAAGGATACACACATTTTTATTATTAATGAGCAGCTCAGTTTGCCTGAAAGCACTGCATTTCCTAGCACCTGTGCGCAATTCAACGAGGCATGTTTTACATCCGGTGCATCCCCCTTGGTATGATGAAAACAGGAAACCATTTCTCACGAGTGTCTTACTCGAAAGTGGAGAAGGGCACACACCGTCAGCCACGTCACTTTTTCTGCCTTTTTCAATGCGATTATCCAGAACAATCACGCGCCACGTGAGTCGACAAATGTCTTGAACTATTTATCTCGATATATTCTCTTTAATGCAAATCGCCTTCCTAACGTATTGCCACAGTATACAGGAATGTGATACGCTGGACATATGGTACTGTTTGCCCCTTATCACGCTTATGCAGACATATTGGTTTAGGTATCGTTTAGCAATATTCGAGCATCCAAATAGATCCACTATAAAAATCTCTTTTTTTCTGTCAATTAGTGGTTATTTCTTTCTCCCTATTTCCATTTTTTTTCGAATTCACACTCCCTCTTTCTATTTCTTTCTCTTTCTGTCTCCCTATATCTCTCCATGTTTCTTACTTTTTTCTTGCTCACTTTATGCGTTTTTTGTCTTTTTGTCTATCTCTTTTTCTGACTATCTTTTTCTATGTCTTTTATACTTGTTCACTTTTTTTCCACTTCTTTCTAATTTTTCTTGTATTCTTCTTACATACTTACTTTTTTGTTTTTTTTTTCCTATTTTTGTCTTTCTGTGCTTATTTCCTCGTTTCTGAAAGTTTTTGCATCCCACGCTGGACAAACCACCACTGCAGGAGAGCACGCATCAGGTACACGCATTCAGACGCCTGATGATTATTCTTTCTTCCCTACATTGCTAAACGGACAAACGGTAGGCATCTCTACTGTAAAAAGTCTTCATTCGTTGCGATACTGAAGAACCACTGGCTTAATTTGCGACATTCTGAATTTCAAGTTAATGCACCAACCAGATCGCGCGAAGATCAGAGAGAGAGATGAATGAAAAGGAAAGGTAGGAAAGTTTACTTGAAAAAAACAAACATCGCGAAAAACGAGAGGCCAGACGAAGAAGTACAGAGTGCTCTGCACATGTACTTCTTCGTCTGGTCTCTCATTTTTCGCGCTGTTTTTTTTTTCAACTATGCCGTACCAACACGCCCAAGCTACTGCTTTAGCGAAGTTTGCTTGCTTTAGCATAACATTTTCTAGGGGTAGTTTGTTGATGACTTCTGAAGAAAAATTAGTGCAAGAGGACACTAGGACAGCCATAAAAACTGTCACAGACACAAAAAAATTGTTTCGAGTCTTGCAGCAGCGACATTCCCGTGTTCCTCGTATGTTCATATGTCTTTTAGCATTGCATTTTTTTATTCAGAGGTAAACCTGGAACTATTAACCACTGGTTATCCTACAATAAGGTGGGAAAAATAACAGTTCAACCATAGCGTCATCAGTCACGCCGGCTTGACTTGACGGCTCGACAGTTGGTTGACGCTCGTACTATCATGGACTGAGGAAAAGTCCAAAATGGGTGAGGCCGACAGGCCTAAGTAAACGACCGTCAAGATTCGTTTCGCTGGCCGGGCTCCAGCTTTTGTGAATAATGGATGTCTGCATGAATACCCATACACGCCCGTAGAACGGTTATGCGCACATAAATAGACTGCACGAATGGCCTCCCGTGACTACGAAAAAACTGGCACTCTCTTGCTCGCTTGACTTTGAACTGTTAATGCGCTGGTGACACTGAAGTAAGAGTGATGATTATTCACGTTGGGCAGCACGATGACAGCTGCTTGCATTATTCGTGTTAGCGAATAATGCAAGCTTCCACGTTGCCCGAGGTTCAGCCCAAGGAAACAGCACGCACCTTCGATCTGTCGCATGTATGATCATTTCGCCTTGTACGGGCAGCACGTCAAGCTAGGTATAAAACCTCTAATTACAGACGCAACCCATCGAATGCAAATCATTCTCCATTCGGCGATATAGTTCATCACCGCACTTCACATAGCGTCCACAAACACGCCACACTGCGCGGCCCGAACATGGGCGATGATAATGCGCCAATAATCTTCACTCTACAGGACACTGAATGTTTGATGTCGCCGTTAACAGGTAACGAACGTAGTGGTGATAATTTGTACCCTAACATCTTTATGTATAGTGATCTTTATTAGCTCAAAGAATGCAATCATTACTTAACTCCAATGCTTATTTGTTACGAGCATACATATTTCGTCAATACAAGTGATTTTGTGTTTTCTCAGACATCAAAGAAAACGAATAAAATTGTACGTTTATGAAATATTTCAGAAGAAAAAAAAACAATTTTTTACCATTGATGCAAATGCACGTTATCTAACTTTTCTCTGCAGATGCGCGAGTTATCAGTGTTTGTCCGTATCACTATCAAAGCTGCCAGAGCACAGTTTGTCGGCATCTCCAATATAGGCAGCCACAGCAGTGTAATGCAATTGCAGTGAATATGCCTTCTTCCCAAGTAATCGTTTTCTGCCCATTCAGGTAGCCACGCAAACCCTCCAACCGAGCCCAGCTTGGTTAACCTCCCTGCCTTTCCTCTCTATTTATCTCTCTCTCTCTCTCTATCTCTCCATAAAAACGACTTTCAACGAAGAAGCAGTGAGATACGGCGCAGGCATAACTCAATTGGAGTGGGGAAAAAGAAAAGAAAAGAACAGACCTTGCAGGTAGAGCACAACTCAGCACTACATGACATTTCTTTCAGTCATATTTTTGGCTCCCAAGTCACAAAGTGTGGTCTCTAACGCTGGCGGCATACTTAAGGCGTATTCGTTTACGCCTGTCGTCAAGGGAATAAGAATAAGGAATAAACAATCCGGACGCCGCAAGCAAGTGCGCAGAAGTAGCTGTCGTGTGGTAGACGTTTCGCTTAGTGGCACTTCCGCATTATTCATGCCCCGAGAGACGCAAACGTAACTTCTTCCGCCGAATGCAGACTGCTGCATTTTTAAACTACCTAGTATACTCAGCTCGCTGTCTAAACCTATTCAAGGTTCTTTTGTAATTTTAATGTCACAATCTAATATATGAGAGAACTAGCGTAGCCGGGGAAAGCGAGGGCAGGGGGGGGGTCGAACCCTTTGAATTTTTTTTAATTTTCCGTGCAAGAATGCACATAAAATATTAAATCTCCCCCGCTTCCCCACCTAAAAAAACCTGACTACGCCCCTGAAAAAGCCGAGGACCACTTGGACGTACGCACGTTGAAAGGTTCTCGCAAAGTACTAAAATTTACGGTGTCATCGTCAAAAGCTCAATCATTAATTGACTCCTTAAGTTGCAGCTACAAAGCATTGGCGGGTCAAGAAGTGTGTATGTATGTATGTATGTATGTATGTATGTATGTATGTATGTATGTATGTATGTATGTATGTATGTATGTATGTATGTATGTATGTATGTATGTATGTATGTATGTATGTATGTATGTATGTATGTATGTATGTATGTATGTATGTATGTATGTATGTATGTATTGTGGCAAAAATAAGAAACAACACCTGTGGAATCTCCACAAATGCACTCGAGCGGACAACATAGGCTATGCCGCAGTGGTCGTCGTAGGCCCACAGGCCCTGAACTGTCATCGTTAGCGATGACGTCTCTGCCGGGCGGTGTTGGCTGTGCAATGGGGGCTTTGCGGTGTACGCCACAGTCTGCTTTGCTGAGGTGCCTGACACTCTGGTGGGCGACATAGGCTGCCTCGATATGGTCGCTGTCATCGTTAGCGAAGACCTCTCTGGCGGGCGGTGTTGGCTGTGCCTTAGGGGCTTTGTAGTGTACGCCACAGCCTGCTTCGCTGTGGTGCCTGACATTCTGGTGGGCGACATTGGCTGCCTCGATGTAGTCGCAGTGCGCTTAGGAGATGATTCTGCAGCCGCAGTTTGGAGCACCAGTCGTCATCCACGTTTGTGTGCCGAACTTTCGCATCTTGTGAGCTGCGCAAGAAGTATGGGGGGGTCCAAAGACGTGGAGAGCCATTTAACGTTGATTCGCGCAGCTTTCGGGTGGTAGACCGGATATCGACATAGCGCGCTTATCATCGTCAGCCGACTGGCGCGCGTGGCTGCCAGGATGGCTAATGCTGGCTCCGCCAACCTGAAGCGCATCAATGGTCTTCTCGCTGGCTGCTTTGAATTAAATTTTGACACGCTGGGCCAATGACTGCATGGAAGCCAGTAGATGCGTGTCCGTCTAGTCACAGTCGATGCTTTTTGTATCAGTAAGGCTTTCAAGTTGTGGTATGTCGACTTGAGCTCTTTGTCTTGAGACGGTACTCGGAGTCTAGGAGCTGAGGTTGAATCTATTGTGATGAACGTTGGGGTGAACTTCGCCATAGAGGAGGCAGTCAGCTCCTAGGATTACAGCTAGCAGGTCCTCAAGTACGGGAACACTGGCAAAGAACATGCTCCCGGCTTTGGTTTGGCCTTCAGGCCAAGTGCACTAACAGGAAACGTGTAATCACCGACGCCATGCAGAGGTGCCAAGAGCCAAGTTTGGAGGTTGGCTGGGGTTGGCGTCGACGCAGCGCGGTGCGTTGAGCTCACATGTGCACAAGAGCCGTCAGCTAGCCTATTCCACCACGCGCACCTGCACCATTAGAAGTTACCGTGTTTGGTGTTTGGTATCTCGATGCCGTGTATGTGGTTCTTCAACGTCAATCCCTCCACCGCAGCCCAATTTGAGGCGTCCCTCCGGGATGTGGAAAAGGACAAGCCGGGTCCAGTATGTCGGCGCGGGTGGGCTGCCAAGCGGCCGATCGACGAGCTGCAGTATATAGATGCAGCTTCGAGCAGGTTCCCTTGAACTCCATTTCGGCATTTGTCAGGCTCAACGTGCAGGTGTCGTGACCAATGCGACCAAAATCAGCAATGAGCCAGCCACTCCATTGCATCCGGGAATGCTGCTCAACACCTTCGTATTTCTGCCATGCATCGCCAGCACCACGAAGGCAGTAGATGGCTATCAGCCGTTCTTTTTTTTTTACTTTCGAGCAAGGCATGGTGCAAGCCGAGTGCATTTATGGCCGCGACCCATATGTTGGCGCCATATGTATGCCGTGGAACACTGGTACTTCCGAATGTGCCGGATGTGGTAAGAACGCCGGCCAAATACCGCCACGCAACGATGGAAAGTCGTGCACCTCTTGCAAAAGTTGCGTAAGAGCAGGCGAAGGCTCCGCGGCATTCTAGGCTGAGAAGCATAGAGAGCCAAGGCCGTCATCAGCAGCTCCGGTATACTCACGGGGTTCACTAGAGGTTGACGGGACGATGGAGTCCGGTTCAATAGATCCAGTGGTCGCCACACAGGGAGGTTGTTAGGTGACGAGGAGGCATGTACGCCGTCCCCGAACCGTGCTTGATGCGCCAGCAGGATGCCGGGTTGCATGGCCAAGTAAGCGTGGACGGCTTCTCTTGAGTGGCGGCACCTCAATGCCGTAGAGGCACGAGCAGTGACATTGTCTGCCTGAAGCGGTCGTTAACGACAACTGCGTCTTGTGAGAGAAATAAGACACATCTCCTGTGCGCTAGGCCAGCTGTTCTTGTTCTGACTTCTTTTTTTCACGTCTTCCACCAATCTCCACACGCACTCATGCCCAAGCACCTCTACATCTACAGTATGTATGTATGTATGTATGTATGTATGTATGTATGTATGTATGTATGTATGTATGTATGTATGTATGTATGTATGTATGTATGTATGTATGTATGTATGTATGTATGTATGTATGTATGTATGTATGTATGTATGTATGTATGTATGTATGTATGTATGTACGTACGTACGTACGTACGTACGTACGTACGTACGTATGTATGTATGTATGTATGTATGTATGTATGTATGTATGTATGTATGTATGTATGTATGTATGTATGTATGTTCTTCGGGTGTTTTTTTTCTCCTCACCGAAAGACGTTTCATGAACCAAAAGCAACGAATGCCATAATATCATCATGTTCTCTCATCACCACCTCAGTCCCCAGAATAAGAGGAGTTATCCGAACTCTCTTGGACAAGGCGTGGAACATAGTAAGAAACTGTGAGGTGTATTACTACATTGCATCCTGTGACTAACGTTTATGAGGGATTAAAAAAAAATACGACACTTTAAATTACCATGGAGATGATAAACCTGCTGCATTAAAATTTTTGGCTTCCCCTACTTGGAAGCCGTTCAATCTTGAAAACTTTTAAATGATTGAATACGTTCTTCTCACCTTTCATATTATTTTACCATCGATTTCGCATTTACGGCACTACAGGCTTCAAGCCAAAGCGTTAAATTAGATATGCTTATGCGTTTTTCACAAACGCTGGAAAGTAAAAACAGCATCACCGTCGTTAATGGTATTTCGGCTGAAGTATCGGAAATTGCCATGCGAATAAAATATCAAATGAAAAGAAGTAGAAATTTGTACCAATGCGTCTTTTATTATCACTGTATGTCAAGGCGCAATTTTTCTCGTAAGTGTGACTGTCAGAATCTTTGTATTCATTGTATACACTTAAGTGTGCTTGAAATGACACTTTTTGCAATTCGGAACTTCAAGTCATTTCACTTTGAAGCTAAATTGCGAGTACGTCTGAGCTATATCGAAAAGTATGAGAAGTAATCCTCCGGTTACTTTTGCCCGAGTTTTGTGGCACTTGGCGTTCCTAGCTTTACGCCTCTTAGGTTAGCTTGGTTTTCCACTCAATCTAACCATGAGCGCAGCTAACGGCACTCGGGTGAAGTGGAGCACTTGCAATGTGACGCGTTTCGTGCGGTTTGGATTGATGACGATAACCGTTCTTGTGACACTTAAACGCAGAAAGATTGGTCCGTCCATCCGTCCGTCCATCCATGTCTGTCTGTCTGTCTGTCTGTCTGTCTGTCTGTCTGTCTGTCTGTCTGTCTGTCTGTCTGTCTGTCTGTCTGTATATCTATCTATCTGTCTGTCTGTTTGTCTGTCTGTCTGTCTGTCTGTCCATCCGTCCGTCCGTTCGTCCGTTTGTCTGTCTGTCTGTCACACGATTCAGCCACCTGGTCAAAGTTTAAGCCCTGGCTCAACGCCAGGGCATCTTAATCTGGTAGCTGCGTTCATACTTGTGAATATTGTAGATAAAAAAACAAGTATTACGTGCATTTGAGGCAAAACGTCAATATGTAACTATTAAGTCGTGTGTTCCTTTATTAAAGAACGCACATATAGGTAATTGTAAAGACTCGAATGTTTCTTGCGCTGCACCGAAAACGCAATGCTATACACGAAAAAGCCCTCTGCCGACTATAGGGTGCTGCCAATTCCAGGACCGAAAAGGTACGGGAGAACAGCATGAAGGGTGGCTGCGGATGAGGCAAAGACTCTTGTAACACCGCTGACATAAAACTATCGTCATTTGAGGTCATTTGGATTGAAGCACGCAGACACTTGCGCTAAACATTCACGATTACCTACTTTCCGAATCCCTTGAACTTGTTTCACCTTGCTCTCAGTTCAAACCATCATGCTGGCGTTCATGCGTGGCATAAATGCCTAAATAATGACAAGATAAACAATATATCATTTTTAGGCACGCTGTAGATGGGTATTAGGATTAATTCTGACCACTTGGGGTTCTCCAATGCGCGCATATATCTTAATTTACGGCTGTTTTTTGTAATTCCTCCCCATCGAAGTTCGGCCGCCATGGTCGGGAATCTATTTTGTATCCTCAAGCACAGCATAGCGACACCACACGTGTTATGCTACCACGGTATTCTGCTTGATGTACGTCCGCGCGCCTGCATACCGCGTACAGGGCGTACAAATGATGCCAAAAAAACAAAAAAAAACTATGCAGCTACCACTACATCTGTTTTTGTTTGTTTTGTTTAGTGTTGATACAGATGTGGGAAGCGTGGTATCGTCACAACACAGAATCATAAATGGGGCATGTCACACTGCACTAGTTTAAAACGAAACCCAGCACGCGACCAGAAAATGAGGACGAGGGAGCTGCCATCATGGCACAGCACTGTCCCTTTGATACTATGTGCATTGACGCAGTTCCCTTTGCAGGGCTTGCACGGTGAAGGATTGACAAGTTTCTTGTCTCTCGTCTCTTTTCTTGGTGCTCGCTCTTTTTTGGTTCAGGGCATAGGAGATAATAATACTCATAGTCAAAGCAGCCTTCTTATTGCATCGGGCCGCTATCGACTCTGCATAATGAAACACAGACTTGCTTGTAGGGCGCAGTGACTGTTTACCCTGCTTTGGTACGCCCATCGAAGACCTTAACGAAGATTGAGCAGAGTGCCAGTGTGCCTTTGCCATCTATGCATCTGAAATTTATCTTCGTTGAGTGAACGTTGTTCCCTAATTGCTTCTGTGCTGTGTTTAGACCCAGCGTCGATGCTGAGAGAAACTGCTCGATGCGTTCGTATGAGAAGCATACGTAAAGAGTGCGCAATGTTGTGCTACAAAACAAGCAATAATCAATGCTTTAGCTTTACAGTAGACGTGAATACGACATGGTTTTAACCTGTGTTAA
The DNA here is from genome assembly GCF_043290135.1 of Rhipicephalus microplus. Classification (NCBI taxonomy): domain Eukaryota; kingdom Metazoa; phylum Arthropoda; class Arachnida; order Ixodida; family Ixodidae; genus Rhipicephalus; species Rhipicephalus microplus. The sequence goes on from NC_134700.1 coordinate 217,597,193, forward strand.
GAATAGCTTGATTATTAGTGTGCTGAATCTTCACGCGTTTGGCAACCGCCCCATCACCAACGGACGAGTGGTAAAAATATGTGCCCATTGCGATTCATACTCCAAATATTCTCCAAACCTCCATCACAGCCTTTCACATTTGCCGGCATCAAGAATTATCATCATCATCACCACCACCGTCATCATCAGCAGCAGCTGCAGCAGCAGACTACGTCCACTGCAGGACAAAGGCCTCTCATATGTTCCACCAGTTAACTCAGTCCTGTGCTTCCTGCTGCCAATTTATACCCGCAAACTTCTTAATCTCATCTGCCCACTTAACCTTCTGTCTTCACCTAACCCGCTTGCCTTCTCTGGGAATTCAGTTAGTTACCCTTAATGACTGGTGGTTGTCCTGTCTACGCGAAACATGCCCAGCCCATGTCGATTTATTCTTCTTGATTTCAACTATGAGAGGAATTGGACATGGGCCGAGCATGTTAGTTATACCTCCTTTTTTTACGAGTCAGCGCTACAGCTAAACGTGACTGGCCTCAATTTACTCACGAGAATTTACTACTAATCATTCATTTCGACATTATTATTAACAAAAAAACATAGCGAACCTCTCTCAATGTGGGAGACGTGTTCGACAGTGCAGCTAGCTCAAACCCTTATTCGCATTTACTGCTCTTCAACTTCGCTCTTTAACGCGAAGTTTCCTCAATTTTTTCCCGACAGTTTACTGCTTTAAGTCACTTTACTTTGTTATATTTACAAAGGCCCTCGTCGGGATCCGCATGATCAACTTTTTCTTCATTTATTGTGACTTGCTCAGAGAAGTGCATTGCCGTCTATCCGTAGGGTCTTTCTGTCTCCAGGCTCTTTTTAATGCAGACTAGGGCGCCTACATATATGCCATTACACTTGTCTATTTTAATACGAACTCTTCTCTTATTATACGCAAACATACAATAAATCTACGTACAAGAACATACAGAAAAACATACAAACATACAAGAAATCCACAAAAACTTTACTTTCTGAGTATTCAGCATGTATATTCTTGTAGCTTCGTCCAAGTATTTCTGTAAACACAACGAGGTTATTGTCCAAAATTTTCTTGTCAAATTTAGTTCACCTATTCGTACAAAAGCCCTGCTAATATAAACGGCTGTCTAGAATTAGTTTTTCTGTGCGTGAAAACATGAAGGAAGCCTTTCATCCATACTGCTTTTCGGTTTCCAGTAAACGTTTCCTACCTTTCTGTTTACTCTGTAACGTTACCTCCGTTTATGTGAAAGCCCTTAGGCCAAGAAAGCGTGGTGCTTACTGAAAGCAACTCCTCGATATACCAGCTCCCGAGAGAGATCAGGCAAAAAATATCAGCGTGTTTCACCATACCGTGATTTTGGGGATGTGCACATCACCTGGAGGCACTCTTACCTGACTGATCAAAATCCACCGAATATCGGTATAAGTGTAACGTGCTGCGTCTGCAAATATTTTTACATGTCTTCGCTGTCTCCTCGGCTGCAAACTGCTGTCGATTGATTACAGAACAGATGCTCACTGTTTTAAAGACGAAAGTTTTTTCTTGGGATACTTCGACGCAGACATATTGGTCTGTCCGTCTCTCCGTTCCTCCGTCGGTCTCCCTGTCAAACCATTCCGTCCCTTAGCAAAAGTTTAACCCCTTGATCAACGTCCAGCCAGCCATCTTTATTTGGTGGCTGCGTTCCTACTTGTGAGCATTATCAATTCAAAAGCAATTATTACGCGCATTTCAGGTACAACATTAATAGGTAACTATTAGCCTGTGTGTTTCTTTATTTAAAACTGCATATATACGTAATTATAAAGATCGCATTGTTTATTTTGTTGAAGAGAACGGTGATTAAAATTGCCGGAGAAAAATCCGCCACGCGCGAACATCTCGGAGGCCTTGGGCAAAATCTATCTCCTATTTACAGACATATGATTGCCAGATGCGGTCCATATCTCACGCAGCGCCTTACCAGCACTCAACGTCACCACTGCTTCTAGTCTAATAAATAGCTTAGCAGGATGATGTCTGACAGTTGCTTTACCTTCAAGTTTAGTTTTTACAGCAAAGATGATGAGCTTTTCGTTATGCCATGTGGTGACATGAGGAAACATATCACCATGAACGGGTACGTGCTCTCTCTGTCATCTGCGTCATATTCTGCTTCACTTCCTAAACACATGCGCCAATTTTCCTGGCATGGTATGCAATAACTTTGATTTGTGAGAGTACGAGTATACGTAAAGAGAGGCAGAGAAATAAAGAAAAATAGAAGAAATACAGAGAAAGACAGAGAAAAAAACAGAGGTAGAAGCCAGAAAAAAACACAGAAGAGATGTAAAAAAAGAGAGGAGGCATGTATAGCACTGTCTAAAAATTGCAAGAAAGGGAAAAAAGGGCAAAGAGGAGGGAAGATAAGGCAACGCTACCAGCGCCACTGCTTACTCAGCCTTCGCATTGTAACACTGCGTAGCTGCCCGAGTTTTTTTCGAGGCAAGCATTACTTTTGTGACACCTTGGAATTTTGCCTTAATATATTCAATAATTATTTAGCATTACACAAAAATTTTCGGACTTAACTGTTTCACGGAATACACCAAGCTCAATTGCAATTAAAACCAAGATATGGCGCTGTTCTCAGCTCGTGGGAAGCAGCGTGAAGTGCTTACCAATAACACGCCCTTGTCCATCACACAGAAACGTTCAACGTAAATAAATATACCAAACTTCCGTATCACGCCATGGCCGGAAGCAGAAGGCCTCACATTCCTTTCGCTTCCTCTAAAGCCAAGAGTCCTTCACTTCAGACACGTCCTTTGCTACTTTCTTTTCCTGAAAGCCCCCTGTCGACCTTCTCCTTTTCATTCCCTCTCTCTACTCATTGTAACTCTTTTTGAAACTTACAATGTCACCTTGGCAAACCTACATGATTTCATTGCTTTCAATTTAGCTTTCTTTTCCTTTTTTTCATTTTCAGTAGGGCACTTGCGTGTGTTCGTTGCAACATTATCTATTTTAGGGCCTGCTTTCAAACAGAGTGACAATTCCCTCTCCCCTTCCCTTTGTGAATTTTGCTCGTGATTTTTTTTCTTTCAGTCATATCGCACACCTAGTGTACTTGTATGTCTTTTTTTTATTTATTCCCTTTACTCGTTTGGGGAAAAAAAGGAAAGCGAAGGCGTGATAGATGAAAAATAACCTTTTTTGTTCAGTTTCTATTACCTCAAGCCATCAATTTTCCCCTGGGAAGTGTATCACTCATACTCGACCCCTTTACCAGCCGTGTACCCTTTGCTCTCTAGTCGTGTTTTTATATGTTGCTATTCATTCAATAAGCTCTAGCAAGAGCGAAGAAACCGAAGAAAGACAAAAACCTCTGCTTTATATAGAGTCCCTATGCACTTCTCGAGCAATCAGGAAGACGTTGCCCTGACATTCATGAGGCATTGCGGATTTTCTAAAGTTTTGCAGGCACCCCACACCATCCGGAACTATGTTCTGCAAACTTAAATTTTTCTAGGTCATTACTCTCACGCAGTAACACAAATAGCACGACAGAAGCACAAGCGTGAATCAGGAAGCTCCCAAATGCTGTGGAGAACCTGTTATGACTTAACGTCACAAAAATCTTTAACTGCGCCAGATGATATAACAAATCGAGTATGCGATAAAAGTTATTGTGTTATACTTGATATTACTGTATTGTTAATTATAGTAAAGCTAAAAATGAACAGCATAACTGGCGATAAAAAAGGCAACTGAAAATTTTAGTGTTATTACTGCTGTAAGACAAACGCTTTAAACAGGCGCAAATTCACATTTTCAATATGTCTAATCTAAAGAAAACAGGGACTTTAGGTTTCACAGGATAGCCTTAACATAACATTTGAGGTTTTACAACTTAAAACCCAAGCTGTGATTCTGAGAGCCGCCGTAGTCTAGAGACACCAAAAATGTCTGCTATTCGGTGTTTTTTACCGTGCACTGACATTGCACAGTACGCGCGCCTCTACCATTTCACCTCAATTGAAATGCGACCGCCACAACCACGATCGAACCTGCGACCTTCTGGTCGTGGGTTTAATAGCTAATGGAGTTACAGAGAACCAAGATTGCCGCGTTCCAGGTCACTGATCTGCCAGCGATTCGCATAGGCTGCTTGAGGTAATTAGAACATACTTTCTGTCGCACCTTTTTTCTTTCCGATGTAATCATTACGGGCACCGGGCAAAGGCGACTTGCTGCCGCAAAGGTCACTTCCCGCCCTCTGAGACAAGCGCAGAACTATTAGCCTGAAGTCAATTATTTGGTGGCTACGTGCAACAATTTCCGAATATACCTGCAATACAGCCGTCCAATCAACATCGACCTTGTGTATCTTCGTAGGTTGCAGGAACTCACCCGCGTTGATATATAGTAATTACTTCCGCTGTGCAGTACAGTCCTTTGCAGACAAAAAGGGCATTCAAATGTATTGTTTAGAATATTCAGCCTTAATCAGTGAAATTCCAAGTCACATATGCTTGCCCGGTAGAGGCGTACACATCCACTGAGAAAGTGCGGTTCTGAAAGCTGTTGAAAGGGCACTTCGTAGGTTTCTTTAATGGTGGTAAGGAAAGTTCTGAGCAACCTCAATAAGACCCTGAATTCATTGCTTGATTGTGCTGTTGATTTAAAGCTACCACATGTCAAAGTATAGGCACAATGCAGTTAGAAGGGAAGAGGAGAATTCCTAAGGCTGATGATCAAGGAGGAAATAACACGCGTAGCTAACTGGAAAGTCACAGAGAAAACGCTCCTCGCGGTATGGCTTTGTAAAATACCAGCTGGCTAATTAACATGTGATTTGGGATTGGGAAGACTGCGAAAGCCCGAAATAGGAAGAACATTGCCATGGGCGTGTTATCGCTTTCTTTTTGTGTGTAACGGTTTTACGTGCAATGACAACTACTGTCTGCGTAGGTCGTGCCGCAAGGTTTTGCGATTGTTTGAGATCATTAGAGAGTTTTAGAATAGCACACCGCGAGCCCTTAATGTGCGTTCGCTGCCACTGCGCATGCGTCGTAACGCGAGCCGGCGCTCGCGTTCGCGGACCGCACGCAAAAAAAAAACCTGAAATTGCGTGCGGTGATGGCGGCCCGCATGTGGCCCGCAAGCGCTGGTTTCGAGGCTGATTGTGTCGCTGCAATCGTGCGTTGCGGATTGCAGTGGGGCAAACGCTATTCCAAAACTTGTATGGCGCCCGCTACGCCCGCAACGCCCGCCACGCCCACAACGCTTGCAAACGGTATTTTAAAACTCCCTATTTTCTTGACATTAAATGCGGTACGCAATCAGTGAAGCTTACTCGAGACATTACACGAGTACCAGTGATAACGCTGGAAGGTTCGATGACTACTGCGCAAATGGCGACACGCTCCGCAGGGGTTCACTTCACCAACGATGGACGCAGTGTTCACCGCTATCAGTGTACGTATAGTGCGTATTGCTTTAGTTAGATTTTTTTTGTTTCCCAGGTGCAGATTCGCCCAAATAAAGAGTTTAGCCTTGAATACACCGACGTCTGCCTTCGTCAAGGTCACAACCACGTGAAAATATTAAGAGGTCTAGAACTGTAGGTGAAAAAAGCTGTTGGATTCAGTTTACATACATCACGATATGATTGATATGTGGGGTTTAACATCCCAAAACAACCATATGATTATGAGAAACGCCGTAGTGGAGAACTCGGGAAATTTCGACCACCTGAGGTTCTTTAACGTGTGCCCAAATCTGAGCACACGGGCCTACAACATTTTCTCCTGCATTGAAAATGCAGCCGCCACAGCCGGAATCGTATCCCGCGACCTGCGGGTCAGCAGCGGAGCACCTTAGCCACTAAACCACCGCGGCGGGGCACGTCCAGCAAGTGGGCTTTCTTTTTGCTATGCCGTATACGATTGATAGGAATGTGAAAGCTCTGACATATATGGCCGCAACGTAACACAATGTACTTGTTGCTGCTTTCACTTTGCATTTTCTCCCTCTCATCATACAGTTGCGTTTGTATGGTTGTCACTGTAATTCAGGCACTCGTCTTCTGACCATCTCTTTCCCCTCGTCACAACCATTTCCACTTGGAAACGTTCCTCCGAGTTCATGAATCAAATCTTTCTCCTCGCAATAGGACGTCAGCGTTTTAATTACCTATATTTCACAACAGAGCTCGCTATACCCTACACTTAACAGAAAGTCATGGATTCTTCAAACTATTCTAAACAAATATAGCGAAATTCATAAATAACTTATACAACAAATCTGCATAGTGCATGCATTGACATTCGCGAAAATTACGTCGAAGTAATAGATGCTCGAGCGACAGACAAGGCACACTGTGAACTGTGCACCTCTTTGAGTAAACGTCAAAACAGAGCTGAGCACAGGGCCTGTTTTATTGCGCCCGTCCTCAACTTAGTGTAGCCTAACTTCCAATTTATTTCGTTCCAATGTTTCAGTCTCGTCCTACACTTTCACCTTTCGCCCGGTTGTAAACTCATTAGCGTTCCCTCTAGTTGTCACCAGGTGCCAACGCTCCTACTCAGTGCCGTCAATAAGAAAAGAAGCTCTGGCTGGCTCAGGCCACACGGTGCCTTGGCACGTCATTAGTTCACACCCCACAGCTTTTCTTTTGGCGCGAACCAGAAGCTCTTTGGTGTAGAATTGGAAGTGTACTGCTACAGAAAGACGTCGTAATGGTGACTTCGCTCGGTCTTGCTGGTATGAAGGGCTCGAGTGTTTGCTTGATAGCAGCCGCGTTTCCCAGAGACAGAGAGCGGTGGCTGTAGAAGCTCTAATTAAAGTTCTGTACGCCTACCTGTGTGTTTGCTTTGAGTTCGTCTTTCCTCTCGCTTTACTACAAATATTCCTTTTCTTCCTAAAGGCTTTCAGGAACCTATGTATTGCTGTTTGTAACTCCTCGTAAGACCGAGGCCGAGGTGTTTAAATGATGATGACTTCTGCAGAAACAAATATTTCTTTATTTAATTTTTTAAACCTTCCTTGAATCACAACCTCATGGTCATCTTTCTTGAGGGGCCATATTTGTAAAAGTAAAAAATACGAGAAGAAAACAAGCCACATACAACGATAAAATAAAAAAACAGCTAAATCACTTTCCTTCTTTGAACGGTTTGAAACAATAGTAATTACTGAATAAGGGGCATTGGTTTGAGCACTGTCAAGTGATAGCAGCATGCTGAGCAGCATAAAGTGGAACCTCTCGGCTTCCTTCGTGATTGTTTTTTTCATTCATTTTGTTATTGGCACATATTATCTAATGAAGTTTTTTTAGTAACCCCTCATTTTAGATTGGGTTGCAATTCATTCCTCACGGACCACTTCATATCTGTAGGAAAAGCAAGAAGAATTGACCATAACTATAAGCGCATCGAAATAGCTCACAGATTTTTCACTAGTGCTAGAGGTTCGCTGAAATATTTTTGGGACCATTGGCTTACTATTTTGTAGCAATTTTACTTTTAAAAGTAGGTAATTGTATGGTGGCGCTGCTGAAGGGACACATATTCAATGACGCAAATCATATTCTACTTTCTCTAAAGTTTCAGCCAAAGGAACGTAAATGAAAGCGTGAGAATGTCGGTAGTATTGCAGCAGGAACATGCTCGAAAATCTTACACATCTCCATTTCCACAGGCCTGCTTTCCTTACTTATCAACTTGATTCCTTTCACCCTATGCTCACATCACTGACAAATGTTTTTGATTTAGAGAGCCTCAAAACCCTCAATGCCAGTGATACGAAGGTTATCGGTAGAATAAGGTTTCCAATTATTTTTCTCAATAAAAATTATGTTTATTTACCCTAATTAATAAACTTTTGCAAAAACTAGACATTTTTCTATTTGTCGATGCAAGCGCCATTAAGACCAATGCATCTTTACGTGCAGTGTGACATATTATTTATGCCTGAGTCGTAATACCCTCCCGGCACGTGGCGATGGGAGCTTAAAACGTTATTGCAGCTCTTCCCCTGTTCTGAAATGCATCCCATCCAGGTGTTTATTATTATTATTATTATTATTATTATTATTATTATTATTATTATTAATATTATTATTATTATTATTATTATTATTATTATTATTATTATTATTATTATTATTATTATTATTATTATTATTATTATTATTATTATTATTATTATTATTATTATTATTATTATTATTATTATTATTATTATTATTATTATTATTATTATTATTATTATACAAAGAAGACACCCTAGTTTTTTGCGGCTGTTTTCGATTTAAGGAAGGCTGTGCGGCAGTATCACAAACAAATTTGTTTATTAAGCGCTTGTTACGTAACCGATGTGTGGACAAACCACGCAAAAGCACTCCCGTTGTTAGCGTGCCCCTCCTCTTGATTTGAAGCGCGCCCAGAAGGCTTTTAACGTCTCACAGTAGCGAAGTTCATTGATCGTGATAGCGGCAAGCATTTCTCGCCTAACGCTAAACCCTCCTCTACCGAAGTACGGTCGCCATCCCTTTGCCGCCAGACAGTATAGTTCTAACTTGCGCCGCTTCGATGACTCTGGATGCATCCACCGACGGGAGTGTTGGTTCTTTTTCGGCGTCATGCAGTCGCAACACGCGCATTTGGCCACACTTTGTACGTTCATACATTTTTCTGCGTAGCCTTCACACACTTGCGAATGAATGTTCACCAGCGCAATATTTTCTTGCACATAAGAAATAATAAAACTGATACCAGCGCGGCATCCCCACTTTGCAGGAAAAGTGGGAGCTTTCTCCCTCATGGCTGCCCAGCCGTGATTAAGTCTTAGACAAATCGCCGGGGCGGAGACTGTCAGAGGCAGAACCGAGCTGCACGCCAGAGTCACAGGGTGGTGCGTAGCGTCGTACCTCGTGAGTACAGCGCCCCGGGAACTTTAATTTACGAACAGCCCTCGCAACTTGTTCAATTGATGAAAAGTATATTTTTGGCACCTGTTTATAGTAAGACACACCATTCATTTATACCGCACTTCATCGACTTGTATTTTCTAAAGCTGGTCCTTGCTCGAAGGTGATTCGGAACACATGTTTAAACCTTTGTACCAAACCTGATTTGTTTAATTGCGAAAATCTAACCCAGGGACATTTCCCCGATGTCGCCGATATTTATTGATCCAAGCTAATTGATTGATTGATATGTGGGGTTTAACGTCCCAAAAGCACTATATGATTATGAGAGACGCCGTAGTGGAGGGCTCCGGAAATTTAGACCACCTGGGGTTCTTTAACGTGCACCCAAATCTGAGCACACGGGCCTACAACATTTCCGCCTCCACCGGAAATGCAGCCGCCGCAGCCGGTATTCGAACCCACGCCCTGCTGGTCAGCAGCCGAGTACCTTAGCCCCTAGACTACCGCGGCGGGGCTATTGATTCAAGCTACGTTATGCTTAAGGACGACAACGACAAGTTCATTCAACTGTCGCGTATCTTGTTGATCGTCATCATCCTGAATAAAAGCCGCAATACATTGTAGTTTTACACAATGAAGCTGCTGCAGCTTGCCGTAGTTTATGCGGTAAGTGAGATCAGAGCTGTGCCGTAGGTTGTGCTTTCTGATTCGCTGCCCCTATACGTAGAGAAAAAGAGAGCAGAAGGAAAGACGCGGTCTTGAAAGAGGCGAAATCTCTGGTTTAATACTCGGTACTTAAGAAGGGGAAAGAGGTGTAAACGAGTCAAAGAGAATCAGAAGACCCCGTGACGGTATTAGCTGACAAAAACAAACAAAAAGGGACTATAGCACCGTCGAAGTTGTACACAACAACAATGTCTGCGAAAAGTCACAAATCGTCATTCAGTCTGTTTTTTTTTCAAAGAAACGGCAACAGCGCTTTCACATTATCTCATTTTGTAAAGCCGCTATGTGTAATAATCCTGCCATTTCTACCTTATTACAGAACAGGGCAAGTAGCATATGTCTATTTTACGCGTTCATAAAAACGGCAGCGCTTATCAGCGCAATAACAATTCTTAACCTGTAATTAAATGTATCAACTTTGTGCATATTACGCATTTGTATACGGTTAAACACTCATTGTTAGTATTTTTGCGTTAGTTCCAGTATGGAAGTTCTTGTCTTTTTTTGTGTGTGTTTAAGAAATGTAGCAGACGGTAAGAGTGCTTCTCCGAATTTCTCCGTCCAGTAATTCTGCAGCCTAAAGGTAGCGGAATACTGTCGTCTTCTAATGCAAAGAACTACAAGCTGGTTCCATCTGCTAACGCAATTACTTTCATTGACAAAAGCGGCTGTTCCATTCAAAACCATCTGAGCAGAACCATTTACTATTTGCAGAACAAACGGACAGTGAAATCCTGGCCACGAACGACGTCTTTCTGGGGGAGCTCTTGTCGCCTGGGAGATGTTGCCAGCCCAGGTGAAGAGCAAGTACTGTAGTCCGTAAACTAATTAGGTGACAAACTTCTTCGTGCTGTCTGCTGGAGTTTCGGCTCTGTGCTAGCGCGTCGACACCTGGTGGTGAGTAGCAGCATAGAAAATGAGGTTACACTGACGTGCGAGCACACTGTGAAACATTGTTCGAACATTTCATCTGTAATTTAGAAAGCAGACGAAGCTAATTGTCAGGCAGAACGTAAGGAAGCAAATGTTGATCATTTAGATTAACATGTATGCGTGTAGGAAAGCGGCCAGTCCGAGCTACGTGCCATGATTTGCTGCAATTTGCATGTGTCATCACAATCTGAATAGAGCCAAATACTGTCCAAAGAAGAAGCTAATCTATAAAGTGCAGCACCCAAGACGTCTTACCTGCTCTTTCGAGATGGCACACCAACCGTTAGCTCAACTTGCGTTATTTTTAGGATGCCTTGTTTGCGAAACGTTTACACCAAAAGTGTCTTAGCGGCCGAAGAAAACTCCAGAATCCAGAATACTTGAATACAAACTCTATGCGTGAACTTGTAAATCGCACATGGTAAAAAAAATATCCGACAAAATTAATTACCCAACTAATGCGCGTATCTAGTAAAGTTTATTAAAACTGACATCCTGTATTATAAGAGGGAATGTTCGAGTGTTTATGTCCACATGAATTGATGCCTACGACATGTCAAACAACAAAGCGCCTATGATAATTCATAAGATAACCGTTCTATATGAACGAGCAGTCTGTTTCAGCGATGGTCGTGACCGGAATAGTCCTTAGCACTCTTTCAAATATTTTAATGTTCTGATATGGCATGGTCTCTCAAGGTATCACAGTTACATAATGCTTGAGTGCCCATTAAATGCGGCGAATGACATTTACGAAAAGCATATGCATATTCAAAAGGCCCTCGTATTTCGCCACTATATACGCTGCGTGGCTGGGTATCGTACACGTGGCAAGAGTACTTAGGTGCTCGTGACTCATATTTAGCCGGTACAATGCTTGTTTTGCAACTTCATCACATGTTATCTTTGTACAGCCTACTGATGCCGCAACGCGCCGGAACTAAGATCATTAGCTTCAGGTGACTTCACCAGCAAACTTGCAGTATTCGTAAACTAACTTCGACCATTTTCACTCGAGGTCATCTTTCTCATAAGCTGTGTGTCAAATATCTGCCAAGTTTTTAGCAGAATAAGTACAGGTGAAAAAAAAATGAATATGGTGCTACGGGATGCCATAGATCCACACGATAGGAAAGAACAATGTTTATGGAACATGTGAACTGGGCTTCATCTAGTGCGCCTGCCTTCAAGAGTGGTAAATTGTGGATATATTCTTGAACGCCTTTTCTCCCCGTAGCATTTTTGTGAAGGTGTGGGTCCTCCCAGAATCAACATCCACGACGATTCTACGCATTTTTGTCCCCGCAAAAATGTGAACAAAAGGCTTTTGAATTGCGCAGCCACTGAGGCATATCGAGAACCGAGAAGAGGTTAGATTACAGTAGCAAACACCAGTCACTTGAGTAGAATATGCTAGATTTTAGTAATAGTCTCGCCAAAATGAGCGAAGGTCATACGTTACTTGTGCTTGTGTTAAAAAGCAGCCTTGGTGTCATTGTCGTCCTTGTCATCCTCGCCACTGTCCTAGCTCCAGTTTTTTTAGTTACTCGTCTATTTCTTTACTTCGTTTTCAGTGATCATGCCATTTCACACTTGACTGAGCGGCTCCCTCCTCACTGTAAACTGCACATCACTGTATAAGTTTCCTAAACGTAATGAAACTTCTGAAGATATTCCAGGAGTACTTTTGGTATTCGAGATTGATACACCTTTTCCGAGAGTTGTACAGGCCGTGTTGGCGGTAACGGCGATGGGGATGGGGATAATGTTCTTGCTGGCATTATGTAAAATTGGCTTGGGCCTCTGTCTTAGGACGAGATGCAGTGAAGATAGTGGCATCCTGGATGGCGCCGCCGTACGAACGAAAATGGACAGTAGGCACGCAAGAGAGCAGGCGGTCGATGGCCCCCTTCTCGAGTTCGCGTTACGATACGTCAGGCCGTCAACGAAGCAGCCCCCATCTTAAAAACCTGAACGCCGAATACATCGATGCGGAACTGCTTCCTGGACAGACAGCTATAGGGAGTCGAAGCAAGGTGGGCGACCTGGAAATCGGGTACCGGAAAAGAAAAGTATTTCCACGGTGGCCGGAAAAACACAAAGTACTCAAAAAAGAGTGGACACAGCAGGTTTCTGCACCGTAAGCAGACTTGATGCTCCGCGAAACAGGATAGAGCACCTGCAAGTCACAGCAAGAATGTTTCTTTTCTTGCGGTTTTTCCTGGGCCAGCTACTAATATTCAGCGCAAACAAGAAGGGTAAACTCACATCAGGAATTGACCTTTGACGACGTCATTAGTTCTTTCTAGATCTGAAGCAGCTGTTCGAATAGCCAATGTAACGCTGTCCCTTCGCGCGTCCGTATGAACACACCGCAAGCGCTTTCCTCGCCGAAGATGTCGGAGCGGTGCTAAGTAGGTCACACCGCAGCTGCGCATTGACATCATGCTCCCCTCCCAGTGTGCGCTGAAGCCACTCTCTCCATCACTTGCCGCATGCTTGCTGCAGCACCCGCAGGGGCTGGCTCGTCCGTTCGCCCGCAACATCTGCCGCTACCACTGCTCAAACCGCTATCACAACCACTGCTCCCTACACGATTACTCATCGGTTCCCGCACAATAAATTGGACGTGTGTGTAACATACGCGTTGAAACATGTCTGTGCATGTCACCTCACTTACACTTGACCCTCTCCACCACTGGCAACACTCGAGCGCACATGGAGTGGTAACACTCTTTCGGCTCGTTTATCTACGATGAAAAGGATCACGTCAGTGAAGCTGATCGCGTCGGCGAATGGAGACGTCGCGCATGCAACACCGATAAGGGGCAAGCCAGGGAGCCTCACCGCGGTGGTCTAGTGGCTAAGGTACTCGGCTGCTGACCCCCAGGTCGCGGGATCGAATCCTGGTGGTGGCAGCTGCATTTACCGTAGGCCGGTGGGCTCACATTTGCGTGCACGTTAAAGAACCCCAGGTAGTGGAAATGTCCGTAGCCCTCCACTACGGCATCTCTCATAATAATATCGTGGTTTTGAGACATTAAACTTCACATATCAATCAAACCAAGCCAGGGAAGCCAAACACAAGTGTCGACAACGCTCCTGCTTCACATCCCGTCAGCGTTTCCTTTGCGAAGATTGTGTGAATGTTAACCAGGGCTGCACACGTCAAATAATAAGTAATCGATTACAACCGCTCCTTCCGAAATTCTTCTCTCAGTGCAGAGTAGCGAACCAGATATTTATTCTTTCTACTGCTTATTCTGATTTTATTTCACTAAACCTTTATATATATATATATATATATACAGTTTTCTTCACAGAGTGGTGACGGTTCTTACATGAATGAGGCGAATCCACTCGAATATATCGGCTGTGGCAGAACTCTTTGTGGTGTTCACTGAATCTGAGAAAAAAACTGGGATAAGAGTTATAATACATCACTGAACCTGTAAGTGATGATGGTGCTTCCGAAGAAAAATCTCCTGCACCGCATCCACTTCGCGCCACAACAATGTTTACTTCACATACTAACCATAATTTTCGTTGGGTGCATTTACAGTTTAGCCATTGCAAACCTTTTCAGCAGCGAGACAGTTGGCAGTCGAAATCCCGTAGCCCGAATCATATCACAATGTTTACTCACACAGCATTGATTCCTAATTATTTGAGAACAAGGTCAATGACTGATTTTTTAAATGACGCATGTAGGTTTCATAGCAGGGAACAGCACAAATACAAGGGGATATGAAAGACGTCCAGGACTCGGCCTTGGCTAACAATGTGTTAAAGGCAAAGCATTTCTTGGCATACTGCAGGCACTTCTAGCGTCTATCTATCTATCTATCTATCTATCTATCTATCTATCTATCTATCTATCTATCTATCTATCTATCTATCTATCTATCTATCTATTCATCTATTTATCTATCTATCTATCTATCTATCTATCCGCTTACGTAAGGGTGCTTTTATGATCACCCCCTTAACTTGGGTAAACCAAAATAATATAGGAGGGTAAGGTGGTCTAACAAATAATACTTACTAGTTACGACATGAATAATGTATGAATACCGTCGAGTACGTCGCCAAACCCTTTCCTCCAGACGTGTGGCACATACCCGCCAAGGATATTTGCCACAGGTGATTGACACTTTATAGATCCACTCAAGAAAAGCGAGATAGACATGGCAATTTTAATCTGTTACCATTAAGAAAAAGCTGAAATCGGCAGCGCTGACCCGACGTGTTCAGAGAAAAATTTGGCAGATCCCACGTACCTGAAAATAAACGTTATGCGAAGCATGCGTAGGGAAGTTGACCATATTGCAATTTTTTTTCACGTCTTGAAATGATGCTAAATATATGTACAAATATAGCACGCAGATACAAGTGTTGAAAAGTCGCAGATGTTTATATAAGCATTTTTTGCATTTGTGGAACGATGCCAACTGGAACATGCGCGTTAGCAACACCAGAGGCTGATATGAAATGCTGATGCTCGTGAGGATGCTGGCTCTGGACACGGCTACATAAATCAACTTCAGCGCATGGCAACTAACCACCATTGACGTTGACTCGACCTGGCTCCTGTATCAAAGGGGTACATATGTAATGTTTATAAAAATGGTTAGGCAGCACTGCAACCACTACTGACGTTTCACGAAAATTAGTGTCTATTTGAAATGTAGCTCCAAGACCTGGCGTAGCTCCGTGGTAAAATGCTTCATTGCCACGCAGTCCGCTTTGGTTTGATTCCAGCTGGGACCCTGGTATTTATTTTTTGCATTAATCGGGACGACGCTATCGATGTTGGGTATTTCTTAACGCTCGCGCCTAAAATTACCCATGTGGGTTTTCGTCGTACCTGGGTAGATACTAAGTGTCTATCACCTGTCGCACATATCCACAAACCAGCAGCACATACACGCCCATGGTTATGTGCCGCTGTCTGATGGAAAGTTTTTGACGATGTACACGATGGGATTGCGACATTATTCATGTCTTGACTAGCGTACCATATTCGTAAAACCATCTTACCCTCCCAAGCTAATTTTGGTTCACGCCAAGTTAAGAGAGTGACAACAAGAGCACCCAAAGGTAAGCTGCTAGATAGCTGGATAGATAGACACGCTCAATGTTGCCGAAGTTCTCTAAGAATTGCTGCGCATTTAAAAATGACAGGGCCCCGGCAGCAATCAAACCTCAGCATTTGCCAGGCAATAAGGTATTCTGCCACCTAGTTATACCAGGTCTCAGAAGTACACTTCAAGAGACCCTAAGGTTCGTGAAAAGTCGCTTGTGGGGACAGTGCGGGCTATGTAATTCAACATCCCACATCACATATGTACTCATATTAATGTCAGCCATCAGCTGAAGTTGATTTATGTACCAGTGTCCAGGCCTGCCATCTTTGCAAGCACCAGCGCTTCATATCATTTTGCCGCATTTGGTGTTGCTAGTATTCATGTTGCTGTTGGCATCATTGTGCCACAGCAAATAATTGGTTATACAAAAGATAAGTGGCTGTTTAATGCTTATGCATGCATGAGCATCATCATCATCATAATCATCATTAGCCTGACTACGTACACTGCAGGACAAAAGCCTCTCCCATGAATCCGCCAGTTAACCCGGTCCTGTGCTTGCTGCTGCCATTTTATACGCGCAAGCTTCTTAATCTCATTTGCCTACCTAACCTTCTGTCTTCCCCTAACTCACTTGCCTTCTCTGGGAATCCAGTTAGTTACCCTCAACGACCAGAGGTTATACAGTCTACGCGCTCAAGCCCGGCCCATGTCCATTTTCTCTTCTTGATTTCAACTATGATATCCTTAACCCCTTTTGTTCCCTAATCCACTCTGCTCTCTTCTGAACTCTTAAGGTTACGCCTACCACTTTTTCTCATTGCCCACTGCGTCGTCCTCAATTTAAGCTGAACCCTCTTTGTAAGTCTCTACGTTTGTGCTTCGTAGCTAAGTACAGGCAAGATACAGCTGTTATATACCTTCTTCTTGAGGGATAGTGGCAATCTACTTGTCATAATTTTAGAGTGCTTGCCAAAGGTGCTCTACCCCATTCTTATTCTTCTAGTTACTTAAATCTCGTGGTTCGGCTCCACGGTTATAACCTGCCCTAAGTAGACATAGTCTTTTACAACTTCAAGTGAACTATTACCTATCTCGAAGCGCTGCTCTCTTCCGAGGTTGTTGTATATCACTTTAGTTTTCTGCAGATTAATTTTAAGACCCACCTTTCTGCTCTCCTTGTCTAACTCCGTAATCATGAGATGCAATTCGTCCCCTGAGTCACTTAGCAATGCAATGTCATCGGCTAAGCGCAGGCTACTGAGGTACTCTCCATTAAATCTTATCCCTAACTGTTCCCATTCTAGGCTTCTGAAAACCTCCTATAAGCCCGCGGTAAATAGCATTGAGGAGATTGTGTCCCCCTGCCTTACACCCTTCTTTGTGCATGCATTTGTACATATATTTAGCGCCAGTTCATCCCGTTTCGCAGAATAAAAATTATGGACCAGCTTCACGAAGGGAACTCTGATGAGATGCGAAACAGCAGCGGTGCGCACACCATTGACTCGGTTAGTGTGGTGTAGCGTTTACTCGAGTGAACGTTTGTTTTAAACGCAAATACATGGGAGGCGGGTTTGATTTCATGTAGGTTTCATCGCAGATAAATGAGCCGAAAGAGTGTTTCCACTCCACGAGCGGTCGAGCATGAGAGTGAAACGAGCAAGAAGTGTGTTGCTAAGGGGTGGAGGAGCCGGCAGCAGCGGGCACTGCGGTGAGCGTGCTGCGGGTGAGAAAAAGATTGACGTCAGCAGACGCGCCTGCGATGGAAGCGTGCGAGGGGAACCTGACGTCAACCCACAGCAGCCGCGTGACCTACTTGGCACCGCTCTGACACTTGCGGCGAGGGGAGCGCGTTGCGGGGCGTTCGTACGGTCGCATGTAGTTCGTATGGCGTTACACACATGAGTCTAAGAGCTGCTTCGCATCTGAAAAATTACAACAAAGTCACATTCCATCCGCATACTTCGCGTAACGTCAATTTCGAAGGTGCGTAGGATCTGTCGAATTTTTTCACGGTTGTTGTTCTACCACCTTCAAGTCCTGTCACCCTTTATTGTACCATGTATATGCGCTGCTTTCTGCCATGAAGCCAAGCCAGCAAGCTTAAATTTATTCTCTCTTAAAGTGCATATATGTTATTGCGAGAAAGCGTTAGTTACCTAAACAATTCTTCACTACCAATGTATCTACAGAATAGGAATAATTAAAGAAAATCAGTTTTAAACATAAGACAATGCTTCTCTTTTTTGTTGCTTTATGTTGCATTGTTTGACGAGATATTGGAAAAAGAAAATATCTAGCTGGCACATTTATGACAGCACATATACGAAAGCAGGATTTTGTTTTGACATCAGGCACGTATATGGCAGCAGGTATGTTTATGACAGCACGTACAGGTATGAAAGCAGGCGTGTGTACGTACGGTAGTAGCTGCAGAACTGTGTGGAATGCTTTACACATTGACGTTGAATAACGCTTGGTAGATAGGCACCGCCGCGGTGGTCTAGTGGCTAAGGTACTCGGCCACTGACCCACAGGTCGCGGGTTCGAATCCCGGCTGCGGTGGCTGCATTCCCGATGTAGGCGGAAACGTTGTAGGCCCGTGTACTCAGATTTGGGTGCACGTTAAAGAACCGCAGGTGGTCGAAATTTCCGGAGCCCTCCACTACGGCGTCTCTCATAATCATATGGTGCTTTTGGGACGTTAAACCCAACATATCAATCAATCAACGTTTGGTAGATAGCAACTGTGTCCCATATGAACCCTGCTTAACTCAATCAAAATAGTAGAACATGTCGTAATTGCTCTCTACACCTGAAAAAATAAATTTTCCTCGATTGCATGCTTTCCTAATACATTGTAATTACATGTATGCCACCACTTCAGCTCAAGACGAAGTCCAGTAACCTGTTATAATTGAAAAATGGAATTGAAAGTTCAAGAAGACTGTATGTTTCCTATCTCTGCTGTTCTCATTATAAAGATAGAAAGAAATAAAAGAATACAGAGAGGGAAAGCTAGAGAGAAAGGAAAGGAAGATAGGAAGAGCAAGCAAGAGAAATAAATGTATGGAGCGAGAAATAAAAAAATAAATGTAGACAGAGACGAAAAACAACACAGAAGAAGAGATTGACGACAGATGAAGGGAAAAAACGAAGACGAAAGAAAAAAAAGCAAATGAGGCCACCGAGCTTTGTCCTTCTCTCAGGTTTGGAACCAGTCGCGCGAAGGTGACAACATTCTTTGCGATGCCTGCGGTACCAAGGAGACTTTGCAGCATATCGTCTGTGACTGTCCTCGGTACGCTGAGCAGAGACAATCTCTCTCATTCGCTCATTCGCTCTCGTTCGTCTTGAGAACAGAACGATGAGATAGAAACAATTCTCCGATATCAACCTGTAAAGGCACCGAGAATTCAAGCGAACAAGGCATTGCCGAAAATTCCTAAGGACGGTAGACTTGCAAGAACAGCTGAAGATTATGATGTCGCATACCGCACAAGACTGCCGCTTTGCACTGTGTTGTCATGTGTGTGCGTGTGTGTTCCCCCTCTCGTTCTTTACCCTTCTTTCAACATCCCCCATCCCTTCCACCTTTGCAGGGTAGCATACCGGTTTCGACAAGCTGTTTAGCATCCCTGCCGTTTCTCTCACTCGTTTTCTTTCAGTTTTCCTTCATCGTAAAGTGATACCAAAAACGGATACTTTATAGGAACACATCAGATGACGCTACTGACAACCGGAAGCGTATTTGCAAACAACACCCCCCCCCCCCTAAATACAATAAGAGTACGTCATCGATCAAAACTATGAATTCTAATACGTTATACGAAGGAAATAATAAAAGAGAAACCATAAGTAAAGTTCCAGTTGCCAGTATCACCTAGTTCCATGTTCTTCTGAAGTTGCCAGTTTTAGCAGTGCTTCACCATCGTCAACATATAAGAATACGCTCCGCCGGAAATCACTCCAAGATGTTTCTTTCCTCTTTCTCTCTACCTACTACGTCATACAAAAACACTTAAAAAAACTGCAGTAGGCAGACTTTGTGAAGATGCAATGCCTAATTGGAGGAACAAAACAAGTCCTCCCGGAGAAAGGCGCTCGGAGAAAGAAAACAGATCCGGAAGGAGATCGTAAACAAACACGCGTCAACAGACGATGACGGCCATGATTGTGTGAACAAAATGACAGAGATAGAAAGGTTCTCTACTCCGAGAAAGAAACGAATGAACGAACGAAAGAAAAAAAGACAGCGAGAGACGCGCAAAGAAGTGTGCCATCATAAAATAGCGGCACGACCAGGTGTGCAAAAGAAAACGCGAACCGATTCTCGAACCCGTTCTTCCCTCGCGTATTTTTTACCTGTTTCTGAAAGCTATCTGCCTTCGTGTCTTTTTTACCTATTTACCGCTAAGCAAATAGGGGAAAACATTCAAGGTGAAAAGAGATGGAAAGGAAAATAAAAAAAAGAAAGACTGGCGACCACAGCTTGGCCTGCTTTCGACAAGATGTCCTTTCTGATCACGTGGTTCATTCAGCACGAGCGCGAACTTGTAGATATTGCTTCGATATAAATGAAAAAAACAGTGTCATAGCGGAAGACATAGCAATTATTCCGACGTTTCTGACCGGTGACATGTCGCTTGAGTAAAGCCGGTTCCTGATCGAAACATTGGAGCAATTCTAATGTCATTTTTTTCGCCACTGTGTAATCATTCAACAAATGCAAGATCCGTAACATGGCATTTAAAAGAAGACTGAATCAACCAACCTGACTAATAAATCTTATTTGGGATACCTAATGCGGGATTGGTTGATATCTCAACTCCAAAAAAGGAGTAAGAATATCGGGTTCTGATTTTAGTGCTATGCGTGATCACCGGCATTTTTTTATTCATTAGTCTGTTTTGTATCTCTCGTAAACCGGCAACGCATTCGTCACGCAAATGTGGTTTGTCTGGCAGTTTCTAGTCTCTTGTGCTCCTCTTTTAATGTAAGCCAGCAACATACAGCTCTTAACTCCACTTTCGTTTTTTCTAATGGAGGGGGCTAAAAGTGGGATTACAAGTATTCAGTTGATGCATAGAAATAAGGTATTTTAAAAAAATGAGAAAATGTTGTGCAGCAGCAATCCATCTGTGTCACTTAGTGAAACTATGATGAGATAAATGAAATACACATGTAAGGTAGGACATCTCACAACCTAAACTAACGTGATACGATAAACAACAATAATTTGGTCTCATTGGTGTGAGCGTAAATTAGAAAACCTAAGACCACTTTAGCACAGTGCATGTACATCCCAAGAACCTTCATAACTCAAAATGTGAACCCTGAGCAACTAATTTTATCAGAACGTTCTCCTGGACTTCAACATTGACATAATTATAGCTTAAGTGCGTTGTGTTGTTTGAATCATTGAACGTATGCCTACATAGCAATGATATTCTTTCAAATTTATGCAAGGAAATGATATTGATCGCCCATGTTGAAGTAAAAATGGGACATAGATGCACAATCACCCTTTATGAAAATTCACAAAGTCTACAATTGTACATGGCAGCATCGGAATGATTCAGACAGTGTACTGTGGACACCTCTCGAAAGAACAAAAAATCTGAAGTGATTTCTTATGGTAAAAAGGACGCATCACGACATGCGTGGTCGAGTTGCAGTGCTCTGGAACGACAGCCCAGTAATCTTGCTCACTGTCTGCTACACCGCTATAAGAGAGTAGTCTCTGTAGGGCAACGCTGTGCAGTATGTGGTAGTCTTTGGCTGCAGGTAGCTTAAGCAGAGACACATTCATGCGTGCCGCACCACCTGTTACAGAATGAGATAACTTCACTTGATTATCGGTAAACAAGACCCAAAATATATAAGGTTGCTGCCCGATAACTGTTTTTTGCTTATCCCCAAGATATAAACCACCGTGATGACGAATACTATTCTGAAGCACATCATATATCAGCCTGTGGGATTCCATAGAAACTGTGTTGTTCATGCATCTACACTTTCTTTTCTGGGCGAATATATTCAGGGCGTAGCCTTCCACGGCGAAAGTTATGTCTGTTGCTGCACGCTGGAATAATCGAACACGTTCACCTTTCTTACTAAGGAGCTGTCGGCGGTGTCCTGTATTACTATGTTGCATTGGTGCAGTGTAAGGCAGCCAACCGGATGTCTTTCTGGTTAACCTCCCCATCTTTCTCCCTTTTGTTGCTCGCTTCCTTCCTTCCTTCCAGCGTATGGAACAGACTAGCGTGCATATATATCAGTGAATTCGCGTGGGAGCAGGTAATGTTGAATAGGAGGATGAATTATTCATGTTTGCACAGCCTCCTGTAGTTCGCGTGTACATTCGCTTCGTGGACCGCTATGTAGAGGACGCTGTCGCCATTGCAAACAGAAGCGGCGCTGCTCACTACCGTAAACAAACAAAGAGCGCCTGATAAAAGACGTGTGAAGAAAACACGAGCCCTTCTACGCATAGAAAGGTTTCGAAGATGTGGATAAACATTAAAACTGCGGCATTCCAGTCTGAAAGGGAGAGGCTTCCCGGTTTTTTCGTTGAAGAACGCTTACAGTGTGTTTAATTGCAGTATCGGGAGGTCCATCAGCATTAGTTTAGATAATTGACTAAGGTTTCTAACAGAACACAAGAGGGCTAGTAAGTACGAAACTTGCGCTTCCTGTACATCACAATGGAGTGAAATGTGTGGCTGCACTTAGTGGCATTGTGCTGAGCATGGCAAGTAACGCATGTAAGGAAGTTACCATAATGTGATTCTATTGCATTATACTATGTATAACGCAATACGTTTCGATGGCAACTAAAGTGACCATGGTTGTGTTAGGATCAAGGACGCGGGTGCAATGGTCTGATGGAGGGGCACAAAAAAAGCATGAAAAAATTGTTTTCCAGCTGTTGTCGTTGTTGTTGTTGTTGTTGTTGTTGTTTTTGTTGTTGTTGTTTCTTTTTTTCCTTGTTCTTCCTCTTCTTCCTAATACGTTTCTGGCTGCACGCTATAAGAACAGCTATATAGGCAACCTAATATTGTATACCTTCAAGTTGAGCAATATTATGGAAGTTCAGCTATGAAAAAGTGCGTAATCGAAGTAGTGACGGGGGGGGGGGGGGGTGCTGCGATCGTTAGAAGCGATCGGACGTGTATGTGCAACGACGCTCCGTCTTTTGTGCCTTTAAATGTAGTATTCCACCTCTTGGACCATAGTGGCAGCTACATAAGTACACCTGGCGCCCATCCACAAGGTACGTCACCCCTTACATGCTATTGTCTCAGCACCACGACCATCGTCTCACGCAGCAGACCTGGACCTAGTGTGCAGTCGAGGTCGGCCGGCGCCGCTGCGGCACGGCGCGTCCGTGCTGCGTTCAAGACACCGTCCTGATGCCGACTGATCCGGCCGTGTCTCAAGGACCACGATTGCAGTGCACGAGCTGCGATGAAGTTATGTCCAGTGCTGACAGCATGGAACACAGTTAGACAACCCTGCAACGGAATTGGGCCGAAAGACCGAACGATGCTACTGACGATATACCACCAGCACGTGAGGTTGCGTAGGGAGTAGCGTCTGATGTTGTGTCCTAACAACCCCACCAAATGCACAACGTGGCAATGGAAGGTATTCTCCCGGGGCACCTACAGATCCTTTCTACAAGGTAGTCATCAAGCCACGTTACAGCTTCGATATGTCCGCATTACCCATTCGTGCCATTCGAGCAGCTATGGACGCTTGCCTTAACACATCAGGGTTTCAAGGATTTGCTCTGCACAAACCTGAAAATACTATTTTTTGTGGGTACATTGTCTGTAGTTAGTTGAGAAGCTCAAGATTCTTCAGGAGATACGCACGTCGAAGACGCCGTCCTTCCAGTGTAAGCGTATTTGGCATCTGGCACTGATTTAAGACGCTACGTTGTCTACGGCGTTGACGGCAATGAAGAACCGGAAAATCTGCGGTGGGAACTCTCCTGTAGCACGCCTAAAGTTATTGCCGCCCGTTATTTGGGTAGCGCCCGCACATGCCTCGTCACTTTACAAGGTCCTGCTACTCCATCAGACCATCTGTTCTATTATGGATGCGTGTTGCGCCCAAGGCCGTTCAAGCCTCCTGTCATATCCGCTACCCATACATACATGAAACAAAGTGACGCTTTCAGCTCACAGTCTCTACATTCTATACATGTATTGCAATATGTTCTCTCTTCCAGTTGTGCTGTTCTTAACTGCAATCTTGTTTTTGTGCAGCAATTCCTAATTGGAAATGGCAATGGGAACGCCCCACGTGGTGGCTTTGAGTATTTTATTATTCGTTACACAACAAGAACAAGTGCTGAACCACAGGATACAATCAGTTGTTCACTGAATGGTTAAAAAATAAAAGAACGAGAAAAAAATGAATAAAAATGAAAGGAACAAGGAAAACTAAATCTCTCGTACAACTCTGTGCAAACGTTATACTACACGGAGCCAAAACTAACGCTGAAGCTACCACTATATAACGCCTCACATGTAGGAGTTGTGACGAGACGTTCACCGCCTTTTAATCGCTTGTTTGTCGAGTCATGAACCTCAGGAGAAAGAAAACGTTACTAGCACGTGCGCTGCAGTTGTCGTTCAGGCGGACAATATCCTTATCCCACAAGCGCGATAAGACTTGGGATACGATGCTTTGAAAAGTTGGCCCATATTGCTGGTGTAGTGATGTGCGACATACAATAGTAAATGAACCGAAGATAAATACAGACATTATTGGAAGTATTTACCAATAATGTGGTAATTATGATGCAAATAAACAAAAGTTAAGGTGCATGAAAAAACTTTCTTCTGGCAGGCACCGAACCTGTTAAGTCAGGTACGAGCATACCTGACTTTTTTGATAACCTATCGAGTTACGCGTAACCGTTTGCGGTCGTAATAGGTTTTGGTGGGGTAAGAAAAACGCCCTGCGAGCGAGTTGATAATGCTTTGCAACTTCATTAAATTGTTGCTGGAATCAACTGATTTTGTTATAGCCTGCCGTTCATTTATGTCAAGAAGTTTACCAATGCTGCAAAATAATGACGCCCATGTATCAAAAAGCTGAAGCCATTTCCAGAGCGCATGGAACACTGTTGTCGTGCATATTACCCAGTAGCACAACACGATGACAGTGCTATGTCGAGTGCTAGTGAATTAACTACGTTGTAAAACTAGCAAGTACGTTTTAGAACAAGTACGTTTTAAAACCTCTTAGGCGCGACTTATAATTAAGTGCCTAATGATTGATATTTTGATTGATATGTAGGGTTTAACGTTCCAAAACCACCATATTATTATGAGAGACGCCGTAGTGGAGGGCTCCAGAAATTTCGACCACCTCGGGTTCTTTAACGTGCACCCAAATCTGAGCACACGAGCCTACAACATTCCCGCCTCCATCGGAAATGCAGCCGTCGCAGCCGACGATTGAGTGCCTGTAAATGCATAAAGTTTACACAACGTTAGTCCAATACTCTCAATATTCGAAGGTACTAGGTTTGCCGAGCCATGCTGCTGCTCTTCGCAAACAGAAGAACTCGCCCAAAAAACTGTTATTCCCTCGAACTAATCGGCAATGCAACAACTTTCTCGAGGTACTCCCACAAAGAAGTTCTGCCACAAGTGATTAGCATCACTGAAAGATGCTACCAAAGTAGGCATCCACAAACTTTTCATAGGACAACTTCACATATTGGTATCAGTGGCAACGAAGAAGCAGACGGCCTGGACAAGCAAGCACTTTTCACACAAGCGACAATTAGAGCTCCTGTGAACTAGCAGGTGCCAAAACAAACAAATCGATGTCGTTTCCGCTGTCTATGAAATTAGCCCCATCATTGCTGTGTCACAAGAGGCTTTAGTCGAGTCGAGTCAGCTCTGCTATAAATAATAAGAACAGTATCGGCATACACTCCTGTTTAATCAAGCGCCGCGCCAGGTCAAACCAATGAAGATGCGCCTCCTTCCACGAGCAAGTCCGTGCTCACGGGCACTTGCAGCCAGTATTCGACAAAAACAACTGAAAATAAATGTCGTTCGTAATGTTTAAGCCTCACTTCTTGCCAGTGAACTGTATGCTGTTTCAAACACTCCTGCATGGTTATTTAAAGTCCGAGAAGCTCCACCCCCGTTGTGCACTCAGTGGAATGAAGTCACGGATATTCAGCACTATACCTTGTCGTGCAAGCGTTTTTGCTGTGAAAGTGATACATTAATGAGCATTTTGAAGTAAGGCGTGTCCTCCACGGATGCTGTGAAGACATAGTTTCCGGCAGGTGTGCGGTTGACGCGAAATGAAGCGACTAGCACGTTTTCTCTGAGAGAGAGAGAGGGTTAAGTGATGTTT
Organism: Rhipicephalus microplus; assembly: GCF_043290135.1. Lineage (NCBI taxonomy): Eukaryota > Metazoa > Arthropoda > Arachnida > Ixodida > Ixodidae > Rhipicephalus > Rhipicephalus microplus. Next base: position 217,623,288 of record NC_134700.1, read on the forward strand.
GTTGAGCCGAACTTACACATGGAAAGAGTAGATCGTTCAGGTGGTGCAACTGCGGGCAATGTCTGCCTGACTGGCCCCGGCTGTGGCAACATCACCAACACCACCACACCGCCACTGCCACCACTCTCAATATTTCGTCACAGCAGAAATACTGCTATAATACGCGAATTTGTCCACTTTTCAATATATATTGTGAATTTGTAGTAAAGATCGACCTATCTTGATGTCAGTGCTGCTCTGTAGTTGCATAAATATATCTAATTCCCAAGCTAGAAATAATGAATGCTTCTGTTTCCTGTTATGTTCTTTTCTAGCGAACAAAACTTATACTTTTGACAGTGCTTCCAGAAAGCTGCACGTCGAACGACTCCTGGAACCCGGTAGTGCCTCAAGCAAACTGCTCATATATGCAGCAGTTCACAGTACAATGAAGTTATATATGACGACAAGTTTATTACGCAGCACGTTCAATTCATCCAAAGGTTCATGTATCCTGCTGTTTTTTAGTCGCCGCAACTATCTAAATATAACGATGCGCGAAGAATGTAGGGAAGGACGTTTCAGCTATACCAACGTGAATCCTGGGGAGGAACGAAACATGCAGTGGCTGTTGTTGTCCCCCACAGCAAAATCGCTGCCAATGGGTCACGAGAGACGTAACAAGGAAAGGGCGGAGAAGGGTAGGCCCGGGGTTAACTGGCTAGTAACCAGGACTCTGAGAAACAAGCATCTAAGCAATTATATTGGTAAATCAGCAGAGCTTTCGCCAGTCGGAACTTAGGTCTCCCGTGTGGGGACGTCAAGGCCTTGCCTTACCGCCGCCTCTCGGGCCTGCTGGACGGCTTAGAGTTGGTCGCCGAGACACGGCTGCACAAGGCGGTGGCCCACTCGCCGCATTGTTTTGAGGGAGATCTTTTTTTGTTGTTGTTTTTGGTGAGTCACTAGTGGCGACAAGCCTGAAACCGGGCCTTTAGAGAAGAGCGTTTCAGCTCCGTTATACAACCGAAAAAATGTGTCATAATCGAGCAGGTTTGGTCGGAATGCAGCTTCCCCTCATGTGCTTCTACTCGTTGTTCCCTACATGCTCGGTTTCACTTTCTTGCAGCATATATAAAAGTGTGTCTTAGCTACACTCACGTCGTAGGCTATATGTTGGAGTTACCATTGCCTTCTTCATTTGTGGGATACTGGTGGCGAATAAGACACCATCACTCCGCAGATATGTCTCAAAAGTCTTGTTCAAATGAATAATTTCACCGTATAGGGATCCGAGATTGTGTCTCTAGTTTTCGATAAGAAACCTGAGGCCCTTGGTGAATTTTGTCGAAGATTCGGCCATGGCTCCTCAGCCGAACATAATCTTTCAGGAAGTAGCCCTGAACCTTCAGCCTATGGCATGCGTAGTATGAACTGGTAATAAGTAGTGCTATTTACCCAATTTTTTTGTCACATACGAGTTTACGATGAACGCTAATGACGACACGTCTCACCCACAATCCGAGACTATGTTGCTTCGCTCTAAAACACTTTATGTACGCAAATAAGTACAAAGCACCAAAATATAAGCAGCCCTGTCCTATAAACTCAATTTATTGGATCTTGCCTATATAACTGCTACTCAGCAGTGCCCACGTTTCTGGCATGATTTTCATATTGCTTGCATAAGTATTGTCCCGGCTATAAAACACGACTAGCTATACTAAAGCCCTATATAACCCCGTTGCTACATCGCAGTATGTAACGAAGCAATGTACCACTGTTTCGAAGAACAATATGCCAGTGAGCGCAGAAGACAATTAAAGCACATTTGTCTTGCACACAGCAGGCACGCCGAGGCGTGCACCCGGAAGCAAGTGCAACAGTAATTACCTTCTCAATGCAACGAATAAAGTTAAGCAAAGCACACGAAATGTTGGAATAACATCGCGAAAAGATTAAAAAACGCTAGAGTGATAGCCCTCGCCGGTTCAAACTGAAGAGGCAATTAAAGCTCATCGAGGCATTCGGGGCAAAGCCAGCAAGATTACTTTATTATTATGCGAGTTGAAAGTGTCTGCGCAGTAGAGAGCGAAACAGGGATAGAAAGAAAATGGAGGTGTTGGATAAGCTACGGAATATTTCTTTTTTATGTCCATCACGAAAGAAAATTTATAGCTGAGAATATGCACTTATTACACCCGATTCGCCCACTTCGCGGCTCTTGAAGAGCACTGTGGCTTTTCCTCTCTATTTTTGTTTCCGTGTCCATACTTTCGCTTGCAATCCCATTAAATCGGCGGTTTTCACCGTACTAAAACACATCATGCCTGTATGGGCTGTGCATGTGTGATACGGTTTTTTTAGAGGCGAAGCTCCTTATAGCGGCACCCGTTCGTCCCGCATCCTGTCGTAGAATGTAACCAGTCTTACGCTTTGACCTGCAAGGTGGTGCCGGTGGGAAATTTTTGACCTCCAAGGTCGTTCCGGTGAGAGATTTCTTCTGTGCGTTGTTGAACAATAAAAGATAGTGCTCAATGCACATGTTAATGGCTGCTAAGGGGGAATGAGAGACAGGAGCATTTGGCCTTTAGGTAACGCGCACGCTGCGATCCCCATTAGCAGCTATTGGCATGTACATTGAGCACGATCTGACAAGAAAGGGTTGCTACGTTATACTCGCTGGGTTTAACCTCCTTGGTTTTAGAAAGGTTTAGCGAGCGTTGGGCCGCATAGACATGAGTACAGTGAACTAGTATATACCATGAACTCGAGGTGGTTAAAGGTGGGAAGTAAACCCGAAGCGCAAGCCGTAAGAAAGTGTGCATGTGCCACCTCCCGTTTAGTCCTTGAAATGTCCGCTGGATGGCGGTGCTTCTATATGGAGAATGTATGATGAAAAGATGCGAGATGGTGGTACTTGGAGCGCTGAATAGATGGACGAACGGACACACAGACAGATGCTTAGATGGACGCATGAACGGACGCAGGCGCGGATGCATGGACGAACGCAGGGACGGACGCACGAATAGACACACGCACGGACGGGTGGATGGACGCGTGGATGGTCACACAGGCGTACGCATGGACTAACGGAAGCAAGAACGAATGGGCGGACGAATGCTTCGCCCCACTCCCCATCATTCACTCCGTGGATATGCTGCCATTTTTTTTTCAGGTGGCTGTTTCCAACAGCCGTTTTTCACTTGACCCCGGGTGAGTAGGTGATAAACTTAATTCAGAACAACTGCAAGTAATAGTTTGAATAACACCCCATGGGCGCACCAAGATTCGAGAACTGTCTTCCTGTAAAAGTTCCATGAGGGGTTTATTTTCATGTTTTTTTTTGTTTGTTTCAAAATTGGCTATAGGAAAGATACAAATAGAACACACGTTTTGTCCTTGTCCTCACCACGTTGAATATGACAACACATTTTCCCCGGCATCAAATTTATTCGCTTTTTTATTTCCTTCGTCCTCCTTGATGCTGTATCCCTTGCGACGATACGCTTATAGCCATCGAGGCAATGACGACATCGCGGTTGCTGCAACGACCTCGTTTGTTTTCGGGCGAATGCAGCGTGATGATTGCCTGTGGGTATACAGAACGTCGTTCTTGTCTGCGATGTATACAAGGTGTCCCAAACTGTTTGCCTTGTCTCGGAGCTTGGGAGCGTCTTTTTCGGGTCGGTTAGACAAGCAATCAATCACGGCAGTGCTGTCGTAATGAGCAATCATGATAGAATCTTTTTTTGTAAACGCGCATGTAGACGTGGCTTTCTTCATGTTCAGTTTTCACTTTTGTCTTTTACGTGTCTTTTTTCCTGCCTTGGCTTCCGGGAGAAAAACAACCTACTTACGAAGTTTTCTTTTTGTGGTTATTAGCTTTTCCTGTTCTTGGAATGCGATAAATGTAGGTGTCGTCTCAGGAGACAAGCAATGCTCCTTTCTGTCTGCAATCAAAATGGCGATGCACCTAGGGACATGATAGCATTTGGTAACAACCGAGAACAAGACGCTGTTGACTGGCTCATGAAAAGAATTGTTGCTCATCATTAGAAATTTAGTTAGTTATGTTGGGTTTTGTGGCGCAAGAGCAACTAAGGCTATGCTGCGCCAGACTCATGGTGAGAATACTTACAGCAAACAGGGCTATGACAATGACTCTGAAATGTCTTAACGGCGATGACATAGGAATATGATGAGCGGTGAAGCGTGGCTGTATAAAGGCCTAAAAGGATTGGCTCCGTAAACGCGTGAAGTATATATCTCTTCTAAGATTATGTGTGTGATGCTCGGGGTGGTCAATGTGTATGGTTGGTGCATGAGGTTATGTTAAACCGTAACGGCTTTTAAATTGCACTAATACCATACCCGTGTCCTTATACCTAAGGGCAGGGAGGCAAGTGCCTCGTTGTAAATTCGAGCTGCAGCAGAGGCCTCTCCGAAGAGGCTGTACTACGAGTCACATCAGTCAAGTTTTGCCATGTCTAGCGGTAGCATAGTTTATTGTAGTTAGACCTTGTTCAGAAGTTGTGCTTCATTTAAAAAGCTGATCACATCAGCTATAGGTATTAGGGCGTCATCGCCCAAGCGTAGCATTGGATGAAAGGGAATATTTAACCTGTAAAACATACGGAAATGTTTTTCTCTTAATGTTTCCATATGTGGGCAAGCTATTAGAATGTGCATTACAGTTAGTTGCTCCTGACACTTATCGCATGTTGGGGCTTCTTCGCCTGCCAATAGGTAATTATGTGTGATGTGCGTGTGACCTATTCGTAGTCGACATATAACTACTTCGATAAAACGCGCTTGATGAAGACAGGTTTTCCATTCACCAAGAACAGGTTTAATTAGGTGAAGTTTGTTGTTTTGTTGTAATTTTCATTCCTGCTGCCAGTGAAAGTTGGTGGCCCGGCGAACAGCTTGAATCCCATCTCTGGCAGGTATGTTGGTTTTTGACTCGCGAATCTCTTTTGCTGTTGCAGCTAGTAGGTCTGCCCTTTCATTGCCTGGGATCCCGACATGACTCGGGACCCAACAGACCATCATTAGAAAGACTTTCTATTACCAAACATATCACAAGCAGCATTACCAAATCAGAGGCATTACCAACTCCAAAGTCCTAATTTTATTTCTCTGTTACGTTCCACAGTTAGAGCAAAATAATGACGGCAATGACACCGTATATCTTAAATTTGGAATACTCTGTAGTGTTTTATATGGAGGACGTGCTAGACAAAGTTATATCCGTGTTTGAAGGAGAACTATTATCTTTCAAAGTGCACAAGGCTGTGGCCTTGTTAACTATATATATATATATATATATATATATATATATATATATATATATATATATATATATATAAAGGTACGAAATTTCATTATACGCACGTCGTACCGGCGTGTACGGTGGCAGCACTGATGACGATGAATGCGTTGCCATTTAAATTAGGCATGGTCCATACAAAATTGTGTTCCGGTTAACGCATACGAGGGTATGGCACGCAGTGTAAATGGTGTTTCGTTCACTTCCCTTTGAGTGGCATTAGTGATTTTTCTGCATATATTTACGAAATTTTAATGGTGGAAAGTGTTCGCGAATTTTCAAGGGAGCATTTACGATGCGTACTGCACAAAACTTCAACCAGCCCTGGACTTATAGGCACCGCACCAAAATAAAAATATTTGTGTTACGACAATAGAAACAAAAAGTGGTACCTGAACGTAATCACCTTGCCTAAAGTGAAATCGTGGGAAACGCATAAAACTTTAAAAAAGGCGAACTTAAAACATTGTAAAGCCATTTACAATCTGGACGTTCAAGTACCACTTCATTATACACTGGGAGTAACGAACCGAAACAGTAAGTACTCAAATCATCGCCGATAATTCACTTAGTGCAGCAGCCAGAAATAAAAATTGTTTAAAGCAAATGAACGAACAAACAGTAATTTAACGAGTGCTACCTAACTTGAGAAGGAATCGGTCCTTCTAGACGGCAGTGTGAGTGGCGTGCTTGCAAGAAGCAAAGTATGCCCTGCCGCAATGGTGCAGTGGCTTACGTACTCAGCTACTAACCCGCAGGTCACCGGATCGAATCCCAGCTGCGGCGGCTGCATTTCTGATGGAGGCGGAAATGTTGTAAGCCCATGTGCTCAGATTTGAGTGCAGGTTAAAGAACCCCAGGTCAAACCACAGGTGGTCGTTAAAGAACCCCAGGTGGTCGAAATTTCTGGAGCCCTCCACTATGGCGTCTCTCATAATCATGTGGTGGCTTTGAGACGTTAAACTCCACATATAGATCAATCAATCGAAAGCAAAGTATCAAGATATGTAGGAAGCAATGAGAACTTTGAAAGGCCGTTCAAGTGCAGATAACTTCAATGAAATAATTACCGAGAAGCGAATTCGGAGAAATTATTGATGCCGGGAGTGCTGCCTTTCGCCGAAAGAACGTTTCCTCGCCGCATTAGTTTTGCGAACGAAATTATGAACACTTCACGCTTTTGATATGCTCGTTTTTTGTCTAAAACTTTTTTCTTGAGACGATGTGGAGTCAAGTCTTTATGATTGGTGTGTATTTGAACTGTGCTCACATGTGTTGGTATTTATATATAATTAAGATACCGACCTACACTAAGTATAATGGCGGGAACATCAAATGCCTCATCAGACGTGTAATTTGTGTTTTGGCCTACCGTGTCGGTGGCGTCAGGCATTAGACACCACGAGGTGACGTCACCATTTGGCGTCACAGATCACCGAAAGTTGTGACTTAAAAGGAAGGTGTCATTGTGTGACGTAACAGCACATGATGACGCCATTATGTCGTATCGCAACTTCATTAAAGCTGACCCAATCACAGAGGCATTGCAAAACCAGGTGAGGTCCCTCCGATCTTGGAGGCACTGGAGATTCATGCCAGATGCAGAAAGACCTTTGGAGGTTGTCGGGCCATTGCAAATACATTAGCTAAGGGGGAAAAAAGGTCTTTCTAGCCTTCCAGTCGTCTTAGGAGAATTCGTGAGGGACCCGGTAAGTTTCTCAGTGGTTCGTATATATCATTGCTGTGAGAAACACTTATAACTTCGCGTCAATAATCAGGAACGAATCGTTCGACGCCATTGTACTGACGGTGTCCCAGACATAATAGTTTACGGAAAGGAACACCGAAGCACTCGTAAGGGAAAAAGGACAGAGAAGAAAAGCAGGGTTGTTATAAACCATTGTGTTACCCTGCACTGAAGAAATAGGTGCTTGGAGCTCAAAACAAGTACACAGAAAAAAAACTGGCTCCATATCTGCATGTTACACTGCAAATGTTGTCGAAATACGATAGTCTTGCGTCTGGAGATAGTGAACAAGACGTTTATTTGATGATCTGCGCAAGAAAATTGGTGAATAATATTCTGGAGGCGCTGCGTTAGAGTGCTTCGAGCGTGCGGCGGAGGCGAAGGAGCGCATCAAGTCACGTCATGCGTGAGACATGAGTGCTATCTGGCAGTCATCTTGGAAAACGAAGCGCTCACGCCCTGCGCGCCCATCTCGAAGGTGATAAGATGCAGAACGCATGGCGACTGGTAGGTGCCACCACCTTGTTGTCTTAGCAAAGCGTTGGAAACACTTGCTTTTTCGTGCAAGCGTTGCAAGGTCAGCGCAACGTGATAAACGCTACGGTCCTTAGAAGTACTTATGTATGCATTTTCTAGTGAGAGACACACATACAGGATATTTACGTGTTGTTATGGTGCCTCAGATATGTGCAATATTTGCTTTTTAATTGACAATTGGACAAGTATAAACGCTGATTCTTGAGCAATATTGGTGGGCGCTGCGGATAGGGTCGGCCGTTTCGAGTATTATTTGGCGACTTTGGTGCAGTTTAGGGTACCGTTAAGGGTGGACGAACAGACAAATGTACATACAGACAGACCAAAATTTTTACGTTTAAGGTCTCCAAGACAGACTATCGTCTTCAAAAAGTAGATCTGAGGGGAGGTGTTGGTAAAACGCAGGAACATGCCAAACGATCGTCACCTCATTCCGCATGACCTGGCTCCAAGCTTGATCCACCAGCAGTAAGTATTTTAGTACAAATTGTGCCCAAGTTTAGGGTAGTAAACCGGTTATCCTGGACAGGTTAGCCAACTTGCTTATTCTTCCCTATTATTTCATTTCTCATCATGTTAATCTTTTTAGATCAGTATGAATGTCACTCTTTTGTGTCTGAATGGTGTGGATAGGTGCTTTAATAAAAGTAACACCTAGGATAAGTTAATGTGACAACGCTTCTTGATATATGCGAGTTAAAATTGAAAAAAAGAACTGTTTCCAGCCACAACATTTATTGCTTTTATCCAGAACAATACACAACTACAAGATTTCATCGCTTAGCACACAGCTTAGCACACAGCAAGTTTCTTTGATGGTGATAAAAATAGGGTGAACCATATCAGAAAGACTTGGAACAGGTAAAACTACAATCATACACTGAAGAACATATACATATTGTTACGGGGAAGATTACGGGAAAGCTAGCGTCCACAGAGGAGTTCCAGAGCCGGGTTGTGTGAAGACCCCGCACCTTCCACCAAAAGATGTTAAGAGGAAGATTTATTCACCGACAGCTGGTCTTGCTAATGGCTTGAAGAGCGCACAGTCATGTAGGCCAACTGGGGAAGCTCGAGAAACCAACCCACAGCAACCACGTTGTCGTCTTCCTCCTTTTGGGTGCCATTTCAGCTGTGCCGGAGCGAAAGTTTCATACACGTATCAGTATAAAGGAAAAGCTCGATCTCGAATAAACATCACGCACCAATTCTACACAAAACTGTGCTATTAGTGAATTTATTGATAATTTGTCTGGCATTTAACGAGAACAATAGCTCGGTAACGCATTAACAAAGTGCACTGGCTTGTTATATCACTCAATTACAAAGCTGCTTTTAAAAAATGGCAGCATATCCACGAAGTGAATGATGGAGAGTGGGGCGAAGCATCCGTCCGTCCATTCGTTCTTGCTTGCGTCCGTCCATGCGTCCGTCTGTGTGACCGTCCGTGCGTCCATTAGCCCATCCGTGCGTGCGTCTGTTCGTGCGTCCGCACGGCCATCTGTGCGTCCGTCCCTGCGTTCGTCCACGCATCCGCCCCTGCATCCGTCCATGCGTCCATCCGTCGGTGCAGCCATCCGTGAGTCTGTCCATGCATCTGTCTGTGTGTCCGCTCGACCAGCTAGTCAGCACTCCAAGTACCACCATCTCGCATCTTTTCATCATATATTCCGCATATAGAAGCACCGCCTTCCAGCGGAAATTCCAAAGACTAAACGAGAGGTGGCACACGCACACTTTCTTACGGCTTGCGCTTCGTGTCTACTTCCCAGCTTTAGCCACCTCGAGTTCATGGTACATACTAGTTCACTGTATTCATGGCACTGCGGCCCAACGCTCGCAAAACCTTTCTAAAACCAAGGAGGTTATGCCCAGTGAGTATAACGTAGCAAGCCTTTCTTGTCAGATAGTGCTCAATGCACATGCCAATGGCTGCTAAGGAGGAATGAGAGACATGAGAATTCGGCTTTTAGCTGACACGCACGCTGTGAATTTTTTATTGTTCAACGATGCAAAGAAGAAATCTCTCACCGGCACCACCTTGGAGGTCAAAATGTAAGACTGGTTACACACTACGACCACTACTACGACTACGAGGAGGTGCTTCGCCCCTAAAAAACAACTACACGTAATGCTGCTGTACTTCCTTCACGCCTGGCACAGCTAATCTCGCATTCGCCTGGGGCAAATCGCTAATTAGTTCGTGACTTCGAGAACTTTCGAAACACTCGTGAGTGCCTACTTTACGCCCACACTGCATTGATGTAGTTGCGCTTAGAACGGGAATAGTTTGTTCTGCCTCGTGCACAAGACTTTTTGCAGATCCGCCGAAAGTCATTAGTGAAATTTTTCAACCGTTGCAACCTAGTTCAACGACCAGTTGAGACACCACCTTCTTTATGGAGGAGTGGCACTCAGGCAATAACGTGTATGATTATCTTACGAATTACAAACAGAGCTGCACCTACGCACCTTTGCTGTTCTAGGTGTCGGTGACTCTAACACTTCTCTTCGCATCCGCTGAGCGCTATGGGCTATTTTACGGATGTCTGAGTGCCACCATATTGGGTTGTTAACCTTTGTGTTTTGCGAGCTTAGGATCCAAACGAACTGCCTTACGGTAGGCGCATAAGCATGAAAATTGTTGTGTTGGTACACACGATGTTTCGTGGCATTATTAACTCATGACGCAGTATGCGAAAGAAAATCTCAGCGCCTCCACTGAATATCGTATGACGATTTATCATGAAAGCAGGGTCGACTTGATCGTCAGAGAGCACCGGTCTGACATGAATGCAGTTCTCGCGCACAGCAAAAACCACAAGAACTACGACGGACTTGACAGCACAAGATGACGGCGCCCATATGCTATACGGAAACTATTCTATCTTTTTGTTTTCCTTAGTATTTAGACGTGCCCCGACATGTTTGTCGAACTTGCTTGATTGTCACTGATTAGCTGTTGTTTTTGTTGCCTTTTAGTTTGTTTGTTTTGTTTTTTTTTTTTTTCATTTTACGACTACGGTAGGGTAAGGTGAAATGAGATATGGGGCGAAACGTGACATTTTGACTTTGGCGGCCTCTGTAGCTAATACAAAAAAATACCACCATATCCGCCGAGTAAGTGACGATGAGTGTGACGAAGCGTACATCTGTCCATCCGTGCGGCCGGATGGCCGCACGGATGGACGGAAGCACGAACGGACTGACGGACGCATGTCTTGCAAGAAAGAACTGCAGAAGTGGAAGTTTTTGACCTTCGCACTTGATCGCTCTTCGTCGTTCCTTTATTAGCTTACTTCTTTTGGACGATCACCTGAGGCTGAAGCTTCCATTCACAACCCTCTTGCGAAACGGATAGGTTGCCGTTAAACGGGATGCCATTGGCAAACCCCGTTCTCGCTCAAAGAGCCCGGCAGGTATGATAAGTAATTCGAGTGCAAAACACAGGCTTCGCCCAAACTGTCTTAACCCTTAGCATGTCTTGACTCACTACGGCATCACTTCATTCTTATTCCCCCTGAATCCCCGGTGGCCAGTCCTGCAAGACGTATAATGGACCGTCCAAGAGACGGCAGGCCATACCTTTAAGTCTATTTTGATGTGCCTAGTCATACAACGTCCATCTGAGATCAGAAATCGTTTGGTATTTTAAATGTAAAAACGTCTAGACGAACGATGTGTTTTTTTTCTGTCGCTGCGTGTCATGCGTGGTAAACAAATAGCCTCAATCTATGTACCATAGTCTTCAACATTTACTGCGCACTTCCATGTGATAAAGCTTTTGCGACCCCCCGTCTCAAGACTCAACTTAACGGGCAGTAAGGTCCACGAATCGTGATGTCGGAGCTGTATGGAGGGAGCACCTTTAATTTTTGTTATTCGGCATTTTGGCTCCCACCACCATGCTGAATGTTGCACGGACAAATCGGTGGCAGTGGTCACATTTCGCAAGAAACGCTTTCCAAAACTTGCGATATGGCTGGGTACGTTAGAGATAAGAACAACCGCACTATAGCCATACGCACTCAAACAAATGCATACGTTGTTGAAGGCTTCCTTTTTCTTGCTAGTGCTCGTTATATATTTTCTCATTTGTATTTCTTCTGGATTCTTCATTGCCCCAAGCAGGAATCTTCCTGGAACATTACAGGACGGGTGCAATAATAAAATTTGACAGCGCCGGCAAGTTAACTGGTGGTTTGACCTTATGGGGACGTTTGCCTGAAAGAGCAAAAAAGAGAATGATGAGCAACCCGAATACGCTCGCCCCTGCGACTGCCGCTCTGTGCGCTGCTATAGACACATCAGTGTGGCTCCCAGTGAATGAAAGTGTTTTTGTTGCCGCTGCCTTCTTGTCCTATCGCAGTGCTCTGGCTCACCAGGGGCCCTGAGCCCAAATAAATAAACGTCGACACTGCTTTAAAATGTTACTTAGATGCTGTGGATGTCACTTTTGAAACCGCATGGGGCTACACATGCACTTGTTCCGCGCTTATGCCATCAACAATACCATTGAAGCTGCCGCAATAATGAAAGAATAAAAATTATTAAGTAAAGTAGGTTTCACGAGTGGCCATTCTAGAGACCCATATCGAAAGGGCAATTAAGTGGTTGCGAAGAATGATGTCTGTGTCGTATTAAGTGAGATCGCTCAAATTCGTCAGGCGTACTGGGCGCCTAGGTGTAAGCGAGAACAAAATAGGGTATTTTAGTCACCCATAGCTGGCTCACGTTTCGTTTGCCCGTAACTAAGCCTCCTGTGTTTTAGTCGGCCATCTTCGTAGTCATTCCTCTCGAGTTTTCGATGGAGGCGAAATGGTATATAGGCCCGTGTATTGTGTGATCTTACCAGACGGTCGAAATTTCCGGAGCCCTTCATTACTGCATCTCTCATATTCAAATCGTGTTCTAAAGACATAAAACTATACACTGTATAGTTTTATGTATTTAGAATAAATTATACGAATAAAAAAATAATAAGAATAAATAAGTAATACTTATTTATTCTTATTACGAGAAGACAACTGCAGGCGCGGCTCAATCAACGGAGCATCCCAACATTGCAGGTTTGGTTCCTGCCAGCGCACTTGTGGTTTCATCTGCTTGACTTTCTTTCCACGCATATTTTAATTATATTTTAATCATTACTATTTTCAGATGCCCCTGGAGCACAGTCGTCGTCTTTCGACGGCTCGCAAGGCAATAAAAGCACTTTTGCGCTTTTTGAAGACTTTACGGGCCTATAGGTGAACACCTGTGGCATTTGTAAAGTGTCCTCTCTACATACTCTTCACTCCGTTCACTGCCCCTTTTCTTCTTTCTTTCCTGCAGCTACTGCGTATTGAGCACACTGAAAGAAGCAACATCCATTTGCACAAAACTTTTGCAGTTTGCCCACACACACAATTATGACCCTACGTTGATTTTCTGATTGCTTAACCAACTCAGTTATTTTCATCCAATAATACATTTCATACCATTACAATCTCTCGCTCTTTATTTTTTTTGCTGCGTATTATTTCACAGGTTTGCCCATGTTGAATTGGCCCAAAGTTAATTGATTGATATGCGAGGTTTCACGTTCCAAGATGACCATATGTATATGAAAGACGCCATAGTGGAGGGCTCCGGAAATTTCGATCACCAGATGTTCTTAAACGAGCACCCAAATCTGAGCACGTGGGCCTACAGCATTTTTGCCTCCATTGGAAATGCAACCGACACAGCCGGGATTCGACCCCGATTCGACCCCGGAATCGGCGGGTCAGCACTGCTGAGTACCTTACCCACTAGACTACCGCGGCGGGGCATCTTGGTCAAAAGATAGCTACTGCAGGGATTTAATCAAGCAAAACTTATTTTCACCAGCTTCGTCTACTTCGCGAACATCAATATGACAGTAAGTTGATTTTGTAATTGACTAATGAACTCGTATCAGTAACTTCGTCTAAGACAGCACAAACATGGCTATTTCTCTGACCAGTGCTGCCAAGTGCCTACCGCATTTGAACATTTAAAATTTTAGAAAGTGTACACCTTATCATATTGATTTTTTTTCTTTCTGTGTAACCTCTCTTTTCGGTCAACTTATACGCCGCTCACCCCTTTGCCAAGTACATGGTAGCCAACCGATCTCAGAACTGGCCAACCTCCCAGCCCAACAGATTCTTTCTCCTTTTCGGGCAGCTTTTCTGCGGCTCTTCTGTTGTGTAGCCTCAGTCAAATTGCGTCTGAAGCAGTGAGTGCACCCACCTGTAGCATACAGTAGTATCGTCTCAGTGTCCGGGAAACCTCGAAAGCACTATCAGGTGTGACAAGCGGGCAACGAGAACGCTATAGTTAAGCAGGTGCTTTGCCTCCCATGAAATCAATGACCTTCCACCCTGAATCCTCCTTGCAAACAGACTCTGACAATCCACATCAATGGGACAGGACCTTAGGTCATCATTGACGGCGTATCATCCGTTCGTATCATCCACACGTGTCATCATTGATGGCGTAACCTTCCGTTCTGCTTACTTGTTATTCGGTACGTGCGCATGTGGACGCATTCCCACCCCCGAACGATAAGGGACGGTATAAAAAAAAGGTTGCCGAGCCTTGCTACCTGCTTCTACGAGCTTCAGTTTCTGCTGGTAAGTGCATAATTGGCTGTCCCTCTCTTTTCGAATCGCACCAAGTGCCACAGTTTTTGTCAGCATCTACTGCATGAAATTGATTCTTTGTATATTGTCTTCTTAAGACGCATAGAATTGCTAGTTGTTTCCAGCGGAAGAACAATTAGGCATTGTTGTTGTTTTGGCAATAGGTGCGTCTTTTACTCAGTCACTAAAAAGCTCTATAGAGATAATCGTATTCTTGTGTTATGCAACAAAAAAAACACAATCGCATTACTTCTATGACAGCACTATAATAGTATTTCGACAGCTAGTTGGAAGAGCTGTAGTGATCCTGTATGGAGAGTGATTGATGTTCTTTCATGACTACTGAAAGGATGTGCCTTATTTGCGTAACCACATAAAAAAATTAAAAGATCTATCAACTCGAAAACAGCGTACAAGGCAAACATGCGCGTCATGCTTTTTTAATACAAGTTTTAAAAAAAAACATCTCCATATGCAGGTACCAGGGTGACCGTTACTTCAAAAATGAAGTACTTCTCCTTTGTGTTTATGCTTGGACTGCTGGCTGGTGAGTTGACTCACGTTTTAGTTGCTTTTTGCGTATGTTCTGTTAAAAAAAGTGGCCGGGGTCATATACAGGCGTCACTATCAATTTAACGCAGCACCAACCTCGGGCGGCGTTGTCCCCACCAAATTATGCAACATTTCTAGACTTATGATGCCCCCATGCCTGCTAAACTCCGTGAACCATGATAGCCTAAATTAGGCGTTTTTTTATTGTATTGCATTTAGTGCTTTCTTTAGGTATTGCACTTGTCTCACTGCACAGCCTTAGCGTCACCTTAGCTATAGCTACAGGGCAATGGAATGAAAAGAAAAAAAGAACTGACCACAGCAGACGTATTCTCGATGGAGGCGAAAATGCTTGAGGCCCGTGTGTTTGGATTTAGGTGCATGATTAAGGACCCCGGGTGGTCGAAATTTCTAGAGTCCTCCATTGCGGCGTTTCTCATAATCATATGGTGGTTTTCGGACGTTAAACTTCACTAATTATTAACGGGAAAAAACCTCCTCAAAGCGGTCAGCTGAGTACCGCAACAACAATGAAGTAGTTTAACGCCCCTTGATGACTCTCGTGCAATCCCCTTAACTTTGCATAATAATGTTCTGTTCTGAAATATACTCTACCCGGTAGACTGAGTATACTAATACATCCAATCATTAATTTGTTTGGCTGCCTCCTCTAAAGTTTAAACAATCCGTGTTCCAAAAACAAGATTAATATTTGAATAACAATTTGTGAATGTTACGCATACAGCCCTGCTGGCCATGACTTTCGCCGTTGAAGACGACAATGCAGAGGCACATGTTCGAGTCCGTAAGTATATCATAACGTGCATTTATATGAAGTGCTAGTTTTTGGGGTCAGTAATAGACTAAGAGTAGAAGCAGTTTTCTGCAGTTTTGTTTACCGTTAAACGACTTTTTGTATAGATCGATATTTGAAAGAAAGTTTGAGTCGATGCGAGTTTCAGCCAGGTATAGTCCTCGGCTCTTCAATGCGGTCTTCCAAAGACGTACATAACGTGACCACGCTAAAGCATACACTTTAGTTGGCCATTTGCAAAACGAAATTTCGAAATACCTTGAGGTACTGGAAAATAGGGGGGCAGTAACATTAGCACTGTGCATTCAATTCAGCCATGTAAATCATGCCTTCGAAATTTTTCTGTGCCCAACATGATCTGCACTACCTCCAAAACCAGAAGCATTGGAATTTTTTTGCATCTTACGTAGTTTTCAGCAGTACCTGGGAGTGTACCCGTTTCAACACGCCAAGACAAAGAATTTACTGAAGCTGTAGATAGACTAGATGATCGGTCTTTGTCGAAACAAAGAATTCAGGGTCATTGGCCGAGTCCATCTTCAGCCCAGCAGGCTTTGAAAGCTTTCTTACGCTTTTTCCGCACATCTGGCCTTAGGAATTGACTTTAGATTCATAATTTCTTTGGTTTAGCTTTTTTTCTTTCGCTATCTTTTTTTTTTCTCTCTCTATCATTGTAACATCTCTTTTCTATCATATCTTATTACCCCCAACCCCTTCTCTAACACGGGGTAGCAAGCTTGTCTAAGAACGGGCTAACCTCCCTGTTTTTCTGCTTATTTCTTTTTTCGTCTTCCTCCTCCACTGCGTTCGGCCTATCTGATCAGGTGACGACGTCATATGCTAAGGTCATCGTATGAAGGGTCTATACGACACCATATTGATGGCATGCTGAAGCTGCAAGCTTTCACGACATGTGGCATCATATATTCACGTCATCGAGAGCCGTCCTCACATGATGATGATTTTTCGCATCACTTATAATGACGCTGACTCAAACTGTTCCTTTTCACGTTTGACGAGGCATTTAAAGCTCTCGCCTTAAAGTAGAACGCGGGTTACGTATCGCAAGTGCCGAACTAATGAGAAATGCTTCATTTGCAGGCCGTTGGTTCGGCTGCCCGATCAGCGACTTTTGCCACAAGCATTGTCTGAGCATTGGCCGCCGGGGAGGATACTGTGGTGGTCAATGGAGGACCACTTGCATCTGCTACAAAAATTGAAATGTTCCCTCCGTAACTTTCGAATAAAAGCATAGCGCACTTGCGCCCGTATACTAAGGTCTGTATAATTTTTTTCGGCTCGCATGAAATCTATACGGCCACAAACATGCTTTTTAAACAGTTAATTTGATCACTGAATAGGAATCACACGTTTATGAACACATGGCTTTCAATTTTTTTCAAGTACCGCAACAATCTATTTATTTATTTCAAATTCCTTACAGGCCTCTTGGGCATTTTGTAAGAGGGGCTCTAAAATAACATTAAGGAGAAAAAATGTAAAGGAATCAAGCACCACTAGGAAACGACACAGAAAAAGAATTGAACATTTCGTAAATTATTATTTTATTATTTATTTATTATTATTATTTCGACATACTGCCAATCCCATCAGGGACTTTAGCAGGAAGGGCGTGAACATAAAAATTCGAATAAGTACACAATAAAGACATAAATCGCGATAAAGTACAAAATAAAACTAACAGAATCGGATCATTTAACAATTTCAGATCAAAGAAGGCATAAAACATTAGTGTAAAGAAAAGTTGTCAGAAGAAAATAAATGCAGCGACTTGGTTGACACATTGGTTGACATATTGGCATATGCATCAAGAAACACAACAAGAAATTACAGCAATAAGAAACTACCCTACAATATGGCGATGTATTTCAAGGAAGGGCAAATTTATACACACTGAAAAACAGAAACATGTTCAAGAAAACAGAAACATGTTCAAGAATATAGAAATAGAATATAGAAATAAGATGCACCTAAGGCACAATACACATGCATGCAAAAATTGTGCTTTTTGTTAGAGGACAATGAACGACTTCAGTGGAAATGAGCAATTGGTGGTGGAATGTGTCGGGGTTGGCCAGTGAAGCTATATTGTCTGGAAAGTTATTCCATAATGCAATGGCTTGTGGGACTGCTGATTTGGTTTGGTTTGGGAAAACTTTATTGTGAACGTTCGAAGGCGTGCGCCCTAGCACACAGCGGGCCGCTCCCATGATGGGACAGAAAAGCCGAGACCTAGCGCCGCATCGTGGGCCCTCTGGACAGCCCAAAGTTGTGATGTTATGTCCGGACTCCAAAGAGCGGAGTCCCACTTTCTGAACGACGCTTGATTTGTGCCGCGTACAAGGAATATTCCGCGTACAAGGAATATAAAAGTTAGTCGATATATTTACTGGGGTTACTCGCATAATCAGTCATATGTTACAAGGTTTTTTGGTCGTGCAAAACACCTCGGCTTATCACTCGCGTAGGAGTTCCCATAGAAAATGACACAGATAACTTCTTTCGAAAACTTGGTGTTGATAACCGGGTGTGAAAACGGTGCTGATACGAAGTGCTACGTTTCTTTAGTCTCGTGCGCGGGACGAGAAAAGTCAGCTCCGCGAATAGGCTGCACTTGCGTCGTGTATAGGTTATGCATACTTATTCAAGATATCTAACAAGAGATTAAGAGGTGTTCTGAAATGTTCATTTTTACTGGGTTTCATTGCGTCTGACTCACTATAAAACACGATGTTTGAATCAAATCTAAGAGCGGGAGTGGAAACCTTTGAGCCTTACTGCTGGAGCAAACATTATTTATCCTACGAGATTAAAAATATGAGATGCGGCAAAGGCGCCGCACACTTGTTGTTTTTTCCTTTTTCTTTCATTTTGCTTTACCCCTATTATAACATGGCTGTCGGAGTGGGGTCGCCGCATACAGTTTGCCCCTGAAACCACATAATTGATGTGTAAAGCCACAATTGATCTGTTGTTAATATATTGACGGATAATCTTTCCCGGCCAAAATTCGAACACTGTTTGCTGTAGACCGGTTGTTAATGACCTCGTTTCCAAAAGCACCAAGATAACTTCAACTTAGGTATTGATACTTCAAAGAGGCCCACGCTAGACATCCTCGTTAAGTGTTAAATGGGCTGCCCATTCAATGCCACATACACGGCCCGTAGGCCTTTTCTTTGTCATAATACATTTATAAAGTATCTTACTCTGTCAATTTTCAAAGTCTAACGCAAAACCCAAATCAAATAAGGTTCTCATTCGCATAATGTGTTCTACTAGAGAATATGTCATAAACAAATAAAGAAAACACCAGCACTATAACGAGACGGTAGCAAACTTCTCGTTGATAGGTGCAGCTTGTAAAGAAAACGTAGCATATAACTACCTAACCTCGCTATATATTTTACTTTCTTCGCGGTAGGCAATAACCGGAACATAGCGGCTGAGCAGAAATAGCAGTCACGTTCACGGAATGCTATGCTCCACGGCCAAGAGCAGAGCTAGAAAAGCGTTTCTTCCGTAAGGCTACACTGCCACTCACCGCGGTAGCATTCGGCAATTCTATACTCAGCTCTCTGCTCTATGAAATATCTCTTACGACGAAGTGAAGCGTTTGAGTTTTGCCTGAATGCATATTCAAATCTGCTGTTGAAAGCCGTCTGACGTTACATGGTTCCCACCGATTTCACCGTTCACCGAGTCTTTCGTGCGACAGTAGCAACGATATGAAATATTTACGCATACCGTCGTCCCACTCGACGCATTTTGCGGAGCCTTTTCGTTCACGCTTTTGTGCGTATAGCACTGGTTGTTTTACTCGAAGCACCTTGGCCCTGAACGACATTATTGAGAAAATATGCTGTGCTAGAAGGATTTCGACGTTTCAGAAAGCCTACACCCTCAAAACAAACACTCGGAAAAGAATTCCAATTTCGCATTCGTTTTTCTGCTTCTCTGTGTGTGCATCTGTGTTCTTTGTACGTCTGTCCTCCTGCCTCCCAGTTTGTTTTTCTTTGTTTGTTTGTTTGTTTGTTTGTTTGTTTTCATAGACTCTTATCATAAGGCATTATTTCTACGGAATGTTTAATTCTAGGTTACCCAATATTTTCGAGAAAAACAGTCAGCTTCTCTTTCACGCTCTTCAACAGAGAGTAAATACAATTTTCTATGCAATATCAATAAAACAAATTAACTTCTATTTATCGTGCATCAATTTGCATACTACCTCATATCACAAAAAAGTTCGGTTACTTCGGCCGAAATACCACTTCACGCACAATGCTTAATGGCTCAACTTATTGCTAGCCACTTCGAATAACATTGCCATCTCGTATATATCTCATAATAACGTGATTGCACTGCCCAATTTCTCTTTTTTTACACTAATTTCTATAGCAGAAAGCTGCATGTGAAAGAAGAACAAGCGTTAAAGTGGGACAACTATGCGCGAATTCTCAAAAAAAAAAGAGCTTTCAAGTACACGGTAAAATCAGCATAAAGCCTTATTCAAAGATTTCTAAGCGCCAGAAACCTAATGTAGCGCCCTCGCTATAATTATTCCACGTCAGGAGTTTTTTTTTTTCTTGCACAGCAGATATTAAGCCATAGTGCCCGTATATCTAAGTCAAGTTCTTTATTATGTTCCAAATTAAGTATCCGTAGGCGCATAGTACTTGCCTCTTTGTATCAAGATGTAGCAAGGACCCGTTCTTTGAATGGAATATTCAAGCCCAGTAAATATATTAACAAAAAATAAATGTTAGAAACAAAGGGGCCTGCAAGAAGCTTCCCCATAGCCTAATGTTACTTTCTCGAATTTCGCTCAGAAACAGCATCATTTTTCAAGAAAATCCGTGGTCATTAATCCTTGAGCACGTTTCAACTTCTTCATTACTGCCTTTGCTCATTGTTTAGCGAGCTGTAATTTTCTGCTTGCTTGTTTCTTTTTCTATTTTGACAATCACATTACACGAATTCAACTTTATTTGTGTGAATCATCCACCACACTGCATATCCGGTTTTAAGCACTCTAAAACACCGTGTAGCTCTTTCTTATGCAGTAGAAATCAATAGAATTGAGTCTAGCTTAGAACTCATTTCAGCCTCCAGGTCTCTGTTGATCTCCTTCTCAACCCTACCAACGTTTGTCAGTCATTTAATTTGAGCTAAAATTTGAATGAAAGGTACCTCCAAATCAGAATCCTTCTTTGTATATCCGTTAGTAGTATTATGCGCTCTCTCTCTCATACTATTGTATCAGCAAGACTCTATGATGGGGTCACTCTGTGACCTTTTTGTAAGGCTTTTTATATCCGGAATATCAAAGGTATTTACCGCTGTAGAGCGATGATATTGGCGACTCTTTCTGGGCTTTCTTATGGGTGTTTCTTTTTGTATCAGTCGTACGAGTTGGCCCAGTAGAGCTTGGGATGCGAGAAAGCGTAGTGGTAGAGACTAGACCTCGGGGATTCCTTTCTTTTTTGACGCTTCAAGATGTCATTTGCGACCACAGTATACGAGGGCTCTAATCTAAGCGAACAACACCTTCTACGGAAGCGCGTTGCCTGGTACTCAAGCGTTCAAAAATTATTCCAACCGTCTTCACGCATACATAGACCGTTCCGGCAATATCGAGAATAATAGTTTTGCTGCGGCATACTGGGTGTCGTCTATCGGAGCTGCATGGTCTGGCCACCTGGACCACCGAGACTTTTCGACAGTTGCTAAGAGCACAACTATCGCTGCTGCTCTTCCCAAACAGAAGAATGAACCCACGCAACCGGCTATGATTCTCTCGGACTGCAAGTCACAACTTTCTAGAGGAACTCTCACAAACGAGCTCTGCCGCCAGTCACTAGGGTCACAGAGAGGCTGCCGAAAAAGGCATCAACATAACTTTCCAGTGGATACCTTTACATGTTGGTGTCAGCGACAATAAAATAGCAGATGCTTTAGCCAACGACGCACTTTCAAAACAACCGACAATCACAGCCCCTATATGAACTTATAATTACGAAAACAAACAATTTGATGTCATTTCCGCTCTTTATGGAAGTCACCCCATCAGCCTTGTGTCCCAAGGTGCCTCAGTCGAGACGAGCCAACTCTGCTACAGAATAAGAACATGATCGGCCTATACTTTTGCATGATTACTTCAAGTCAGGGTTACTTCATCCCCTCTGTGCACTGAATGCAGTGAAGTCGTGGACATGCAGCTTATATCACTGGTCGTGCAGGTATTTTTGCTGGCAAAGAGAGACATTAATGGACAGTGTGAAGAAAGGGAGGTTCCCCCACGGAAGCTGTAAAGACATCGTGTTTTCGGCAGGTTGGCAACTGACGCGAGAGCAAGTGACTAACATACTCTTGCGTTTTCAGCGAGAGATAGGATTAAGCGATGTATGGTGAGCTGAACTATATGAAAAAAGTTGCTCAGGCGGTGCAACTGCAGCCAGATCTGCCGAGCTAAGCCCGCCTGTGGCAACATCATCACCACCAACTCCAGCACCCTATGCTGGAACGCAATCTTGTACACGTTCTGTGACAGAACAGAACGTGAATTCAAGGGTGAACTAGAGGAATCAAACAGTCAATGGGCGAGGTGAATGAATCCATAAATGCTTTTTACGCATGAGGCAATGTGAAATTTATAGCTTTCAATTGAAGAGCACGTGGACTCACAATTTATTTGTGTTAATGTATTTATTGGGCGCTAGGTGGCTTTCAGACGACTTACGGTTAAGGTCTCTAGATAAATTCTAGGGACCTTACTTTCGGTGAAGAGCGAGGAGGGGAGCTGACTGCCATTTGTCCCCAACATTTTAGCGCGTCATTATATTAAACAAGGCACAACGTAGGTGAATTACATTTTTCGGCCCAGAAGGTTGCGTTTTGATTCAGTCAAAATTGTTCAGAGACCGTTGTATATATATTATATGTACTCTATCAAACGTAACGGTGTCAAATGACAGATTTGAGATAGTTGGTACGTATTAATTCTAATTCAAATCTTCGGTCTCGGCGGTTACGTTTTGATCCAATCCACATTGCTCTTTCAAACGTGTTTGTGTCTCCATCCGCTCTCTCCCCGTTCTGTGCAAGTTCTATACTAGCAGGCGACAAAATGATTGACAGAACGGCTGGTTGCTCTTCTCAGTCTGAACGTATGGTGAGCTTCGAGCCATCCCGCGTGACCTGTTGGGACGTTCTATCACAGACTGTCGCGTATGTAGTATTGTACGATGTGTACAAGTTTTCCACTATGGCGTGCATCATAATCATACCACCATTTTGGCTCGTAAAACCTCAGATATTGTTATAATTAGGATTATTTAGGAGCCATATAAGGGGCACACAACAAACATAACAAAATAAAAAACACGTAGATGGCAAAACATAGAGGTAAGTTTGTTGTTTGTTCTAGGACCAGACAAGTTTGCGATAAACAATGACATTTATTAAGTGAATTCATGGTGGCTGATGCGTGCAAAAGCGTATAGATTATCGGACAGGATATGTCGATGAAGCACCATTCTTCAACTACAGCTGGACTTCATAACACGCAATTGCGCTATTCTTTTTTACTATCTATGTCTCTCTCTCTTCACACCCGTCTAAGGAGCACTAAATTATTTCCTTTGCAACGAAAGGATACCAGATGAGGGCGAGGTTGCCTTACGTGTGCGATCGCAACCGTTGCCGAAAGCGAAGTGGCTTCCTGGCAGAGGACAGGCTCGAGAGACTGAGGTTTCCCCACGCACTACGCAATTTTTGCCATCTGCAGAGAGAACGGGGAGAGTGCAGCATGTTGCTGTTCATCGGGCAGTGCCGCTTCGTCTCTCGCTGATCAAAGGGATTCGTTTCCGGCAGTAATGAACCGCGGTACTCCTGTGTTTGAAGCAGGCGCAGGCTCGTCAGCGAGTGCTGTTTGCTGTCGTTTCCTCTGACGCACTGGACAGCGGGCTCCGTTGAGAGCCTCGCTCGGTAATCAAACGGCCTAACATTTGTGACTCTTACGCTAACCTGGACGCTTTCAGTAGACCTCAGCATGTTTGTAAACACAGCGACATGATTGCAAGTGCCGCACCCAAAAGTTTCATCCTCGGAGCCGGCGCCGGACAGCAAAAAGTTATCTCGTGAGGAGTTTTTCTGCACAGCAGCCCTGTGTGTGTCTGCGTTGTTTCGGTGGAAGTTCCTACAAATTGCTGTTTTCAGAAGTCACGACATTTACAACGGAGAGTCTCTACTTAAGCGCGTCAATATAAGTAGAAAGAAGAAAACGTGCGAGCCCCGATCATGCGGTAAACAGAGCATGCGAAAAAATAATTCGAGAGTTGAAGTCAAACAGAAGCCACAGAATTCAAGAAAAACCTGTTGACAAAATTGGACCGAATGTTCACGCGCTATTTCACGTGGACTGAAAACGTCGCTAATAGATATGGTGAGAAAACTTTTTTTGTGTGTGCAAAATAGATTGGGACAAATTTGCGGACGTGTAAAGAGAAAAACAGCAATGAAAAACTTGAACGAAACAGGCTGCGTTGTAGAGCACCGATGCCAAGTAATTAGCTCCGATACCAAGTTTTCGTCTTACTTCATTGCACTGTTCAGTAACTGTGCATATTATCCAGCCAGCCTTCTTGTCAGTCATTCCTCGGACATCACTGTTGCCAGAATGCCGAAGGACAAGTTCAACGATGACTGTTTTGTTTTCAGGCGTATCTTTCTTATCTATCCCATATAAGACTGCTAAGTTGTTTTTTAAGAATATTCGAACTCTCGTGCTGGCTGACCTTGCAGGATACGCTGCGCAACCTACGTATGCCACGAACTCGAAATTGTGACATTGTTTCTTGCAGCGTACTCCATGTGGCTTTTTGAGCACGTTCGGTTCTCTTAGGCACGCGTGCTTCTTTTCATCGGGGAATTGAATGCGCACGTGTACATGTGATCAGGTTGTCGCCCGTGTAACTTTATACGTTTCGTGCGCCGGGACAACAACCGCAATTGCATGTGTGTTCTCGCTTTCTTCACTCGACGTGCCTGCTAAGCCCAATTTCTTTGCCGGGACAGTATCTTCGCTCACTGAACCGCCAGCCATGCTGGAGGACCACCTTCATTCTATCCCGTTGTCGTAATTTTCTTCTATACGGTAATAAGGTGTTGCGACGACGGGGTATTACGTGTAATAGGAGAGCACTCCATTGTCGTGCTCCCAGATTAACTGCGCGGCTACGTCATGTTAGAATGAGGTGAGACTTCATACTGTGCAATGACAATGCAGCCTTCCAACGAAACCATAGGCATTTCTAAGGGCTGCTCATCAGGTGAAACAGTGGCGCACTTGATGCAGACGTGCGGTGCTCTGCTTGTCGAGCTGCTTTTCGGTCGGTGGCCGCTGTTGCGCAACACTATGGACAAAGCTACTGCGGGGTCTTTTTCCGTACTCTCTTTGGTTCTGTTTTTCTCGGAACGTGATAAAAGGAAAGATCTGTAACAACTTCGCCTTTAATAATAAAGGCACCACAGCCACTCCGTTCTCAGCCTTGCGCTCTTTGGCACTTCATGCTGGCAACCGCTACTTTGCCGATTGTACCATGAAGGCTGGTGGTGTATTTGTCGTTCTTTGAATAGTTTGCAGGGTGCAGCACTGGTCATTGACACGATCGCTGAGTTTGGAAAAGCAAGGACCAGATAACTTTCCAATCAATTTTGTTGTGCCTTCTTGAATTTTCGACAGCTGAAATGTGTGATATGTCTTTTGTTTCTGCTAGTCTTACTATACTCATGGTCGAAATTGTTACCGCTTTTTGATGCATTACAATTATTTGTTGTGTGCGATTGTGTGAAGCTGGAGCATATGTCATCCTAGTCTGATACGTTTACTATTGAAAATATAACGAAGAGTCAGGAAACAGAATAAATAATTTATGATTTATTGATACCCGTATTATTTCTGTATTAGACAGTGACATGACGTGCTTTTTCGAACGTTCGTGGTTTCTATCAGTCTATAAGTCTCGTAAAAAGGCTCTACAATACTGTTTGGACAACTCATCGCACTACGCTATAATATGCCAGAAAACATTCATTAGTCGTCATCACTTGAAAGAAAACAAGCAATAAAATTTCAGCATGGCTGTATTACCCAGGAATAGCAAATAATGGCTAACCTATTTCGACATTTAAATTAAGACCTTCCGTACTCTTTATATTCTGCAACTAAATGAAATCAATTATTTTGGTATCACTAAAGTCACTTCGCATTTACATGTTCATTTATAGAGTAGTCTTTTCTTTTTAATGCAGTACTCAAGAATTTAGTATTGTTCTTAGATTTCCATTATAAAAAAATTACTTATTCGTAAGTCTGCTCTCGTTCATATGAGAAGAAATATATTGAAAAAGAAAAATAGCTTTCAGAGTGATCTTTGTATTCTACCACGAAACAAAACAAAAATAAAACAAAAAAGCAATTTCCGCTAACTACCGAGATTTACATGGCTTTTTAGAAGGTATTACAGCCATCTGCCGAACGTCGCTGTGAAAAACTAGCTACACGTTCATAACCCGCTTATGGGGAGCCACTATTTTTTCTTTGTCCTGCGTGATTGCAATGCGTGTCCAATGCTTTTGACAATATCACGTAGCGGCCAAAGATTGTGTGTAGCGAGTAGACGCGGCTGGAATGCCAGGCGTGGTCATACGGAGAAGAAAATTCCAGACCGGGAGTGGGTAGCTTGGCAACTGTATTGTCTAGATACGTTAGTGTGAGACGAAACAACAGAATATAAAATACGCTGATCTCAAATTTGTAATAAGGGCAAAAGAGCCACCTTCGTTTCTCCTTTGGTATCACTTGGTTCCCTTTTTCTGCCAGCCCCTGCGCATGAACTTTGTCGCTTCTTTCTATTCTACCTTTCATATGTCCTTTTTCTCTTCAGTGGGTTATATATATATATATATATATATATATATCAAGTGCGTTAAATTAAATTTCATATAGGCTTTCGCAAAACCAAAAGGAAGATTGAAATGAGAAGAAAAAGAATTGTAATATTGTATAGACATAAAGGGTACGTTCCTCTCGCAGTCTGCTTTTGTAACCATTGGCCTTGCACTGACGTTGTACGCACTACAGTTTTTTGATCGAAATTCGTTCGATCGAAAGTAGCAATCGTGGCCCTTTCGCTACACATGAAAAAAAAGTAATGCGAAGGGTTGCGTAAGTATGGCGGGTAGCAACTTTTTTTCTTTCATCACACGTATATTCTGCCGTAAAGTTTGTGGTCGGCCAATACGATCTCACAGGTACCACGCCTTTTCCGAGAAAATAATCACACGGCAAATTTCTGTGTTGGCTGACTACGTATTCGTAAGCGTAAAAGCAACTCTTTTTTTTTCACAGGCACTCACGCTTGAACAGGTGTATGCATATGTAATGTCAACTACGAAGCCGTTCCCAACAGTCCTTATCGTACGAGTCGTCACCGTGGCACCACCGCGAACTTGTGCACGCAGCACGTGTGAAGCCATGTCAACGAGTAAACTGAGACAGTCTCCTTTCAGAAAACGGCATTACTTATTTATCATCACGTTGATGCTCTTTTAGGGACAAGTAAATGATACGTGAACTGTACGTTGGCGAGAATGACGATGGCAAGGAGGGCAGGGGGGGGGCGTTGTCAGCAGACTACGTCTTGTGGGACTGTTTATATGCGAAGAAGAGGATGTCATACCAGGCCTGTTCTGCTAATTTAAACGCGCTGTTACTCTGCCTTGTGCTAGGTGCGATTGTTTTGCGTTCGCGCAACGCTTCCTTGTTTATTTTTTTTTTCAATTCTAGTGCAAACGCTCGCTCCTCAATTGGAGCCGATGGTCAACTTAAGTTGAGAGTGGTCGCACTGCGACATCACATAAAGGATGCGACGGCTTGCGTCACACTTTCGTCCAAGTGCATTCCCACGGAGATGCGATAGACGCCCTTTTCCCACCTCACAGCACTCGTGTGCCGCCCCACGCATCTGTCCACAACTAAACAAAATTTACTTCACCTGATTTCTGTTGAAAGGCATCACCCAAAAGGGCACTTGCCCCCTTGAAGGCAAAGCACACGCGAAGTCTAGGTGATGAATGAGAATAGGAGAGGGCTAGAGAAAAGAGGGGTGAACGGCTCGATTGGGTGCATCTGGGTGGCACTGAGAAAAAAAATATAAAGCCGTCACTATTTCGAGCAATACCACGAGTTCTACAATGTCATTCATTGAGCCATTTTATATGAGTTACATGGTGTTTCAGAAAAACTGTCTAGCGTTTTTAGAATGCCTAAAAAAGACCATTTTAGGGCGTGTAATGTAAAAAAAACGCTCATGAAGTGAGCCCGTATAAAACTAGGGGAAAGTGAAAACTCAACATATTATATGACCAACTTTGACAGAAAATTTTGCACTATTAATAATATTAAATTTGATTTGCGTACACAAATACTCAAGGACGCAGAGGAAAGAGGGAGAGAGCAAGCTGGCAAGTGCCACCTGAAGGGGCACAACGCCTGCTCACTCTCTCGGGAGGAGAGAAGAAACAGAGGAAACAAAAATTAGAGGGGAGAAAGAGAGAAGTCAATAAGAACTCCCAAAGAAAAGACATGGGCGTTAGACGCATAAGACCAATGCTAGCTAGTTTTGTACAGTGTTGCCTGTCTGCTGCTATACCGTGTAGGAACCTAACACACATGTACTATACCGCACGTCCGTGCTAACTCGGTTAAATTCTTGAAATACTACTCAAGTCAGCCACACAAAAATCCCCCCCCCCCGCTCATTTTTTTCAGCACCAAAGTGTTAAGAACACGAACATCCGCGAAGACTTCAGTAGGTGGTTTTGGTCACGTATATGATCTCCATAAAGTGGATACGGAGAAATGACAAAAAAATTAACTTATGAGACAAGATTTGTTCACGCGGATGACCCGAAGGTCGAACCAATGAGCTCTCCGTTCACGACAAAATTTGCTACAGGCGCGCTACCCGCCACGCCACCAACGCACGTGCACGAGGATTCACAAACTTGCCTTGTCTCTCTCACATCTGTTCCATTTCACAGTGATTTTGGTTTGTAAATGTGGTTTCACTGTCTGGCAGCGGTGACGCACTGTGCCAAACGGTGATGTACACAAACGAACATCTACAGGGAGCGTTTCAGCAGCAGTTTCAGCGCAGCGGAGGCCCTCGGTGCAATGCTGAATGAGACTCTACTGTCGGTGGCAATGCGGAAACTTCATTCGGGGAAGAACCAGTTACGTACTCTGCATTTCGCGTCTTGTTAACGTGCAACCTCTCCTCGCAGCTTCCAAGTGCATCAATAATGTTTCTCCCCCGTCTATCACTTCGAGTGCAATAGCAGCGACCCTAATAGGAATGCTACGCTAAGTTTCATGCAAAAGAAACTACGTCGAAAAGCGAACGCAATGCAAGCGAGTGTTTTCGTATAAAAGAAAACTAAAAACTCGAAAGATAACAAGAAAAAAAGAATACTGAAAACAAACAAAGTAGCCTGTTTAGCTCAGCACTTCCGGGCTTGGCTACACTATAGTGCAAGGCTGTGTAACTTTTTTTTGCTGTTGCGATGGGCTCTAGTAATTAATACACCACCTGCAAAAAAAGCGCACCTTGTTTTTTTGAATGAGCAATGTTACCAATAAACATGTGAAACTGAAACTTCCGGGCTGCTCCAACTTTAGCTGTTCCACAGTTGTCAGTGTCTGCTGCTAAACAAGTTCTAAGAATACAATCGCTTCCAAACGGCACCCGACGCTTTCTTCTTTTCAGATGACTCAGCACTAAGTATATGTAGGTCTAACAACGTCTGTCTGTACTTTTCAGTAACAGGGGCACTCTACCAGCTGCGGTGCTTGTAGATATGCGTTCTATATGAAGTATAGTGGTGTTCTTTTTTTTCATTTCCATGTCAATTTTTTTTTGTCACAGACTTTCTTGTTTATTTCGGACGGTTTTTTTTTGTCTCAATACTGCTACTCTACTATAGTTATGGTGTTGTAATGGTGAAGAACCAAGTGAGTGAATCGGTAAACATTGGAATAAATATCCAGTGATGAATGCTAAATGCTCTTGTACTGTGCAACACTATAGACAATAACGTGTTTTTTTATCATAAAAAATTCCTCTGACAATTACAAGTTCACCACGCTTGCCACAAGATGACGCTTGCTAAGCGAAAAAGCAAGCAGAAAAACATTGTACGTGGGGAGGGGGGCAAGGGAGGGGGTGACGCCATTTTAAAAAATTCCCGCACCAGAAGCCTTGACATAATAAATTTTTATGTCTTCCACTACGTCCTAAGTAGTTCCTAATCAGTAAAACTGAAGTACATAGGCCTCTCAAGACACCACAGACTTAATAAACAAATTTTAAGGAAATAGTTTTGAGCCAATGTGACCAAAAAACGAAAAAAAAAGTCCTCATCTGCGACGTCATGCGGGAAGGCTCGGTTTAAACTTGAAACCGAAACATTCATTTTTTTCTTTCTTCTCTATCCATGAACTTACGTTGGTGAAGGTAACGTCATTAGAGTTCTCATGGTACAATTTATCAATATAGTCCTATTCATTGCTGCATTTCAGTGTCCCTTAAAGAACACCGAACGGCGAAATTTTTTGGGTCCCTCAAATATTGCACGACTCATGATCATATCGTGTCTTTGGCGCGTAAAACTTGACAAAATTATATTTATCGGGTGAACATCCTTTCGGCAATAAGAACTTGGCGGTAGGCTTTGGTACGTAAAACCTAAAAAAATATAATTTATTTGATGATTTATAATCATCAGGGGAACTTGCTCCCATCAATAGCAACTTGGCAATTTACAAGAAAAAAATTCCCCGTCGTGGTCGTCCAGTGGCTAAGGTACTCGGCTGCTGACCTGCAGGTTGCGGGATCGAATCGCGGCTGCGGCGGCTGCATTTCCGATGGAGGCGGAAATGTCGTAGGCCCGTGTGCTCAGATTTGGGTGCACCTTAAAGAACCCCAGGTGGTCTGAATTTCCGGAGCCCTCCATTACGGCGTCTCTCATAATCATATGGTGGTTTTGGGACGTTAAACCCCACATATCACTCAATTTACAAGAAAATAACTGTCACAATGGAATGGTAACCGTGAGCACATTCTTCTGTCGTTGATGTTTCGATCGTATAGTTGAAACACATCCTCGTTTGTACGTGCTTGATTCCAACATTGCAGTGTCATCACTAGTGGTCGTGTTATCTTCAGAATAAACTCATCTAGTCGTGTCGCGAGCGCGATATTATCAGAGCAGTTTGTACAATGCCACCTAATAAATATTTTCGAGCCTCCTCACTTCCACCGTGACGTCACTCGTTTTGCCCGAGCGAGCACGTGTACGGGAAATGATGTAAATTCATTGCCACCATCGTCTCCCGTGAAAAGATAAGGCGTTTGGTGCGAGTCTTACATGACTAATATCTTTATTCTACTTTTTACGGCAAAGAAGGCCCTGGTTTAAGTAATGCATTATGCTCGAAAGCGTTTAGAGATTCATCTGCGGGCTATTTCTTCCGCAAAAAAATAGAAAAAGGCCAATAAAATGACGAAATAAATAAGGTAAAGTTTATTCATTGTATATTTATTTAGACGCACACGGAGGCACACACTCACACACAATCTACAACATGCAGAGAAACTGTTCTTACTCATTTGCAAAGTTTCTGCAGTGTTGTTTGTACTCTTTCAAACATCTGTCTTCATAGACACGTAATTGAGGAGAGAGTGTGCTTCTGCCAGAATTGTGTTACTAGCAAAATGTCACTGTGATCACCAATGCAAGAAAAAACAAAATCTTTTGTTTCACAAAAATATTTTGTCAGTGACACAAGGAGCGGTGTTTCCTCTTTTGCTATGGCACCTCTCGTGATGGTGCGTAGTCACTCATATAACTTAGGGCACGGAACAAATGGTGCACTGTGTAGCCCCCGTGGGCGCTTCTACTGCGCTGCCGGTTCTCGAACTGGTATATTTGGTTGCGCTTCTTAAATAATTTGGCTTGAAGAAGAGCTCCTATGCACCTGAAAACCATTTAGGAAGCGCTGCGAATGTCTACAGCATCTAAACTTCAAGAAAACTATAGAATAAGGTGCTGGCAAGACTGGCGCGAAATTGTAATACCGCAATAAAGTGTTTAAAAACACCGGCAAGAAAATACTATGCACAAAACCGATGTATTAAGCAAAGCAACAGCATTCCTTCTTTTTTTCTCAACCAAATGAACAGAAGTAATACAAGAAGTCCGCAGTGCTAATCGCCTATAGCGATATGTTTGATTGATTTGTGAGGTTTAACGTCCCAAAACCACCATATGATTATGAGAGACGCTGTAGTGGAGGGCTCCGGAAATTTCGACCACCTGAAGTTTTAACGTGCACCCAAATCTGAGTACACGGGCCTAGAACATTTCCGCCTCCATCGGAAATGCAGCCGCCACAGCCGGGATTTGATCCCGCGACCTGCGGGTCAGCAGCCGAGTACCTTAGCCACTAGACCACCGTGGTGGGGCTATAGCGAAATGTTTACCGACCCTGGAGAGAAAACGCCTGTTCTGAAAGCGTACTGCCACGCGCGTTTATTATTTTCATACCAGGGCTAACGCCAGCAAGTCAGAAGCACACATGACACCTTCATTTAGAAAAAAAAGTATATGTAGGACGGACACTGGTACCTTCTGGTCATGAAGAAAACATATGTTGACGTCAGCTTGACGAACCACACGCTCCCATTTCGTTCTTCGGTAGTCCTTGGGAATCAAACACTCGCAACTTCAGTTCCTTTGCCGCGACAATGCGCCACGCAGCATTGCCCAACCGTTCCGATTTGCAGCCATACAGATTGTCAATATCCAGTGCACAAAGCTCAACACATATCCACGCTGCAGGTATTCAAGGACACAGAAAAACATGATCGTCTTTAGTCGCCAAACAAGCACACCAGCACGCCGCGAAAACATTCGTCAGGCTTGGCAATCCTCGTCTGTCGAGCGACGAGAGTAGGCGTAGGCACGTCTGCGCAGCGAAACACACCGGTGTAAACGAAGTGACGTCAGAGCCCGCTCGAGAAGCAGTGAACTCACCTGAAATTATCGAGGTGGAATTAGTCTGGAACCATCGCGAAGGTTGCCAGACATCCGACTGATCGCATCGTGCATGCAATCTTATCAGAACGCCCTAAGAAAACTAACCGTGAAAGCCTGCGAAAGTTTCCAGAGACGCCAGCGCTGAGCGGTGGAAACACGTGTAACAGTTTAGGTGAGCCAAGCCCGGTACCATGAAAAAAATATAGCGAGAAGTGTACGTGGCACTACTACTGGCCAACTTGTTTCTACGTGCGGTACCCTTGTGTGTTTTAAGGAGGAGCCAGCACCATCAGCATTATTGCCGTTATTACGAAGGAGGAGGAAAAGAGGGTAGCGAGGTTGTTAACTCTAATGAAGCGCAGCACGGTCGGCAGCCTTGCACTGGGGAAGGGGGAAATGGCTTAAAAGGAGAAAAGAAAGTTCACTGCTTTCGACACCTGCAATAAACCTTTAATTACCAAAATTAAGTGGGATCATTTCTGATTGATAATTGATATGTGGGGTTTTACGTCTAAAAACTACCATATGATTATGAGAGACGCCGTAGCGGAGGGCTCCTGAAATTTAGACCACCTGGGGTTCTTTAACGAGCACCCAATCAAAACACACGGGTGTACGGCATTTCCGCCTCCATCAAAAATGCAGCCGCCGCAGCCGGGATTCGATCCCGCGACCTGCGGATCAGCAGCCAAGTACTAAAGCCACTAGACCACCATGGCGGGGCATTGTATGATTTCTCTAAGCACCTACAAACTCGGCTTTCCTTTTCTATTTAGGGGCGAAGCTCCCTATATCGGAACCTGTGTAACAAGCAAACCTTTTCTTGTCAGATAGAGCTCAATGTACATGCCACTTGCTGCTAATGGGGATCGCAGCATACGCGTTAACTAAAAGCCAAATGTTATTGTCTTTCATTCCTCCTTAGCAGCCATTGGCATGTACATTGAGCACTATCATTTATTGTTCAACAACGCACAGACGAAATCTCTCACCAACACAACCTTAGAGGTCAAAATGTTGGGTGTAACCTCCTTAGTTTTAGAAAGGTTTGGTGAGCGTTTAGCCGCAGTGGCATGAATACAATGAACTAGTATATACCATGAAATCGAGGTGGTTAAAGGTGGAAAGTAGATACGAAGCGCAAGCCGTAAAAAAGTAAAAGCCGAATTCTCCTGTCTCTCATTCCCAACTAGCAGCCATTGGCATGTACATTGCGCTCTATCTGACAAGAAAGGGTTCCTACTTTATACTCGCTGGGTGTAACCTCCTTAGTTTTAGAAAGGTTTAGCGAGCGTTGGGCAGCAGTGCCATGAATACAGTGAACTAGTATAAATTCTTACAATACCATCAACTCGATGTGGTTAAAGGTGGAAAGTAGACCCGAAGCGCAAGCCGTAACAAAGTGTGCGTGTGCCACCTCTTCTTTAGTCGTTGGAATGTCCGCTGGATGGTGGTGCTTCCATATGGGGAATATATGATGAAAAGATGCGAGACGGTGGTACTTGGAGTTTTGAATAGATGGACGAACGGACACACAGACAGATGCATGAATGAACGCATGAACGGATGCAGGGGCGGATGCATGGACGAACGCAGGGATGGATGCACGAACAGACGAACGCATGGACTGGCGGATGGACGCATGTACGGTCACACAGGCGGACGGACGGAAGCAAGAACGAATGAACAGACGAATGCTTCGCCCAACTCTCCATCGTTCACTCCGTGGATATGCTGCCATTTTTTTTGTTTTTCCAAGAGCCCAATGAACAACAACTTGACCCCATAAATGCTTCTCCGTACTCTGTCATCAGAGAAAAGCCAACCCGACCTCATTTCTTTAAGTAGGTTGGTTTACTAGGCAGGTTGTCTCGCTAGTAATTTTTTTTGCACTTTTAACTGCCTTTCACTGGTGGCCCTCATTTCTCACTCTCAACAGCCTTCCCTCTTTTTTTCTTTTTTTGCTGTTATTCACATTTCTACATGGCCTGGCCCCAGCTGGTCACCCACTTTTAATTGCATTACGCCGCTGTCGTTTTTACGTGATCTTAATGCGAGATGGCAGCTGACAATGTTTTTTTGTCTCTTTCTGTTCACTTTACTCTCTCTCTCATATTTATACTCTCCTTTCTTATTCCCCCAGCATAGGGTAGCAATCATTGGCACGTGCCTGGTATACCTCCCTCCCTGCCTTTTTTTTTCTCTTGTTGTTCTTCCGTCCTTCCCTCTGTCGTCTGAAAGTGCCCGGAACATACCCTTGCACGAATTTCCTGTCTTCCATTTATTTACATTCTCTTTTCCCGTAATTAATGTCTTGTGGCCGCGATCGGCGCACTTCATGTACTTTTTTTCCTCTCGTATGGCTCCAATATCTTTAACCAGAACACTTCTAGCAGCACGCGCGTAATTGAATTCGATTTGGCCTCTACATGATTGCGCTAATTCCTCATTATAGCGCTGCCAACGCTTCGATTCTGCACTCGTCACGTTTATATTTATGACACCCCACTTACTGCGTATTTGGGTTTCGTTTGCAGAAAGAAAAAAAGAAAACATAAGGCAACTTTGCGTTGTCGTCACTATTATTATTACTAGTACTATGATTGGTTGGTGTATTTATTGCGTTTTACCTCCCGAAGCGACTCGGGCTACGACGCAGGCCATATAGTGGAGGACTCCATGTAATTTGGACACCTGGAATCTTTTAAAACACCCTGTAATTGCAGAGTGCATGGGTCTCTAGCATTTTGTATCTATTGAAATGTGACCGCTGCGGTCAGGGTCGAAGCCACGTCTTTCGGGTCAGCAGCCCAAAACAGTAACCACTAAAGGCCACCTACGGCAGCTGCACCTGTGAAACCTTTTTATTGGTATAGTAGTAGCGTCTAGTAGCACAAAGGCTACAATGGCCATAGAGTGCAAGGACTGTGGGTGTGTGCGTAGAATAGTGGTCATTTCAATGCTATGACAGAAATCACTTGCTATGTTAGTGTATCCAATCAATGTAGTTTTCGTGTGATCGTGATAACGATATGGTGTGCAATGTTGAAACAAGGCACAACACAGAATAACTACCACCACTCGTGTTAAGTTGCGCAAAGCCAGGTCACAGCACATCTGTTGAGCACATGGCTGGCCTTGGGTCGGCTGTGCTTTCGCCATCCGACCTGTCTCTTTCCCACTTTTTATGACTCTACACTATATTATAAATGGCTACACTCAATTTGTTATCTATTTTTTTTTCTAAGTCTGCAATTCAACCTTTCTTTCCTTAATGTCTATTTGTTTTTCTATATTTTTTTCGTTCTTCCTATGTGTTATTTTGATTTATTTATTTTTTCTAACCCGCAAGTCACGGAATGGAATCTCGGCTGCGGCAGCTGCATTTTCGATGGAGGCGGAGATGCTGTAAATTCGTGTGCTCAGATTCATGTGCACGTCAAAAAACCCCAGGTAGTCAAAATTTTTGGTGCCCTCCACTATGGCGTCTCTCATAATCGTATGGTGGTTTTGGGACGTTCAACCCCAAATATCATCATCATATACAAGAGACATGGCAAGCCCCGACCACAACAGCTCTGCTGTAAAGAGAAAAGTAAAAAAAAGACGAAACAAAAGTACACCACGAATTTGAAATTTTTCTGTGATTGTGCAATATACCCATTCCTTCCAGCATAGGTGACAGCTGAATTTAAAGCATGTCTGGCCCCTTCGTTTAAAGATATGTGCAGCGATTACAAGAAAATTCAGCACTGTGACGTTGAAACATTGTTCAACGCGTATTCGTTACGGCGACCAAACGTTCTCCAGAAACTGAGAACTAGCAACAGGACGAGTTTAGTTATAAAACTTAAAGTACTAAATAAATTCGAGTGAATAGCTGTTAAAACCCTGTGAACATTAATAAATTGAGACAGGTGAATAGTGTCCAAGAACATTTATCGATCTTAAAGTTTCTAGATGAGGTAAAATATAAACACCACAAGCTCAGAAGCAACACAGTACAGTGGACGTGAGCCACGCGTGTGCCATCCCGTCGCGTACAGTTTCGTTGGCCACATACCATATATGCCTTACACTAATACAGTAACGCACGCATGTGCTCAGAAAGATGCAAGAAAGAACAAAGCTTCGAGCATATTTCCCGTGGCTTATTGGTTCAAAACCTGTCTCGTTGAATTATGCACGCTTTGCATACTGAATATAGATGTGTTCCACGTTTTTTTTTTGTTATGCCTTACCACGATCCACGTTCGCAATCTATAAACGCTTCACTCAAACAAAAAACGAGATACCGATAAAAAAAGTATGCTCGACCGTGATTTCCATAACCACAAAAGTTCTAATGTGCCCGGGCCACGAGAAAGTGGCTGGAAAGCTTGAACCCTGTCCTTGCTAGTGCCACTTTTTTTTCCCTCTTCAAGCAAGACGCCTTTATGTTTTATTTTATTTTCCTCGCCCCATTGGTGACAAGGCTCGACTAAGGCCGAAGGCCATCGTAAATCATGCCGCGAATTATTCCGCCAGAGTTACACAAAGATGTCCGTGACCGCAGCGAGGGTTAATAGCGGTTGCATGAAAAGCCACCTTGGAGGTGACTGGCTCTTATAAAAAGAGAACTTGCTCTAACTCATTCTCTTACATCTCCTCCTCTTTCGCTTTGTCCCTTTATGAGTATCTGTTCTTTCTTTGCACTTTTCTAAAAGCATGTGAGCGCTTTACGGAGGGCGGTCTACAAGGCACTCTTACAATACAAAAAAAGCAGCTCTGCAATTTCTCTCCCTTCCTTCATTTCCTCCTCCTCCTCCTCCTCTCTCTCAACTCTGCAGGTCCACGCCACTTTTGTCCCTGCTTTCAGTCTTACCCTGTCCTTCAAGGCTGTCTCAAGCTACCACGGAGACACTGACCTTGATGGAAAGCAGTAAAATGCCCCTGTTTTAGATTATCCAAGAGCATTGATGTTGCTCTAACAGTTGCTTAAAGTTATAGGAAACCAGCCCTCTTCTGCAACCCACAAGGACGCCACCCACAAAGAGCGGGGGACGTGTGTAGGGGAGAAGTATATGTAGAAGAGAGTGAAAAGGAGTGACCGCTTTATCACGATGAGTAACCGCATGACACTAAAGCTATGTGGGGTTACCTCTTTCCCCAATCTCTCAGCACTACAGTGCTTGTTTGGGTCGGTTGGCAGATGTCTGCCGAGAACTCTGTTCATGGTTCAAACACATCACAAGTCATGCAAGCACATGTTATGGTCCAAGTACATCGACTATATATGTAACAAAGCATTGAGAAAAGTAGGCTATCTATGTCGCACTGTGTCTAAATACCCAGAACCCACAAAGCTGTGTCTAACATAAATTGCTAATTTGCCCTCTACTTGACTACGCGTTCATTGTCTGAAACCCGTATAAGCAGTGCGAGATTCAAGAACTGAAAGTAGTCCAGAAAAAGGCGGTAAGATTCATATGACATTGTTACGACCGCGATTTCTCACCCTCTTCAAGTCTCTCTTCATTGCAATAAACTCCACTTTATTCGCGTCACCGAATGCAGCCAATAAAATACTTCCTAAGAATTGTTCTCTTTACAGTTCAACTGTCAAATAACAAAGAATACATAAACGTCGCCTCACATTCAACAACTAGAACCTATCACAACCTAAATTTCCTACGCCTTCCTACGCTATAACTGATATGTTCGAGTTCAGTTTGTCCCCTGTTCCATCGAAGACTGGAATTCATTACTTGGTTCTCTTCGTTCATGCCCATCGCAGAGTTTTGCAGCCAAAATTCGTAAAACATATGTGTGAAATACGCTGATATTTTGACAATTGGTATTTCTTTGTTCCTTTTCTTTCCGTGTTCTGATACTTTTGCTTAATGCTAGCACGACGTTATTATGTTACCTGTTTGCATTAGTATAACTGTCAGTTCAAGCGCACAAATAATTAGAAAGAAAGAGAGGACAAGCTCTTTCAAATCTTTGGGTGCATCGCATCTCGCGGCTCATTGCAGAGAGTGCGGTTGTTATCCTCTTTTTCAGGATACTGAAGTGGTTTTTCGGTCTAAAAATAAATTAACTCGCGAGTTGACAGAAGCTTTTCACATAAGAAAAAGAGGGGAATAAGGCGTCAGCCAGCCTTCGGTTTTGCTGCACAATAAAGAGTTTGTTTTTCTAGATTATGTTCCGAGATAATCTTTCTTCTTTTACCCTGTGTTCTCGATGTGCCACGGATGTACTTTTTTGCCTGCACACGCATGCCTTGTGTTTTTCAATTGCCTGTATATATATTCTGCCCTTTCTAATAAACAGCTTAGTTGCGAGAAAAAGCGCTTGTCCTCTCTTCCTTTCTGTTTATTCGTGCACTTGAACTGACAGTTATACCATGCATATCCAACTAGCCCAACTTTCAATTCTGTTGCTGTTTGCGTTATTCTCAATATTTTAAGTTAAACTTTTGTGTATCCTTGTATACCCACTCCTGCCATAGTGCAAGTAGCGCTGCAGTAAGAGTAGATAAATAAATTTATGTATAAACTAGAAGCCGCGCCAACTTCGGGACAGCTCACAAGAAACGTGTGTCGGTTGTACTTCTGTGCAACGGTATGTTTCTGTGCTGTTAACCAGTGGTTTTTGCTGTTTCTCCTTTTGTATTCCCACCAGTGCCGATAAGAAAAAGCAGTGGGTGACCCGGTACATTGTGAATAGAACTCAGCGTTTTCATCGTTGCCTGCGGACGCTCTACGAATTTATCGTAGTCGTGATCTTCTCTCGATTCCCATTCTCGTCTTCCCGTCTTTTCCTCCTCCTTGCTGACGCTAAGCCATTATCACTCTTAATGTTGCTGAAGCTGCCCATTTGCATCCCTCATCCCTAACCACTCAAATACAGTCTATTTCTACCTCATTTACCGACACCTGGTCGGTAAACAAACGTGTGTGAGTGAGACTCCCAACTGCTTCAGGTGCGTTACTTCGACCCCCTTTCACGTGGCGATTGCATCCAGTTTCCACCAGCTTGAAATAAAATGTAAGAAATACAGCTCTTCTGTTCACGATATGCCCATAGTATTATGGTGTCCTTGTAGTGACGTTTAACATATCTGTTCACAAATTTTTCGTGAGGCGCACCACCGATTTGACGAGCTTTTTGGTAAGTTTAACTCTTTAAAGAAGCCCTGCAACACTTTTCCAAGAATTCATCCAACGATTTCAACACTGAAGTTTTTCCTTCACGAATAGATCATCACGAAAAACTTTTCAATACGTTTAGTACGAGTGGAGTTAGAGATATGTCACTCGCAGTAATCGCTTTTCTCTCTTCCCTCATAGCGACAAACATTTTGGAAGCTAAACAGGGAGGAATGGCCGCAGAGCTTCCAAACTATACTCCAGAAGTAACTCTGGCGCTAGTGTCTATGGGAGCTACAACGCACGGCGCTTCAGCGAGTGCGGCCATTATGGGTATAACATGGATTTGGCTAGTCTTCGTACTTTACATTTGTTCTGGCTTCGCGTGGCTTGAAGCTGTCTTGTCACGAAACAACAGCTGCTGATTGTTCGGCAGGTACGCTTCACCTTATAATCTTTTAGGGTTACTTCTTCGAATCGGGTCAGGAAGTGAAAAAAAGGTTTGTTCTTCCCTTCGAAACAAAGCCGCAATAAACGAAGGCATGAGTGCATTCACCGCCTGCAAGCACGAATATAGGCAAATCAATGTCATAACCGTAACTCCCATGTTCGCTGAACGATCGCAGCGCCACAGTCACCTCTGGTTATTTTAGGAAGCTCTATGGGAATGGCACGGGCGAAAGAAGTTACGCCACGCACGCATCATGACCTTCACCATTTGTTTTATCTTCATGCACGCAGTTTACCACAAGTGTGATCGCAAGCATCCCGTGGGCACGTGGCAACCTCCTGCGGCGGCCGCGGTTGCTATGCAGCCAACTATGCCCAATTCAGTCTGTGGCCGTGGACTTTGGGCTTATGGCGTGGTCACTTGGGTTTAGGTCATCATTTGTAAAAAGAAGAGGGACCAATTCAGTCAGTGGCCGTAGACTTTGGGCTTATGGCGTGGTCACTTGAGTTTATGTCATCATTTGTTGAGGAACCAGACTATAAAAAAAATTGCCAGCAGCTTCCCTCGGGGGAACACTGAGGAGGATGCGGAGCATATAATTGGTTAACGGGGTGTTAAAGTGCGACTTACTTGGGTCGATGGCTAAATTGGTTAACGTGGTTGTGAAATGGGGTGTTAAATTTCGACTTACTTGGGTCGATGGCTAAATTGGTTAACGTGGTTGTAGGAGGGGGTGTTAAATGAGTGAACACGTACACACGTATGCGAAAGGGCGGCGCTGGTCGAAGGGACGTCGATCATTGTGTTTGTGGATTCGTTGGAATTCATTTCACCGTGACCTTGGACGTCGACGCGCCGTACAAACCAACCGACGAGCGGCAACTGAGCGAGCGAGCGCCGACCTTGAGTATATATACAGCGCGACGGCGCATGCGCTGTCAGCTGTCGAATGTTCTCGAAGGAGAAGCGCGCGCGCGGCACAGATGGCGACGGCACGACGGCGCATGCGCTGTCAGCTGTCGAATGTTCTCGAAGGAGAAGCGCGCGCGGCACAGATGGTGGGCGACGGCGCGACGGCGCATGCGCGCGCCTCAGCTGTCGAATGTTCGAGAAGCGGTGCGGACGGCGCACTAC
Organism: Rhipicephalus microplus; assembly: GCF_043290135.1. Lineage (NCBI taxonomy): Eukaryota > Metazoa > Arthropoda > Arachnida > Ixodida > Ixodidae > Rhipicephalus > Rhipicephalus microplus. The sequence goes on from NC_134700.1 coordinate 217,664,792, forward strand.
AAGGCGCGAGTATAAGAAGCTTCCGCATCTAAAACAATTGTATATTCCCGGCCGCCTGTTGGCGTCATTATGTTTGGCTCACGTGTTCTAATGAGTCTCGACTACCAACCGTCAACGTTTTCTGACCATGCTGAAAAAGTGTTGCATGGCCCCAGAGGCTTAGCTAGAATTTTTTTAGTGGGGGGGGAGGCGGGGATTCACCTTTTTGAAGTGGCCAAGCTTCGTTTTCTATGCCATGGCGAAAAAAAATTATTGAAAAGGGAGGGGGGGGGGCACAGCTTTTGTGTCACCCTCTGGCTATGTTCCTTCATGACCCCTTTAATGCCAGCTTACTAGATTTATATTTTAATGTTGCTTCATGTTCCTCTATTCAAAGGTGCTGTTTCGCTAATCTTTGGCCGTCAGTAGATCATCATGATCATTTATGCATGTTGTGGTAACTATACCCCAAGAGGCCTAACAGCCGAACTTCTAGCGTAACGAGAACTTTCTCTCTTTTTTGTCTCTCTCTCAAAAGGTTTACTCGAAAGTAAAACGAAGCGAATATATAAAGTAGCACCCACATTCGTTCATATTTTTTAAGAACGTCATTCATTACAGTTTTTCAATTCTTTTTTATGAAAGCTTTTCTCTGTATGAAACTAAAGATTTCGTCCTCGGATTGCTTCTGAGAGTTCTGAAACAGTACTTGATAGCATGCTCATTTCAATGCATATGAAACTTAACCTGATCGTGCTTGTTCTGCAATGACGAAAGAGATCTAGGCTAAACTAGAGCTATTTGGGTTCTTCCTGCTTAGCTCGTATGTCATAAAATACATTAGGCCCAACTATTTCTGAAGAGGGCTGCGACTATCATCTCAATTGCCATAATCAGGCTCTTCTGCACGCGAAAGGCGATTCACAGTGATGTAAGTCATAAAGTCCGTCGCTATTTAGGTCAGCATGCCGCTACGTCTGCAATTTCTCGGATACTATCCCGCAACCAGCTTCTTTAACTATCTCAGTTCTCTACTACATCTTTCCTTATTGTAATGGTTGCATGGAAGTTCTTCTTTTTAAATCAAGCCTTTTTCATGCGCACGTGATGGTAATCCCACGAGTCAATTGTTCCGGTTAAATGCGTACATATATCTATATATCATCATGAACGCAAACGACTGTATTGAAGTGTAAGCTCGAATCACTTGCTTGCAGTTTTCTTTTTTAGCTGTCTCTGGGTTCTAGTGAACAAACGTTGACTGCACGAACTCTCATTTGAGTCTCAACTTCACAATCACAGGTTTTAAGCATTGCTTTTTTTCCCTGCTTTTTTGTCTGCTTGACTGAGATTTTCCCCTCTCTCTGCCATGCATACTTCGTTGCTTCTATTGTTTCCGTCCGTTACTTGCTGCTACAAAACTACAACAGGTAAAAGAAACTCAGATAGCAATAGGCGTTTTACGAAGTTTTAACGCAAATGCACCGCAAAGCGCAGCAAGGTGAAATTAGACTAAGCGTTCGTATATAGTCAATACATGAACGAATCTAGTTCTGTGACGCAATTAGAGAAACAGTCAAAAGAGGAAACGTAGGGATGTCATGCGAAAGCCGAGTGCCCGATTCGCTTCCCTACAAAGGTGGTGAGGGAAAGGGGAATAGAAATTAGTACTGTGGAAGAGACTTAACAATGCGGACACTATAATACCGAAGACAAACAGCAAGGTGATAAGGGGTTCTCCATGAAACAACAGTGAAGTAGTGTCACATGGCACGTGAGCACTTTTCTTAGAACAGCCAATCACACAAAAAAGGTACAAGTTCGCACTTTTATTCCTCAGTTACCACTCTGTCCTTCTCTTTAGTAGTCTGCTAGGTGCTGAAATCGAAAGCCAACTTGTCCGCACCTACGTTACTGAAACGTATACCTAACGCAGCCAGTTGACCCAACCGTATATTGGCGTGTTTTATTTGCACTAACCTCTGTGCCCAAGTTAGTCTGTTCGCTTTATTCGAGCTTATAAGCCAATCACGCATTCTCTAAAATTAGAATTTGAACTGAGAATTCGCTGCAGCACTGCGCTTCTTTTTTTTTTTTGCACGCGCAGTCGCCACTCATATAATGGATGCACGCTCTCATTGCTCTTGCAGACATCGCAGCACCAATCCCGTAAAGTTCGCCCTGTATGCATGTCTTAGAAGTCACTTGATTCTTTTGTGAACGAAGGCGGTGGAGAAAAAGTACATGCGGACCGCTGAATGCCTTTTGGGAGGTGAAGATGCCGGAAGTTCTGGTAATCTAACTTACAAAAGAAGCTGCGTCGTGCCTTCCTTGCTGAAAAGAAAGCTTTGATGCAACGTCAGGGGCGCACATATTAATTACTTATTTACGAAACCTTTTTCTGCTCTAAGCTACGTTAACCATCGTGAAGAGCACGAAGGAAGGAATAGTGTTAAACGGGATACAAGAGATTCTTTCCGGATGCTGAAAATTACCCTAATGAATTTTAGATGAAGCCTGCTTCGGTAGAGTTTGCTAGCGTTGCTCCCTGCGCATTTTTTGTTGTTGTCTCTTTTTCGTTCTTGTTTTTGATAGCACTGTGACCAGGGGCAATAAGTCTAATGGAATACAGTATCATTCTCCTCATCCTCTCCCTTAACCACCATCTCTCCCTTCACTTCTAAGCTTTCTGAGTAACGGCAACCGGTGTACGGGTACACAAACTGGATAGCACAGAAGAAGGTGTGTTACCGCTAATCCTATAGACGTGCAGTCCTTAACAACCTTATATAAACAGTCGCTTTGTGTTCCTGCAAGTAAAGATCCGCGAAGATCGAACAAAAGATCGAAAGATCGAAAGATCGAACATCCTTTTAGGCGTCAGGGCAGGAGGCTAAAGGCACTATAGGAAGTGATAAAATGAGAGATGCAAGCTAAGAAGAGAAAAAGTGCGGAGGTATACCAGGCTAATGTCTAGTTTCCTGCCTTTCTGGACGTAAGGCTATGGGGATAATGAGAACGCGAGGGGGCGAGTGTAAATGGCACTCACAAAGTTGCACACAAAGTAACACTGCAATTAGTTACCAAGGTCAGCGTTTTTTTTAGATGCGGAAACATCTTATACTCGCGCCTTGTAGTGCGCCGTCCGCACCGCTTCTCGAACATTCGACAGCTGACGCGCGCGCATGCGCCGTCGCGCCGTCGCCCACCATCTGCGCCGCGCGCGCTTCTCCTTCGAGAACATTCGACAGCTGACAGCGCATGCGCCGTCGCGCCGTCGCCATCTGTGCCGCGCGCGCGCTTCTCCTTCGAGAACATTCGACAGCTGACAGCGCATGCGCCGTCGCGCTGTATATATACTCAAGGTCGGTGCTCGCTCGCTCAGTTGCCGCTCGTCCATTGGTTTGTACGGCGCGTCGACGTCCGAAGTCGCCGTGAAATGAATGCCAACGAATCCACAAACAGAATGATCGACGTCCCTTCGACCAGCGCCGGCCAAACTGTTGGCGGAACCGCTTCCGCATCCTCCTCAGTGTTCCCCCGAGGGAAGCTGCGGGCAATTTTTTTGAACTGCCGCAGTGCGCAGATGATTTACCGCGTCATCAACAAATATGTTCAGGCCCGAACAACAATGTTCGGCTAGAATGTCAGTTCACATTAATTCGGCCTAAAAGTGACCAATCAACTAAACTCAAAGTACCTCTTCATTCTTTGATGTAACAACTGTTGTCGGCATTGACATAATGGGAGTGCTAGAGCTCCTGTAACATTTGAAATCACTAACGCACCATGTGGCGCCGCCAACACGTTGGCACCGCTTGAGTGCCTACACGTAACGATCAGGTACGTCATATCCTGGGGAGTTTCGGTTTGCGAGTACTAAAGGACTACTATAAAATTTTTAAAGGTCCGAGGTGAGACATCTGGAAAAAATTAGTAAGAAATGTCGGGAAAATGCCACTGTATGAATACTATTGCAGCTTAAGCACTGAAGCATCTATCGAACAACAGGATGGCAGCGGCAACGAATGGTCGCCTTGAGTGCCCACCCATAATTCCTCTAGCAGTAAAGAATTGCAACGAAACATAAAGACGTTGGCACATAAGCTTTCAGTTTGAATTAAATCAATGCATTTGCTTCAGGAACGCGAAACACCTTGCAACGAAAGCAAAGGTTTGAGTTGTCGATAATACTTGGTTTACTTACGTGTACCAGTCATGTTTCTTGGGCGAGTTGGAAACTCATACTTGAAACGGTAGCGCTTCCCTAACTACGTTTTCTTTGTTTAAGTGAATATTGAGATAAGCATATTCATTTATTTTTATTTATTTATTAGATTAACAGCAATTGTTAACGGACTGCAGGAACTTTGGGTGTGTCAATTCACGTATCTATCTAGCCGCTTACGCCTGGGTCCTCATAGTATCCTCCTTATTTTGGCACACACCACAATTTGCATAGGGCATTAGCGTGTGGCGAACACAATGAATGGCTGATCACATCATTGCATGAGATACTTGACGTGCACTGCCTGAAATCCTGTCTTTAAGTCACGTGCGGCACATACCCGCATGCCCCTGCAGCCCATGTAATGCGAGTATGAGCCACAGATGACTGACAGTTTGTATCGAACCAAAATGGCACTGACAGAGCTTCAAAAAGTGATCGTGTTACGGTACTTGTGTGACAAAAAAATGCAAGGCAGGTGTGGGCAGGGCTGTAAGTGAGAAAAAAAAAACAGCGACGGAAACAGAGAAAATCCCATTTAGAGATGAAATCGAGTCGAGGCAGTCGGCATGACAGTCGAGTATTCTACCACAGAGCAACGCCATTGCTAGAAACAGCTTGTGAGGGAAAAACTAATCATGGTGTTACGTCGTGCCAACGTGCATTTTGGATGCCGTATGCACTATGGACGTTTATAACAATATAATAAAATCTCAAACTACAAATATGAACTTCTGTGACTCGCCAAGCTATTGTAGTTATTGTGCAACCCGGAGGAATACGAGAAAAACTGCTTCTATTGATATGCACCACATTACGTACTGTTCCTTTCGATAAAAGTGACGGCTGAGCTCTAATGAGAGTACCATCGTTTGCGTAGGAGCAAAGGATACCCCTTGAGCGTCAGTGTAGTCGACGAGAATAATAAATACACAATCAATTCTGTAGCCGGAGAAAGAGGGTCCTGTGAGTCCAACCCCTTCTATGATCTTGCTTCTGAAAATATGTACCCTCTTCAAAATAGCCGATTTCTTCAAATAGTCGAGGCCTTAAGCAAGTATTGTCCCACCCCCAGGAATAAAAAAAATGACCGCTATGGACCTGCCTATGATATAGCCAAATATAACTACTCAAAATGCACAAAAAGTTCTGTCCAATTTGCAAGACCTGACCTGACTAAAATCAACATTTACAAAAAAATGTGGTATCCATTACTCACTTACTCCTTCGCATAGCATCTACTTCCAGAATGATTGGGATCTGCCAAATCTATCTATCTATCTATCTATCTATCTATCTATCTATCTATCATCCTTTTCTTTCACAACACGATCCCGCTGAATCGCAAAAGTTGTCTTTACGAATTAACGGTGGAGGCAGAAAATACACTTTAATTTTACGCCGGGATCTCGCCAATTAAGAAGAAACGTCTCTCGCTCGTAAGTATTGCGTAAAAGGACGGTGAATCGATTCGAAAATTTCAGCGTTTAACATGGGCTGGTGTAACATTCGTTGGACTTGTCTACTCAGTTTGGATATTTATCTTTTGTTCACGTAAACATCTTCACGACATTCAGATTTTCCTTTCTAACGCGACCGGATTCCTTCCCTCGTCTAAATACATGTGTTCACAGACAATGTTGGTGTGCCATACTTCGACTGTGCTGCAGACATGGTCTTGTAATCTCACATGCTCTTATTCTCTTGCACTTTTTACCCTTACCTTTCCTATTACCAAGTTAAGGGTGCAAACCAAAACTTTCTTCTTGTTTCCTACCGGAATTTTCTGTATGTCTCTTTCATATCGGCTTCTTGTTCAAGTTACGAAAGTTCAAATAGTCGTATCCTTTTTTTTATTGTTATCTACATGCCTTTTTGGTGACGTTGTTGCTAAAGGCTGTTTTCCAAAGCCTAACAACTTCAACAGTTCCCTAGTTGATTTATGCAGAACACTCATGGACTTCCAACAAAGCTAAACACATACGCTTGTACAACAAACCTCGCACGAACTCACCAAACTATACCGTAATCCTCGATAATCACGCTAAGTACGCAAGTGCGACCAAGCCCTGCCAGACAAGCTGAGGACCTCCTTTAAAGCTCAGTTGCCGCAAACTCTGTTGTGTTCCATTACTATTAACGCTTCTGAATAATCCGCACCTTGCATAATGGAGTGGAGTTCTGACGTTTCTAGCGGAACAGCGTGCGCTTCAGAGGCGTAGAGAAAGGATACGGCTGCGCGCATGAGAATTGCATGCCCTCTCGTCGTCAATTCGCAGCATTAGAGTACCAAGTTTTAATCTCTCCTTCGCAAGCTTGCAGCACCACGAGCTACTACACATCCCCCCTTTGTGTGCAAACTGTCCCGAAGAGGTCCTCACGAAGTAAGAAGAGTGTTCGCGCTACTAAGTAGTTCTCAAGAAATGCTCTCACCTTTATCTATAATTCACACAGTCAGCACAGCAAAGTAGTGTATGTGAACTGCTCTTCGCATTTAAAGCTTGTTCCTTCCTCTGCATTCGCAACGTTACTTGTACTAATCAAATCAACTACAACACGGTTGAGTATACATGAACTTTGTACTTAGAATATCATGGTGCTTGAGCTAATGTCGCCGCATCTCTAAGTAAATTATTTGTTTGTAATGTCACGCCATCAATATCCGTATAAACATATAGCTGTACTTTCATTTTGATTATGCCCTTCTTGGTGGTAAAAGCACTGCTTTTTGTTTTATTTCAAGCAAAAATATTGACCAGCGCTGAACACGTCTAGTAATATCCAAAGCTTGCGTCAGCACATGCTGAATGGGTGCACACAGTTCTGAACAAGGCCCTAATACCGAAATTAACGGGATTTTGTCCATCTGGCATGCGTTATAACTGCAAATATTGCAGCAAAAAGCGGCCTCATTTCGGTTATAGTAAATTTGAAAATATGGGGTGATTTACACAAAGTAGTGATCCTAGTTTTAATTAAAATTGAAAACTGTAAATAATTATTTTATAAATTTCTATAAACAGAGAAACTGTGCAAAATTGCGACAGAGACGAGAAAGAAGAATTCAGGTAGTGCCCTTTCTATCTAATTGCCATAATGATAGTGCGCTCGTTTTTTCGTTCATTCGTTCGTTGTGTTCTTTCGTTCCATTCATCGCCTTCGTTCCTTCCATTCGTTGCATTCGTTTAGTTCACTTCGTTGCATTTATTGCGTTCCATTCGGTCAATTTGTTGCATTCGTTTCGCTCATTCGTTCATTTCTTTGTTTGTTTGTTTGTTTGTTTGTTTGTTTCTTCCGGCGCCATTGATCATTGTCGGTGTCGACGTCCATGCTTGTACATGACCATTGTCGGTGTCGGTGTCCATAACCAAAAAAAATAGAAAGATGCAAATAAAAAAATTGGCCCTGTATCTGCATGTTTTACTGCAAACGTCGTCGAAAGACGGTAGTCTTGCGTCTAGAGACAGTAAACAAAACGCTTGTTTGATTTTCTGCGCGAGAAAGTTGGAAAATCGTATTGTGGGGCACTGCTTAGAGAGTCTCGATCAGTGCAGCGAAGGCGAACGGGTGCATTGAGGCACGTTAGACACGAGGGCTACCTGGCAGTTATCTTCGCAGTTATCTGGCAGGAAGGCGTGCACGCCTGTCTCGGAGGCGATAAGGTGTATAACGCAAAGCGACGGGCAGGTGCCACCACCGTGTCGTCAGGGGCTTTAGTCTTAGCAAAGCACTGGAAACACTTGTCTTTTTGAGCATCGCGTTGTGCTGTCAGCGCAGCGTGATAAACGCTACGGCCTTTCAGATTACTTAAATATGCCTTCTCTAGTATAAACACACACATACAAAATATTGAAGTTTTGTTATGGTGTATGTATGCCTTCTTCAGTATAAACACTCACATACAGAATATTGAGGTGTTGTTATGGTGGCTCAGATACGCGCTACAATAACTCTTTAATGAACAATCGCACAAGTATGACAACTGAAACTTGAGCAATATTGGTGGGTGCTGCGAATGCGGTTGGCCATTTGGGTTGCCCTTTAGGGCTGTTTGGAATATTGTTACGGCGTACAAACAGACAAATGTATAGACAGACCAAAATTTTTGCGTCGAAGTACCCCAAAAAAAACTATCGTCTTTATTAACCACGAAGATACTTTAAATCGAGTAAAACAGGTGTTCCACTACAGACAAAAGTGCTTGAAACCGCTATTAAAAAATCACAGAATATCCACGAAATAAATGATAATGAGTGGAGCGAAGCGTCCATCAATCCACCCGTGCTTGTGTCCATGAGTCCTTCCGTCCGTACGTGCGTCCGTCCGTCCCTGCACCCGTTTGTCCGTCCGTGTGTCCATCCGTTCATCTAGTGAACACTTCGAGTACCGCTATCTCACTTCTTTTTATCATATATTCATCATATACAAGTACCGCCATTCAGCGGACACTCCTAGAACTACCGTATTTCTGTTCTCAGCGCTTTGTGAACACCGAGAGCGAGATAACGATGCCGTGATACATTTTTCGTAACATGTGGACATGCGGATGTGTGCCCGAAAGCGGGTATGTGCCACTGGTATGCGGGTATGTGTACTACGCACTACGACAGGTTACGCACTACGACAATGGGGACGCACAATGCGGGCCATAAGAAGCTTCGCCCCTATGACGTGCAGCGGAAGCAGCTTCCCTAACGTTTGGAATATTTCTTGACAGAAGCGTCGAAACACGACAAGCGTCACCACATGTGAACTGTGCAACAAAGGGGTGCTTTGAAGGCGCACCTATTACAAAGCGCTCCAGCATATTTAATCAGCGCCATCAGCAACAGAGAGAAATGTATGAAAAGGAAAACATAGGGGCGTTAACCTGGTATAAGTAACCGGTTTGCTACACTGCACAGTGGCGGGGAAATATAGGTTGTAGAGAAGATATACAGGCAGATGAATAAAATACAACACACACACACACACACACAAACACACACACACACACACGTGAGTACACACGTGAGCACACACGAACGTTCAGATCAAACAAGTTCTGTGAACGTCTTTGATCAGATTAAAGTCGTTCGCTTGGACGCAGGAAACGCAGTTACACTTGCACAGCCTTCTGTTGACACGTTAGGTCAAGTATAAACAATGCTCGTATCTGCGTAAGCTCGTGTTGCCCTACGGACGCGCAGTGGGCCGTCCTCTGATTTCCAGAAGGAGGAATTTGGGCATGAGGGGCTCCGCGCAACTGTCCTTTCAGTAGGCATCTTACAGCAGTTTCAATGACCAGTGCTGCAGGCACAGGTGTTCGTTTTTCTTGCTGCCCTGTTGACGCATCTTCCTAAAACTGAAGTGAGGCTAGTGATTGAGAAGGCGGTGCGCACGAGGAAACGATTCACGTTCGACTGTTGAAGACAACGCTCAAGCGTTCTCCAAGTTACTTTTTTTTGTTTTTAGGGTTGGACTGGAGTTCACTTACAGTGCACCCAAAGCGTAGTGTGAAAATTATGGCCTGAATTAGGTTTTACAATGCTCTCTCTTCTGCCTTGATATTGGTTGACAGCATAGAATCCACACACCCAATAAAGCAATGTTATTATTATTATTATTATTATTATTATTTATTATTATTATTATTATTATTTATTATTATTATTATTATTATTATTATTATTATTATTATTATTATTATTATTATTATTATTATTATTATTATTATTATTATTATTATTATTATTATTATTATTATTATTATTATTATTATTATTTGGCGCATCACACGTACCTGGGAATCGACGTTACGCGAAGCCTGTGGAGGAAAAGTGACGATGTTGCAATTTTTCATTCAGCGACACGGCATGAAATGAGGCTAAATATATGTACAAATGTTGCATGCACAGACATATGTTGAAGAGTTGCAGATGTTTGTATAAGCAGTTGTTCGCACTTGCACAACGATGCCAACAGGAACACGCGTATTAGCAACACTACAAGCTGATATGAAGCGCTGATGCTCGCAAAGATGCTGGCCCTGGACACTGCTACATAAATCAACTTCAGCACATGGCAACTAACCAATTTTGACATGAACCCGACGTAACGGCTGTATCAAAGAAGAACATATGTAATGTTTATAAAATTGAGTAGGGTGCAACCATTATTGACGTTTCACGACGATTAGCGTCAATTTGAAAAGTAGTTCCGAGACCGGACGTAGCTCGGAGGTAAAAGGCTTCATTGCCACGCAGAATCCTTGGATCCAGTTCTAGCTGGTACCCTGACAATTATTCTTTGCATTAGTCGGGTCGATGCTACCGATATGAGGAATGTCTTAACGCTCGCTCGTTTGAATTGCCCATGTATGTTCTTGTCGTTCTTGGGTAGATAAAAAGTGCCAATCACCTGTGGCACATGCTGCTGCTGAAAAACATTTATTTACAGATGTTATTTACAGGGAGGGTGGGAACGGTTTTTAAGGGGCCGCCCCGTACAAACACTAGGTGGGCTCCCTCTTACGGGAGCCCATTGGCGTTGGCCGCGGCCCGGGCACGCTCGACCAGGGCCCGTTGGGCCGTCAGGTCAGAGCAGCCGAGCAGGGCTGCCTCCCAGTCCTCCCGCGAAGGGTTGGGTAGTGGGGTAAGGTTTGGAGTTTTTTGGCATGCCCACACCATGTGGAAAATGTCAGAGGAACTTTCCTCACAATGCGGGCACTTCCCCGTGCAAGCGGGGTCAAAGTGTTTTATGATTGCCGGGCACAATAGAGTTTTAGTATAAAGGCGAAGGAGGATTCGCTCCTCCGCCTTCGTGAGGCCCTTACAGGGTTTAGGATAGACGTTATGGCCGGATTGATAAAATTGTGTGATCTCCTTAAAGGTGTAGGCAGGATTGGGTTCGAGTTCCGGATCGGTAGGGGACGAGGATGGTGCCCGGAGAGTGAGCGCGCGGGCAGCGGCATCGCCCGTCTCATTACCATCGAGGCCCGTGTGAGCCGGAGCCCATATGATCGTTCGGTGCGCGGGGGCACCTAGGTAGCTGCTGTTCTGCAGTATTTTATAAGCACGGTACGGAATGTATCCCTGTTCAATATTGCGACAGGCACCCCTTGAGTCGGTGATGATGACCCTCGAGTCCTGATCTGCGGCGGCTAGTGCGATGGCGATCTCCTCCGCGTGCGTAATGTTATGTGCACGGAATGTGAGTCCGTTTACAACGGTGTTTTCGTGGACGACCGCAGCCGTATACCAACCACCGTGGTGCGGGCCGGAGGCGTCCACGTAGAATACCCCGAATTTGTGGCCGTAGTGTCGAGCCAAGGCTTCCGCCCGCGCGAGGCGTCGGCCAGTGTAGTCGTCTCGGGTCATGTTAGCCGGAAGAGGGCGCACGTGCAAGGAGTATCGCCAAACTTCTGGAATCCGTACGCGCTCTTCCGTGTGTATTGAGTGATTGATGTGTAGCCAGGCAAGGAGGCGGCGACCCGACGGTGTTTTAGAGAGTCTAGTATATTGGTTTGTCAAGTGCGCCTCTCTCAGCTACTTGAAGGTGTTCACCATTCCCAAGCCCAAAAGGCGCTGGTTAGAGGTGCTGACAGGAAGGTCGAGGGCGCGCTTGTAGATTTTGCGGAGAATGACTTCGAGTGCATTCTCGTCGGATTTGCGTAGGTGGAGGTATGGAGCCGAGTACAGGACTCGGCTGGTTACGAATGCATGCGCCAGCCGCAAGGCATCTTTGCATCGTAACCCCCCGCGCTTGTTGGAAACCCGGCGGACCATCCGGCCCACCTGGTCCCCCACCTTACGCAATTTGGCCAATGTTGTGTCTGCTCTGCGATTTTTGTGTATAAAAAGCCCCAGTACTCTAATCTCATCGCGTTCGGGTATTGGTCCGCTGTGAAGGGAGAGGTCGATCTTTGCGGTGCACTTTGGTGAGGGGCGTATGTGCACGAATTCCGATTTGGACGGGGAGCACTGAAGGCCGCAGCGACGGGCATAGTCATCCACGATGTCCACCGCTTGCTGCAGGCTTGCCTCCATGTCTCCTGCCGAGCCGTGTGACGCCCATATGGTGATGTCGTCGGCGTACAGCGCATGCTGTATGCCTTCGACTTTCGCCAGCTTAGCGGGGAGTCTCATCATTGCCACATTGAATAGGAGGGGCGAGAGGACCGCTCCCTGCGGAGTCCCTCTCGTGCCTAATCGGTAAGGGCCGTGTTCAATGTCCTGAATCCGAATGTATGATTGTCGGTCAGTGAGGAATTGTTTAATATAGTTGAATGTGTTTTGGCCGCAATCCACCTGTGAGAGATGTGTTAGAATAATTTCGTGGGTCACGTTATCAAAGGCCCCCTTCAGATCCAAAGCGAACACAACTTTGTCATTCAGGGGATACTCGACTGGATCGAGGATCTCATGGTCGAGCTGAAGCAAGACATCTTGCGCGGACCGGTGTGGACGGAACCCGAACATGGTGTCTGCAAATGCATTTTTGCTCTCCAGGAACGCGGACAACCTGTCGCGCACCATCGTCTCCATTAATTTTCCCACACAAGAAGTAAGGGAGATGGGGCGGAGGTTGTCCGTGTTAATGGCTTTGCCCGCTTTGGGTATGAAGGTGACCAGGGCGGTCTTCCACTCAATTGGTAGGCTTGTTTTCCCGATCCAAATGGAATTGATGTAGGCAAGGAGCATGGTGTAGGCCGAGTCAGGAAGATTGGCAAGTAATTTCACGGTAATTTTATCCTTTCCCGGCGCCCTTCCTCGCCTCATTTTTGCTAGGGCTGCCTTCAGGTCGTGTAACTGGAACAGTTGATCCAGCTCCGCGTTCTCGGTACCTGCATACGAGTACGCCGGCCCTTGGGAGTCCTGCTGAGTGCATAGATATTGGTCTCGGAGTTTACATGCCAATTTGGCTGTGTCTCCGTCGAAGCTGTGAAACGCTCGTTGCAGATGCTTTTGTGTCTCTGTTCGAGTTTGGGTCGGATCAATCAAGGCGCGGAAGAGGCGCCAGGTACTCCGGCTGGACATTTGTCGAGCGGCCGTGTTGCAACGGTCCACCCAGTTAGAGTCAGCGAGCTGGGCCGCGTACTCTGCTGCTCACTGGGTGAGCTCAGCGATGTGAATTTTGAGCTTTCGGTTGTGTTTTTGCCGGCGCCATCGGCGGACGAGGCTGCGCCGGGCCTCCCAGAGGTGAAGGAGATGGTTATCCACCGCCGGAGTCGCCTCGGAGAGTTTAATTTGTGTTTCTGTGGAGCGTAATGAGGAAACCAGTTGCTGGGACCAAGCATGGTATCCTTGCTCCTCAATGGGTGTCGAATTGGCGTATATTTGCCGAAACTTCGTGTAATCGGGTAATTTTGCCTCTCCGTAGGGTCTTGCCAAAGGGTAGGTGCGAATGGTGGTGTTGAGTATGCAGTGGTCGCTGCCGAGGGTCTCTTCAGTGTTGACCCAATCCGCATACTGAATGTTTTTTTGTGAGGGTAAGGTCCGGACATGTGTCCCGGGTCACGGAGTTACCCACGCGAGTTGGGTAGGCAGGGTCGGTGTGAAGAGTTAGGCCCAGCGTGGACATAAGTTCCGCCAATTTACGTCCACGTTTCTCTTCACGTGCATACCCCCAGAGTGTGCTGGGGGCATTGAAATCACCCACAATCACCAGAGGGTCCCTGCCCGCAGCCTTTAAAGCGCGGCTAAAAAGGTCTGCGAATGAAACGTTGCTTAGTTTTGGTGAGCAATAAATGTTTAGCACGTGCAGTGGCGGGTCCTGTTTACGCAGCGGAAGGAGTATCACCATCACGTACGAGAAAGCTGGCTTAAGGTCGAGATCAACTAGGTTGGCCGTATAATTTTTGTGCACGCAGATGCAAGATAAAGGGTCCTGCTGAAACGTAGTATAGTTTGTGAGTGTGGCAGCACTCCCTGGCTCCTGGAGGGCTACCACAGCAGGAAGGTTTGAAATGCTGCGAGGAATAGCCGGAGGTTGGCGCGCTTAGTTTGAGCCTTAAAGCCCCGACAATTCCACTGGGTGATTTGGATGGGAGTGGCCGTATTGGATCATGGGGACTTCCGAATTCTAAGGGTGCCCGCCATGGTCAGTGGAGTTATCGAGCGATTGCGGTGGCGGTGCTCCCGAGCCAGCACTCGCGGGGAGGGGGGTGTCCTCAATTCCGGAGGCGGAGCAGCTGTCATCATCCTCAAATTCGATCTGTCGTCGAAGCGTTTTAGGGTACCGGCCAGACACGTCCTTAATTGGGCCGGCTCGTTTGGTGAAACGCGCAACTTGTTGGGCTATCAGGGTAGGGATGGTTTCTGTCATTTTAGCAATGGCGGCATTTACAGCCGCTGAGATTTGGGTTTCGAGGACAGTTATACGGCTGTCCATACGGACCTCAAGGGTGTTCACACGAGCCTAGAGTGCGGCAACCGCGTCTGCCACCCCCGCCCCGGTCTCACTCTCCATTACCTCTACTGCGGGGGGAGGAGGAGGGGAGACTAGTTGGGTCTGTTTGGCCTCGGCTTCCGCTAGTCTTTTCTGTAACGCTTCGATTTGTGCCTGAAGTTTGGCAATAATATTTTGGTCGGCGTTACGCGATGAAGAGGGGATGATAGGGAGGGATGAGGAGGCAGCTCTACCCGTACCACCCACCTGCTTTCTGTTTTTCACGGCGTTGGCCCATGGCCCGGCTTCGCCGCATGGTTGCGCCGTCGGCTGCTTTTCGGTTCCTCCAGTAGGGGAAGCGGGCTTGTCAGTCTTGGCGACTTCCCGGCGTGGTGGCTCACTGGGAGTCTGATCTTTGCGTCGTTTCTTGGACGGCCTTTTGGACTTTCTGCCCTGTTGTGCGGCCACCTTGGAATTACGGTACTTGGCCGTACATGCTCGAGAGTTTGTGGCGTGTGCTCCACCGCACACAGAACATACGGGTACACATTCATGAGGGACCATTACCCCCTCCTCCACAAGCGGAACCTGCTGTCCACACAGGCCACACGTATCCGGTCGTGGGTTGGGACAAGTGTCCATCCGATGGCCGACGACACCGCACTTGCCGCAGGCCGGGATCGTCCGGTAGTAGGGTTTGACGGGGATCAGCATTGCGTCGTAGTGAACAAAGCGTGGCTTCTCCTTGCCGGCGAAGGTTACACGCGCCTTGTTCGATGTGCCAAATTTACGCACCTCGACGATGGTGCCTGACCTCCAGCGTACGCTCTCTCGGAGCGTCTCCGTCGTATCTGTGTTGCGGACTACAATAACTCCGTGGCAGACATTGCTACCATCTTGTCGCAGGTACCCGTTGAGCAGAACCTGCCTGTGCTCGATGTTTACCACGAAGTCCCCGATCATTTTGTCCGCCGTGTCAGGGTCCGGGGTGTAAATCACGATCAAATTTTGCTCTCTCGATGGAATAACTGTCAGCGTCTCAGCTCGCTTGGGCCCGAGGTATGCCTTAAACGCAGTCCCGTACCAGTTCTCTGAGAAAGCATCATGCAATGAGATGCACTCTCGTGGCTTTACGACTATTACATAGTCGTCCGGACTCGGTTTCGGAAACGGGCGAGGCTTCCATTTGGTGAGAAACTTGCCCTTGCGTCCCACAGCGCGCGAAGCGGGAGGCTGCGTCTTGTCAGCTGGCGTGCCGGATGCCGAAACAGTGGCGGTCGCCGCCTTCTTGGCGTTGGCTTGCGAGCGGCGTTCCACCGCGTCGTTGAGAGCTTGGCTCCGAAACCTCGGTGAAGAAGCAGAGTTTGGCGTTTCGGAAATCGTAATCGTTTCCCACGTCATGGCATGCGGGTCGTATCCACGCTGCATGAGAGTAGCGTCCATGTTGCCTCGGAAAGCCGGTCCCACGCCGCCGGGCATTGGCGTCGCCGTTTGGCCTAACGGCGTCGCCAACGTGGTCGGGTGATCATCGGCCGTAAAGTTGTCAAAAACGGGCCCACCTGGATGACACTGGTATCCACGTGTTGCCTGTGAGTAGCCGAAACGATTGATGCTGGTCTTGACGGGGTACTGTGAAGTTGCCCGTGGTTCCAGCCGAAAATCAGCGGAGCCGAAGCGCAGCACGTCCTACATCATCGCGCGCTTGCAGCGCCCCTCTGTGGCACATGTCCGCATACCAGCGGCACATACGTGCCCGTAAGTATGTGCCACTGTCTGACGGGAAGTGTTTGACGACGTACGCGACGGGATAGTGGCATTATTCATGTCTTAACCAGCACGTCATATTCGTCAAACCATCTTACCCTCCCATCCTAATTTTGGTTCACGCCAAGTTAAGCGGGTGACCATGAGAGCACCCAAACGTAAGTGGACAGACAGACAGACAGACAGACAGACAGACAGACAGACAGACAGACAGACAGACAGACAGACAGACAGACAGACAGACAGACAGACAGACAGACAGACAGATAGATAGATAGATAGATAGATAGATAGATAGATAGATAGATAGATAGATAGATAGATAGATAGATAGATAGATAGATAGATAGATAGATAGATAGATAGATAGATAGATAGATAGATAGATAGATAGATACGCTCAAAGTCGCCGAAGTTCACAAAGAAATTCTGTGCATCAAATAATAATAATAGCAGTAACAACTATAATAACTGCTGTTACATGGCTCAAAAAAACCATGTAATTGTGATGTATGCCATATTGAAAGTCTGTGCAATTTTCTACCATCAGGTATTGTTTAAGGTGCACTGACATCGCAGAGCACACGGGCCTCGAGTATTTCGCCTATGCGACCACCGAAGCCTGGGTCAAACCCCCAACCTACGGGCGAGCAGCCAAGTACTGGCACAAGAATGCCGCCGATGGGGACTGCACACCAAGCAAAATTACAAATAACGTATTGTGCTACTTTATTTCATTTTTCATTGATTCTCCGTTGGGTTAAAACTAATAATTCTAACCAAAACTGGGCTCTCCATCGATTTCCTTTCTTCTCGTTGCGTCTGATTTGGACGTCTAATTCGCACACCTGAACCATTGTTCGGACCATTTGTATTAGACTCGCTAATGGTGAAAGTGTGACTACGGGAGTAACTCTGGCTCCCTTTTAACAGGGGTGCATCCAGATCACTTATTCACCCGACGGCATAACAACACCCAAGGGTGGACGCTTAGAAATGTGGGCGCACCGCCGTACACCGATCTACATAGCCTCGTGGCGCATTATTCGATCTACGTTTTAGGCAGGGAAACTTGCAATCAGCTTACTAAGCGTCGCCCTCATTAGTCTCTTTCGCGTATACTAGCTCTATCAGTCATTCTTTTTTATTTTACTTTTGTTACATGTACCTTTGCTGTTATGTCTGCATCCTTGCCCCGTGTTTCCAAGATTCATAGTGCACTCGAATGCAGACTTGTCGGCCGAGGGTGTTTTTTTTTTAGGCACAAGCAACGAGTTACACTCTAGTTTCCCTCCCAAACATTTCCGCTCATACGCTTCCTGCCAGCTTTCCTAATTGCGAGAATTTTCGTTCTTGAATGTTCTGGCTTGCCAACTTGCATTGCACACTCGTAGCTTGCGTAGTGACCTGTGAACTAGTTGCGTTAAGTAGCGGTTTGCTCTTCTCACAGTATTCCTCTTCGTATTACACGCATCAGCAGATGTGGAGCAAAGGCCGACATCTCACCAGGCGCCAACTTCTCCTCTCATATGATTTCTTTTTCTCTGACGCGAAAAACGCAACTTCTCATTAGACGGCCTTTGCGAGACCTCGAGATCAAACTAGCCTAGGCCCCGCCAATAGCTGAGTACAACCTTCCATGAGAAAGTTAAAAAAAAACCGTCATCAGTCTCGGCCTTTATGGCAAAGGGTGCACGCTGCGGAAGGGAGAAATTTTCGATCAATCACCATTCCGGGTGATAAGAATCGCATTATATCTACTTGGAATTACAGATCGCAGCGGCAATTTAAAAACTGCACGCGGTGAATTCATTTCAGAACGTACACCTCAGGGCAGCTGAACGATTGTAACGATAAATCTCCGCTCCTGAAATTCCGTCTAGTTCCTTTTGCTTTGCGCTGGCGCTTCCGCTGAAGTCTCGCTTTCATTCGACGAGCATCGCTTGCTGCGCTCGTGCGAAAAACTTTCCGGTGGCGCTTAAAGTTTCAAACACATCGCATTACGCCGCCCATTCATCACTCCCAATCCTACCGTTTCTGGGTTCACACGTCGCTATTACTTCACATTGTCTAGATTCCTGAACAAAATTTACATTCAAAAAAAAAAAGAAACGCTTTTCAGGTGTAATCTTACGCGGGATGTTTAGTGTAATGAATGTCGCGATTAGACATTTATTTAAACGAAGTTTGGCTCTTCTCTTTCATGCGCCATCGTGCTGTTTCACGTGGCCGCTAGGCATACAGCACGATTCACGCTTATTGAATATTGCGCTAAATATATGCACCTTGCTGCGCTTGTGATAGAACACGCTTTGCCGAATTGTACAAAACATGATAGGGTGTGGTAAAACTGAAGATGTTGGAAACAATACGCTTGCGGCTTCTCCGTTTAACTTGTTTTCAGAATTAAGATACTTTTATGATAAATAAAAGATGTATTTATGCTTTAGCATGAACAAACGGTGAAAAACAGTGGATTGGCCAGAAAATGTAGACGGAAAGGAAGAAGACAAAGGCAGTTTTCACTCTCCAGTCGTCTTAGCTGAATGCATAAAAGACCAGTTCACCTTTTATTCAATTATTCTCGGATACATTTTTATCTTTCTAAAGCCACATCATATGATGCAATAATGTATACTCTTAAGAAAACACAACAGATTACCCAGCCAGGTAGAATCAGACGACTCTTCACCGAAGAAATGGGAAGATCTCGGAGTAATTATAGATGTGTCCAGGGTTTGACGAGTCCCTGTAATTCGTTGTTGGGCAAGTTAGATGGGCACTATGTCGGTGACCGAGCTCAGGAGCATGAAATCTTGTTGAAGTGATGCCCACGCACGCTTGCAGGCACCTTGCACCACCAGCAGTGACACCCCTTTATTTTATTTACAAAAATTTATTTACAAAATACTGTCAACCCTCCTTGAGGGTTATTACAGGAGTGGAAAGGATACAAACATTATACAAGCAAGGCAATATAGTGGCAATACAAGAAGAGTACATAAGAAACGCGCGATCATGATAATAAGTAATGTATACATCATACAGGCATAGTTGCCTTGAACCAAATGATGAAGAAAATAAAATAAAATGTTAGAGTGTGGATGCTTTCTCCCGAACGCAATTAGGTTAACACCTGGAACTTGGGAGCACAGACATGAGTTTTTCAATGCTTTCTAGAAATTTTTGAAGTGTTGGCTGTGCTACAGTATCTGGATCAAGCGCATTCCATTCTCTTATTACGCGAGGGAAAAATGAAAACCTGAAGGTATTGTTACTGCAGAAATATTCTTTGAAGATAAGGTCGTGTTTTTGGCGCACTTTCCCTTTTTCTTTTATAGTAGTGAAGACGGAGGCATTAGTTTTAAAGTGGCCGTGCAACAGTTGATAAAAGAACTTCAACCGATGTATTTTTGCTCTATCGCGGAGCGTAGGTAGCTCTGCTCGGAGCAGAAGCTCGGAAGGGGAATCCGTTCGCCTATAGCGGTTAAAGATAAATCTTACCGCCTTGCGCTGTACGCTCTCGAGCAAAGCTATGTCAGTATTTGTTGAAGGAAACCACACTATATTCGCATATTCTAGCATAGGTCTTATAAAGGAAATGTAAGATAAGCGCTTGGTATCTGTGGTAGCGTAGCGTAGGGTCCGTTTTAGAAAAATCAACTTGTTTATTGCCTTTTTCGTAACCTGATGTATATGCGCAGTCCATTTGAGGTCAGATGATATTAGAAGCCCTAAATATTTATACTGAGTTGCTGTGCGAAGGGTGACACCATTAAGTGAGTATGGAAATAATAGTTTGTTTTTCTTTCTGCTTATGTTCATCACGACCGTTTTTTCGGAATTAATAACCATCTGCCAATCATGGCACCACTGGGCTACGTTGTTTAGGGAATCGTTAAGGGCAACCTGATCGTCAATGTGTTTGATTTCACTGTAAATCATGCAGTCATCTGCAAACAGTCTAATTTTAACGTTTACTGATTCAACAATGTCATCTATGAATAACAGGAACAAGAGCGGAGCGAGAACAGATCCCTGCGGAACGCCCGAAAGAACTTTAACAGTGTCAGAATTTTGTCCATTATAGTGCACAAACTGGTAGCGGTCTGAAAGGTAATCACTAATCCATTCAACTATTGGACCATTGCCTAGTTTGTCTATGAGTTTAGTGATGAGTTTAGAGTGGGACACGCGGTCGAAGGCCTTAGAGAAATCTAAAAAAATTACATCGATTTGTGATTGTTCGTTTATTGCCAGCCCGAAGTCATGTATAGCCTCTGCAAGTTGAGTGACAGTAGATAGCCCACTTCTGAACCCATGCTGAGAAAGAGAGATGAGGTTGTTTTCTTCTACATGTTTGGTTAATAACTTTAAGATAATGTGCTCGAGAATTTTGCAACTAGTGCAAGTTAAAGAAATTGGCCGGTAGTTCGTTGGGATAGAAGTATCACCAGATTTGTGCACTGGCACAACTTTCGCGATTTTCCACTCCGCCGGAAGACGGCAGTCGCTAATTGACTTTGTAAATATGAGATGGAGGTACTTGCTAATGGGTTCAGCATAGCGTTTAAGGAAGGTGTTTGGTATTTCGTCTGGGCCACTACTTTTCTTTTCATCAAGGTCTAATAGCAGTGAAAGAATGCCAGGTACTGTCATATTTAACGACGGAAGTGATCTGCCTTGGTCATCGTGACGGGAACCCGGTGTAATCTTTCGGAGGTTATCAGTGCTAAAAACAGAGTGAAAGTAAGAATTGAAATTATTCGCCTTTTTCTTGCCCTCTTCAGCTGGAAACACCGATAATGTCGACCGTTTTACGCTTATGTAGCGCCAGAATTTATCGGGTGCGCTTTTAATAAACTTTTGTAGGGTGTGTCCATAAAAATGCCGTTTTGCGTCTCGTATTTTTCCTTTTAAGGTCGATGTCAGCGTTGCTATTTGTGAGTTAGCACTTCCTAGCGTTTTTTTTGCCTTCCTTACACGCTTGATTTTGCGCTTAAGGTGAATTATGTCGCGGGTAACCCATGGGTTGTGCTTTCTTGTAACCAGTTTTCGTTTGGGAATAAAGTTAGAAATACAATGCATGATATGATGCTTAAACTGTGCCCACACTTCATCTATGCTCGTGTTATCTGCACATAGCTCAGAAAACTCGGGATACTCGTGCGACAGGTAACTCATTATCGCCGCATCATTAGCTTTATTGAAGGAGGGCACATATTTCACTGGGCCAGATTGCCGTATTGGAGTTGCTAAAGGCGAAGTACACAAAACTATTTTATGATCCGATATGCCATTAATTGTTTCAACACTTGCACTGTCGGTGGAAAAGTGATCACTTGCAAATACAAGGTCTAACACTGAGTGCGACTGTCCTTGTGTTCGTGTATTTTCGACAACAAGCTGAGTTAGGTTGAAAGCAAATAAGAAGTCGATGACTATATTATTCGACAGGGGACCTGGACTTAATGAGGACCAATTTACATCAGGTAGGTTGAAGTCACCTGCCATGATAATCCTGCCACCGAGCATATGTAAATTCATATAATCCAGAAGGGGGTTTAGGTACGACGCATCGGCGTTCGGGGGCCTGTAAACGGCGCCAACATACACGTAGCCGTCTTTCAGGATAGGGGTCGGGCCACAAACAGGAGAGCGACCGTGCCAGCAAGTTCTTCTGGGAGTTCTGACATGTAACGGGTAAACTGCATGAGGAAGGTGATGAAATGAGGAGTTCTTCACTTTGTCGGTGTCATCACGTTGCTTATTCGTAACTTTTCTTGAGACCTTTTTTTCCTTTCCTTCTCTTTTATCTTTCTCGCATTTCTTGTCCCCATTCCTAACTCCCAGTGTAGGGTAGCCAACAGGATGTCTTTCTGGTTAACCTCCCTGCCTTCTCCCTTTTGTTGCTTTCTTCCTTCCTCCTTCACGAGACCTTCATCACTCACCTTGACAACAAAGTGATGTTGCCGTAGCTATTCTCCGGTGTCTTCTCGCAATTTCCTCGACAATTGAAGCAACCAAGGCATTACGAAAATGTCTGAGGACAGCCTATTTGCGCGAGCTGCTGTTCGCATACCGCCGAAGACCACCGCTCTGATGTGTGATTTGAGTGTGTGCGTGTGCGTGTGCATGCACATGCACATGTGCGTGTGCATGTGCATGTGTGTTTGTGTGCGTGCGTGCGTGTGAGTTAGCATGTGTGCGTGTGCTTCCTATTTCCTTCCTTCTTCCTTTCTTTCTTTCTTTCTTTATTGCCAAGCATGTTAACATCGCTGCGTTTTCTCTATCTTTTGCTATCTTTTCTTCCTTTTCACAAGACCGGCTGACACAATATAGGCTAACTCACCTGGCTCGGTCACGTGCTGACATTGAATATAATATAAGAACATCTGAGTTCATCAATAACAACCTAAAAGCATGACATAATTTTGAAGCACGCCATTTTCGAGGGCTTCGGAAATTTTCGACCACCCAGTGCTTTTTTTTTGAACGTGCACTGACATAGCACAGTACACGGGCCTCGACCATTTTAACTTCTTCAAAATGTCGCCATTGTGTAAACTCGCTCTAGCTACAAAAGCAACATTCTGGTTGCTTGAATGGTGTCGCTCGTCTTGCGAGTAATATTTACAACGCAATCAATACGCTTTTTTCTATTTAACGGCTGAATTGTTTGTCGTGAAGGCAAGCATGGCACCCCACCAGTTTACATAAGCGTGCCAGGGACGAAACGTGGGGTCGCAATCGTAACGAGCTGCCATCTGCAGGAATGACGCTTGCGAAACGCTGAAACTGGCGCTGCAAGCCCACGCGTCATTACCTTCTCGGTGTACAAAGGTGCACAGGGGTGTCACAACGTGAAAGTGAACCGAATGAAGAGAGGCTATGTAGGAGAAAAAGTATAACTGATTTGGCCCGCGTGTCGGGCACAAAGCGAGGAAAACCTGGAGAATGCGACAAAAGGAAGCACGATACGGAATGATGAAATTTCTCTGCATGTAGCAACATGTGGAAAGCAATCAAGGGCGTACAATGGGTGCCCTACTGGAAGCGAAGTCAGATGGGGGCGGCAGATTGCGCGATGACGACAGCTAACATTGGCAAGAGCGTCAGCAAAGGAAAGCTAATTCTTCATCTCAGTGTTGCTGTTGTGGCGTGTCCTGCTGCGTGACGCTTGATTGTGTTGTGCCACTCTGTCTGGTCTTTCTTCTGCAAACATCAAGTTTCGTTTTTCGAGTGCTGTTATTTCTTTTTGTGATGCTATTGGAGCTGTGTGAGTGACACGACAACCGCTATTGCTCTTGAGCGGTGGAGACGGTTCCAGACATGGAGTTAGGTGGCGTGCTTACTATAAGCAATGTCAAGGCGCAGGGCCAACACTCCGTAACAAAGAGTCAATTGTGCGGTTTTTTTTCGCTTGAATTCTTCAAGAGAGTGAACTTCAGAGAAGGTATGAGATGACTGAAAAATGAACGTTTAAAATTTGTTTTCCCACACATACTTAAGGTTTCAAATGAAGGAATTTCAGCGAAGATTTTGTGACATCATGATGACGTGTAAGAAATTTTAAGGATATGTTTCATCATGATTACGTCATAGAATCGCTCCATCACACCATGATTTTTTACGTCAGTCGTGTTGATCCCGACGCCGCCAATGTTCACTCTTTGCGCTTGATCAAGCGTCCATGGCAGCACGAGTTATTATAGTACCTTGAATGCCGCAACCTAAAAAGCCTGATCAGAAGCCCATCAAAACCAGACTCGTGAAACAACCTGTGTTGCTTTGATTTTCAGTGCAGTCCACTCGGTCTGTGCCCCCGTTCTTGCTGGGCGCATATCGTTTGCTCATTGTACTTTGTCCACGTTTTCCTTTTTTGCCCGTTCCAGTTGAACCTTGCAAAGGTAGTATGTCTTGGTGCTGTCTCGCAACTATGTTTGCCCAAACAGAGTTCATAAAATGTAAGAGAGGGTTATTTATTTCAAGGTTGCTTACGCAATAATTAGTCCTTTGATTAAGAGACGCTAATGTATCGTTCTCCTAGTAAACAACTCATTACTTTTGTGACTTGTTTTTTTTTTCACATTTGTAAAAAATTTTTTTGTCGTTGCATGCTCACTCACTAGCGTGCATTTACTCATATTTCACTGAAGAAAAGTTTCTGAGGCATTCTCGCATGCGCGTACTTAGCGCGCGTGTGATAATGATGTCCGCCCTTGCCCTTATGTACGAAGCGTTCAGGCGTTAAAGCAAGCCTCGCTTAGCAAGCTTATTTGGAAAACCGAGCTCAGTAAACAACACTAGTTGTTTCTAGGTTTGAGTGGCTAAGCTTTCTTAAATTTGATTAAGAGGCACCGCGGATGATCGCGCCGCATATTAGTTCTTCATTCGACTGAAGGAAACGAAAGTTCGACGTTGGTTCAGTGCAAAATTTTGCTTGCGCAAGCTTTATTACCACTTATACGGTCGTTCTAAGAAAATTATAATATTTTAGTACTTCTATTCATAATATTATATTAATATCACTATCAGTAGTATTATTAGTAGTAGCAGCAGTAGTTTTAATTGTGTTTGATTTGCACACACAAACAGGAAAAGAAAAAGGGAGAAAGGAGGTTAACAAATGCCACCTAGAACACAATAAAACCACGGAAAGAGCAAAAGAGGAAACAAAAGAACAAATATAAAAAATCAGCGACAATCACGATACGTCTAAAGCACATTCTAAGCGCCGCTATTCAGGTGTTTTCATTTCGCGATAAATGATTTGAGGCAAATGATTCGGGGTTATGTACGTATTGTATGCTATACTTACAGCAGCGTGACTAGCACTGACAGTTTCATGTAGCCAATTTCCCATCAAATCATACTGACGGAGCGTATTGCGACTGCCTAGATAAACAGGAGACCATGGAAGGCCGCGCGGGCGCGTTCCACAAGTGCCGCTGCATAAGAACCTGCGCTCATGTAGCGCTCTATTTACACACACACACACACGCATATATATATATATATATATGGTATATGGTATATGCGACTGCCCTGCGCCACCTACATTTGTGATGACGTCTTCGGCAACTGCATGACGGTGCGCTCTAGTGAGCAGTACGGGCACCCGTACTGCTCACTCTCCTTTGTTCGTGAGTTCTTTTGTTTGTTTGTTTTTTGGGCAGCCCAAATATGTGATTAAGAAAGCACCAACTTGCACGAACTAAAGCTTTACTGCTATAAGAGCTGCGCTCTAGGATAACGGATGTACATTTCATATTTGTATGATACGAAGTGTTTCTGATGTTTTCGCTAGGAGCATTTCTAGAAATGCGACATTCGTAATGTCACAGAAATTATTAGCGCTCGAGTTTTACGCATACTCCTATGCACTGCAATCGTCGTGTCCCAAGCGAAACGCCGACAGCCCCCTTTTCGACAAGCGAAGCCAGCCCTGCATGCGCGCAAGCTCTTATTGGGAGGCCAGCGCGTGTGACCGAAGAGGAAAGTGTCGTTAGACACCAGTGGCTCGTGATATCGAAAGGCTTCGCGTTTGCTCTCTTTCGTCCTCGTTCACTTATTCAGTTGCGCCAACAGTGGCGTCGCTCAACGCACGAACGGGCGCCTTACACCTGCCCCTCAAAATTTGCGTCACTCACTTTGATTTAATGTGGGGCTTTGAACATGCAAAAACTATCATATGGTTATGAGACATGCCGTATTGGAGGGCTACGGAGATTTCGACCACCTATAGGGTTGTTTAACGTGCACCCAAATGTGAGCGCATGGGCGTATACTGCATTTTCGCCTACATCAAAAACGCAGCAGCCGTAGCCGGGATTCTATCCCGCTACCTACCGATCCCGATTCCGCTACTAAGTACCTTAACTACTATATAGACCACCATGGTAGGACTTGTGCAGCTCGTACGAGGTCGCGTAATAATGGTTCACAGTGGAACTTGTGGACAACAAAAATTGGATGAAAAGGACGAGGATGAAAAATATAATGAAAAGAGCGCATGTCGGTTCTTAATGACGATTCGTTTTCGGCACAAGGCAAGCTATGCTTCTTATGCTGCACTATACTGAGCTATGTTTCACTCTTTTTTTTCTCTCTTTTTTGTGTGTATGTATGTTACTTTATATGTATTTCTGCCCATATGCATTACTTTGTCTTTCTGTTGTTCTCTTTTTGTTATGTCTTTACTTCTTTCCATGTCCCTGTTCATCCTTTTTTGTGTAATCAGTCTCTGATCTTCCATCATTCCATGTTTCTTCTATTTCTTATTTTTTTATCTCTACCTCCGTGTGGTCAGTCTCTCACCTTCTATAATTTCCCTGTCTTTTGCTTCTAACTCTCTTTTTCAATCTATTTTGTTCTCTGTCTTCCTGTCTTTTTTCCTCTATTTTTTGTCTTTCTTCCTTTATTTTTTCACTTCTTTCTGTGACGGTCTATCTCACTCACTTTGTAGCCGGATGCTCTTCTTTTTCTGCCTCTTTTTTTTTAGATGCGGAAGCATCTTATACTCGCGCCTTGTAGTGCGCCGTCCGCGCCGTCCGCACCGCTTCTCGAACATTCAACAGCTGACGCGCGCGCATGCGCCGTCGCGCCGTCGCCCACCATCTGTGCCGCGCGCGCTTCTCCTTCGAGAACATTCGACAGCTGACAGCGCATGCGCCGTCGCGCTGTATATATACTCAAGGTCGGCGCTCGCTCGCTCAGTTGCCGCTCGTCGGTTGGTTTGTACGGCGCGTCGACGTCCAAGGTCGCGGTGAAATGAATTCCAACGAATCCACAAACACAATGATCGACGTCCCTTCGACCAGCGCCGCCCTTTCGCATGCGTGTGTACGTGTTCACTCATTTAACACCCCCTCCTACAACCACGTTAACCAATTTAGCCATCGACCCAAGTAAGTCGCAATTTAACACCCCATTTCACAACCACGTTAACCAATTTAGCCATCGACCCAAGTAAGTCGCAATTTAACACCCCGTTAACCAATTATATGCTCCGCATCCTCCTCAGTGTTCCCCCGAGGGAAGCTGCGGGCAATTTCTTCTTCTATCTATTTCTCGTTTTCTATTTCTCTTCATCAATTTGCCTCTCTCCTCTTGCACTCGTTCTTTAATCCTCATTTTTCTCCTAACCTTCACATCTATTGTCATCGCGCCCACCTTCATTCTTCACTTCGTTGCTGTACTATTTTATACAAGGCTATGCGCTGTTCTGCCAGTGTTCCTGGATAGCTGAGTGGTTAGGACGTTCCCATACCGGTCGAGTGTGGGTCAATTCAGATTTCAACTCAGCGAAATCCATATTTTGCCAATAAACTTTCCCTTTCTTTCACTCTGCCTCTGTACTCAATCTATTTCCCATCACGTTATTGTATTCCTCGCCGTACCAAGTGATCAACATTTTCGGGCAGCGAAGAAGAAGAAGACGAACAGGAAAGTGATGAAGAGAGAGACAGAAATGGCGCATGCTGGTTTAAATAACGATAATATTTTTCTATCGATGACCTATGGCTCAACATTAGCAGCTCTGCTTTATAAATAAAGTATTTTCAGTTACACCAATGGTGACTTTAGAATGACCTTGATCGAAAAGTTATAGCCATTACCCGGACTCTCAAACGAGAGCATCCGGGTGGTGGGGGTGAAAAACATTTGTTGGAACTATTTACATGTGAGAGATGGACCGCCCTTAGGGGCCGGCCCTGTACAAACACAGGGGTTCAGGACAAGGTTTCCCTTGTCCGAAACCCCTGTGGATTCCGCAGCGGCACACACGAGGGTTTTTTGACCCTCCGAGGCCAGGCAGGCAAGCAACGCAGCCTCCCAGCTACCTTGGGTAGGGTGTGAAGGGTAGTGTGTAGGTAGAAAAGAAGATCATACGGTCAAAAGTCAAGCTACATTGTTTGCCAGCCGTTTAAGTCTGGACGCTCTCCGGCAAAGGAGGGTGAAATTGGCATTGAAAGGCATGCATTCATGACTAACATGGATATCAGGAGATGGCGTTGATGCCAAGTGAGCTAAAAATTGCGACAGACGCAGGAAATTGACCGAGGTATCCCTTAATGGTGGTCAACTATGCTAAACCGAGCTAAATCTATGCTGAAGACCACTTCTGTTCTGAGGAGATGACAGGTGAATTAGGCGAGTTGGTGAGGTTGCATGATAAAAATATAAAACGTTGCTTTTTTAAGCACAAGACGAAGAAAAGATGACACACACACACACACACACACAGAGAGAGACATGGCGCTGAACTTGCGACTGGTTTAATGAAAAAGGACGCGTGCTTTTTACAGGCGATAGTCTTTCTTGGGGTGCTTCGACGCGAAAACCAAGTCCATTCATGTCGTAGCACTTGGCTCAAAGTGAACAAACTAATATAGGCTGCTACTAATCGTTATATTGCGAGAAATAAATTTACACAATGCTTGGGAATCTGCCATTGATTCCTAGCCATGAAATCTCATTTATAACACCGATTCGTGAAACTATAGATGACTGTAACGTTGTGGTGCCTATAGAGAATAAGATGGGCTTCTTTAATTGTAGGCGATTTTTATCACACTGTGTGAGAGTATCTTTGTGCAAGAGCATGAACCCTATTTCATTCAGCGTGGTGCTGTAATGCGCGGTATTAATTGACCGCTTGAGATGGAGGAGGCCCCTTCAAGTGAGACGTTCGTTGGCGCTTCTTTAGATGAGCTTTAGTTTGTTAATATTCCCTTTCGACGCCCTTCAATACTAAAGCGCAGTCACTTTTGTATTATTCTATGGGAATCTTCCAGTCGCCCCCAAAGCAATCGCGTACACAGTCCATCACACTGCTTCTCATTATTTATTATGGTGCGAAGTGCCCTAACGACAAAGCCGGATGGCTCAATGACAGATTGCCAGGCGACTTCAGTGGCGCGGCTCAAGTTCTTTGTGTGTTTGGCACGCACGATGGCAGTGTGTGTGCGTCTATACGAGGAGTCGCTGACAGAACACGAGGTCAGAAAGGCGCGGACAACGTGTTCCTTCTATGAAAGAACCTCGATTAATCAGTGTCCTTATCCGGAATTGCATCGGCCTGTAATTAAGCTTCTTGGACTTACCTTCACCTCCTCCCCTGCGAGTTCTTTTCGACAGGCCTCCCGCTGACGACTTCATCGGCTCTACTTCCGCCCACAGAGAGAGACCGGCGGCGCTTCGCGAAACTTTGTACTTGTCACCACGAACAGTGATTAATGTTCCTGCAATGGGTCACCCTTTCGTGACGAAGCGATTTCAACGCGCTGCAATGCCCTAGTCACAGGCGTTTTCTGACCATCGGCGTTGTGACCTGAACGGTATATAGGCCTCGCCTGGCATCCTCTTTTGTTAAGGTTTGCTTGAGAAGCTTGGAACTTTCTTCCTCATTCTCCTTTCTCCCACTGCTCTTTCTGTCAGCCCCAGTGTTCAACATAATCAACCGTTAAAACTGTTGGGCCGCAAAGCGCATGGGTGGCCATTGCTTCCGTCAGAAGCACAATAACGGCCTCCAAACGTCACAAAGTTCATTTCTTTGGGTAAGCAATTGGATTGGGTGTGTATGCAATGTGGGTAAGATTAAAAATTCTGCATCATTTTTTTTCTTTTGTGATGTTCTATCTCCGGAGCCTGTTCGTATATAAGATAATATACACAAGATTTTTCTCTGTTCATCTTGGCAGGTAAAGTGTAGCGGTGCTAAGCTTAAAGACACGTGATAGATTCCCGGCCATATCGGTCGCGTTTCGATGGGGTCGGGGCAACCCACAAGGCCAATGTTGTTCTTAGATGTAAACGCAGCCTAAAGAGCCCCAGGGGCTTAAAATAATGCAGTACCTTGCTATGGCACTCATCATGTCAAATAATCGCTCAGGAATAAAGAACTACAGAACTTATTATTATTACATGATAATATGTGTGTTATTAATCTGACATTGTTTTAGTCTGGTTTAGAAAAACGTAGTTAGCGATCTATAGTACTTCGTACTCTACTATGAAAGAGTATAAAACCGCCTCGTGGGCTTCACGCTTGATAAGGCCGTACTGACAAATATTATGCCACGAACGAATTGACCGGAACAGCGTACGCCACATGGCTTTCAAACGTTACGCACGAGATAATGCGAACGAAAGAAGCAACAACAATCAACGTAAATAGTACACGAAGTGTTTAGAAAAAAATGCTTAACGATTTAGAGTACCTGGTACTCAACTATGAGAGAGCAGTAAGCCGTCCCTAGTTAAGAACAACAACTGTGTTCCAGCTGCAGTCGTCATGTACATGAACGTGCGTGTCTGTGTGCTCAGAAAAGGTTAACGATTAGGAGTATACTTTGTACTCTACCATGTGAGAGCATAAAGCCGTCCCGTAAAGTGTTTAGAAAAAATTATTAACGGTTTCGAATACTTCGTACTCAACTGTGGGAGGATTATTAATGTAAAAATGTAATTGCCGTTATCTGCTCGCATCAATGTTTCTTTAATTTTACAGCCACCCAAGCGGGCCTGGTATGTGAGACAGTTTTATGCACAGTCGATTGAATTAAAAAATGTTTTAACAACGACACCTTTGCTTCGCACACAATTACTAATTTTTTACGCATCTTTTTTTTCATGACCTGCCTGTAAATTATATTCACATATACAAAAAAAGCAGAGGTCAGCCGAGAAAAAAGTTATTACGTTATCGACAAGATCGGCCCTTGTACAGATCGCGTCAAATTTTCGACAACACTACATCAGAAAAAGCTAACAATTTCAAATGCTTCGGCAAGAAAGCTTGAAGTTATATTTTCAGCGTGTTCGGAAATGTGTGAGAAAGATTTATCGCACCGTTTGTCAATATATAATTGCAAATTGCTGAGAAATTTGATATATTCCCAGACCTAAAGTGGTTTCCATACTTTCGACTCTACATTTGCGGCCACCTGAAATCGTCATATTGTGACCCAATAAAAATCTGCCCACATACGCGTCTAAGGGCATCATCGTTATGATGTGATGGTAACTCCCTAAATTTTATTCAATATACTGTGGTGTACACGTATCCCGAAGGAGTACGGCCACCAGCGTGGGTCCGGTCTTAGCGAGCCGCAGGGCACGCGTTAACCGTCGCCGTGGCGAGAACACGATACTGCTCAAGTCGCAACACTTTTATTGTGGCAACACCAAACGCACTACAGCCCGTTGCAAAAAGGCGCGGCGGGAAAGCAAGTAGGCTTATCCACGTCACGGGCACAAAGTACTACACAAGGGTGCCACGAGCACATCTCCGCGGTAAAGGTGATCCACGGAGACACCGGAACAAAGGCCCGGTTGCTCGAGCGAGGGTAAAGGCACTCGCGTTGGCTTCGAAGGGAGACGGGTCGGCGTAGCGAGACCACGCACCAGGACACCGTACCGCCCTTCGGCCGTGCGTACGCAGCGGGGCAACAAAGGGTGAGCGTTCGCCGCGGGCGTGAGGCGCCGTCAGCGAAGTCCGACGAGCCCCCGAGCGACGGGAGTCGACGGACGGAAAAGATTGCGTGGCTCACCGTTTGCTGTCCCGGAGAGTATCTGACCGCTCCCGACGCAGCGCGCAAAAACCTCTCGGGGGTCCCCGCGCGCGGCGCCACAGTCCACATTCGCTTCCGGGTGAGGGAGTTAAACGTCACTCCG
Organism: Rhipicephalus microplus; assembly: GCF_043290135.1. Lineage (NCBI taxonomy): Eukaryota > Metazoa > Arthropoda > Arachnida > Ixodida > Ixodidae > Rhipicephalus > Rhipicephalus microplus. Next base: position 217,696,812 of record NC_134700.1, read on the forward strand.
CCCTTCCCAACGTCACTCCGGCCTTCCCAGCGCGGCAGACAGCAAAGGAGGATTCGCTCGCAGGATTTCAAGCTGGACGGCTGTGCCCTCGCGATCTCCGACTTCAGCGTAGCTCCCGCCGACGGTTCGCCCTCCGCGGTCTCCTGAAGCCGTGCAGCTCTCGCATTGTGGTGCCCCGCCCTTGGACTGCTTCGACCGGATCCCCACTTTCCTATCTCCTTCTTTTTTCTCTCGTTGGCTGTCTTCTTCTCCTTCTATTCTTTTTATCTCTCCTTCCCCCCACCCCTATAAGGCACTGCGCCGTGTCGCCTGAAGGCAGGCAGAAATTAGGTGCCTTTTTCCTCTTCATTGTAACCACTACCACCACCACAGCAAAGGAGGGCAGACATGTCGGGACATGAGAACGGCAGAAAAGGCGGGAAAGACCGCGCAAAGGCAGCGGGCCAGCCTCAATTCCCACATCCCCCTCTCCTAAATTTGCCCTTTACCGGTCTGCAAAAGGCAGCCGGACGTCACCCAGGCAGTTAAAATGACACTGCTATGAGCGACAGCTAACCTCAGTCCAGCCCTATTACTGCTGCTAAAAAAAGATTACAAAGGAGAAACAAAAACATAAATAACAAAATAAACACATGACACTATACAAATAACTGCGGAAGGGAGCACAGCAACGTGGCACTAGTGTTCGTGGTGCTGAAGGGGGATAGCGTCCAGTGCGCGGAGGGGCGGTAAAGGCGTGACAGTGTCCGCTGGGTGCGATGCCCGAGTGCGAGGTCAGAGGTACGGGAGGGGGCTCACTGATGGCTCGTTGTGGGTTTTGATAAGCAGCGAGTCCGACGAACGCTGCGTCGGCTGTGCTTCGGAGGCCCCGCATTTCTGGCTCGATGATGGAGCTGGGACGTTGCGCGAAGCCGGGCTTCTCCAGTGGTCAGGGAGGCCGAACCACAACTGGCTGCGAGGCGCCCTGGCGTTGGCCGGCAGCATATAGCTGCTTTCAGCTGGCCTCGCGCAGGAGCCATGGTGGGAAAGGCCGCGTGGCTTCTTCGGCGACGGCCGAGAGCAGACCACAGCCAGACGGTCTGACGTCAGTGGGTCAATGACCCCCCAGCACCTCCAGCGTCCGCATCGATGGGGGGAAGCCATGACGCACTCTTCGCGGGCTCGCACTGAAGCGTCACCCACTTACACACGCACACACACCGCCGACGGCTGCGCGAGCGTAGGCGCAAAGCGTCCTTCGTCTCTCTCTCCCGACAAGCACCGACACTCAAGGTCACACACAGCTCCCTTCGCGGTAGACGAAACGAACACGAAAAAAAAAGTAACAACAGAGCAAAATGACATTCAATATCTCGCCAAAGGAACATAAAATACAAATGACACTTATTATTAGACAAAAAACACAAAATACACATGAACACTTCAAAAAAAAAGAAACACTGGCAGCAGACAGGGCGGGGTCAACTTCTTTACGGGAAAAGGCCGTAAAGAAGCTAACCTATACTGAGGCTAGACAGTAAACTGAGGGCCTTCGGTTGCGGAGAAGTCCGCCGTCCGGCGCGAAATCACAAAGCTGACCGCTTCCTCAGATTATACCGGTGCGGGGTCCGAATGCGGTCCGCCGCTCCGGGTGTGCCTCGTTGCTGGCGCGAAGTGCTGAAGGGCTCTTGCGCGAGCTCGTCAGACCGTGATACAAAGTGTTTCAGGTCTGCGATATGGGCACGGCTGAGTTTTCCCGTATGGGGATCTTTCAGCAAGTACGCGAGTGGAGTGCAAGCTTTCTCCACTCGGTACGGAACAAGCCACTTAGGAGCGAGCGAGGTTGAGAACCCCTTACTGGCATCGCTAAGGGCGTGGTTGCGCTTCAGGACAAGATCGCCCACCTCAAAAACTAGGTCGCGATGCTTGCGGTCATATTGGGCTTCTGCTGAGCCCTGGCTGACGCCAAACTTTGCCTTGCTTTGCAGAAAGCTCGAAAAAGCCTGTCCCGAAGTGCCGACGCGTAAGCAGAGCGGTCTGCCGGCGCCTCCTCGTCCTCGAGCTGGCATTGAGTGACGCTGGTCACCGGATTTGCCAACTCCCTTCCAAAATTTAAGAAGGCGGGCGAGAAACCAGTTGAGCGACTCTCGGATGTTCGAATAGCGAACGCGAGCTCACTCAAATCGTCTGCCCAGTCCCTTTGACTTTCGGCAAAGGCCGCCAACATCGGTTTGAGCGTACGATTGACGCGCTCCGTCAAATTGGACTGGGGATGGTAGGGTGAAGTGGTGCAGTGATCGATTCCGAGGGAACGGCACGTGACACCAAACACCTGAGCGGTGAAATACGAAGCACTGTCAGTGATGAGCCTTTCCGGGAAGCCGAACCGGCAGAACACTTCCTGCAGCTTCTCAAGCACCGCTCGCGCTTTCACCTTCCGAAGTGGGAAAAGTTCCAAAGTTCCACCCATTTCGAAAAGTGGTCAGCGACTACCATCAGGTGAATGAACCCCTGCTTACTTCTGGGAAATGGTCCCATTAGATCGAAGGTGGCCACTTGCCACGGACGCTCACTGACAATCGGTTTCATCCGACCGGGCGGTTTGCCACCCCTTGATTTCACCGTTTGACAGACGCGGCAAGAACGGCAATAGCGAAAAAGTCTCGCTTCATGCCAGGCCAGGTCACAACGCGGCTCAGTTTTGCAAAAACTTTCGAGCCACTCAGGTGACCGGCCATGGGTTCGTCATGAGAGGATCACAACAGTGCGGCTCTCAGACTTTTGGGCATAACCACCTTAAACGAGTCTATAGACTCGTCGTTAGTGGCTATATACTTCAGCAGGAGCCCGTCATGGTCCAGCAAATATGAATCCGCCGGGGACTCAGCCACACACGCTAGTTCGAGCCCCCTGTTCGCGCCCGCTGCAGGGCAAGCAGCGTCACGGCGCTCCGTCTCGTCGAGACAGTCGTTATCGGCGCCCGCTGCAGGACAAGCAGCGTCACGGCGCTCCATCTCTCCGAGACCGTAGCATATTTTGCGACAAAACGGGTCACTTTGCTGGGCCTTCAGAACCTCTTCTCTGCTGAAAGCGATGCCCATTCTCCCAAAATGGGGGAGTCTGGTATCGCGCTCACTCAGGACCGCAGCAACAACCGCTTTAGTCGGCGTTACGGGTTCGCTCTCGGCCTCGTGGCCTTCGGAAAGCTCCCCCGCTCGGCCGCTTCGCGGTGCGCCGCTTACCTGGTTAGCAGCCAAGGTTTGTCTGCATGGGGACTCACTCTTCACGCCGAATGGCGGCGAAGCTGCTGTTTCGCCCCCGACGCTTGCAAGTGCTAAGGCACCGCTAGCAGCTGTCGCACCGGGATCAAGGTCCTCGGCCGACAGTGGGGCACGAGATAGCGCGTCACCTACCACGTGGTGCTCCCCTTTCGATACTGCACCGAAAAGTCATAGTGCTGTATCAGGAGAGCCCAGCGCGCCAGCCTGCCGGCAGGCTCACGGAGCCGCATCAGCCAGCTGAGCGCACTGTGATCTGTTTGCACTACGAATTTCCTCCCATCAAGATAGACGTCAAACTTCCACAGTGCAAATACGATGGCGAGGCACTCCTTTTCGGTCACGGAATAATTTTTCTCCGCAGAGACCAAGGAGCGGCTGGCAAAGGCCAACGGCTGCAACACGCCATCGTATTCCTGTAGGAGAACAGCTCCTAAACCCAGATCGCTCGCATCAGTTTGTACAACGAACGGTCTGGTCAGGTCGGGGAGCTTGAGTTGCGCTGTCTCCGCTATGGCGTTAGACAGTCGGCAAAACGCCTTCTGCTGCTCAAGTCTCCATTGCCACTCGGCAGACTTACCCAAGAGTTTGCTCAAGGGCGCCTGCAGTCGGGCACAGGACGGAATGAAGGAACGGTAAAAGTTGACCATTCCTAGAAAGCGGCGAAGGCCACGTACGTCCTTGGGCACGGGAAATTCGAGAATAGCTCGAAGTCTCTCCCGATCCGGCTCTTTGGAGCCTTCGCCCAGCGTAAACCCGAGCAACTGAATACGGGTCTGCGCTAATTGGACCTAAGCGGGGTTAAGTGTCATCCCGGCGGTCCTCACCCTCTCGAGTACATGGGCAACATGGGCCAAGTGCTCTTCGAAGGTTCGTGAATAAATCACGATGTCGTCGAGGTAGCACATGCAGTATGACCACTTTGCTTCCCCGAGGACGCGGTCCATGAGTCTTTGAAACGTCGCAGGAGCATTGCAAAGACCAAAGGGCATACGAGTAAACTCGAACAACCCTCTGTGGGACGTGAACGCTGTTACACACTGGTCACGGTTACCCATCCGGACCTGTAGGTAACCTTTAGAGGCGTCAAGCGTGGTAAAGTACCGTGCATCACCCAGGTTACCTAGGATGGAGTTTATCGTGGGGAGCGGACAGGCATCCTTACGAGTCACTCCATTCAGACGGCGATAGTCGACGCACAGGCGATGACTGCCATCTTTCTTAGGCACCAGCACAATTGGAGACGCCCAGGAGCTAGACGAGCGGCGAATAATGCCAGCCGCAAGCATGTCATCTAGCAACCCATCGATAATCTGCCTTTTGGCGAGACTGACGGGCCTGGGGTTACACTTCAAAGGAAGCGCGTCACCAGTTTCGATCACATGGCTCACAAAATCGGTGCAGCCAGGTTGATCGGTGAAGAGCTCGTCATACTGACGTAACAGTGTCGACAGACGAGCCTTCTGTGCTTCATTCAACTGAGTCGCGCAGGCGACCAAAGGATGTATGCCTCTTCGTGTCGTGTCGGTCGATCCACATAGGGGTTTCGAGCCGACGAGCGCGGAACGCCAGGGTACGACCCCGGAGTTGGCGCACGACACGGTTCGTGCCGCGCCTCTCGTTCCCGAAGGGGACTGTGAGAGGGCAAATGCGGTGAGCGGGGGCTTGGCCCCGAACTCTGCGCAAGGCACGTTTCCGACGCTTCTGCCGCAAAGGCGACGGTAAGCGCCGGCGGGCTGATGAACGGCTTGAGTTGGCAAAATGGGCCATCACGATAGCCGCCATTCGCAATGTCCACAACGATACCGATTTTAAGGAGAAAGTCCCGACCGAGAATCACTGGAACATTGAGCCCTGGAAGATGAACAAGACGGCAGCGTCTCATTCGATCTCCCCATCTGACAGTCAACCTTGCAGCGCCTGCCGAATGGGCCACGCCTTTCGCAAGGGTGATTGTCGTTCGGCTGTCCCGCAAGCGCACCGAGTGCTTTTGCAAGTGGGACAACACCTGTTCGCTGAACAACGAGGCGCTAGCGCCCGTGTCCAGCAAAGCCGAAAATTCACGGCGGGCAATGGTGACCGGAATGAACGGCGCGTGCGTATCAGCAAGAAAAGTGCTTGCCCTGCACGCAGAGGGAAGGAGCAAAGGTTGGGTCGCTCGTGCATTCACGAACGACCCGGAAACCCGTTTCCCTGCCTCGCAGGAGGCCTGGATCCGGTGCATTCCCTTGCTATATGCCCTCTTTCACGGCAGCGGTAACAGCGCACTCTATCACGGTCTGTATTCCCAGACGGAGCAGCTTCGAGCTGTCGTGATCAGCTCGCTACGTTATCGTAGGATACGTTTCTGCGAACCGCACCTCCTACATTACGTTGGGTCGAAAAGCGTCCCTGTATGGAGGTTTCAGGCGGAGCAGCGCAGGCTGCCCGCCTTTCATGCGTAAAGGGGTCAAGAGCGCGATCGCTCAACTCCCACGCACAGCCGGTTGCAGCCGCAAAGGCGGCGCCGAGAGGCTGTTGCCGTTGGGGAAGGGTCATGGCCCCTCTCCAAGCGCAGCGCGGCTCAAGGGCATCGCTGGCTGGCGGCGGCGGGCGATAGGCACGCGCGGCGAGAATGTCGCCTTGGATGCGCTTCGCCTCGGCGGCCAACGCTTCCAAGTCACTGATGCGGCCGCCGCGCAGGTATGCCGAAAAAGTCGGATGAGCCTGCCGTATCACCCGTTCGACGCGTTCCTCGTTCGAGGCTCGGGGCTCAGCGATAGAAATAAGTTCATCCATCGCCCGTACATACTCCTGTAAAGACTCGTCAGGAGCTTGTGTACGGAGCTCGAGCTCTCGCCGCATCCTACTTTCGTAGTGAGCGGGTAGGAATTCGCGCAAAAAGACCGCACGAAATTCCTCGAGGTTTGCTGCACGGTAACCGGAAAGCCGATACCATCTCGCCGCCGTGTCAGTCAGTGCAGCTGGAACAACACGTTCGAGCACCACCTTATCATCCAAACCCATCGCTCTCTGATAACGTGACAGAGAGTCGAGGTAATCTCGGGCGGTGAGCTGATCACCGTATCCGCTGTAGGTTGGCACAGGCAACATGACAGCGGGATGACCGCTTTTCGGACCAGCCGAAAGCGTTTGCACAGCTCCCGAGAGTGCTTGGATCATCTGCACGGCGTTTTGCAGCAAAGTCTGCGTCATCGCACCGGCTTCGTAGGAAACCGTTGGTGCGATAGCGGCGCGGTCAAGCGAAGACGAGCAGTCGCCCAGCTCGATCAGTGGGGCGGTTTCAAACAGACCACCGCCCTGCGCGCCATTCCCAGAGCAAAATAGGCTCCTTGTGGGATTTGCCTGTTGTCGAACCAAAGGCGCACTTGGTGCGGCTACCATCGACAATTCAGGCGCCTGCTCAGCGTGCGTTCGAAGTGTCGGTTGCACGGCTGACAGCGGGCAAAAGTCGGCGAGGGCCCCGTCAATTCCGCAGGAAACCGACTGCGAGCGCTGTGCCGACGAACTGCCATGCATGCCGAAGGGCGCTTTAGCAGTCGGAGGCGCTTGTGCGTAACGTTCGGGTAGGGCAAGAGGCCCATTCCGAAGCGACGCGCCATCTCCAAAGGGAGCGGCTAGGCGCCCCGTGTCGTCACCGCAATAGGGGGTGCCGACACGGACGGGTGTCGGAGGCGCTTGTGCGTAACGTTCGGGTAGGGCAAGAGCCCCATTCCGAAGCGACGCGCCATCTCCAAAGGGAGCGGCTAGGCGCCTCGTGTCGTCACCGCAATAGGGGGTGCCGACACGGACGGGTGCAGAAGAGTTCCCGTCCATAGAGGCAATGGCCTCCGTGTGCAACGCGGCATCCGCTAAAAAGGACAGCGGACAAAAGTCCCGCAAAGCAGCTATGTTGCGACGAGCCCGAATCGCGCAGGCGAACTGACTCGCTAAGAGCAATCAAAAGCTAGAGCTTTTGATACCGCGTTGGGCGCCAGTGTGGTGTACACGTATCCCGAAGGAGTGCGGCCACCAGCGTGGGTCCGGTCTTAGCGAGCCGCAGGGCACGCGTTAACCGTCGCCGTGGCGAGAACACGATACTGCTCAAGTCGCAACACTTTATTGTGGCAACACCAAACGCAGTACAGCCCGTTGCAAAAAGGCGCGGCGGGAAAGCAAGTAGGCTTATCCACGCCACGGGCACAAAGTACTACACAAGGGTGCCACGAGCACGTCTCCGCGGTAAAGGTGATCCACGGAGACACCGGAACAAAGGCCCGGTTGCTCGAGCGAGGGCAAAGGCGCTCGCGTTGGCTTCGAAGGGAGATGGGTCGGCGTAGCGAGGCCACGCACCAGGACACCGTACCGCCCTTCGGCCGTGCGTACTCAGCGGGGCAACAAAGGGTGAGCGTTCGCCGCGGGCACGAGCGCCGTCAGCGAAGTCCGACGAGCCCCCGAGCGACGGGAGTCGACGGACGGGAAAGATTGCGTGGCTCACCGTTTGCTGTCCCGGAGAGTATCTGACCGCTCCCGACGCAGCGCGCAAAAACCTCTCGGGGGTCCCCGCGCGCGGCGCCACAGTCCACATCCGCTTCCGGGTGAGGGAGTTAAACGTCACTCCGCCCTTCCCAGCGCGGCAGACAGCAAAGGAGGGCACACATGTCGGGACATAAGAACGGCAGAAAAGGCGGGAAAGCCCGCGCAAAGGCAGCGGGCCAGCCTCAATTCCCACAATACCCACTCAACTATTTCGCCGCAGATGTACACGACCACCAGATAAGATAACCGTGCACGATAAACGTTTCAACTGTGCTCGTACTACTTCAAACCACAAATTCATTTATATCTTGGGTTTAACGTCCAAAAACCATCACTTTATTATGAAAGACGCCGTAGGGAAGGGCTCCAAAAATTGTGACCAACTGGTGTTCTCTAACGTACGCTCACATTGCACCGCACACTGGCCTCTACCGTTTCGCTGCTGTATAAAAGTCACCGCCACGGCCAGGGTCAAACCCACGACCTTGGAGTCAGCAGCCGAACACCATGACTGTTTCACAAATTCAAACTAAAAACGACAATTCTCGAATTCCAGCACCATTTTTTAAAGGATACCGCTGATGCATGCTGTTAAAGATCTTATGGTAAATGTAGCCTATATACCCGTCTTAACCATCATACGTCCATCACTGTGTTTCCCAATTAAGCTTCTGAGATGGAAGATTTATGCCCCCCATTACTTTTCCTACGAGTATGCACCAGGCCAGCTCTCTCGTTATTAAGCAGGTTCTGCCGTCAGTTGAAGAGAAATGAAGGATCACGTCAATTGAACGCAGACGGATCGTTACAGGCCAAAATGATACCGCATCGAAGCGTGTGGCGCAAGAATCCATTTCGAAGCTGTTTCGGTGTGGGCCGCCACTGCCTAATCTAATTTCCTTTAGAAGAAAGGACGGTGTGCAGTTTCGTGGCTCTTGAGTTTCCAGTGCGAGCGTAGTCGTTGTCAAAAACTTGGCAATTAATTTGTTTAGCGTTTTAGGGGCGAAGCTCCTTATGGCGTGACTTGGGCGTCCCTCGTATGTAACCACCAGTGGCACATACCCGAAATAGGTATAACACTTGACCTCCAAGGTGGTGCCAGTGAGAGATTTCTTCTGTGCGTTGTTTAACAATAAAAAATAGTGCTCAATGTACATGCCAATGGCTGTTAATGGGGAATGAGAGACATGAGCATTCGGCTTTTAGTCAACGCGCACGCTGCGATCCCCATTAGCAGCCATTGGCATGTACATTGAGCACTATCGGACAAGAAAGGGATGCTACATTATACTCGCTGGGTGTAACCTCCTTAGCTTTAGAAAGGTTTAGCGAGCGTTGAGCCGCAGTGCCATGAATACAATGAACTTGTATATACCATGAATGAACTCAAGGTGGTTAAAAAATTGCCCGCAGCTTTCCTCGGGGGAACACTGAGGAGGATGCGGAGCATATAATTGGTTAACGAGGTGTTAAAGTGCGACTTACTTGGGTCGATAGCTAAATTGGTTAACGTGGTTGTGAAATGGGGTGTTAAATTGCGACTTACTTGGGTCGATGGCTAAATTGGTTAACGTGGTTGTAGGAGGGGGTGTTAAATGAGTGAACACGTACACACGTATGCGAAAGGGCGGCGCTGGTCGAAGGGACGTCGATCATTGTGTTTGTGGATTCGTTGGCATTCATTTCACGGCGACTTCGGACGTCGACGCGCCGTACAAACCAACGGACGAGCGGCAACTGAGCGAGCGAGCGCCGACCTTGAGTATATATACAGCGCGACGGCGCATGCGCTGTCAGCTGTCGAATGTTCTCGAAGGAGAAGCGCGCGCGCGGCACAGATGGCGACGGCGCGACGGCGCATGCGCTGTCAGCTGTCGAATGTTCTCGAAGGAGAAGCGCGCGCGGCACAGATGGTGGGCGACGGCGCATGCGCGCGCGTCAGCTGTCGAATGTTCGAGAAGCGGTGCGGACGGCGCGGATGGCGCACTACAAGGCGCGATTATAAGATGCTTCCGCATCTAAAATGAGAAGTAGATACGAAGCGCAAGCCGTAAGAAAGTAAAAGCCGAATTCTCCTGTCTCTCATTTCTCATTAGCAGCCATTGGCATGTAAATTGAGCCCTATCTGACAGGGAAAGGTTGCTACGTTATACTCGCTGGGCGTAACCTTCTTGGTTTTCGAAAGGTTTAGCGAGCGTTTGGTCGCAGTGCCATGAATACAGTGAACTAGAATATACCATGAACTCGAGGTGGTTAAAGGTGGGAAGTGGACCCAAAGCGCAGGCCGTAAGAAAGTGTGCGTGTGCCACCTCTCGTTTAGTCCTTGGAATGTCCGCTGGATGGCGGTGCTTCTATATGGGGAATATATGATAAAAATATGCGAGATGGTGGGACTTAGAGTGTTGAATAGATGAACGAACGGACACACAAACAGATGCATGGATGGACGCATGAACGGACGCAGGGGCGGATGCACGAAAGAACGCAGGGACGGGCGCACAGACGCATGGACGGTCACACAGACGGACGCATGGACGAACGAATGCTTCGCCCCACTCTCCATCATTCACTCCGTGGATATGCTGCCATTTTTTTTATTATTATTACTGAAATGAGCTACAGTACGTCGTTTCACCGACTCTGCGCGTTGCAATGCTTCCTCAGCAGTAATTCCAACAATGTCGTTGGGCTGGTTACCCGGTCATCTCTTGTAGAAAAATAACTTAATAATTGTAATCTTCATGGTTCTGAACTCGAGCACACCATATTCGTCCACTCACCTGCCACCCTTTATTGGAGACACAGTGCGTTCTAACGTAAAAAAGAGAATGAAACAGAGCTATATAATGCCTTTCCTCGAAAATTGTTGTGTTCTCACGCAATCCATTATAATTACTACGTCACAGTCGTCTCGCGGAAGAAATCAGACGGGATGGTTGACCAGGGAATACGGAGAAACAATGATTATTTTCGGTCGCGCTCTCCTCCACGAAAACAGCAATTGGGAGTTGAAAAACGACATCTCTCACTGTAACGCGCTCATACTGCACGATTTTATTTTCCTTTTAGGACGGTAATATTATAATCAAACGCTGTTTTTTTTTTGCTTCTCTAAAAATTTCTCCCAAGATTTAGTATCTTCTCTTAAAAACAGCGCAAAACATCCTACGCTGAACCAGAAAGTGAAATATGGTTCGCAGTCTTAGCAGAACTTGAAGGAGAAAAAAAAAACACCTGAGCCTGTAGGGTTTTGGAACTTTAGTAACTTTGTTCATGAAGTGCTCATAGTGTGAGCACTGGCTATGTTGATTATCATCTTCATCTGTATATACAAATCATTATAATCATTTTCATCGTTAGTCACTTCGACCACGCCGCTTTAACCTCACGCGACTGCATTAAAATAACCTTGCTACTTACTATAAGCATACAGTACCAGACGTCAGCTTATAATATTTAGAAATGAAACGTACGTAAGAACGGAAGAAACTTTTTAGCCTTCACTTCATCAAAGAGAACAAAATAACACTCCCGTTCTTCAGTTGAGCAACAAAAATTAAACATAATTGTTGGGGTTTATTGTTCCAAATCAAAGATATTATTGTGAAGGACGCCGTAGCAATGTGCTCCGGAAATTTTGACCGCACGGGATTCCTCAACACGTACTACACGGACATCGGGCGTTTCAGAATTCCTCGAAAATTGGCCGCCATAACCAAGGTTCGAACCCGCAACCTTTTAGGACTGCGGTGAAGCACCTTAACCACTAGACCTTGATGGCGGGTGACCCAAAAAAAAATGAACCTGGAGACAAAGGATAGCCCGCCTACTCTACTTGTCACCTTCCACCCTTTCATATAAAATGTATTGCTCAAAATGTGACAATTTCATGCGACTTTCAAAAGCCATACGTCTATGAAGTAGGCTTATCATCATCCTGGTTTTCGGCAGTCCACCAGAAACCTTCGTTGAACCTAGCTTGTGAGGTGTCAAAAATTTTGACTCTTCATCAAAAATTCACAAATCACAACATTAATTACTCTGCTGAGCTTGCAGATCACACCTCCAAGAAAATCTCGACGATGCCTTTCGTAATTTCCCGCTTCTAAAAAGTTTCGTCAACGGTGCCACGTGTGCGACGTTCAATTCACCGCCATCCGTCATGCAACGTCCTCACGGTTTCTCTGAGGGGCTTTAAACGTGGTGGTTGTTGCGAAAAGTGTTTCACAAACACAGTGTGCAGACGCAAACCAGTCGGTGCTGACGAAGGTTGTTTTCAGAGTATTACACAACCTTCAATTTCTTTATATCCCACGTCCTGATACGTTGGGAGAAAAAAAAATGCGCTTAGCTTCGACTGCAAAATTAGGCCGCAGGCTCGAAAGAAAGGAAACTACAGGTCGCGACCACAAGTGAGCCCTGCATTGAGCGCGGCTGCTTCAGCAATTTAATACGTGAATATAAAGGTTGCTATACAATCTTCGCCATCTACTGACGCGCTTAGAAAGTGTGAAAAAGATAGTTGTCGCATCTCCACGTGCAGCGGCAGCATTGTCTCGATAAGAGTGAGCGAATTTTTTTTATTTACCTATTTAGTTGTGACAACATCTGACGATAAACTACATGTCCGGCAGCTGGCTGTCGTGTTCATGGAGTCAACTCTTATCGACGTTAAGTGTTCAACAGATATTACTGTAGCAAGGGACTTTGCCAGTGTGCGGAAAAGCTGCACCTCCCATAGTTCAACCAGTGTGAGAATGCTCACTAGCGTAAAGCTTCTCCTAAACACCGACCTCCGGTTTACAAACTACCTTTAATTTTTAAAAAATATCGCATCTATAAACAATAGGGGTCTATATGCACGAAATACCTTCAGTTTTGCAATTGTACTTCACCTTAGTAAATTCTTTCTAGGCATAGTACGCCATTTTTAAAGCCGATATTAACTCTACACGTTATTCATGCTTCCAAATTGCATACGTTCATTTAAAAAGCTTTGTCGCTATCTATATTTTCAAACTAGCCAAATTTTGGAGCTAGTTTTGGCATTCATTTTGTAGACAAACCATTTTGGGGTGCATTTCAGAACGCGTGCAGACACGCAGTGCCACAGCTACAGGGTACAATGGGCACACAGTTTTATGTAATCGTTATGAAAAGTGTACGGGGCCCTTACAGCTTACATAATTTGTAACAATTACATACGAAAGATTTCATTGGATTCTCACACAACCATGCTCATTAAATGGAATTGACCTCAATCTCTATCGAACAGTCAGTATTGGGCTGCTTCAACAAATAGACAACATAACTTAGTAGATAATCCGTCTTTTATTTTTTTTTTGCTTGGGCCTTCTCTTCACAACACATGGTGATAATTTTCTATTGTAAGATACTAGAATGTATGCGGTTCCAACTGTAGTCCTGTAGGAATTAGTACCCAAACCACAATTATCAAGGGCGTTCTTCGCACATTCTGCAGTCGTTAAACGTTCCAGCAGTTGAGAGTCCTGGCAGATATTATAAGCAATTATTGTTTGTCAGAATTTACACCAGCACCCGCGAAAGGCCTACGTCGTGGCCCCGCTAATAATATAGATGCAGCTAGTGTACTGCGTGATTTAAGGTCTATAGTGAAGTATGCTGGCTGTTCGGTGAAATGCGGAATTCTGAGCACTGTTTTAAACTCCCGGAATATCGGCGAACATTGTAGCTGGCAAACTGACCAGCATCTTGCTACACGGGCATCAACACACAATGCCCACACGATCTCACAAGAAGTATCATCATCATCATCATCATCATCATCATCATCAGCCTGTCTACGTCCACTGCAGGACAAAGGCCTCTCCCATGTTCCGCCAGTTAACCCGGTCCTGTGCTTGCTGTTGCCAATTTATACCCGCAAACTTCTTAATCTCATCTTCCCACCTAACCTTCTGTCTCCCCCTACCCCGCTTCCCTTCTCTGGGAATCTAGTTGGTGACCCTTAATGACCAGCGGTTATCCTGTCTACGTGCTACATGCCCGGCCCATGTCCATTTCCTCTTCTTTATTGCAGCTATGATATCCTTAACTCCCGTTTGTCCCCTAATCCACTCTGCTCTCTTCTTGTCTCTTAAGGTTACACCTACCATTTTTCTTTCCATTGCTCGCTGCGTCGTCCTCAATTTAAGTTGAACCCTCTTTGTGAGTCTCCAGGTTTCTGCTCCGTAGCTAAGTACCGGCAAGATACAGCTGTTATATACCTTCCTCTTGAGGGACAGTGGCAATCTACTTGTCATAATTTGAGAGTGCCTGCCGAATGTGCTCCACCCCATTCTCATTCTTCTAGTTACTTCAATCTCGTGGTTAGGCTCTGCGGTTATTACCTGCCCTAAGTAGACGTAGTCTTTTACAACTTCAAGTTCACTATTACCTATCGCAAAGCGCTGCTCCTTTCCGAGGTTGTTGTACATTACTTTCGTTTTCTGCAGATTAATTTTAAGACCCACCTTTCTGCTCTCCTTGTCTAACTCAGTAATCATGAGTTGCAATTCGTCCCCTGAGTTACTCAGCAATGCATTGTCATCGGAGAAGCGCAGGTTACTGAGGTACTCTCCATTAACTCTTATCCCTAACTGTTCCCATTCTAGGCTTCTGAAAACGTCCTGTAAGCACGCAGTGAATAGCATTGGGGAGATTGTGTCCCCCTGCCTTACACCCTTCTTTATTGGTATTCTGTTGCTTTTTTTATGAAGCACTATGGTAGCAGTTGATCCCCTGTAGATTTCTTCCAGAATGTTTATATATATTTCATCTACGCCCTGATTCCGCAGTGTCTGCATGACGGCTGATATTTCTACTGAATCAAACGCCTTCTCGTAATCTATGATGGCTATGTATAGTGGTTGGTTATCCTCTGAGCATTTCTCTATTACCTGATTGATAGTATGAATGTGGTCAATTGTTGAGTAGCCTGTTCTAAATCCTGCTTGTTCCTTTGGTTGATTGAATTCTAATGTTTTCTTTACTCTGCTAGCAATTACCTTTGTAAATAGCTTGTATACTACAGAGAGCAGCTGATCGGCCTGTAATTCTTCAAGTCCTTGTCATCTCCTTTCTTATGTATTAAGATGATGTTAGCGTTCTTCCAAGACTCTGGTACTTTTCCCGTCAGGAGACACCTCGTAAATAGAGTGGCTAGTTTTTCTAACACAATCTGTCCTCCATCTTTCAGCAGATCTGATGTTACTTGATCCTCACCAGCAGCTTTGCCTCTGTGCATGCTCTCCAAAGCTTTTCTGACTTCTTCTATCATTACCGGTGGGGTGTCGTCTGGGTTACTGCTAGTTCTTATAGTATTAAGGTCGTGGTTGTTTCGGCTACTGTACAGATCTCTGTAAAACTCCTCCGCTATTTTAACTATCCTATCCATATTGGTAGTTAATTTGCCTTCTTTGTCCCTTAGTGCATACATCCGCATTTGCCTATCCCAAGTTTCGTCTTCACTGCTTTGACGCTTCCTCCGTTTTTCAGAGCGTGCTCAATTTTCTCCATGTTATACCTTCTTACATCGCATACTTTACGTCTATTAATCAGCTTCGAAAGCTCTGCCAGTTCTATTTTGTCTGTTGTACTTGACACTTTCATGATTTGACGCTTCTTAATTAGGTTCTTCGTTTCCTGGGAAAGCTTGCCGGTGTCCTGTCTAGCTACCCTGCCTCCAACTTCCACTGCACACTCCGTGATGATACTCGTCAGATTATCATTCATTGTATCTACGCTAAGGTTGGTTTCCTCGCTAAGAGCAGAGTACCTGTTCTGCAGTGACACCCTGAATTCCTGTACTTTCCCTCTCAGTGCTAGCTCATTGATTTGCTTCTTGCGTATCAGTTTCTGTCGTTCCTTCTTCAAGTCTAGGCGGATTCGAGCCCGTACCATTCTATGATCACTGCATCTTACCTTGCCAACCACTTCCACATCCTGCACGACTCCTGGGTGTGCAGCCATTATAAAGTCTATTTCGTTCTTATTTACGCCAATAGGGCTCCTCCATGTCCACTTGCGGTTTTCTCGTTTTCGGTAGAAGGTATTCAAAATACGCAGATTATTGCGTTCTGCGAATTCTACTAGTAGCTCTCCTCTGGTGTTTCTAGTGCCGATGCCATAATCTCCTACTGCCTGGTCTCCAGCCTGCTTCTTCCCTACCTTTGCATTAAAGTCGCCCATTACTATAGTATACTGTGTTTTCACCTTACTCATTGCCGATTCCACGTCTTCATAGAAGCTTTCAACTGAAGCGTCATCATGGCTGGATGTAGGCGCGTAAGCCTGTACTACCTTCATTTTGTATCTTTTATTCAGTTTAATTACAATGCCTACCACCCTTTTATTAATGCTATAGTAATCCTCTATGTTGCCAGCTATGTTTCTGTGAATTAGGAACCCTACTCCCAGCTCTCTTCTGTCTGCCAAGCCCCGATAGCAAATGACGTGCCCATTCTGTAGCACAGTATAGGCCTCAACTGTCCTCCTAACCTCACTCAGCCCTATTATATCCCGTTTAATGCCTTCTAGCTCCTCGAAAAATACAGCTAGACTTCCCTCACTAGATAACATTGTAACGTTAAACGTTGCTGAGTTCAAGTTCCAATGGTGGCCTGTCCGTATCCAGAGATTCCTAGCACCCTCTGCTGCTTTGCAGATCTGACCGCCGTCGTGGTCAGTTGCTCCGCAGCTGGTGGGGACTGAGGGCCGTGAGTTAATTGACGAATGCCTACGGGAGGGGGTGGCCAGATACTGCACCAGGGTGGCCAATCCTTCTCTGGTGAGATCATCGGTGCGTACCGGCTTTAAGCCGGTACGCACCGATGATTGCGCCTGATGATTGCGCCTTACGGCCCGCAAATTGCGTGCACAGAAGAAAAAGAACATCAATTAGGAATATTGCGGAAGCAAAGTTATTTCATTAGCCAAATGAAACCTCTCAGATGAAATTGTGACACAACTGTTCCGCTCTCAACTGTCATGCAAGTAAATAGCACATAATTACATTAATAAACTATGGTAGTAACGCACGAAACCGCCACGCAAAAGTGAACGATGTCTCATTGACCCGGCAATGTGCCGAACTAAACACAAGCTTTGATCGTAAATTAAGAAAAAAAAACTTTGTTTCTCTATGCTGTGATTTCAGATTGCCTGGGTGGGGCCACCTCTTTCTGTTTATGACATTCGACCTAAAATTGAGGCAATCAATCATTTAGTCAGGTGTCACATAAAGCGTAAATTATTGTTAACATTGTCCTATATAA
The DNA here is from genome assembly GCF_043290135.1 of Rhipicephalus microplus. Lineage (NCBI taxonomy): Eukaryota > Metazoa > Arthropoda > Arachnida > Ixodida > Ixodidae > Rhipicephalus > Rhipicephalus microplus. The sequence continues at coordinate 217,713,883 of NC_134700.1, forward strand.
ACTATGACTATTAAAAATGTTATATTGAGTTTTTAGTTGTGGTTATTTGGCCCTTTCTTACCTAGCCGCACTTCAATTGTCCACAGGCGTTGATGTCTGTGGCAGTACGTCTTCAACACTTTTCGTTGCAAGTTTCGTGACCCGTAAAATTTTTACCGTGTCAGAGCAGAGATAACAGTTTCATCCAAGCGAAGTGCACGCTACGATGCGATGGCGTGCCTACCACAGGTATTCTTCCGGCCGTATTTCTCTGTGATTGAGCGGCGCTTGGGTGCCTTGCGGTGTCGTCGGCGTTAATATGTGACATTCATTACATTGTTCTACACTAAAAGGTCCACAGCCAACATTGATAACATGACTGGCGTTTCCTCGTTATGATGCATTTATAGGTTTTCTCTCGATGAAAAATTAGGGGACCTAAAGCTTAAATTAGGGCACCTTTAGCGAGCGTTGGGCCACAGTGCCATGAATACAGTGAACTAGTATATACCATGAACTCGAGGTGGTTAACGGTGGGAAGTAGACCCGAAGCGCAAGCCGTAAGAAAGTGTGCGTGTGCCACCTCTCGTTTAGTCCTTGGAATGACCGCTGGATGGCGGTGCTTCTATATGGGGAATATATGATGAAAAGATGCGAGATGGTGGTACTTGGAGTGTTGAATAGATGGACGAACGGACACACAGACAGATGCATGGATGGACGCATGAACGGACGCAGGGGCAGATGCATGGACGAACGCAGGGACGGACGCACGAACAGACGCACGCACGGACGGGCGGATGGACAGATGGAAGCAAGAACGAATGGACGGACGAATGCTTCGCCCACTCTCCATCATTCACTCCGTGGATATGCTGCCATTTTTCATTAAACCAGTTGCAAGTTCAGCGCCATGTGTGTGTGTGTGTGTGTCATCTTTTATTCGTCTTGTGCTTAAAAAAGCAACGTTATATATTTTTATCATGCAACCTCACCAACTCGCCCGATTCACCTGCCATCTTCTTAAAACAGAAGTGGTCTTCAGCATAGATTTAGCTCGGTTTAGCATAGTTGACCACCATAAATTTCCTGAATTCATCGCAATTTCGAGCTCACTTGCCATCAACGCCATCTTCTGATATCCATGTTAGTCGTGAACGCATCCCTTTCAATGCCAATTTTACCCTCATTTGCCGGAGAGCGTCCAGACTTAAAGGGCTGGCAAACAATCTAGCTTGACTTATTGACCGGATAATCTTGTTTTCTACCTTTACACTACCCTTCATCCCCTACCCAAGATAGCTGCTCGGCTGCCTGGCCTTGGAGGGTCAAGAAACCCTCATGTGTGCCGCCGCGGAAGCCACAGTGGTTCCGGACAAGGGAATCCTTGTCCGAAACCCCTGTGTTTGCACAGGGCCGGCCCCTAAGGGCGCCTCTACCTCTCACATGTAAATAGTTTCAATAAATGTCTTTCACCCCCACCACCCGGATTGTCTCGTTTGAGAGTCCGGGTAATGGCTATAACTTTTCGATCAAAGTAATTCTAAAGTCAGCATTAGTGTAAGTAAAAGTAATTTAATTTCTAAAACAGAGCTGCTAATGTTGAGCCATAGGTCATCGATGGAAAAATATTATTGTTAATTAAACCAGCATGCGCAATTTTTGTCTGTCTCTTCATCACTTTCCTGTTCGTCTTCTTCTTCGCTGCCCGAAAATGTTCATCACTTGGTACGGCGAAGAATACATTAACGTGATGGGAAATAGATTGAGTACAGAGGCAGAGGGAAAGAAAGGGGAAGTTTATTGGCAAATCATTGATTTCGCCGGAATGAAATCTGAACTGACCTACATTCGACTGGAATGGGAACTTCCTAACCACTCAGCTATCCAGGAACACTGGCAGAACAGCGCATAGTATTGTATAAAATAGTACAGCAATGTAGTAGAGAAGGCAAGTGGGCGTGATGACAATAGATGTGAAGGTTAGGATAAAAATGAGGATCAAAGAGCAAGAGCAAGAGGAAAGAGGCAAATAGATGAAGAGAAATAGAAAATGAAAAATAGATAGAAGCAAAAAGAAGACCATCCTACTACAAAGCCAGAGAGATAGACCATCACAGAAAAAAGTAAAAAAAAGGAAGGAAGAAAAAAAAGTGAAAAAAAAGTCAGGAAGACAGAGAACAAAATAGATTGAAAAAGAGAGTTATAAGCAAAAGACAGAGAAAATATGGAAGGTGAGGGACCGACCGGACGGAGGTCGAGATAAAAAATAACAAATAGAAGAAACATGAAATGATGGAATATCAGAGACTGATTACACAAAAAAGAATGAACAGGGACATGGAACGAAGTAAAACGATAACAAAAAGAGAACAACAGAAAAACAAAGTAATGCATATGGGGAGAAATACATACAAAGTAACATACATACACACAAAAAAGAGAGAAAAAAAAGAGTGAAAACATAGCTCAGTATAGTGCAGCATAAGGAGCATAGCTTGCCTTGTGCCGAAAGCCAATCGTCATCATGAACCGACATGCGCTCTTTTCGTCATATTTTTCATCCTCGTCCTTTTCCTCCCCTTTTTGTTGTCCACAAGTTCCGCTGTGAACCATTATTACGTGACCTCGTACGAGCTGCACAAGCCCTACAGTGGTGGTCTAGTAGTTAAGGTACTTAGTAGCGGGATCGTGATCGGTAGGTAGCGGGATCGAATCCCGGCTTAGGCTGCTGCGTTTTCGATGCAGGCGAAAAAGCTGTATACGCCCATGCGCTCAAATTTGGGTGCACGTTAAACGACCCGAGGTGGTCGAAATCTCCGTAGCCCTCCACTACGGCATGTCTCATAACCATATGATAGTTTCTGCATGTTCAAAGTCACACATTATATCAAAGCGAGTGGCGCAAATTTTAAGGGGCAGGTGTAAGGCGCCCGTTCATGCGTTGAGCGACGCCACTGTAGGCGCGACAGAATAAGTGAACGAGGACGAAAGAGAGCAGACGCGAAGCCTTTCGATATCACGAGCCACTGGTGCCTAAAGACACTTTCCTCTTCGGTCACACGCGCTGGCCTCCCAATAGGAGCTTGTGCGCATGCAGGGCTGGCTTCGCTTGTCGAAAAGGGGGCTGTCGGCGTTTCGCTTGGGACACGACGCCTGCAATGCATAGGAGTATGCGTAAAACTCGAGCGCTAATAATTTCTGTGACATTACGAATGTCGCATTTCTAGAAATGCTCCTAGCGAAAACATCAGAAACACTTCGTATCATACAAATATGAAATGTACATCCGTTATCCTAGAGCGCAGCTCTTATAGCAGTAAAGCTTTAGTTCGTGCAAGTTGGTGCTTTCTTAATCACATATTTGGGCTGCCCAAAAAACAAACAAACAAAAGAACTCACGAACAAAGGAGAGTGAGCAGTACGGGTGCCCGTACTGCTCACTAGAGCGCACCGTCATGCAGTTGCCGAAGACGTCATCACAAATGTAGGTGGCGCAGGGCAGTCGCATATACCATATACCATATATATATATATATATATGCGTGTGTGTGTGTGTGTAAATAGAGCGCTACATGAGCGCAGGTTCTTATGCAGCGGCACTTGTGGAACGCGCCCGCGCGGCCTTCCATGGTCTCCTGTTTATCTAGGCAGTCGCAATACGCTCCGTCAGTATGATTTGATGTGAAATTGGCTACATGAAACTGTCAGTGCTAGTCACGCTGCTGTAAGTATAGCATACAATACGTACATAACCCCGAATCATTTGCCTCAAATCATTTATCGCGGAATGAAAACACCTGAATAGCGTCGCTCAGAATGTGCTTTAGGCGTATTGTGATTGTCGCTGAATTTTTATATTTGTTATTTTGTTTTCTCTTTTGCTCCTTCCATGGTTTTATTATATTCTAGGTGGCATTTTTTAACCTGCTTTTCCCCTCTTTCCTCTTCGTATTTGTGTGTGCAAATGAAACACAATAAAACTACTGCTGCTACTACTAAAACTATTACTAATGGTGATAATATATTATGAATTGAAGTGTTAAAATAATATAATTTAATTAGAATGACCGTATAAGGGATAATAAAGCCTGCGCAAGCAAATCGGCGCACTGAAGCAACGTCGAACTTTTGTTTCCTGCAGTCGAATGAAGAACTAATATGCTGCGCGATCATCCGCGGTGCCTCTTAATCAAATTTAAGAAAGCCTAGCCACTCAAATCCAGAAACAACCAGTGTTGTTTACTGAGCTCGGTTTTCCAAATGAGCTTGCTAAGCGAGGCTTGCTTTAACGCCTGAACGCTTCGTACACAAGGGCAAGGGCGGGCATCATTATCATACGCGCGCCAAGTACGCGCATGCGAGCATGCCTCAGAAACTTTTCTTCAGTGCAATGTGAGTAAACGCCCGCTAGTTAGTGAGCATGCAGCGACAAAGGAAATTTTTACAAAAGTGAAAAAAAAAACAAGTCACAAAAGTAATGAGTTGTTTACTAGGAGAACGATACATTAGCGTCTCTTAATCAAAGGACTAATTATTGCGTAAGCAACCTTGAAATAAATAACCCTCTCTTACATTTTATGAACTCTGTTTGGGCAAACATAGTTGCGAGACAGCACCAAGACATACTACCTTTGCAATGTTCAACTGGAACGGGCAAAAAAGGAAAACGTGGACAAAGTACAATGAGCAAACGATATGCGCCCAGCAAGAACGGGGGCACAGACCGAGTGGACTGCACTGAAATTCAAAGCAACACAGGTTGTTTCACGAGTCTGGTTTTGATGGGCTTCTGATCAGGCTTTTTAGGTTGCGGCATTCAAGGTACTATAATAACTCGTGCTGCCATGGACGCTTGATCAAGCGCAAAGAGTGAACATTGGCGGCGTCGGGATCAACACGACTGACGTAAAAAATCATGGTGTGATGGAGCGATTCTATGACGTAATCATGATGAAACATATCCTTAAAATTTCTTACACGTCATCATGACGTCACAAAATCTTCGCTGAAATTCCTTCATTTGAAACCTTAAGTATGTGTGGGAAAACAAATTTTAAACGTTCATTTTTCAGTCATCTCATACCTTCTCTGAAGTTCACTCTCTTGAAGAATTCAAGCGAAAAAAAAACCGCACAATTGACTCTTTGTTACGGAGTGTTGGCCCTGCGCCTTGACATTGCTTATAGTAAGCACGCCACCTAACTCCATGTCTGGAACCGTCTCCACCGCTCAAGAGCAATAGCGGTTGTCGTGTCACTCACACAGCTCCAATAGCATCACAAAAAGAAATAACAGCACTCGAAAAACGAAACTTGATGTTTGCAGAAGAAAGACCAGACAGAGTGGCACAACACAATCAAGCGTCACGCAGCAGGACACGCCACAACAGCAACACTGAGATGAAGAATTAGCTTTCCTTTGCTGACGCTCTTGCCAATGTTAGCTGTCGTCATCGCGCAATCTGCCGCCCCCATCTGACTTCGCTTCCAGTAGGGCACCCATTGTACGCCCTTGATTGCTTTCCTCATGTTGCTACATGCAGAGAAATTTCATCATTCCGTATCGTGCTTCCTTTTGTCGCATTCTCCAGGTTTTCCTCGCTTTGTGCCCGACACGCGGGCCAAATCAGTTATACTTTTTCTCCTACATAGCCTCTCTTCATTTGGTTCACTTTCACGTTGTGACACCCCTGTGCACCTTTGTACACCGAGAAGGTAATGATGCGTGGGCTTGCAGCGCCAGTTTCAGCGTTTCGCAAGCGTCATTTCTGCAGATGGCAGCTCGTTACGATTGCGACCCCACGTTTCGTCCCTGGCACGCTTATGTAAACTGGTGGGGTGCCATGCTTGCCTTCACGACAAACAATTCAGCCGTTAAATAGAAAAAAGCGTATTGATTGCGTTGTAAATATTACTCGCAAGACGAGCGACACCATTCAAGCAACCAGAATGTTGCTTTTGTAGCTAGAGCGAGTTTACACAATGGCGACATTTTGAAGAAGTTAAAATGGTCGAGGCCCGTGTACTGTGCTATGTCAGTGCACGTTCAAAAAAAAAAAAAGCACTGGGTGGTCGAAAATTTCCGAAGCCCTCGAAAATGGCGTGACTCAAAATTATGTCATGCTTTTAGGTTGTTATTGATGTACTCAGATGTTCTTATATTATATTCAATGTCAGCACGTGACCGAGCCAGGTGAGTTAGCCTATATTGTGTCAGCCGGTCTTGTGAAAAGGAAGAAAAGATAGCAAAAGATGGAGAAAACGCAGCGATGTTAACATGCTTGGCAATAAAGAAAGAAAGAAAGAAAGGAAGAAGGAAGGAATAGGAAGCACACGCACACATGCTAACTCACACGCACGCACGCACACAAACACACATGCACATGCACACGCACATGTGCATGTGCATGCACACGCACACGCACACACTCAAATCACACATCAGAGCGGTGGTCTTCGGCGGTATGCGAACAGCAGCTCGCGCAAATAGGCTGTCCTCAGACATTTTCGTAATGCCTTGGTTGCTTCAATTGTCGAGGAAATTGCGAGAAGACACCGGAGAATAGCTACGGCAACATCACTTTGTTGTCAAGGTGAGTGATGAAGGTCTCGTTAAGGAGGAAGGAAGAAAGCAACAAAAGGGAGAAGGCAGGGAGGTTAACCAGAAAGACATCCTGTTGGCTACCCTACAATGGGAGTTAGGAATGGGGACAAGAAATGTGAGAAAGATAAAAGAGAAGGAAAAGAAAAAAAGGTCTCGAGAAAAGTTACGAATAAGCAACGTGATGACGCCGACAGAGTGAAGAACTCCTCATTTAATCACCTTCCTCATGCAGTATACCCGTTTCATGTCAGAACTCCCAAAAGAACTTGCTGGCACGGACGCTCTCCTGTTTGTGGCCCGACCCCTATCGCAATAAAGGGGTGTCACTGCTGGTGGTTCAAGGTGCCTGCAAGCGTGCGTGGGCATCACTTCAACAAGATTTCATGCTCCTGAGCTCGGTCACCGACATAGTGCCCATCTAACTTGCCCAACAACGAATTACAGGGACTCGTCAAACCCTGGACACATCTATAATTACTCCGAGATCTTCCCATTTCTTCGGTGAAGATTCGTCTGATTCTACCTGGCTGGGTAATCTGTTGTGTTTTCTTAAGAGTATACATTATTGCATCATACGATGTGGCTTCAGAAAGATAAAAACTTATCCGAGAATAATTGAATAAAAGGTGAACCGGTCTTTTATGCATTCAGCTAAGACGGCTGGAGAGTGAAAGCTGCCTTTGTCTTCTTCCTTTTCGTCTACATTTTCTGGCCAATCCACTTTTTTTCACCGTTTGTTCATGCTAAAGCATAAATACATCTTTTTTTATCATAAAAGTATCTTAATTCTGAAAACAAGTTAAACGGAGAAGCCGCAAGCGTACTGTTTCCAACATCTTCAGTTTTACCACACCCTATCATGTTTTGTACAATTCGGCAAAGCGTGTTCTATCACAAGCGCAGCAAGGTGCATATATTTAGCGCAATATTCAATAAGCGTGAATCGTGCTGTATGCCTAGCGGCCACGTGAAACAGCACGATGGTGCATGAAAGAGAAGAGCCAAACTTCGTTTAAATAAATGTCTAATCGTGACATTCATTACACTAAACATCCCGCGTAAGATTACGCCTGAAAAAGCGTTTCTTTTTTCGAATGTAAATTTTGTTCAGAAATATAGACAATGTGAAGTAATAGCGACGTGTGAACCCAGAAGCGGGAGGATTGGGAGTGATGAATGTGCGGCGTAATGCGATGTGCTTGAAACTTTAAGCGCCACCGGAAAGTTTTTCGCACGAGCGCAGCAAGCGATGCTCGTCGAATGAAAGCGAGACTTCAGCGGAAGCGCCAGCGCAAAGCAAAAGAAACTAGACGGAATTTCAGGAGCGGAGATTTATCGTTACAATCGTTCAGCTGCCCTGAGGTGTACGTTCTGAAATGAATTCACCGCGTGCAGTTTTTAAAATTGCCGCTGCGATCTGTAATTCAAAGTAGATATAATGCGATTCTTATCACCCGGAATGGTGATTGATCGAAAATTTCTCCCTTCCGCAGCGTGCACCCTTTGCCATAAAGGCCGAGAATAATGACGTTTTTTTTGTTAACTTTCTCATGGAAGGTTGTACTCAGCTATTGGCGGGGCCTAGGCTTGTTTGATCTCGAGGTCTCGCAAAGGCCGTCTAATGAGAAGTTGCGTTTTTCGCGTCAGAGAAAAAGAAATCATATGAGAGCAGAAGTTGACGCCTGGTGAGATGTCGGCCTTTGCTCCACTTCTGCTGATGCGTGTAATACGAAGAGGAATACTGTGAGAAGAGCAAACCGCTACTTAACGCAACTAGTTCACAGGTCACTACGCAATCTACGAGTGTGCAATGCAAGTTGGCGAGCCAGAACATTCAAGAACGAAAATTCTCGCAATTAGGAAAGCTGGCAGGAAGCGTGAGAGCGGAAATATTTGCGAGGAAAACTAGAGTGAAACTCGTTGCTCGTGCCTAAAAAAACAAAAAAAAACCCACCCTCGGCCGACAAGTCTGCATTCGAGTGCACTATGCATCTTGGAAACACGGGGCAAGGATGCAGACATAACAGCAAAGGAACATGTAACAAAAGTAAAATAAAAAAGAATGACTGATAGAGCTAATATACGCGAAAGAGACTAATGAGGGCGACGCTTAGTAAGCTGATTGCAAGTTTCCCTGCCTAAAGCGTAGATCGAATAATGTGCCACGAGGCTATGTAGATTGGTGTACGGCGGTGCGCCCACATTTCTAAGCGTCCACCCTTGGGTGTTGTTATGCCGTCGGGTGAATAAGTGATCTGGATGCACCTCTGTTAAAAGGGAGCCAGAGTTACTCCCGTAGTCACACTTTCACCATCAGCGAGTCTAATACAAATGGTCCGAGCAATGGTTCAGGTGTGCGAATCAGACGTCCAAATCAGATGCAACGAGAAGAAAGAAAATTGATTGAGAGCCCAGTTTTGGTTAGAATTATTAGTTTTAACCCAACGAAGAATCAATGAAAAATGAAATAAAGTAGCACAATACGTTATTTGTAATTTTGGTTGGTGTGCAGTCCACATCGGTGGTATTATTGTGGCAGTACTCGGCTGCTCACCCGTAGGTTGGGAGTTCGACCCAGGCTGCGGTGGTCGCGTAGGCGAAATACCCGAGGCCCGCGTACTCTGCGATATCAGTGCACCTTAAACAATACCAGATGGTTGAAATTTGCGCAGCCCTTTATTATGGCATATTTCACAATCATATCGCATTTTTAAACCATGTAACACCAGTTATTGTTGTTATTATTATTTGATGCAAAGAATTTCTTAGTCAACTTCAGTGACTTTGAGCATATCTATCTATCTATCTATCTATCTATCTATCTATCTATCTATCTATCTATCTATCTATCTATCTATCTATCTATCTATCTATCTGTCTATCTATCTATCTATCTATCTATCTATCTATCTATCTATCTACCTATCTATCTATCTATCTATCTATCTATCTATCTATCTATCTATCTATCTATCTATCTATCTATCTATCTATCTATCTATCTATCTATCTATCTATCTATCTATCCACTTACGTTTGGGTGCTCTCATGGTCACCCGCTTAACTTGGCGTGAACCAAAATTAGCATGGGAGGGTAAGATGGTTTGACGAATATGACGTGCTGGTTAAGACATAAATAATGTCACTATCCCGTCGGGTACGTTGTCAAACACTTCCTGCCAGGCAGTGGCACATACTTACGGGCACGTATGGGCCGCTGGTATGCGGATATGTGCCACAGGTGATTGGCACTTTGTATCTACCCAGGAACGACAAGAACATACATGGGCAATTCAAACAAGCGAGCGTTAACGAATTCCTCATATCGGTAGCATCGACCCGACTAATGCAAAGAATAATTGTCAGGGTACCAGCTAGAACTGGACCCAAGGATTCTGCGTGGCAATGAAGCATTTTACCTCAGAGCTACGTCAGGTCTCGGAACTACGTTTCAAATAGACGCTAATCGTCGTGAAACGTCAATAATGGTTGCACCTTACCCAATTTTATAAACATTACATATGTTCTCCTTTGATACAGCCGTTACGTCGGGTTCATTTCAAAATTGGTTATTCGCCATGCGCTGAAGTTGATTTATGTAGCAGTGTCCAGGGCCAGCATCTTTGCGAGCATCAGCGCTTCATATCAGCTTCTAGTGTTGCTAATACGCGTGTTCCTGTTGGAATCGTTCTGCAAGTGCGAACTACTGCTTATATAAACATCTGCAACTCTTCAACATATGTCTGTGCATGCAACATTTGTACATATATTTAGCGTCATTTCATGCCGTGTCGCTGAATAAAAAATTGCAACATGGTCACTTTCCCTCCACAGGCTTCGCATAACGTCGATTCCCAGGTACGTGGGATCCGCCAAATAATAATAATAATAATAATAATAATAATAATAATAATAATAATAATAATAATAATAATAATAATATTATTAATAATAATAATAATAATAATAATAATAATAATAATAATAATAATAATAATTGGTTTAATGGGTGTGTGGAATCTATGCTGTCAACCAATATCAATGCAGAAGAGAGAGCATTGTAAAACCTAATTCAGGCCATAATTTTCACACTACGCTTTGGGTGCACTGTAAGTGAACTCCAGTCTAACCTTAAAAGCAAAAAAAAAAATAACCTGGAGAACGCTTGAGCATTGCCTTTAACAGTCGAACGTGCATTGATCCTCGTGCGCACCGCCTTCTCAATCACTAGCCTCACTTCAGTTTTAGGAAGATGCGTCAACAGTGCAGCAAAAAAAAACGAACACCTGTGCCTACAGCACTGGCCATTTAATCTATTGTGAGATGCCTACTGCAAGGACAGTTGCACGGAACCCATCACGCCCAAATTCTTCTTTCTGCAAATCATAGGACGGCCCACTACGCGTCCGTAGGGCAACACGAGCCTATGCAGATGCTAGCATTGTTTGTACTTGACCTAACGTGTCAACAGAGGGCTGTGCAAGCGTTAGTATGTTTCCTGCGTCCAAGCAGTCTCACAGAACCTCTTTGATCTCAACGTTCGTGTGTGTTCACGTATGTGTGTGTGTGTGTGTGTGTGTGTGTTGTATTGTATTATATTCATCTGTCTCTATGTCTTCTCTTCAACCCCGATTTCCCCGCCACTGTGCAGGGTAGCAAACCAGTTACTTATACCAGGTTAACACCCCTGTGTTTTCCTTTTCATCCATTTCTCTGTTGCTAATGACGCTATTTAAATATGTTGGAGCGCTTTGTAATGGGTGCGCCTTCAAAGCACCCCTTTGTTGCACAGTTGACATGTGTTGACGCTTGTCGTGTTTCCACGCTTCTGTCATGAAATATTCCAAACGTCAAGGAAGCTGCTTCCGCTACACGTCATAGGGGCGAAGCTTCTTACGGCCCGCATTGTGCGTCCCCCGTTGTCATAGTGCGTAACCTGTCGTAGTGCGTAGTGCACATACCCACATACCATTGGCACATACCCGCCCTCGGGCACATATCCGCACGTCCACATGTTACGAAAAATGTATCACGGCGTCGTTATCACGCTCGTTCACAAAGTGCTGACAACAGAAATGTGGTAGTTCTTGGATTGTCCGCTGGATGGCGGTGCTTGTGCTTGTAGGACGAATATATGATAAAAAGAAGCGAGATGGCGGCACTTGAAGTGTTCACTAGATGAACGGACGGACGCATGGATAAACAGACAGACAGACAGACACACGGACGGACAAACGGGTGCAGGGACGGACGGAAACACTCATGGACAGAAGCACAGATGGATTGATGGACGCTTCGCTCCACTCATTATCATTCATTCCGTGGATATGCCGTGATTTTTTAATAGCGGTTTCAAGCACTTTTGTCTGTGGTGGAACACCTGTTTTACTCTATTTAAAGTATCTTCGTGGTTATTAAAGACGATAGTCTTTTTTGGGGTACTTCGACGCAAAAATTTTGGTCTGTCTATACATTTGTCTGTTTTTACGCTGTAACAATATTCCAAACAGCCCTAAAAGGCACCCCAAATGGTCAACCCCATCCCCAGCGCCCACCAATATTGCTCAAGTTTCAGTTGTCATACTTGTGCGATTGTTTATTAAAGAGTTATTGTTGCGCGTATCTGAGCCACTATAACAACACGTCAATGTTTTGTATGTGAGTCTTTATGCTAGAGAAGGCATACTTAAGTAATTTTAAAGGCCGTAGCGTTTATCACGCTGCGCTGACAGTGCAACGCGATTCTCAAAAAGACAAGTGTTTCCAATGCTTTGCAAAGACTAAAGTCCCTGACGACACGGTAATGGCACCTGCCCATCGCTTTGCGTTGTACACCATATCGCCTCCGAGACAGGCGCGCACGCCTTCCTTCGTTTTCGAAGATAACTGTCAGATAGCACTCGTGTCTAATGTGCGTCGATGCGCTCGTTCGCCTTCGCTGCACTGATCGAGACTGTCTAAGCAGTGCCTCCAGAATACGATTTACCAATTTTCTCACGCAGAACATCAAAGAAGCGTTTTGTTCAGTCTCTCTAGACGCAAGACTACCATGTTTCGACGACATTTGAAGTAAAACATGCAGATACGGGGACAATTTTTTTATTTGCATTTTTCTAAATTTTTTGGTTATGGACGCCGACACCGACAATGGTCATGGACAACCATGGATGCCGACACCGACAATGACCAATGGCACCGGAAGAAACAAACAAACAAACAAACAAACAAACAAAACAAACAAACAAACAAATGAATGAACGAACGGAACGAACGAACGAAACGAATGCAACAAATTGACCGAATGGAACGCAACGAATGCAACGAAGTAAACTAAATGAAGGCAACGAATGAAAGGAACGAAGGCGACGAATGGAACGAAGGAACACAACGAATGAATGAACGAAAACACGAGCGCACTATCATTGTGGCGATGAGATAGAAAGGGCACTACGTGAATTCTTCTTTCTCGTCTCTGTCGTGATTTCGCACAGTTTGTTTACAACAATTTAAAATAATTATTAAAGTTTGAATTTTCATTACAATTATGATAATTAATTTGATTCTGTAAATCACCCCGTATGTTCAAATTTACTATAACCAAAATGAGGTCGCTTTTTGCTGCAATATTTGCAGTTATAACGCATGCCATATGGACCAAATCCCGTTCATTTCGGTATTAGGGCCTTGTTCAGAACTGTGTACACCCATTCAGCATGTGCTGATGCAAGCTGTCGATATTACTAGCCGTGTTCAGCGCTGGTCAATATTTTTGCTTGAAATAAAACAAAAAAACAGTGCTTTCACCACCAAGGAGGGCATAATCAAAATGAACGTACAGCTATATGTTTATACGAATATTGATGGCGTGACATTACAAGCAAATAATTTACTTAGAGATGCGGTGACATTAGCTCAACTACCATTATATTCCAAGTTCAAAGTTCATGTTACTCAACCGTGTTGTAGTTGATTTGATTAGTAGGAGTAACGTTGCGAATGCAGAGGAAGGAACAAGCTTTAAATGTGTAAAGCAGCTCACTTACACTACACTGCTGTGCTGTCTGTGTGAATTAATGATAAAGGTGAGTGCATTGCTTGAGAACTACTTAGTAGCGCGAACACTCTTCTTCGCGAGGACCTCTTCGGGACAGTTTGCACACAAAGGGGGGATGTGTAGTAGCTCGTGGTGCTGCAAGCTTGCGAAGGAGAGATTAAAACTTGGTACTCTAATGCTGCGAATTGACGACGAGAGGGCATGCAATTCTCATGCGCGCAGCCGTATCCTTTCTCTACGCCTCTGAAGCGCACGCTGTTCCGCTAGAAACGTTAGAACTCCACTCCATTATGCAAGGTGCGGATTATTCAGAAGCGTTAATAGTAATGGAACACAACAGAGTTTGCGGCAACTGAGCTTTAAAGGAGGTCCTCAGCTTGCCTGGCAGTGCTTGCTGGCACTTGCGTACTCAGCGTGATTATCGAGGATTACGGTATAGTTTTGTGAGTTTGTGCGAGGTTGGTTGTACAAGCGTATGTGTTTAGCTTTGTTGGAAGTCCGTGAGTGTTCTGCATAAATCAACTCGGGAACTGTTGAAGTGGAGTTTTGGAAAACAGTCTTTAGCAACAACGTCACCAAGAAAGGCATGTAGATAACAAGAACAGGAAACGACCACTTGCACTTTCGTAACTTTAACAAGAAGCCCATACGAAAGAGACGTACTGGAAAGACCGGTAGAAAACCAAAAAAATTGTTCTTTGCACCCTCAACTTGGTAATAGGAAAGGTAAGGGTAAAAAATGCAAGAGAATATGAGCATGTGGATTACAAGGCCATGTCTACAGCACAGTCGAAGTATGACACACCAAAATTTTCTGTGAACACTTGCACTTTATTTATACTAGGGAAGGAATGCGGCCGCGTTAGAAAGGAAAATTTGAATGTCGTGAAGATGTTTACGTGAACAAAGGAAATAGCCCAACTGAGTAGACAAGTCCAACGCATGTTACACCCGCCCATTTTAACGCTCAAATTTTCGAATTCAGGGATGACTCACCGTCATTTTACGCAATACTTACGCGCGAGAGGTGTTTCTGCTTAATTGGCGTGATCCCGGCGTAAAATTAAAGTGTATTTTCTGCCTCCACTGTTCATTCGCAAATTCGTAAAGACAACTTTTGTGATTCAACGTGATCGTGTTGTGAAAGAAATGGATTATATATATATATATATATATATATATATATATATATATATATATATATATATATGACACTATGATGAATGGGCGACGTGGCCTGGCTCATACCCCATGTTTATTCCATTCTGTCTTCACTTCTTCCTGCTCTACTTCTCCTAACCATGCCTGCCTTCTTACGTCACAGGATTCCCCCTCCCCCCGAAAGATGGCACCGCTTACAAGCTACAACAAATTGCAGAGAATAAACAAAATAGTGGCCAAATTCACAGTTTCACGTCCCGACAGAGTTTCACAATCTCACTAAATCTTCAAGGCCGAGGGAGCTGTCCGGCGATTTTTATGACGACTCTGGTGGACGAGCTTGACTGTTGCGTTCCGGACAGAGTGGGCTACACATGAACACTGACAATACTGCTTGAACTGTTCTGGGGACTGAGCAAGTCTGGAACGCATTGTTGCATCGGCAGCTCGGATGTCGTCGGGGTTGTATTTTTTGTCGTGAATGGTGCGATCCCGGTGCTTCTTGCTTTCGTGCTTTTTGACAGACTGTGACGAAGTGCCTGAGTGTTTGCGGTGTGCAAGCAGTGCTTTTGCGTCTTTCTCGGCGTTTTCTGTGGTGGTGCAGTCGGTGTAATAGCTGAGGCAGGGAGTGTCTCTGGTGACTTTTTTTTGTGCGAAAGTGCCTGACATCTTGAATTGGTCTTTGGTTCAGAGATCTTATTTTCCATTGTTCTTTTATTGGTGAGTGCGCTTCCGTTGAATTTTGCGTTCGTCGATGCCCTCGTTGCAGTCTCTCTCGCTGTAGCTTGAGTTTATGAACTTGGCTTTGCTTGCTTTCCTGAGGCTGCTCAAGAGATGGCTGCAGTGGCGCCCCTTCTGGAATGGGGCATTCATTTCCTTCGGTGTTTGACGTGTCCTGTCGACAGATGATGCTTGGTGAATTGGTGTCTTGCTTGTCGGGCATAGTTGGTAATGCATCATCATTGCTCGCAGGCTCTTCAGAAGCTTCGGTGACGTGGTTCATTAAGGGCGCTTCCGAAAGACAACTGTGTAGGAGGTTTGATGTATCATGTACTTCTGAATTTGTTCGATTCATGAATTGCTGAGCTCTGCATGTGGGCACCACAGGTGACATGGCATTACTAGGTTTGAACTGCAGATTTTGGCAATTCTGTGGTGCCGTAGAAATGACAGGAAGCTCTTCAGGGGCTTATTTTTCGCTGTTCACTGCGAGTGGTCCTTGCGCCTGGTAGCGTGCGATGTTCGATGCATCTGAGCGTTCTGTTTTGTTTGGACTGTCGAGGGTGTGTGCACCGGATGGTGATGCATGAGCCCGTGCGAAAGGAGCATGGCTCGACTGGGCATTTTCTCGGTGTGTGAACTCGTCTATCGTGAACATGGTTTCTTTATGAGGCAAACGGTGAGCGTCAGGAGCGCTTGAAGAGCCGCGTGATGGAAAAGCGCGTGGTGGACCGCGTATGCGAGACGAAGAATTAAGAGCATCAGGTCAGTGGGCAACGTCTCGCGTCATAGGCTGGAGTGAGGACTTTCGAAATGCCAGCTTTCGTGCAGAAGGGAGGCGTGCTTGATGGTTAGGTTTTTCCCAAAACGCGCATGGTCTTCTGAAAGTAAACTCATGTGCCACTTCGTCTTGAGGCACTTGTCGATTCGCGCTGGACTTTCGAATGCTTGAGGACTGCTTAGGAAATTGACGATAGTGTGCAGTTGTCTCTAGATGGTTGGCAATGAGTAAGTCTTGGTCATAGTCGTTAAAACGGGTAATCATCTCCTCTTTGATTTTTTGCCATTACTCGTCGTTCTCGAATATGTGAATTAGGTAAAATTTAAATGCCTCACCGGTGACGTAGTCACTGAAGTTCATGACCATCTCCCGTTCCGACCATGATGCAGTGCTTGCGTGGAGCTCGAACAGGTCGAACCAGTCCTGTACAAGTCCATCGTCCGCTGCTCCGGTGTACTTAGGAATGGGTAGGTCAGTCGATGATTCTGTCATAGTGCTGGTCGCTGTGTGCGGCCAGGAGATGATTCCGTAGTCGAAGTATGGTCAGGGCGTCTTGTGGTCTTGTGGAGAACTGCGTCGATGATGAGACACCGATGAAGTGGCTGGGAGGTCTTCATACTGTCGACTCGTGTGACGCTATGATGAATGGGCGACGTGGCCTGGCTCATACCCCATGTTTATTCCATTCTGTCTTCACTTCTTCCTCCTCTACTTCTCCTAACCATGCCTACCTTCTTACATCATATATATATATATATATATATATATGTATATATATATAAAGATTTGGCAGATCCCAATCATTCTGGAAGTAGATAATATGCGAAGGAGTAAGTGAGTAGTAGATACCGCATTTTTTGTTAATGTTTATTTTGTTCAAGTCTTGCAAGTTCGACAGAATTTTTTGTGCATTTTGAGCAGTTATATTTGGCTATATCACAGGCAGGTTCATAGCGGGCATTTTTAAAAATTCCTGCGGGTGTGACAATACATGCTGAAGGCCTCGACTAATTGAAGAGATCGGCTATTTTCAAGATGGTACATATTTTAAGAAGCAAGATCATAGAAGAGGGTCGACTCATATATGACCTTCTTTCTCCGGCTACAGAATTGATTGTGTATTTATTAGCCTCGTCAACTACACTGACGCTCAAGGGTTATCCTTTGTTCCTACGCAATGACAGTACTCTCGTTAGAGCACAGCCGTCACTTTTATCGAAAGGAAAAGTAGTTAATGATGTGCATATCAATAGAAGCAGTTTTTCTTGTATTACTCTGGGTTGTGCAATAACTACAATAACTTGGCGAGTCACAGGAGTTCATATTTATAGTTTGAGATTTTATTATATTGTTCTAAAAGTCCATAGTGCATACGGCATCCAAAATGCACGTTGGAACGACGTAACACCATGATTAGTTTTTCCCTCACAAACTGTTTGTAGCAATGGTGTTGCTCTGTGGTAGAATACTCAACTTTTATGCCGAATGCCTCGACTCGGTTTCATCTGTAAATGTTATTTTCTCTCTTTCCGTTGCCGTTTTTTTCTCACCTTCAGCACTGCCCACATCTGTCTTGCATTATTTTGTCACACAATTACCATAACACGATCACTTTTTGAAGTTCTGTCAGTGCCATTTTGGTTCGATACAAACTGTCAGTCATCTGTGGCTCATACTCGTATTACATCGACTGCAGGGGTATGCGGGTGTGTGCCGCACGTGACTTAAAAAAGTATTTCAGGACGTGCACGCCAAGTATCTCACGCAATGATGTAATTAGCCACTCATCGTGTTCGTCATACGCTAATGCCCTATGCAAATAGTGGTATGTGTCAAAATAAGGAGGCTACTATGAGCACCCAGACGTAAGCCGCTAGATAGATGCGTAGATAGACACGCCCGAAATTCCTGCAGTCCGTTAACATTGGCTGTTAATCTAATAAATAAATAAAAATAAATGAATATGCTTATCTCATTATTCACTTACACAAAGAAAACGTAGTTAGAGAAGTGCTACCCTTTCTAGTATGAGCTTCCAACTCGCCCAAGAAACAGGACTGGTACACTTAAGTAAACCAAGTATTATCGACTACTCGAACCTTTGCTTTCGTTGCCAAGCGTTACGCGTTCCTGAAGCAAATACATTGATTTAATTCAAACCGAACGCTTACGCCAACGTCTTTATATTTCGTTGAAATTCTTTACTGCTAGAGAAATTATGGGTGGGCACTCAAGGCGACCGTTCGTTGCCGCTGCCTTCCTGATGTTCGAGTATTATGACAGAGCCATTTTCCCGACAGTTCTTACTAATTTTTTTTCGTGATGCCTCATGTCGGATATTTATGAATTTTAAAGTAGTCTTTTAGGACTCGCAAACCGAAACTCCCCAGGATATGACGTACCTGACCGTTACGTGTAGGCAATCAAGTGGCACCAGCGTGTTGGCGGCGCCGCATGGCACGTTCGTGGTTTCAAAGGTTCTAGCAGTTTTAGCACTCCAGTTATGTCAATTCCGACAACAGTTGTTACATCAAGGAATGCACTAAACAGGTACTTTTAGTTTAGTCGATTGATCACTTTTAGGCCGAATGATTGTGACTTGACGTTCTAGCCGAACATTGTTGTTCGGGCCTGAGCATATTTGTTGATGACGCGGCTAATCATCTGCGCACTGCAGCATTAAAAAAAAAAACGCTGACCTCGGTAACTAATTGCAGTCTTACATTGTGTGCAACTATGTGAGTGCCATGTACACTCGCCCCATCGCTTTCTCTTTATCCCCGACGCTTTACGTCCAGAAAGGCAGGAAAATAGACATTAGCCTGGTATACCTCCGCACCTTTTCTCTTAGCTTGTATCTCTCATTTTATCGCTTCCTAGTGCTTTTAGCCTCCTGTCCTGACGCCTAAAAGGGTGTTAGACGGGTACTTCGCGGATCTTTACTTGCATAAACACTAATGCGACTGTTTATATAAGGTTGTTAAGGACTGCACGTCTATAGGATTACCGGTAACACGCCTTCTTCTGTGCTATCCAGTTTGTGTACCCGTACACCGGTTGCCGTTACTCAGAAAGCTTAGAAGCGAAAGGAGAGATGGTGGTTAACAGAGAGGATGAGGAGAATGATACTGTATTCCATTAGACTGGATGCCCCTGGTTACAGTGCTATCAAAAACAAGAAAAAAAGAGAGACAAGAACAACAAAATGCACAGGGAGCAACGCTAGCAAACTCTACTGAAGCAGGCTTCATCTAAAATCCATTAGGGTAATTTTCGGCATTCGGCAAGAATCTCTTGCATCCCGTTTAACACTCTTTCCTCCTTCGTGCTCTTCGCGATGGTTTACGTAGCTTAGAGCAGAAAAAGGTTTCGTAAATACGTAATCAATATGCGCGCCCCTGACGTTGCACCAAAGCTTTCTTTTCAGCAAGAAAGGCACGATGCCGCTTGTTTTGTAATTTATATGACCAGAACTTCCGGCATCTTGACCTCCCAAAAGGCATGCGGCGGTCCGCATGTACTTTTTCTCCACCGCCTTCGTTCACAAAAGAATCAAGTGACTTCTAAGACATGCATACAGGGCGAACTTTTTGGGATTGGTGCTGCGATGTCTGCAAGAGCAATGAGAGCTTGCATCCATTATGGGAGTGGCGACTACGCGTGCAAAATGAAAAAAAAAAGAAAAAAAAGAAGCGCAGTGCTGTAGTGAATTCTCAGTTCAAATTTTTAATTTAGAGAATGCGTTGCCTGCTCATAAGCTCGAATAAAACGAACAGACTGACTTCAACACAGAGGTTAGTGCATCTGAAACACGACAATATATAGGGTTGGGTCAAGTGGCTGCTTTAGGTTTACGTTTCAGTAACGTAGGTGCGGACAAGTTGGCTTTCGATTTCAGCACCTAGCAGACTACTAAAGAGAAGGACGGAGTGGGAACTGAGAAATAAATGTGCGAACTTGTATTTTTTTTGTGATTAGCTGTTTTAAGGAAAGTTCTCGCGCGCCATGTGACACTACTTCACCGTAGTTTCATGGAGAACCCCTTATAATCTTGCTATTTGTCTTCGGTACTATAGTGTCCGCATTGTTAAGTCTCTTCCACAGTAACAATTTCTATTCCCCTTTCCCTCACCTCCTTTGTAGGGAAGCAAATCGGGCACTCGGCTTTTGCCTGACCTCCCTACGTTTTCTCTTTTCACTATGTTTCTCTAAATGCGTCACAGAACTTGATTCGTTCATGTATACACGAACGTTTAGTCTAATTTCACCTTGCTGCGCTTTGCGGTGCGTTGGCGTTAAAACTTCGTGAAACGTTTATTCGCTATCTGAGTTTCTTTTGCCTGTTGTTCTTGTGTAGCAGCAAGTAACGAACGGAAACAATAGAAGCAACCAAGTATGCATGGCAGAGAGAGGGGAAAATCTCAGTCAAGCAGACAAAAAGCACGAAAAAAAGCAATGCTTAAAACCTGTGATTGTGATGGTGAGACTCAAACGAGAGTGCGTGCAGTCAACGTTTGTTCACCGGAACGCCAAGACAGCTAAAAAAGAAAACTGCAAGCAAGTGATTCGAGCTTACACTTCAATACAGTCGTTTGCGTTCATGATGATATATAGATATTTGTACGCATTTAACCGGAACAATTGACTCGTGGGATTACCACCACGTGCGCATGAAACAGGCCTGATTTAAAAAGAAGAACTTCCATGCAACCATTACAATAAGGGAAGATGTAGTTGAGAACTGAGATAGGTAAAAAAGCTGGTTGCGGGATAGTATCCGAGAGCTTGCAGACGTAGCGGCATGTTGACCAAAATAGCGACGGACTTTATGACTTACATTATTGTGAATCGCCTTTCGCGTGCAGAAGAGCCTGATTATGGCAATTGAGATGATAGTCGCAGCCCTCTTCAGAGGTAGTTGGGCCTAATGTATTTTATGATTGATTGATTTGTAGGGTTTAACGTCCCAAAACCACCATATGATCATGAGAGACGCTGTAGTGGAGGGCTCCGGAAATTTCGACCACCTGGGGTTCTTTAACGTGCGCCCAAATCTGAGCACACGGGCCTACAACATTTCCGCCTCCATCGGAAATGCAGCCGCCGCAGCCGGGAATCGAACCCGCGACCTGCGGGTCAGCAGCCGACTAATGTATTTTATGACACACGAGCTAAGCAGGAAGAAACCAAATAGCTCTAGTTTAGCCTAAAATCTCTTTCGTCATTGCTGAACAAGCACGATCAGGTTAAGTTTCATATGCATTGAAATGAACACGCTATCAAGTATTGTTTCAGAACTCTCAGGAGCAATCCGAGGGCGAAATCGCTACTTTCATAAAGAGAAAAGCTTTCATAAAAAATTGCAAAACTGTAATGAATGACGTTCTTAAAAATATGAACGAATGTCGGTGCTACTTTATATATTCGCTTCGTTTTACTTTCGCGTAATACTTTAGAGAGAGAGACAAAAAAGAGAGAAAGTTCTCGTTACGCTAGAAATTCGGCTGTTAGGCCTCTTGGAGTATAGTTACCACAACATGCATCAGTGATCATGGTGATCTTCTGGCGGCCAAATATTAGCGAAACAGCACCTTCGAATAGAGGAACATGAAGCAACATTAATCTATAAATCTAGTAAGCTGGTATTATAGGGGCCATGAAGGAACGTAGCCAGAGGGTGACACAGGACATGTGCCCCCCCCCCCCTCTCTTTTCAATGATTTTTTTTCGCCATAGCATAGAAAACGAAACTTAACCAATTAAAAAAGGTGAATCCCCGCCTCCCCTCCCACCTAAAAAAATTCTAGCTAAGCCTCTGGGGCCATGCAACACTTTTTCAGCATGGTCGGAAAACGTTGACGGTTGGTAGTCGAGACTCATTAGAACACGTGAGCCAAACATTATGACGCCAAGAGGCGGCGGGAATTTACAATTGTTTTTTTTTATAGTCTGATCCCTCTACAAATGATGACACAAACTAAGTAACCACGCCATAAGCCCTAAGTCCATGGCCACTGACTGAATTGGTCTCCCTTCTTTCTAAAAATGATGTCATAACCCCAAGTGACCACGCCATAAGCCCAAAGTCCACGGCCACTGACAGAATTGGTCCCTCTTCTTTCTACAAATGATGACATACACCCAAGTAAACACGTCATAATCCCAAAGTCCACGGCCACAGACCGAATTGGGCATAGTTAGCTGCATAGCAACCACGGCCGCCGCAGGAGGTTGCCACGTGCTCACGTGACGCTTGCGATCACACTTGTGGTAAACTGCGTGCATGAAGTGAGTGAGTAAAAACTTTATTGAACATGTCCGGCGTCATTGAGCGGGGTGGGGCTACAAGTACCCCGGCCTAGGTGACGGCCTCGAGTCCTTGGACCCGGGCGGCATCCTGGGCTTGCCGGACGGCCCACAGTTGATCTTGAAGATAAACAAAAAATTGGTGAAGGTCATGATGCGTGTGTGAAGTAACTTCTTTCGCCCGTGCCATTCCCAGAGAGCTTCCTACAATTAACCAGAGGCGACTTTGGCGCTGCGATCGTTCAGCGAACATGGGAGTTACGGGTATGACATTGGTTTGCCTGGTATTCGTGCTTTCAGGCGGTGAATGCACTCGCGCCTTCATTTATTGCGGCTTTGTTTCGATGGGAAGAACAAACCGTTTTTCACTTCGTGACCCAATTGGAAGAATTAAGCCTACAAAATTATTAGGTGAAGCGTAACTGCCAAACAATCAGCAGTTGTTTCGTGACAAGACAGCTTCAAACCACGCGAAGCCAGAACAAACGTAAAGTACGAAGACTAGCCAAATCCATGTCCCACCCATAATTGTCATGCTCACTGAAGCTCCGTTCGTTGCAGCTCCCTTGGACACTAGCACCAGAGTTGCCTCTAGTGCATATAGTTAGGAAACTCAATGGCCATTCGCCCCTGTTTAGCTTCCAGCGCGTTGGTTGCTGTGAGAGAAGAGAGAAAAACAATTACTGCGTGTGGCCAATCTCTAACTCCACTCGTACTAGACGTATTTAAAAGATTTTTGTACTGGTCGATTCGCGAGGGAATAAACGTCTGAGTTGAAATCGCTGGATGGTTTCTTGGGAAAGTTGCAGGGCTTCTTGAAAGAGTTAAACCTACCAAAAAGGCTCGTCAAATCGGCGGTGTGCCTCACAAAAAATACTCGTGAACAGATTTGTTAAGTGACAAGACAAGGACACCCTAATACTATAGGTATATCGTGAACAGAAGAGGTTTAATTTTTTTTACATTTTATTTCAAGCTGGTGGAAACTGGATGCCATCGCCACGTGAAAGGGGGTCGAAGTAATGCACCTGATGCAGTTGGGAGTCTCGCTCACACACGTTCAACTGACCAGGTGTCGGTAAACGAGGTAGGGATAGACTATATTTGAGTAGTTAGGGATGAGGGATGCAAACGGGCAGCTTCAGCAACATTAGGAGGGATAATGGCTTAGCGTCAGCAAGGAGGAGGAAAAGACGGGAAGACGAGAATGGGATTCGAGAGAAGACCATGGCTACGATAAATTCATCGAGCGTCCGCATGCAACGATCGAAACACTGAGTTCTATTCAGAATGTACCGGGTTACCCACTGCTTTTTCTAATCGGCACTGGTGGGAATACAAAAGGAGAAACAGCAAAAACCACTGGTTAACAGCACAGAAACATACTGTTGCACAGAAGTACAACCGATACACGTTTCTTGTGAGCTGTCCCGAGGTTGGCGCGGCTTCTAGTTTATTTGTATATTTATTTATCTACTCATACTGCAGCGCTACTTGCACTATGGCAGGAGTGGGTATACAAGGATACACAAAAGTTTAACTTAACACATTGAGAATAACGCAAACAGGTAACATAATAACGTCGTGCTAGCATTAAGCAAAAGTATCAGAACACGGACGAAAAAAAGGAACAAAGAAATACCAATTGCCAAAATATTAGCGTATTTCACACATATGTTTTATGAACTTCGGCTGCAAATTTCTGCGATGGGCGTGAACGAAGAGAACCAGGTAATGAATTCCAGTCTTCGATGGAACGGGGGACTAACTGAACTTGAACATATTAGTTCGAGCATAGGAAGGCGTAGGAAATTGAGGTTGTGATAGGTTCTCGTTTTCAAATGTGGGGCGACGTTTATGTATTCTTTGTTATTTGACAGTTGAACTTTAAAGAGAACAATTCTTAGGAAGAATTTTATTGGCTGTATTCGGTGACGCGAATAAAGTGGAGTTTATTGCAATGAAGATAGACATGAAGAGGGTGATAAATCGCGGTCGTAACGATGGCACTGACTCTTACCGCCTCTTTCTAGACTACTTTCAGTTCTTGAATCTCGCACTGCTTATATGGGTTTCAGAAAATGAACGCGTAGTCAAGTAGAGAACAAATTAGCAATTTATGTTAGACACAGCTTTGGGATTCTGGGTATTTAGACACCGCGCGAAATAGATAGCCTAGTTTTCTCAATGCTTTTTTACGTATATAGTCGATGTAG
This sequence comes from Rhipicephalus microplus, assembly GCF_043290135.1. Classification (NCBI taxonomy): domain Eukaryota; kingdom Metazoa; phylum Arthropoda; class Arachnida; order Ixodida; family Ixodidae; genus Rhipicephalus; species Rhipicephalus microplus. The sequence continues at coordinate 217,738,706 of NC_134700.1, forward strand.
TTGGACCATGACATGTGCTTGCATGACTTGTGATGTGTTTGGACCATGAACTGACTTCTCGGCAGACATCTGCCAACCGACCCAAACAAGCACTGTAGTGCTGAGAGATGGGGGAAAGAGGTAACCCCACATAGCTTTGGAGTCATGCGGTTATTCATCGTGATAAAGCGGATACTTCTTTTCCCTCTCTTCTACATATACTTCTCCCCTACACACGTCCCCCGCTCTTCCGCTCTTTGTGCGTCGCGTCCTTTTGGGTTGCAGAAGAGGGCTCGTTTCCTATAATTTTAAGCAACTGTTAGAGCAACATCAATGCTTTTGGATACTTTAAAACAGGGGCATTTTACTGCTTTACATCAAGGTCAGTGTCTCCGTGGTAGCTTGAGACAGCCTTGAAGGACAGGGTAAGACTGAAAGCAGGGACAAAAGTGGCGTGGACCAGCAGAGTTGAGAGAGAGGAGGATGAGGAAATGAAGGAAGGGAGAGAAATTGCAGAGCTGCTTTTTTGTATTGTAAGGGTGCCTTGTAGAGCCACCTCCGTAAAGCGCTCACATGCTTTTAGAAAAGTGCAACGAAAAAAACAGATAAACTTTAAAAGGACAAAGAGAAGGAGGAGGAGATGTAAGAGAATAAGTTAGAGCAAGTGCCCTTTTTATAAGAGCCAGTCACCTCCAAGGTGGCTTTTCATGCAACCACTATTAACCCTCGCTGTGGTCACGGACGTATTTGTATAACTCTGGCGGAATAATTCGCGGCATGATTTACGATGGCCTTTGGCCTTAGTCGAGCCTTGTCACCAATGAGCGAGGAAAATAAAATAAAACATAAAGGCGACTTGCTGGAAGAGGGGAAAAAGTGGCACTAGCAAGGACAGGGTTCAAGCTTTCCAGCCACTTTCTCGTGGCTCGGGCACTTCAGAACTTTTGTGGTTATGGAAATCACGGTCGAGCATACTTTTTTTATCGGTATCTCGTTTTTGTTTGAGTGAAGCGTTTATAGATTGCGAACGTGGATCGTGGTAACGCATAACAGAAGAAAAAAAAACGTGGAACACATCTATATTCAGTATGCAAAGCGTGCATAATTCAACGAGACAGGTTTTGAACCAATAAGCCATATGAAATATGCTAGAAGCTTTGTTCTTTCTTGCATCTTCTGAGCACATGCGTGCGTTATTGTATTAGTGTAAGGCATATATGCTATGTGGCCAACGAAACTGTACGCGACGGGATAACACACGTGTGGCTCACGTCCACTATACTGTGTTGCTTCAGTGTTTGTAGTGGTTATATTTTACTTCATCTAGAAACCTTAAGATCGATAAATGTTCTTGGACACTATTCACCAGTCTCAATTTATTAATGTTCACAGGGTTTTAACAGCTATTCACTTGAATTTATTTGGTGCTTTCAGTTTTATAACTGAACTCGCCCTGTTGCTAGTTCTCCGTTTCTAGAGAAGGTTTGGTCACCGTAACGAATACTCGTTGAACAATGTTTCAACGTCACAACGCTAAACTTTCCTTTAATCGCTGCACATACCCTTAAACGAATGGGCCAGACATGCTTTAAATTCAGCTGTCACCTATGCTGGACGGAGTGGTTATTATGCACAATTACAGTAAAGATTCAAATTCGCGGTGTACTTTTGTTTCGTCTTTTTTTTTACTTTTCTCTTTACAGCAGAGCTGTCGTGGTCGGGCCTTGCCATGTCTCTTGTATATGATGATTATATTTAGGGTTTAACGTCCCAAAACCACCATACGATTATGAGAGACACCGCAGTGGAGGGCACCGAAACTTTTGACTACCTGGGGTTTTTTGACGTGCACATGAATCTTAGCACACGAATTTACAGCATCTCCGGCTCCATCGAAAATGCAGCTGCCGCAGCCGGGATTCGATCCCGTGACTTGTGGGTTAGAAAAACAAAGAAAGAAATTGAAATAACAGATAAGAAGAACGAAAAAAATATGGAAAAACAAATAGACATTAAGGAAAGAAAGGTTGAATTGCAGACTTAAAAAAAAATAGGTAAAAAAAGTCAATGTAGCCATTTAAAATATAGTGTAGAGTCGTAAAAAGTGGGAAAAAGACAGGTCGGATAGCGAAAGCGTAGCCGACCCAAGGCCAGCCATGTGCCCAACAGATGTGCTGTGACCTGGCTTTGTGTGACTTAACACGAGTGGTGGTAGTTATTCTGTTTTGTGCCTTGTTTCAACATTGCGCACCATATCGTTATCACGATCACACGAAAACTACATTGATTGGATACACTAACATAGCAAGTGATTTCTGTCATAGCATTGAAATGACCACTATTCTACGCACACACCCACAGTCCTTTCACTCTATGGCCATTGTAGCCTTTGTGCTACTAGACGCTACTACTATACCAAAAAAAGGTTTCACAGGTGCAGCTGCCATAGGCGGCCTTTAGTGGTTACTGTTTTGGGCTGCTGACCCAAAAGACGTGGCTTCGACCCTGACCGCAGTGGTCACATTTCGATGGAAGGAAAATGCTAGAGACCCATGCACTCTGCAATTACAGGGTGTGTTAAAAGACTCCAGGTGGTCCAAATTACATGGAGTCCTCCCATATACGGCCTGCGTCGTAGCCCGAGTCTCTTCGGGAGGTCAAACGCAATAAATACACCAACCATTCATAGTACTAGTAAAAATAACAGTGACCACAACGCAAAGTTGCCTTGTGTTCTCTTTTTTGCTTTCTGTAAACGAAACTCAAATACGCAGTAGATAGGGTGACATAAATATAAACGTGACGAGGGCAGAATCGAAGCGTCGGCAGCGCTATAATTAGGAATTAGCGCAATCATGTAGAGGCCAAATCGAATTCAATTACGCGCGATCTGCTAGAAGTGTCCTGGTTAAAGATATCGGAGCCATACGAGAGGACAAAAAGTACATGAAGTGCGCCGATTGCGGCAGCAAGACATTAATTACGGGAAAAGAGAATGTCAATAAATGGAAGACAGGAACTTCGCGCAAGGGTACGTTCCGGGCACTTTCAGATGACAGAGGGAAGGAAGGAAGAACAACAAGAGAAAAAAAGGCAGGGAGGGAAGTATACCAGGCACGTGTCAATGATTGCTACCATATGCTGGGGGAATAAGAAAGGAGAGTATAAATATGAGAGAGAGAGTAAAGTGAACAGAAAGAGACAAAAAAAAACATTGTCAGCTGCCATCTCGCAATAAGATCACGTAAAAACGACAGCGGCGTAATGCAAATAAAAGTGCGTGACCAGGTGAGGCCAGGTCATGTCGAAATGTGAATAACAGCATAAAAGAAAGAAAAAAGAGAGAAGGGTCTTGAGAGTGAGAAGTGAGTGCCACCCAGTGAAAGGCAGTTAAAAGCACAAAAATTACTAGCGAGACAACCTGCCTAGTAAACCAACCTACTTAAAGAAATGAGGTCGGGTTGGCTTTTCTCTGATGACATAGTACGGAGAAGCACTTATGTGGTCAAGTTGTTGTTCACGGGGCTCTTGGAAAAAAAAATGGCGGCATATCCAAATATACCGATTCTAGAACTGACAGTGCAGTAGGAGCACCCACGGGGGCTACACAATTCAACATTTGTTTCATGCCCTAAGTTATATGAGCGACTACGCACCACTGCAAGAGGCGCCATAGCAAAAGAGGAAACGCAGCTCCTCGTGTAACTGACAAAAGATTTTTGTGAAACAAAAGATTTTGTTTTTCTCTTCCATTGTGGATCACCCTGATATTGCGCTAGTAACACACTTCTGGCAGTAGCACACACTCTCCTCAATTACGTGTCTATGAAGACAGATGTTCGAAAGAGTACAAGTAACACTTCAGAAACTTTGCAAATGAGTAAAAACAGTTTCTCTGCATGTTGTAGATTGTGTGTGTGTGTGTGTGCTTGTGTGTGTCTCTAAATATTAATGAATAAAATTTACCTTATTTATTTTGTCAATTTATTGGCCTATCAAATTTTGCTCTTATAGATCGACCAGACGTTCGATAGCGCACATTTTTTCACTTTTTGCGGAAGAAATGGCTCACAGATAAGTCTCTATACGCTTTCGAGCGTAATACATTACTTAAACCACAGTCTTCTTTGCCGCGAAAAGCAGAATAAAGATATTAAGCTTGTGAAACTCGCAGCGAACGCTTTATCTTTATACGGAATACGATGGTGGCAATGAGTTTACATGATTTCCCGTACGCGCGCTCACTCAGGCAAAACGAGTGACGTCACGGTGGAAGTGAGCAGGCTTGAAAATATTTTTCTAGGTGGCATTGTACAGACTGCTCTGATAATATCATGCTCGTGACACGACTAGGTGAGTTTATTCTGGAGATAACGCCAGCACTAGTGATAAACCTGCAATGTTGGAAACAAGCACGTACATACGAGGATGTGTTTAAACTATACGATCGAAATATCAACGACAGAAGAATGTTCTCGTGGTTACCATTTCACTGTGACCGATATTTTCTTGTAAATTACCAAGTCCCTATTGATGGGAGTAAGTTAACCTGATAAATATAAATAATTTTTTTACGTCTTACGTGCCAAAGCCCACTGCCAAGTTCTTATTTCCGGGAGCAAGTTCACCCGATAAATATATTAAATTTATTACGTGCCAAAGTCACGATGTGAGCATGAGTCATGCAATATTGAAGGGACTCGAAAATGTGGATCGTTTGGTGTTCTTTAAGGGACACTGAAATGCAACAATGAATAGGAATATATTAATAAATTGTGCCCTGAGAACTCTAATGACGTTACCTTCACCACCATAGGTTCACGAATAGAGGAGAAATTAAAGGTCAATGTTTCGGTTTCAAGTTTACAACCAAAACCTTCCCGCATGACGTCGCAAACTTAAGGACCTATTTTTTGTCTTTTGGTCACATTGGCTAAAAAAATTCCTTAAAGTTTGTTTATTAAGTCTATGGTGTCTTAAAAGGACCATGTACTTAATTTTTACTGATTAGGAACTGCTTAGGACTTAGTGGAAACCATGAAACTTTATTATGTCAAGGCGTCTGGTGCGGGAATTTTTCGAGAAACGTCACCCCCCCCCCCTCGCACAACTATTTTTTTCCGCGTGTTTTCTTGCTTAGCAAGCGTCATCTTCCGGCAAACATGGTGACCTTGCAATTGTCAAAGAGGAATTCTTTATGATGAAAAAAAAAACTCGTTTTTGTCTTTGTTGTTACACAGTACAAGACCATTTAGCATTCACCAATGGATATTTATTTCAATGTTTACCGATTCGCTCACTTAGTTCTTCACCATCACAGCACCATAACTATAGTAGAGTAGCAGTAATGAGACAAAAAAAAATCCCCTTCGAAATAAACAAGAAAGTCTATGATAAAAAAACTGTCATGAAAATGAAAAAAAAAAAGAACACCATATACTTTATACCGAACGCATATGTACGAGCACCATAGCTGATAGAGCACCCCTGTGGCTGAAGACTACGGACCGACGTTGTTAGACCTACATATACTTAGTGGTGAGCCATCTGAAAACAAGAAAACGTCAGGTGTCGTTTGGAACCGATCATATCCTTAGAATTTCTTTAGCAGCAAACACTGAAAACTATGGAACAGCCAAAGCTGGAGAAGCCCGGAACTTTCGGTTTCACGTGTTTATTGGTGACATTGCTCATTCAAAAAATAATGTGCGCTTTTTTATAGGTGTTGTGTTAATTACTAGAACCCATCGCAACTGCAAAAAAAAACATTTACATAGATTTGCATATAGTGTTACCAATCCCGGAATTGCAGAGCTAAACAGACTTCTTTGTTTCTGTTCAGTGTTATTTTTTTCTTGTTATTGTTTGAGTTCTTTTCGAGTTTTGTTTTGTACAAAAACACTCGCTTGCATGACGTTCGCTTTTCGACGTAGTTTCTTTTGCATGGCACTTACCGTAGCATTCCTATTATGGTCATTGCTATTGCACTTGAAGTGGTAGACGGGGGAGAAACATCATTGATGCACTTGGAAGCTGCGAGGAGAGATTGCACGTTAACAAGACGCGAAATGCAGAGTACGTAACTGGTTCTTCCCCGAATGAAGTTGCTGCATTGCCACCGACAGTAGAGTCTCATTCAGCATTGCACCGAGGGCCTCCGCTGCGCTGAAACTGCTGCTGAAGCGCTCCCTGTAGATGTTCGTTTGTATACATCACCGTTTGGCACAGTACGTCACCGCTGCCAGACAGTGAAACCATATTTACAAACCAAAACCACTGTGAAATGGAACAGATGTGAGAGAGACAAGGTAAGTTTGTGAATACGTGCATGTGCGTTGGTGGCGTGGCGGGTAGCGCGCCTGTAGCAAATTTTGTCGTGAACGGAGAGCTCATTGGTTCAACCTTCGGGTCATCCGCGTGAACAAATCTTGTCTCACAAGTTAATTTTTTTTCTCATTTCTCCGTATCCACATTTTTGGAGATCATATCCGTGACCAAAACCACTTACTGAAGTCTTCGCGGACGTTCGTGTTCTTAACACTTTGGTGCTGAAAAAAAATGGGGAGGGGGATTTTTTGTGCGGCTGACTTGAGTAGTATTTCAAGAATTTAACAGAGTTAGCACAGACGTGTGGTATAGTACATGTGTGTTAGGTACATGTGTGTTCTTCTCTTTGGGAGTTCTTATTGGCTTCCATGTAAAATATTGTCAAATTTGGTCATTTGAAATGTTGAGTTTTTGCTTGATTCTAGTTTTATACGGGCTCACTTCATGATCGTTTTTTTAATTACATGGTCTATAATGGTGTTACTTGGGCATTCTGAAAAACGCTAGACAGTTCTTCTGCAACACTAGGTAACTCATATAAAATGATTCAATGAATGACATTGGAGAGCTCGTGGTGTTGCTCGAACCAGTGACGGCTCTATTTTTTTCAGTGCCACCTAGATGCACCCAATCGAGCCGTTCACCACTCATTTCTCTAGCCCTCTCCTATTCTCATTCATCGCCTAGACTTCGCTCGTTCTTAGCCTTCAAAGGGCTAAGTAACCTTTTGGGTGATGCTTTACAACAGAAATCAGTTTAAGTAATTTTTTCTTTAGTTGTGGACAGATGCGTGGGGTGGCACACGAGTGCTGTGATGTGGAATAGCTTTCAGCCACGATGAAGGAGCACGAAGGAACATATCTTATGATGTCGGAGAGGAAAAGGGCGTCTATCGCATTTGCATGGGAAGGCACTTGGACGAACGTGTGACGCAAGCAGCCGCAGTCTTTATGTGGCGTCGCAGCGCGACCACTCTCAACTAAAGTTGACCAGTGGCTCCCATTGAGGAGCGAGCGTTTGCACTAGCATTGAAAAAAATAAATGAACAAGGAAGCGTTGCGCGAACGCGAAACAATCGCACCTTGCACAAGGTAGAGTAACAGCGCGTTCAAATCAGAAGAACAGGCCTGGTACGACATCCTCTTCTTCACATATGAACAGTCCCACAAGACGTAGTCTGCTGATAACGCCCCCACCCCCATCGCTTTTGCCATCGTCATTCTCGCCAACGTAAGTCCACGCATCATTTGCTTGTCCCTAAAAGAGCATCAAAGCGACGATAAATAAGAAATGTTGTTTTCTGAAAAGAGACTGGCTTAGTTTACTCGTTGACATGGCTTCACACGTGCTGCGTGCACAAGTTCGTGGTTGTGCCATGGTGACGACTCGTACGATGGGGACTGTTGGGAACGGCTTCGTAGTTGACATTACATATGCATACACCTGTTCAAGCGTGAGTGCCTGTGAAAAAAAAAAGAGTTGCTTTTACGCTTACGAATACGTAGTCAGCCAACATAGAAATTTGCCGTGTGATTATTTTCTCGGGGAAGGCGTGGTACGTGTGAGATCATATTGGCCGACCACAAACTTCACCGCAGAATATACGCATGATGAAAGAAAAAAGGTTGCTACCCACCATATTTACGCAACCCTTCGCATTACTTTTTTTTCATGTGTAGCAAAAGGGCCCGGACGGCTACTTTCGATCAAAAAGCTGTAGTGCGTACAACATCAGTGCAAGGCCAATAGTTGCAAGAGCAGACTGCGAGAGGTACGTACCATTTATGTCTATGCAATATTACAATTCTGTTTCTTCTCATTTCAATTTTCCTTTTGGTTTTGCGAAAGCCTATGTGAAATTTATTTTAACACACTTACTATATATATATATATAAACCACCGAAGAGAAAAATGACCTATGGAAGGTAGAATTGAAAGTAACAAAAAAGTCTATGTGCAGGGGCTGGCAGAAAAAGGGAACCAAGTGATACCAAAGGAGAAACGAAGGTGGCTCTTTTCCCCTTATTACAGTTATGAGATCAGCGTCTTTTATATTCACTTGTTTCGTCTCACACTAACGTGTCTAGACAATACAGTTCCAAGCTACCCACTCCCTGTCTGGAATTTTCTTCTCCGTGTGACCACACCTGGCATTCCAGCCGCGTCTGCTCGCTACACACAATCTTTGGCCGCTACGCGATATTGTCAAAAGTATTAGACGCACATTGCGACCACGCAGGACAAAGAAAAAATAGTGGCTCCCCATAAGCAGGTTATGAATGTGTAGCTAGTTTTTCACAGCGACGTTCGGCAGATGGCTGTAATATTTTCTAAAAAGCCATGTATATCTCGGTAGTTAGCGTAAATTGCTTTTTTGTTTTATTTTTGTTTTGTTTCGTGGTAGAATACAAAGATAACTCTGAAAGCTATTTTTCTTTTTCAATATATTTCTTTTCATGTGAATGAGAGCAGACTTACGAATAAGTAATTTTTTATAATGCAAATCTAACAACAATACTAAATTCTTTAGTACTGCAATAAAAAGAAAAGGCTACTCTATAAATGAACGTGTAAACGCGAAGTGACTTTAGTGATACCAAAATAATTGATTTCATTTAGTTGCAGAATATAAAGAGTGTACGAAAGGTCTTAATGTAAATGTCGAAATAGGTTAGCCATTATTCGCTATTCCTGGGTAATACAGCCATGCTGAAATTTTATTGCTTGTTTTCTTTCAAGTGATGACGACTAATGAATGTTTTCTGGCATATTATAGCGTAGTACGATGAGTTGTCGGAACAGTATCGTAGAGTCTTTTTACGAGACCTATAGACTGATAAATACAAACCACGAACGTTCGAAAAAGCACTTCATATCGCTGTCTAATACAGAAATAATACGAGTATTAACAAATCATAAATTATTTATTCTGTTTCCTAACTTTTCGGTGTATTTTCAACAGTAAACGTATCAGACTATGATGACATATGCATTAGATTCACACAATCGCACATAACAAATAATTGTAATGGATCAAAAAGCGGTAACAATTTCGACCATGAGTATAGTAAGACTAGCAGAAACAAAAGAAATATGACATATTTCAGCTGTCGAAAATTCAAGAAGGCACAACAAAATTGATTGGAAAGTTATCTGGTCCTTGCTTTTTCAAATTCAGCCATCGTGTCAATGACCAGTGCTGCACCCTGCAAATTGTTCAAAGAACGACAAATACACCACCAGCCTTCATGGTACAACCGGCAAAGTAGCGGTTGCCAGCATGAAGCGCCAAAGAGCGCAAGGCTGAGAACGGAGTGGCTGTGGTGCCTTTATTATTAAAGGCGAAGTCGTTACAGATCTTTCCTTTTATCACGTTCCGAGAAAAACAGAACCGAAGAGAGTACCGAAAAAGACCCCGCAGTAGCTTTGTCGATAGTGTTGCGCAACGGCGGCCACTGACCGAAAAGCAGCTCGACAAGCAGAGAACCGCACGTCTGCATCAAGTGCGCACTGTTTCACGTGATGAGCAGCCCTTAGAAATGTCTATGGTTTCGTTGGAAGGCTGCATTTTTATCGCACGGGATGCAGTCGCACCTCATTCTGACATGACGTAGCCGCGCAGTTAATCTGGGAGCGCGACAATGGAGTGCTCTCCTATTACACGTAATACCCCGTCGTCGCACACCTTATTACCGTATAGAAGAAAATTACGACACCGGGATAGACATACGAATGAAGGTGGTCCTCCGGCATGGCTGGCGGTTCAGTGAGCGAAGATACTGTGCCGGCAAAGAAATTGGGCTTAGCAGGCACGTTGAGTGAAAAAAGCGAGAACACACATGCAATTGCGGTTGTTGTCCCGGCGCACGAAACGTATAAAGTTACACGGGCGACAACCTGACCACATGTACACGTGCGCATTCAATTCCCCAATGAAAAGAAGCACCCGTGTCTAAGAGGGCCGAACGTGCTCAAAAAGCCACACGGAGTACGCTGCATTAACCAATGTCACAATTTCGAGTTCGTGGCATACGTATGTTGCGCAGCGTATCCTGCAAGGTCACCCAGCACGAGAGTTCGAATATTGTTAAAAAAACAAGTCAGCAGTATTATATAGGATAGATAAGAAAGATACGCCTGAAAACAAATTAGTCATTGATGAACTTGTCCTTCGGCTTTCTGGCAACAGTGATGTCCGAGGAATGACTGACAAGAAGGCTGGTTGGTTAAGATGCACAGTTACTGAACAGTGCAATGAAGTAAGATGAAAACTTGGTATCGGAGCTAATTACTTGGCATCGGGGCTCTACAACGCAACCTATTTCGTTCAATTTTTTCATTGCTGTTTTTCTCTTTACACGTCTGCAAATTCGTCCCAATCTATTTTGCACACACAAAAAAAGTTTTCTCACCGTATCTATTAGCGATGTTTTCAGTCCACGTGAAATAGCGCGTGAACATTCGGTACAATTTTGTCAACAGGTTTTTCTTGAATTCTGTGGCTTCTGGCAGACTTCAACTCTCGAATTAGTTTTTTGCATGCTCTGGTCACCGCATGATCGGGGCCCGCACGTTTTCTTCTTTCTACTCATATTGACACGCTTAAGTAGGGACTCTTCGTTGTAAATGTCGTGACTTGTAAAAACAGCAATTTGTAGGAACTTCCACCGAAACAACGCGCACACACACAGGGCTGCTGTGCAGAAAAACTCATGAGATAACTTTTTGCTGACCGGCGCCGGCTCCGAGGATGAAACATTTGGGTGTGGCACTTGCAATGATGTCACCGTGTTTACAAAACAGGGTGAGGTCTACTGAGAGCGTCCAGGTTTGCGTAAAAGTCACAAATGTTAGGCCGTTTGATTACCGAGCAAGGCTCTCAACGGAGCCCGCTGTCCAGGAGCGTTAGAGGAAACGACAGCAAGCAGCACTCGCTGACGAGCCTGCGCCTGCTTCAAACACAGGAGTACCGCGGTTCATTACTGTCGGAAACGAATCCCTTTGATCAGCGAGAGGCGAAGCGGCGCTACCCGATGAACAACAACATGCTGCACTCTCCCCGTTCTTTCTGCAGATGGCAAAAATTCCGTAGTGCGTGGGGAAACCTCAGTCTCTCGAGCCTGTCCTCTGCCAGGAAGCCACTTCCCTTTCGGCCACGGTTGCGATGGCACACGTAAGGCAACCTCGTTCTCATCTGGTATCCTTTCGTTGCAAAGGAAATAATTTAGTGCTCCTTAGGCGGATGTGAAGAGAGAGAGAGACATAGATAGTAAAAAGGAATAGCGCAATTGCGTGTTATGAAGTCCAGCTGTAGTTGAAGAATGGTGCTTCATCGACATATCCTGTCCGATAATCTGTACGCTTTTGCACGCATCAGCCACCATAATTTCACCTAATAAATGTCATTGTTTATCGCAAACTTGTCTGGTCCTAGAACAAACAACAAACCTACCTCTATCTTTTCGCCATCTACGTGTTTTTTTATTGTGTTATGTTTGTTGTGTAACCCTCATATGGCTCTTAACCAATCCTAATGATAACATTACCTGAGGTTTTACGTGCCAAAACGGTGGTATGATTATGACGCACGCCGTAGTGGAAAACTTGTACACGTCGTACAATACTGTATACGCGACATTCTGTAATACAACGTCTTAACATGTGACGCGGCATGGCTCGAAGCTCGCCATATGGTTGGACTGATGAGAGCAAACAGCCGTTATGTCAATCATTTTGTCACATGCTAGTAAAGAACTTGCACAGAACGGGGAGAGAGCGGATGAAGACACCATCACTTTTGAAAATGTAATTTGGATTGGATCAAAACGTAACCGCCGAGACCGAAGATTTGAATTAGAATCAATACGTACCAGCTATCTCAACTCTGTCATTTGACACCGTTACGTTTGATAGAGTACATATAACATATATACAACGGTCTCTGAACGATTTTGACTGAATCAAAACGCAACCTTCTGGGCCGAAGAATGTAATTCGCCTACGTTGTGCCTTGTTTAATATAATGACGCGCTAAAATGTTGAGGGCAAATGGCAACCAGCTCCCCTCCTCGCTTTTCACTGAAAGTAAGGTCCCTAGTATTTATCTAGAGACCTTAACCGTAAGTCGTCTGAAAGCCACCTAGCGCCCAATAAATACATTAACACAAATAAATTGTGAGTCAACGTGCTCTTCAATTGAAAGCTATAAATTTCACATTGCCTCATGCGTAAGAATCATTTCTGGATTAGTTCACCTCGCCTATTGACTGTTTGATTCCTCTAGTTCACCCTTGAATTCACGTTCTGTTCTGTCAGAGAACGTGTACAAGATTGCGCCCCAGCATAGGGTGCTGGAGTTGGTGGTGATGATGTTGCCACAGGCGGGCTTAGCTCGGCAGATCTGTCTGCAGTTGCACCGCCTGAGCGACTTTTTCCATGTAGTTCAGCTGACCATACATCACTTCATCCTATCTCTCGCTGAAAACTCAAGAGTATCTTAGTCACTTGCTCTCGCGTCAGTTGCCAAACTGCCGAAAACACGTCTTTACAGCTTCCGTGGGGGAACCCCCCTTTCTTCACACTGTCCATTAATGTCTCTCTTTGCCAGCAAAAATACCTGCACGACCAGTGATATAAGCTGCATGTCCGCGACTTCACTGCATTCAGTGCACAGAGGGGATGAAGTAACCCTGACTTGAAATAATCATGCAGTAGTATAGGCCGATCGTGTTCTTATTCTGTAGCAGAGTTGGCTCGTCTCGGCTGAGGCACCTTGGGACACAAGGCTGATGGGGTGACTTTCATTAAGAGCGGAAATGACATTAAATTGTTTGTTTTCGTAATTGTAGGTTCATATAGGGGCTTTGATTGTCGGTTGTCTTGAAAGTGCGTCGTTGGCTAAAGCATCTGCTCTTTTATTGCCGCTAACACCAACATGTAAAGGTATCCACTGGAAAGTTATGTTGACGCTTTTTTCGGTAGCCTCTCTCAGTGACCCTAGTGACTGGCGGCAGAGCTCGTTTGTGAGAGTTCCTCTAGAAAGTTGTGACTTGCAGTTCGAGGGAATCATAGCCGTTTGCGTGGGTCCATTCTTCTGTTTGCGAAGAGCAGCATGTTGGCCAGGTGGCCAGACCATGCAGCTTCAATAGATGACACCCAATATGCCGCAGCACAACTGTTATTCTCGATATTGACGGAACCGTCCATGTATGCGTGAAGACAGTTGGAATAATTTTTTGAACGCTTGAGTACCAGGCAACGCGCTTCCGTAGGATGTGTTTTTTGCTTAGATTGCAGCCCTCGTATACTGTGGTCGCAAATGACATCTTGAAGCGTCAAAAAAGGAATCCCCGAGGTCTAGTCTCTACCACTACGCTTTCTCGCATCCCAACTCAACTGGCTCAACTCCTAGGACTGATAGTATGTCATTGAAAACAAAAAGAAACACCGATGAGAAGGCCGAGAAAGAGGCAGCGATCTCATCGCTCTATACAGCGGTAAATACCTTAGATATTCCGGATATAAAAAGCCTTACAAGAAGGCCACAAAGTTACCCCATCATAGAGTCTTGCTGATACAAAAGTATGAGAGAGAAAGCGCATAATACTATAACAGATATACGAAGAAGCATTCTGATTTGGTAGTACCGTTCTTTCAAACTTTAGCTCAAATTAAATGATTGACAAACGTTAGTAGGGTTGAGAAGAAGATCAACAGAGACCTGAAGGCTGACATGAGTTCAAAGCTAGACTCATTTCTATTGATTTATACTGCATAAGAAAGAGCTACATGGCATTGCATTTTAGTGCTTAAAACCGGATATGCAGTGTGGTGGATGATTCACACAAAAAAAGTTGAATTCGTGTAATGTGATTGTCAAAATAGAAAAAGAAACAAGCAAGAAAAAAATTACAGCTCGCTGAACAATGAGCAAAGGCAGTAATGAAAAAGTTGAAACGTGCTCAAGGATTAATGACCACAGATTTCCTTGAAAAATGATGCCGTTTCTGAGCGAAATTCGAGAAAGTAACATTAGGCTATGGAGAAGCTTCTTGCAGGCCCCTTTGTTTCTAACATTTATTTTTCGATAATATATTTACTGGGCTTGAATGTTCCATTCAAAGAGTGGGTCCTTGCTACATCTTGATACAAAGAGGCAAGTACTATGCGCCTACGGATGCTTATTGTGGAGCATAATAAAGAACTTGACGTAGATAGACGGGCACTGTGGCTTAATGTCTGCCGTGCAAGGAAAAAAAAACTCCTCACATGGAATAATTATAGCGAGGGTGCTACATTGGGTTTCTAGCGCTTAGAAATCTTTGAATAGGGCTTTATGTTGAGTTTACCGTGTACTTGAAAGCTCTTTCATTTTGAGAATTCGCGCATGGTTGTTGTCTCACTTTAACGCTTGTTCTTCTCTCACATGCAGCTTTCTGCCATGGAAATGAATGTAAAAAAAGAGAAATTAGGCAGTGCAAGCACGTTATTATAAGATATATACGAGATGGCAATGTTATATCTGAAGTGGTTAGCAATAAGTTGAGCCATTAAGCACTGTGCGTGAAGTGGTATTTTGCCCGAAGTAACTGCTCTTTTTTTGATATCAGGTAGTATGCAAATAATGCACGATAAATAGAAGTTAACTTGTTTCATTGATATTGCATAGAATTTGAAGTTGCTCTCTGTTGAAGAGCGTGAAAGAGAAGTTGACTGTTTTTCACGAATATATTGGGTAACCTGGAATTAAACATTACGTAAAAATAATGCCTTTTAATAAGAGTCTATGAAAACAAACAAACAAACAAACAAACAAACAAACAAACGAACGAACGAACAAACGAAAACAAACTGGGAGGCAGGAATACACACGTATAAAGAACACTGACGCACACACACAGAAGCTGAGAAACAAATGCGAAATTGGAATTCTTTTCCGCGTGTTTGCTTTGAGGGTGTAGGCTATCTGAAACATGGAAATCCTTCTAGCACAGCACATTTTCTCAATAATGTCGTTCAGGGCCAAGGTTCTTCGAGTAAAACAACCAGTGCTATACGCACAGAAGCGTGAACAAAAAGGCTCCGCAAAATGCGTCGAGTGGGACGAGGGTGTGCGTAAATATTTCATATCGCTGGTACTGTCACACGAAGGACGCAGTGAACGGCGAAATCGGTGAGAACCGTGTAAAGTCAGGCGGCTTTCAACAGCAGATTTGAATCTGCATTCAGGCGAACATCAAACGCTTCACTTGGTCGTAAGAGATATTTCATAGAGCAGAGAGCTGGGTATAGAATCGCCGAAGGCGACCGCGGTGAATGGGAACGTAGCCTTACGGAAGAAACACTTTTCTAATTCTGCTCTTGGCCGTTGAGCATAGCATTCCGTGAACGTGACTGCTATTTCTGCTCAGCCACTATGTTCCGGTTATCGCCTACCGAGAAGAAAGCAAAATATATATCGAAGTTAGGTGGTGATACGCTACGTTGTCTTCAAAAGCTGTACCTATCACCGAAAAGTTTGCTACCGCCCCGTTATAGTGCTGGTGTTTTCTCTATTTGTTTATGACGTATTCTCTAGTAGAACACATTATGCGAATGAGAACCTTATTTTATTTGGGTTTTGCGTTAGACTTTGAAAACTGACGGATTAAGATACTTTATAAATGTATTACGACAAAGAAAAGGCCTACGGGCCGCGTATGTTGTATTGAATGGGCAGCCCATTTAACACCTAACGAGGACGTCTAGCGTGGGCCTCTTTGAAGTATCAATATTTAAGTTGAAGTTATCTTGGTGTTTTTGGAAACGAGGTCTTTAACAACCGGTGTGCAGCAAACAGTATTCGAGTTTTGGCCGGGAAAGATTATCCCTCAATACATTAACAGCAGATGTACTGCTTTACATATCGATTATATGGTTTCAGGGGCAAACAGTATGCGACAACCACACTCCGACAGCCATGTTGTAATAGGGGACAAGCAAACTGAAAGAAAAGAAAAAAAACAACAAGTGGGCGGCGCCTTTGCCGCATCTCATATTTTTAATCTCGTAGGATAAATAATGTTTGCTCCAGCAGTAAGGCTCAAAGGTTTCCACTCCCGCTCTTAGATTTGATTCAAACATCGTGTTTTATAGTGAGTCAGACGCAATGAAACCCAGTAAAAATGAACATTTCAGAACCCCTCTTAATCTCTTGTTTGATATCTTGAATAAGTATGCATAACCTATACACGACGCAAGTGCAGCCTATTCGCGGAGCTGACTTTTCTCGTCCCGCGTACGAGACTAAAGAAAAGTATAGCACTTCGTATCAGCACCGTTTTCACACCCGGTTATCAACACCAAGTTTTCGAAAGAAGTTATCTGTGCCGTTCTTTATGCGACCTCCTACACGATTGATAAGCCGAAGTGTTTTGCACGACCAAGAAAACATGTAACATATGGCTTATTATGCAAGTAACCTCCGTAGATATATAGACTAAGTTTTATATTCCCTCTGATAAAGTGATTCACCGCTTGAAGCTGAATGCTACTGTACTGCTACTCTTTAGTCAGGCGTAGTGTACAGCACGAAACTATAGTTACTACAGCAGTGTCACACGATTAAAAATTGATCTTGGCCTACAGTCCTTAGCAATACGCTGTCACATAGCCATACTAACAATATTCCACAAGTATGTGCACTCTACTGGTCACGTTCCCTTCGTCTCAATGTCCCATCCTGAACATGCAGAACATTACACAATAATATGAGTTTCGCACGCATACATGGTCTTACATTGACATTCAACTAATCAGCAGTCCCAAAGTGGACGATCAATCACCAAAGTCGCTTCCATTCGGATCTTAGGTATGACGCTAGAAGCAATGGGCACCAATAACATCACGATTCAAAGGTTAGCAAAAAAGGCAGATAATATTATTAGGCTCATAAGGCGGGTGGATAATCGAAGGGCAGGACTATCAGGGGACAACTTGGTCAGGCTTATACATGCTTTTCTGCGGTGTCATTTTGCGTATGTGATGGCAATGCTTGTTTAGAAGGGATCGGAAAGGGACAAGCTTAATACAATGATTGCGGGAGTGGTAAAAAATACCCTTGGGCTCCCCAAGTACACTCACACACAGGTCGTCTCCTGCAGTTGAGAATTCATAATACCTTGGAAGAAATCGCGGAAGCGCAAAAAAGAACACAGGAAATTAGGCTGTCTGGCTCAAAAGCGGGAAGGATGATTCTCGCGGATATGGGTATTCCACCAGCTCAGGTTGAGGCTTTGTCCAAAGGTTCTCAAGGGATCAGAAGGAGAATATCATTGTCTCGCCTGCCCCGTGGAACATGAATCCCCAACGAAATGTTGGAAGGAGGAGAGCGCACGCTCAGGCCCTTATCCGCCAAGTTGCGGATCGCGACGGGGATCCCTCTTTCGTAGACGCGGCGCAATATGATGACCAGAGAGACCGATTCACGGTAGTGACAACCACAAAGGGTTAACAATTCATGCGGCGCCAGTATGCGCTAATACTGTCAATACAGCCGTTCAGGTTGCCATTGCCTTGGCTCTTTTAGATCACCGTCATAAACATATATTTAGCGATTCTAGAGCAGCCATTCGTGCCTTCAGTGTTGAAGCTGTGTGCAAAGAGGCCAAAACATACTTGGTGAGAAGTCGCTCACAACCCATACCCTTCCATGGTTCCCGGCTCATATGGAAAACATGGACGGAGGGATTATCCATCTCAATGAGTTGGCCCACTCCAGGGCGCAAAGGTTAGATGTCCGCGGCCATGGAGGACCTTTGGGTCGAACTGGAGATTTCGTAAACAGGGATCCACCAAATACATGCAATGAAATTGCCCAGCATTTCGCTGTGGATAGGAGAATCTTTCCACCTCCACATAGGAAGCTTAATAGAGCGCAGGAACTTACATTGAGATTGATTCAAACTGAAACGTACCCTAACCCTGCCTTTCTCCACAAGCTTCACCCTGAGGTTTATTTAGCTAACTCGTGAACAAAATGTGGCGAGTTAGCCACCTTACACCACATGATCTGGGAGTGCCCTTCGGTACGCGGTACCGATACAAGGACGTCCAGAAAGTGAGACTCCGCTCTTCAGAGTGCGACATAACATCACAATTTTGGGCTGTCCAGAGGGCCCACGATGCGGCGCTATAGGTCTCGGATTTTCTGTCCCATTGCGGGAGCGGCCCGCTGTGTGCTAGGGCGCGCGCCTTCGAAATTTCACAATAAAGTTTTCCCAAGCCAAACCAAATCAGCAGTCCCACAAGCCATTCCATTATGACACATATCCGTCACATATCCAGAGTACCTAACCACTACCTTGCTAGCTTGCCACTAGAAAGACCAAAGGCAGCGTTTTCCAAAGTTGTTGCGGCTAACCAGAATTCCATCTCGTGGAGATTCTCACCCGCAGCCATACAACTATCTCGAGTGGTGTGTGAAAAGACCGACTGTGCACCTTGAAGTGCCGGGGATATCTAAAAAGACAAGCCTGTCATCTGCATTCCTCAAGCAGATCTCACTGGACCTTTTGCATTTGTCGTATGCTAACGGAATTCATGTTTACACGGACGGTTCGGTCTCGGGAAGTTCTACAGGTGCCTGTGTCATACTATCTCAGTCAATCACCGTCAAACTCAAAACATCACATGTCACGACATCTACGGGATCCGAGCTCGCCGCTCTTCGAGCCACTGTGGAGTTTGTTACGCAAGAATTCCCTAAGTAGATGGGCCATTTCCTGCGACTCCAAGGCAGCCCTTCAATGCGTGCAAAGCCTACGACGTGGAAACTACCACCAGATGGTGTATCGTAATAATGAAATTTGTCATCGCGCCACTGATCAAGGACACGATATTGTTTTACAATGGTTGCCGGGCCACTGTGGCATCAGTGGTAACCACCTCGCCGACGACGCTGCCCGATGTGCCCAAGATGGAGCGCCCACACTGTTAATACCCTTGTCAAGAGTAGACGCAGCTAGAGAACTTCGTCACATCGCGCATAATGCCACGCTTGCGCACTGGGATTCTCCACTTAACTGCAATCATCGCCCTAAGAATCTTAAGTCATTACTCCAGAAACAACTGCCATCCAAGATTTCTTGACGTGACGCTACAACGCTGTGCCGGCTGTGGACTGGGGTAGCGTTTACTAAGTCATTCAGCCATCGCATTGGCATGGCAGATTCATTCATGTGTGAAAGCTGCAACTGTATAGAGACTATTGAACATCTCTTGTGCCACTTTGCCCAATTTGATGAAGATCGCCGGACTCTCCAGTGTGCCTTGAATAAACTCGTTGACCGGCCATTTAATGAAGCAAAGATCTTAGGAGACTGGTCCCGCAGCACATCAGCACAGAAAGCCACACGAGCCCTCCTGAGATACTTGACAGCAACTTCATTGAGGGACCGCCTGTGAAACTCGGCATAGTGTGTGTGATGTGACATGTGTCTATTTTTCTCTCTCTTTTTTACTCCCCTATCCCCCTCCCCATGTGTAGGGTAGCAAACTGGACGCATAGTCTAGTTAACCTCCCTACCTTTCCTACATTCTTTCTCTCTCTCTCTCTCTCTCTCTGCCCAGCAACATAGCTTCTTTGTCAAACCCTGACACATTCCACCACCAATTGCTCATTTCCACAGAAGTCGTTCATTGTCCTATATTAAAAAGCACAATTGTTGCATGCATGTGTATGTATATGTATATATGTATGCATGTGTACTTACCACTACTAGGTATACGTCATGTTTTTACTCACTATGTATTATTCCTTAGGTACATCTTATTTATGATATGTTCAATTTTTTTCTGTGTCATTTCCGAGCCGTGTTCGATCCATTTAATTTTTTTTCTCCTTAATGTTATTTTAGAGCCCCCCCCCCTCCTTGGACAATGCCCAAGAGGCTTGTAAATAATTTCAAATAAATGAATAGATTGTTGTGGTACGTTCATAAATTGATAGTCACGTGTTCATAAACGTGTAATTCCTATTCAGTGAACGAATTAACCATTTAAAGAGCAAGTTTGCTGCCGTATAGATTTTATACGAGCTGAAACATTTTATACAGACCTCCGTATACGTGCGCCAGTGCGCTCTCCTTTATTTTTAAATTTACGGAGGAAACATTTCAATTTTTGTAGCAGATGCAAGTGGTCCTCCATTGACCACCACAGTATCCTCCCCGGCGGCCAATGCTCAGACAATGCTTGTGGCAGAAGTCGCTGACCGGGCAGCCGAACCAACGGCCTGCAAATGAAGCATTGCTCATTAGTTCAACACTTGCGATACGTAACCCGCGTTCTACTTTAAGGCGAGAGCTTTAAATGCCTCGTCGAACGTGAAAAGGGACAGCTTGAGTCAGCGTCAATACGATTGATGCGAAAAATCATCATCATGTGAGGGCGGCTCTCCATGACGTAAATATATGATGCCACAGTTCGCGAAAGCTTGCGGCTTCAGCATGACATCACTATGGCGTCATATAGACCCTCTATACGATGACGTTATCACATGATGTCGTCACCTGATCAGACAGGCCGAACACAGTAGAGGAGAAGGACGAAAAAAGAAATAAGCGGAACAACAGGGACGTTAGCCCGTTCTTATACCAGCTTGCTACCACGTGTTGAGGAAGGGGTTGAGGGTAATAACATATGATAGAAAAGAGATGTTAGAATGAAAGAAAGATAGAGATAAAGAGAAAGAGAGAAAGATGGAGAGAGAAGACAAAAGATAGCCAAAGAGAAAAAGCAAAATCAAAGAAATTAATACTCTAAAGTCGGTCTCTAAGGCCAGTTGTGCGCAAAACGCGTAATTAAGCTTTCAAAGCCTTCTGGGCTAAAGGTGGACTTGGCCAATGACCCTGAATCCTTTGTTTCGACAAAGAGCAATCATCTAGTCTATCTGCACCTTCAGTAAGTTTTTGTCTTGGCGTGTTGAGACGGGTACACTCACACAGAACCAGAACACAGAGGTACTGCAGCAAACTACGTAAGATGCAGAAAAATTCCAATGCTTCTGGTTTTGGAGGTAGTGCAGATCATGCTGGGCACAGAAAGATTTCAAAGGCATGCTTTACATGGCTGATTTAAATGCACAGTGCTAATGTTACTACCCCCCCCCCCCCCTATCGTCCAGTACCTCAAGGTATTTCAAAATTGCGTTTTGCAAATGGCCAACTAAAGTGTATGCTTTAGTGTGGTCACGTCATGTACGTCCTTGGAAGACCGCAAGACCGCACTGAATAGGTGAGAACTATATCTGGCTGAAACTCGCATCGGCCCAAACATTCCTTCAAATATCAATCTATACGAAAAGTCGTTTAACGATAAACAAAATTGCAGAAAACTGCTTCTTAATTTATTACTGACCGCACAAGCTCGAAGTTCATGTAAATGCACGTTGTGATATACTTACGGACTCGAACATGTGCCTCTGCATTGTCGTCTTCAACGGCGAAAGTCATGGCCAGCAGGGCTGCATACGTAACATGCACAAGTTGTTATTCATATAATAATTTCGTTTTAGGAACACGGATTGTTTGAACTTTAGAGGAGGCAGCCAAACAAATTAATGATTGGATGTATTAGTATACTCAGTCTTCCGGGTAGAGCATATTTCAGAACAGAACAATAGTATGCCAAGTTAAGGGGATTGCATGAGAAACATCGAGGGGCGTTAAACTACTTCATTGTTCTTGCGGGACTCGGCTGGCCATTTTGGAAGGTTTTTTCACCGGTAATAAATAATGAGGTTTAACGTCCCAAAACCACCATGTGATTATGAGAAACGCCGTAATGGAGGACTCCAGAAATTTCGACCACCCGGGATCCTTAATCATGTACCTAAATCTAGGCACACGGGCCTCAAGCAATTTCACCTCCATCGAAAATGCGTCTTCTGCAGTCGGTTCTTTTTTTTTTCATTCCATTGCCATGTAGGTATAGCTAAGGTGACGCTCAGGCTGCGCAGTGAGACAAGTACAATACCTAAAGAAAGCACTAAATACGATACAATAAAAGACGCCTAATTTAGGCTATTATGGTTCATGGAGTTTAGCAGGCATGGGGGCATCATAGGTCTAGAAATATTGCATAATTTGGTGGGGAAAACGCCGCCCGAGGTTGGTGCTGCGTTAAATTGATATTAACGCCTGTATATTACCCCGGCCACTTCTTTTAACAGAACATACGCAAAAAGCAACTAAAACGTGAGTCAACTCACCAGCCAGCAGTCCAAGCATAAACACAAAGGAGAAGTACTTCATTTTGGAAGTAACGGTCACCCTGGTACCTGCATAGAGAGATGTTTTTTTTATAACTTGTGTTAAAGAAGCATGGCGCGCATGTTTGCCTTCTACGCTGTTTTCGAGTTGATAGATCTTTTAATTTTTTGATGTGTTTACGCAAATAAGGCATATCCTTTCAGTAGTCATGAAAGAACATCAATCACTGTCTATACAGGATGACTACAGCTCTTCCAACTAGCTGTCAAAACATCATTATAGTTCTGTCATACAAGCACTGCGATTGTGTTTTTCCTTGTTGCATAACACAAGAATACGATTATCTCTACAGAGCTTTTTAGTGATTGAGTAAAAGACGCACCTATTTCCAAAACAACAACAATGCCTATATGTTCTTTCCCTGGAAACAACAAACAATTCTATGCATCTTAAGAAGACAATATACAAAGAATCAACTTCATGCAGTAGGGGCTGCCAAAAACTGTGGCATTGGGAGCGATCAGAAAAAAAAAAGGGACAGCCAAATATGCACTTACCAGCGGAGACTGAAGCTCGTAGAAGCAGGTAGCAAGCCTCGGCAACCGTTTTCTTTTATACCGTCCCTTATCGTTCGGGGTGGGAACGCGTCCACATGCGCACGTACCGAATAACAAGTAAGCAGAATTGAATGTTACGCCGTCAATGATGACAGGTGTGGTCGAAATTGCAACACAAGATATGCCACCTAAGGTCCTGTCCCATTGACGGGGATTGTCGGAGATTGTTTTCAAGAAGGATTCTGGGCGGAAGGTCATTGATTTCATGGGAAGCAAAGCACCTGCTGAACTACAGCGTTCTGGTTGCCTGCTTGTCACAGCTGATAGTGCTTTCGAGTTTTCCCGGACACTGAAACGATACTACTGTATGCTACAGGTGGGTGCACTCACTCCTTCAGACGCAATTTCACTGAGGCTACACAACAGAAGAGCCGCAGGAAATCTGCCCAAAAAGGAGAAAGACTTTGTTGGGCTGGGAGGTTAGCCAGTTCTGAGATCGGTTGGCTACCATGTACTTGGCATAGGGGTGAGCGGTGTATACGTTGACCGAAAAGAGAGGTTAAGCAGAAAGAAAAAAAATCAATATGATAAGGTATACACTTCCTAAATTTTTTTAATGTTCAAATGCGGTAGGCACTTGGCAGCACTGGTCACAGAAATAGCCCCGTTTGTGCTGTCTTAGACGAAGTTACCGATAGGAGTTCATTAGTCAATTACAAAATCAACTTACTGGCATATTCATGTTCGCGAAGTAGACGAAGCTGGTGAAAATAAGTTTTGCTTGATTAAATCCCTGCAGTAGTTATCTTTTGACCAAGATGCCCCGCCGCGGTATTCTAGTGGGTAAGGTACTCGGCAGTGCTGTCCCGCCGATCCCGGGATCGAATCCCGGCTGTGCCGGTTGCATTTTCAATGGAGGCAAAAATGCCGTAGGCCCATGTGCTCAGATTTGGGTGCACTTTGAAGAACATCTGGTGGTTGAAATTTCCGGAGCCGTCCACTATGGCGTCTTTCATATACATATGGTCATCTTGGAACGTGAAACCTCGCATATAAATCAATTAACTTTGGGCCAATTCAACATGGGCACACCTGTGAAATAATACGTGGCAAAAAAAGAAAGAGTGAGAGATTGTAATGGTATGAAATGTATTATTGGATGAAAATAACGGAGTTGGTTAAGCAATCAGAAAATCAACGTAGGGTCATATTTGTGTTGGCAAACTGCAAAAGTTTGGTGCAAATAGATGTTGCTTCTTTCAGTGTGCGCAATACGCAGTAGCTGCAGGAAGGAAAGAAGAAAGGGGGCAGTGAATGGAGTGAAGAGTATATAGAGATGACACTTTACAAATGCCACAGGTGTTCACCTATAGGCCCGTAGTCTTCAAAAAGCGCGAAAGTGCTTTTATTGCCTTGCGAGCCGTCGAAAGACGACGACTGTGCTCCAGGAGCATCTGAAAATAGTAATAATTAAAATATAATTAAAATATGCTTGGAAAGAAAGTCAAGCAGATGAAACCACAAGTGCGCTGGCAGGAACCGAACCTGCAATGTTGGGATGCTCCGTTGATTGAGCCGCGCCTGCAGTCGTCTTCTCATAATAAGAGTAAATAAGTATGTGTAGTTTTACGTCCC
Source organism: Rhipicephalus microplus (assembly GCF_043290135.1). Lineage (NCBI taxonomy): Eukaryota > Metazoa > Arthropoda > Arachnida > Ixodida > Ixodidae > Rhipicephalus > Rhipicephalus microplus. The sequence goes on from NC_134700.1 coordinate 217,763,454, forward strand.
TAGAACACTATTTGAATATGAGAGATGCAGTAATGAAGGGCTCCGGAATTTTCGACCGTCTGGTAAGATCACACTATACACGGGCCTCTATACCATTTCGCCTCCATCGAAAACTCGAGAGGAACGACTACGAAGATGGCCGACTAAAACACAGGAGGCTTAGTTACGGGCAAACGAAACGTGAGCCAGCTATGGGTGACTAAAATACCCTATTTTGTTCTCGCTTACACCTAGGCGCCCAGTACGCCTGACGAATTTGAGCTATCTCACTTAATACGACACAGACATCATCCTTCGCAACCACTTAATGACCCTTTCGATACGGGTCTCTAGAATTGCCACCCGTGAAACCTACTTTACTTATTAATTTTTATTCTTTCGTTATTGCAGCAGCTTTAATGGCATTGTTAATGGCATAAGCGCGAAACAAGTGCATGTGTAGCCCCATGCGGCTTCAAAAGTGACATCCACAGCATCTAAGTAACATTTTAATAGCAGTGTCGACGTTTATTTATTTGGGCTCAGGGCCCCTGGTGAGCCAGAGCACTGCGATAGGACAAGAAGGAAGCGGCAACAAAAACACTTTCATTCTCTGGGAGCCGCACTGATGTGTCTATAGCGGCGCACCGAGCGGCAGTCGCAGAAGCGAGCGTACTCGGGTTGCTCATCGTTCTCTTTGTGCTCTTCCAGGCGAACGTCCCCATAATGTCAAACCACCAGTTAACATGCCAGCACTGTCAAATTTCATTATTGCACCCGTCCTATAATGTTCCAGGAAGCTTCCTGCGTGGGACAATGAAGAATCCAGAAGAAATAAAAATGAGGAAATATATAACGAGCACTAGCAAGCAAAAGGGATCCTTCAACAACGTATGCATTTGTTTGAGTGCGTATGGCTATAGTGCGGTTGTTCTTATCTCTAACGTACCCAGCCGTATCGCAAGTTTTTGAAAGCGTTTGTTGCGAAATGTGACCGCCGCCACCGACTTGTCCGTGCAATATTCAGCATGGTGGTGGGAGCCAAAATGCCGAATAACAAAAATTAAAAGTGCTCCCTCCATACAGCTCCGACATCACGATTCGTGGATCTTACTGCCCGTCTAGTTGAGTCATGAGACGGGGGGTCGCAAAAGCTCTATCACATGGAAGTGCGCAGTAAATGTTGAAGACGATGGTACACAGATGGAGGCTATTTGTTTACCACGCATGACACGCAGCTACAGAAAAAAAACACATCGTTCGTCTAGACGTTTTTACTTTTAAAATACCAAACGATTTGTGATCTCAGATAGACGTTGTATGACTAGGCACATCAAAATAGACCTAAAGGTATGGCCTGCCGTCTCTTGGACGGTCCATTACACGTATTGCCGCACTGGCCACCGGGGATTCAGGGGGAATAAGAATGGAGTGATGCCGTAGTGAGTCAAGACATGCTAAGGGTTAAGACAGTTTGGGCGAAGCCTATGTTTTGCACTCGAATTACTTATCATACCTGCCAGGCTCTTTGAGTTAAAACGGGGTTTGCCAATGGCATTCCGTTTAACGTCAACCTATCCGTTTCGCAAGAGGGTTGTGAATGGAAGCTTCGGCCTCAGGTGATCGTCCAAAAGAAGTAAGCCAATAAAGGGACGACCAAGAGCGATCAAGTGCGAAGGTCAAAAACTTCCACATCTGCAGTTCTTTCTTGCAAGACATGCGTCCGTCAGTCCATTCGTGCTTCCGTCCATCCGTGCGGCCGTCCGGCCGCACGGATGGACAGATGGACGCTTCGTCCCACTCATCGTCATTTACTCGGCGGATATGGTGAGATTTTTTTTGTACTAGCTACAGAAGCCGCCAAAGTCAAAATGTCGCGTTTCGCCCCATATATCATTTCACCTTACCCTACCGTAGTCGTAAAATGAAAAAAAAACAACTAAAAGGCAACAAAAACAGTTCATCCGTGAAAATGAAGCGAATTCGACAAACATGTCGGGGCACGTCTAGATATTTAGGAAGACAAAAAGATAGACTAGTTTCCGTAAAGCATATGGGCGCCGTCTTCTTGCGCTGTCAAGACCATCGCAGTGAGGAAGAGGAAGACGACGAGTTCTTGCGGTTGCTGCTGTGCGCGAGAACAGCGTTCATGTCAGACCGGTGCACTCTGACGATCAAGTCGTCCCTGCTTTCATAATAAATCGTCATAGGATATTCAGTGGAGGCGCTGAGATTTTCTTTCGCATATTGCGACGTGAGTTAATAATGCCACGAAACATCGTATGTACCAACACAACAATTTTCATGCTTATGCGCCTACCGTAAGGCAGTTCGTTTGGATCCTAAGCTCGCAAAACACAAAGGTTAACAACCCAATATGGTGGCACTCAGACATCCATAAAATAGCCCATATCGCTCAGCGGATGCGAAGAGAAGTGTTAGAGTCACCGACACATAGAACAGCAGAGGTGCGTAGGCGCAGCTCTGTTTGTAATTCGTAAGATAATCATACTCGTTATTGCCTGAGTGCCACTCCTTCATAAAGAAGGTGGTGTCTCAACTGGTCGTTGAACTAGGTTGCAACGGTTGAAAAATTTCACTGACGACTTTCGGCGGATCGGCAAAAAGTCTTGTGTACGAGGCAGAACAGACTATTCCCGGTCTCAGCGCGACTACATCAATGCACTGTAGGCGTAAATTATGCACTCACGGGTGTTTTGAAAGTTCTCGAAGTCAAGAACTAATTAGCGATTCGCCCCAGGCAAATGCGAGATTAGCTGTGCCAGGCGCGAAGGAATTACAGCAGCATTACGTGTAGTTGTTTTTTTAAAGCAACTTTGTAATTGCGCCGTATAACAAGCCAGTGCACTTTGTTAATGCGTTACCGAGCTAACATTCTCGTTAAATGCCAAACAAATTATCAATATATTCACTAATAGCACAGTTTCATGTAGAATTTGTGCGTAATGTTCGTTGGAGCTCGAACTTTTCTTTTATATTTATATGTAATCTTCAGCGTATGATTGTAGTTTTACCTATCCCAGGTCTTCCTGATATGGTTCACCCTATTTCTGTCAGTATCAAAGAAATTTAAACAGCAGTGTGCTAAGCAATAAAGTCTTGCAGTTTTATATTGTACTGGATAAAAGCAGTAAGCGTTGTGCCTGGAAACAGTTTTCTTTTTTTTAATTTCCACTCGTATACATCAAGAAGCATTGCCAGATTAACTAATCCTAAGCGATATTAATATTAAAGCACCTATCCACACCATATAGTCACAAAAGAGCGCCGTTCATACTGATCCTAAAAGATTAACATGATGAGAAATGAAATAATTGAGAAGAATAAGCGGGTTGGTTAACTTGTCCAAGATAACCGGTTTACTGCCCTAAACATGGGCACAATTTGTACTAAAATACTTACTGCTGGTGGAACAAGTAAAGCTTGGAGCCAGGTCATACAGAATGAGGTGACGATCGGTTGGCATGTTCCTGCGTTTTACCAACACCCCTCCTTAGATTTATTTTTTTTGAAGAGGATAAACTTTCTTGGGGACCTTAAACGCAAAAAGTTTTGGTCTGTCTGTATGTACGTTTGTCTGTTCGTCCACCCTTAATGTTACCCTAAACGGCACCAAAGTGGCCAAATGATACTCCAAACGGCTGACCCTATCCGCAGCGCCCACCAATATTGCTCAATGTTCAGCGGTTATTTTTGTGCGATTGTCAATTAAAAAGCAATTATTGCACATATCTGAGGCACCATAACAACACGTCAATATTCTGTGTGTGTGTCTCTCACTAGAAAAGGCGTACATAAGTAATTCTAAGAACAGATAGCGTTTATCGCGTTGCGCTGACCTTGCAACGCTTGCACAAAAAAGCATGTGTTTCCAACGCTTTCCTAAGACAACAAGGTGGCGGCACTCACCCATCGCCATGTGTTCTACACCTTATCGAATTCGAGATGGGCGTGCAGGGCGCGCGCGTTTCGTTTTCCAAGATAACTGCCAGATAGCACTCATGTCTCACGCGTGACGTGACTTGATGTGCTCATTCGCCTCCGCCGCACGCTCGAAGAACTCTAACGCAGCGCCTCCAGAATATCATTCACCAATTTTCTTGCGCAGATCATGAAATAAACGTTTTGTTCACTCGCCCCAGACGCGATACTATCGCCTTTCGACGACATTTGCAGCGTAACATGTAGATACGAGGCCGTTTTTTTTTTCTGTGTACCTGTTTTGAGCTCCACCCACCTATTTCTCCAGTGTAGGGTAACACGCCGGTTTAGTCTTGACCGGCTAAAAACCCTGATTTTTTTCTCTCTCCTTTTTTTCCCCTTACCAGTGCTTCGATGTTCCTTTCCGGAAACTATTATGTCTGGAACACCGTCAGTACAATGGCGTCGAACGATTCATGCCTGATTATTGACGCGAAGTCATAAGTGTTCCTCGCAGCAAGGCTATACGAACTACTGAGAGAGAAACTTACCGGGTCCCTCAAGAATTCCCCCTAAAGCGAATGGAAGGCTAGAGAGACCTTTTTTTTTCAACTTAGCTAATGTATTTACGATGGCCCGACAACCTCCAAAAGTCTTTCTGCATCTGACATGAATCTCCAGTGCCTCCAAGATCGGAGGAACCTCACCTGGTTTCGCAATGCCTCTGTGATTTGGGCCACCTTTAATGAAGATGCGATACGACGTAATGACGTCATAATGTGCTGTTACGTCACACAATGACACCGTGTTTTTAAGTCCCAACTTTCGGCGATCTGTGACGCCAGATGGTGACGTCGCCTCGTGGTGTCTCGTGCCTGACGCCACCGACACAGTAGGCTGAAACTAAAAATTGCACGTCTGATGAGGCATTTGAGGTTACCGCCATAATACTCAGTGTGTCAGAATCTTACTTTTATATAAATACCAACACATGTGAGCACAGTTCAAATAAACATTAATCATAAAGACTCAACTCCATATTGTCGCAAGAAAAAAGTTTTAGATGAAAAACGAGCATATCAAAAGCGTGAACTGTTCATAATTTCGTTCACAAAACGAATGCGGCGAGGAAACGTTCTTTCGGCGAAAGGCAGCACTCCTGGCATCAATAATCTATCTAAATTCGGTTCTCGGTAATTAATTAATTGAAGTTATCTGCACTTGAATGGCCTTCTAAAGTTCTCAATGCTTCTTACATATCACGATACTTTGCTTCTGATTGATTGATATGTGGAGCTTAACGTCACAAAACCACCATACGATTATGAGAGACGCCGTAGTGGAGGGCTCCGGAAATTTCGACCACCTGAGGTTCTTTAACGACCACCTGGGGTTCGACTTGGGGTTCCTTAACGTGCACCCAAATGTGAGCACACGAGCCTACAGCGTTTCTGCCTCCATCGGAAATGCAGCCGCCGCAGCCGGGATTTGATCCGGCGACCTGCGGGTTAGTAGCCGAGTACCTTAGTGACTACACCATTGCGGCAGGGCATACTTTGCTTCTTGCAAGCACGCCCCTAACACTGCTGTCTAGAACGACCGATTCCTTCTCAAGTTAGGTAGCGCTCGTTAAATTACTTTTAGTTCGTTCATTTGCTTTAAACAATTTTTATTTCTCGCTGCGGCACTAAGTCAATTATCTGCGATGATATGAGTATTTACTTTATCGGTTCGTTACTCCCACTTTATAATCCAGTGGTACTTGAACGTCCAGATTGTAAAGGGTCTTTACAATGTTTTAAGTTCGCCTTTTTTAAAGTTTTATGCGTTTCCCACGATTTCACTTTAGGCAAGGTGATCACGTTCAGGTACCACTTTTTGTTTCTATTGTCGTAACACAAATATTTTTATTTTGGTGCGGTGCCTATAAGTCCAGGGCTGGTTGAAGTTTTGTGCAGTACGCATCGTAAATGCTCCCTAGAAAATTCGCGAACACTTTCCACCATTAAAATTTCGTAAAGATATGCTGAAAAATCACTAATGCCACACAAAGGGAAGTGGAGCACGCGTAAAGGGAAGTGAACGAAACACCATTTACACTGCGTGCCATACCCTCGTATGCGTTAACCGGAACACAATTTTGTATGGATCATGCCTAATTTAAATGGCAACGCATTCATCCTCATCAGTGCTGCCACAGTACACGCCGGTACGACGTGCGTGTAATGAAATCTCGTACCTATATATATATATATATATATATATATATAAATAAATATATATATATATATATATATATATATATATATATATATATATATATATATATATATATATATATATATATATAAATATATATATATATATATATATATATATATATATATATATATATATATATATATCCCCTGATGAAGGGAGGACCCCTCCCGAAACTGTTGGGAAGTAAATATATTTATCCTTGTTGAAAACGCTCCCGTTGTGCCATATCCCATACCTATATATATATATATATATATATATATATATATAGTTAACAAGGCCACAGTCTTGTGCACATTTGAAAGATGATAGTTCTCCTTCAAACACGGATATAACTTTGTCTAGCACGTCCTTCATATAAAACACTACAAAGGACTCCAAATTTAAGATATACGGTGTCATTGCCGTCATTATTTTGCTCTGACTGTGGAACGTAACAGAGAAATAAAATTAGGACTTTGGAGTTGGTATTGCCTCTGATTTGGTAATGCTGCTTGTGATATGTTTGGTAATAGAAAGTCTTTCTAATGATCAGCAGCAATTCTTTTCATGAGTCAGTCAACAGCGTCTTGTTCTCGGTTGTTACCAAATGCTATCATGTCCCTAGGTGCATCGCTATTTTGATTGCAGACAGAAAGGAGCATTGCTTGTCTCCTGAGACGACACCTACATTTATAGTATTCCAAGAACAGGAAAAGCTAACAACCACAAATAGAAAACTTCGTAAGTAGGTTGTTTTTTTCCCGGAAATCAAGGCAGGAAAACATACACGTAAAAGACAAAAGTGAAAACTGAACATGAAGAAAGCCACGTCTACATGCGCGTTTACAAAAAAAGATTCTATCAGGATTGCTCATTACGACAGCACTGCTGTGATTGATTACTTGTCTAACCGACCCGAAAAAGACGCTCCCGAGCTCCGAGACAAGGCAAACAGTTTGGGACACCATGCGTAAGGTATACAGCGCAGACAAGAACGACGTTCTGTATACCCACAGACAATCATCACGCTGCATTCGCCCGAAAACAAACGAGGTCCTTGTAGGAACCGCGATGTCGTCATTGCCTCGATGGCTATAAGCGTATCGTCGCAAGGGATACAGCACCAAGGAGGACGAAGGAAACAAAAAAGCGAATAAATTTGATGCCGGGGAAAATGTGTTGCCATATTCAACGTGGTGAGGATAAGGACAAAACGTGTGTTCCATTTGTATCTTTCCTGTAGCCAATTTTGAAACAAACAGAAAAAAATATGAAAATAAATCCCTCAAGGAACTTTTACAGGAAGACAGTTCTCGAATCTTGGTGCGCCCATGGGGTGTTATTCAAAGTATTACTTGCAGTTGTTCTGAATTAAGTTTATCACCTATTCACCCGGGGTCAAGTGAAAACGGCTGTGGGAAATAGCCACCTGAAAAAACCCCGTATCTCACACGCACAGCATAGCCCGGCCTGATGTATTTTAGATGTATTTTAGTACGGTGCAAACTGGCGATTAATGGGATAGCAAGCGAAAGTATCAACACGGAAACAAAAATAGAGAGGAAAAGCCACAGAGCGCTTCAAAAGCCTCGAAGTGGGCGAATCAGGTGTAATAAGTGCATATTCTCAGCTATCAATTTTCTTTCGTGATGGAGATAAAAAAGAAATATTCCGTAGCCTATCCAACACCTCTATTTTCTTTCCCTCCCTGTTTCGCTCTCTACTGCGCATACACTTTCAACTCGCATTGTAACAAAGTAGTCTTGCTGGCTTTCCCCGAATGCCTCGATGGGCTTTAATTGCTTCTTCAGTTTGAACCGGCGAGGGCTATCACTCTAGCGTTTTTTAATCTTCTCGCGATGTTATTCCAACATTTCGTGCGCTTTGCTTAACTTTATTCGTTGCATTGAGAAGGTAATTACTGTTTCACTTGCTTCCGGGTGCACGCCTCAGCGTGTCTACTATCTGCAAGACAAATGTGCTTTAATTCTCTCCTGCTCTCACTGGTATATTGTTCTTCGAAACAGTGGTTCATTGCTTCGTTACATACTGCGATATAGCAACGGTGTTATATAGGGCTTGAGTATAGCTAGTCGTGTTTTATAGCCGGGACAATACATATGCAAGCAATATGAAAATCATGCCAGAAACGTGGGCACTGCTGAGTAGCAGTTATATAGGCAGGAGCCAATAAATTGAGTGTATAGGATAGGGCTGCTTATATTTTGGTGCTTTGTACTTATTTGCGTGCATAAAGTGTTTTAAAGCGAAGCAACATAGTCTCGGATTGTGGGTGAGTCGTGTCGTCATTAGCGTCCATCGTAAACTCGTACGTGAAAGAAAAATTGGGTAAATAGCACTACTTATTACCAGTTCATACTACTTATACCATAAGCTGAAGGTTCAGGGCTACTTCCTGAAAGAATATGTTCGGCTCAGGAGCCGTGGCCGAATCCTCAACAAAAGTCACCAAGGGCCTCGGGTTTCATATCAAAAACTAGAGGCACAATCGCGGATCCCTACGGTGAAGTTATTCATTTCAACAAGATTTTTGAGACATATCTGCGGAGTGATGGTGTCTTATTCGCCACCAGTATCCCACAAATGAAGAAGGCATCGGTAACACCAACATGTAGCCTACGACGTCAGTGTAGCTAAGACACACTTCCATATAAGCTGCAAGAAACTGAAACCGAGCATGTAGGGAACAACGAGTAGAAGAAGCACAAGAGGGGAAGCTGCATTCCGACCAAACCTGTTCAATTATGACACATTTTTTTCGGCTATATAATGGAGCTAAAAGGCTCCTCTCTAAATGCCCGGTTTCAAGCTTGTCGCCACTAGTGACTCACCAAAAAACAACAAAAAAAGATCTTCCTCAAAACAATGTGGCTAGTGGGCCACCGCCTTGCGCAGCCCAGCCTCGGCGACGAACTCTAAGCCGTCCAGCAAGCCCGAGAGGCGGCGGTAAGGCAAGGCATTGACGTCCCCACGCGGGAGACCTAAGGGCCGGCTGGCCAAAGCTCTGCCGATTTACCAATATAATTGCTTAGATGCTTGTTTCTCAGAGTCCTGGTTACTAGCCGAGCAACACCGGGCCTACCCTTCTCCGCCCTCTCCTTGTTACGTCTCTCGTGGCCCATTGGCAGCAATTTTGCTGTGGGGGACACTAAAAGACACTGCATGTTTCGCTCTTCCCCAGGATTCACGTTGGTATAGCTGAAACGTCCTTCCCTACATTCTTCGTGCATCGTTAGTTTTCAATAGTTGTGGCGACTAAGAAACAGCAGGATACGTGAACCTTTGGATGAATTGAACGTCCTGTGTAATAAACGTGTCGTCATATATAACTTCAGTGTACTGTGAATTGCTGCATATATGAGTAGTTTGCTTGAGGCACTACCGGGTTCCAGGAGTCGTTCGACGTGCAGCTTTCTGGAAGCACTGTCAAAAGTATAAGTTTTGTTCGCTAGAAAAGAACATAACAGGAAACAGAAGCATTCATTATTTCTAGCTTGGGAATTAGATATATTTATGCAACTACAGAGCAGCACTGACATCAAGATAGGTCGATCTTTACTACAAATTCACAATATATATTGAAAAGTGGACAAATTCGCGTATTATAGCAGTATTTCTGCTGTGACGAAATATTGAGAGTGGTGGCAGTGGCGGTGTGGTGGTGTTGGTGATGTTGCCACAGCCGGGGCCAGTCAGGCAGACATTGCCCGCAGTTGCACCACCTGAACGATCTACTCTTTCCATGTGTAAGTTCGGCTCACCAAACATCACTTAACCCTCTCTCTCTCAGAGAAAACGTGCTAGTCGCTTCATTTCGCGTCAACCGCACACCTGCCGGAAACGATGTCTTCACAGCATCCGTGGAGGACACGCCTTACTTCAAAATGCTCATTAATGTATCACTTTCACAGCAAAAACGCTTGCACGACAAGATATAGTGCTGGATATCCGTGACTTCATTCCACTGAGTGTACAACGGGGGTGGAGCTTCTCGGACTTTAAATAACCATGCAGGAGTGTTCGAAATAGCATACGGTTCACTGGTAAGAAGTGAGGCTTAAACATTACGAACGGCATTTATTTTCAGTTGTTTTTGTCGATTCCTGGCTGCAAGTGCCCGTGAGCACGGACTTGCTCGTGGAAGGAGGCGCATCTTCCTTGGTTTGATCTGGCGCTGCGCTTGATTAAACAGAAGTGTATGCCAATCCTGTTCTTATTCTTTATAGCAGAGTTGACTCGACTCGACTAAAGCCTCTTGTGACACAACAATGATCGAGCTAATTTCATAGACAGCGGAAACGACATCGATTTGTTTGTTTTGGCACCTGCTAGTTCACAGGAGCTCTAATTGTCGCTTGTGTGAAAAGTGCTTGCTTGTCCAGGCCGTCTGCTTCTTCGTTGCCACTGATACCAATATGTGAAGTTGTCCTATGAAAAGTTTGTGGATGCCTACTTTGGTAGCAACTTTCAGTGATGCTAATCACTTGTGGCAGAACTTCTTTGTGGGAGTACCTCGAGAAAGTTGTTGCATTGCCGATTAGTCCGAGGGAATAACAGTTTTTTGGGCGGGGTTTTCTGTTTGCGAAAAGCAGCAGCATGGCTCGGCAAACCTAGTACCTTCGAATATTGAGAGTATTGGACTAACGTTGTGTAAACTTTATGCATTTACAGGCACTCAATCGTCGGCTGCGACGGCTGCATTTCCAATGGAGGTGGAAATGTTGTAGGCTCGTGTGCTCAGATTTGGGTGCACGTTAAAGAACCCGAGGTGGTCGAAATTTCTGGAGCCCTCCACTACGGCATCTCTCATAATGATATGGTGATTTTGGGACGTTAAACCTTACATATCAATCAACATATCAATCATTAGGCACCTAATTGTAAGTCGCGCCTAAAGGGTTTCAAAGCGTACTTGTTCTAAAACGTACTTGCTAGTTTTACAACGTAGTTAATTCACTAGCACTCGATATAGCACTGTCATCGTGTTGTGCTACTGGATAATATGCACGACAACAGTGTTCCACGCGCTCTGGAAATGGCTTCAGCTTTTTGGTACATGGGCGTCATTATTATTGCAGCATTAGTAAACTTCTTGACGTAAAAGAACGGCAGGCTATAACAAAATCAGTTGATTCCAGCAACAATTTAACGAAGTCACAAAGCATTATCAACTCTCTCGCAGGGCGTTTCTCTTACCCTACCAAAACCTATTACGTCCACATACGGTTACACGTAACTCGATAGGTTATCTAAAAAGTCAGGTATGCTCGTACCTGACTTAACAGGTTCGGTGCCTGCCAGCAGCAAGTTTTTCCATGCACCTTAACTTTTGTTTATTTGCATCATAATTACCACATTATTGGTAAACACTTCCAATAATGTCTGTACTTATCTTCGGTTCATTTACTATTGTATGTCGCACATCACTACACCAGCAATATGGGCCAACTTTTCAAAGCATCGTATCCCAAGTCTTATCGCGCTTGTGGGATAAGGATATTGACCGCCTGAACGACAGCTGCAGCGCACGTGCTAGGAACGTTTGCTTGCTCCTGAGGTTCACGACTCGACAAACAAGTGATTAAAAGGCGGTGAACGACTCTTCACAACTCCTAAATGTGAGGCGTTGTATAGTGGTAGCTTCAGCGTTAGTTTTGGCTCCGTGTAGTATAACGTTTGCACAGAGTTGTACGAGAGATTTAGTTTTCCTTGTTCCTTTCATTTTTTATTCATTTTTTTCTCATTCTTTTATTTTTTAACCATTCAGTGAACAACTGATTGTATTTTGTGGTTCAGCACTTGTTCTTGTTGTGTAACGGATAATAAAATACTCAAAGCCACCACGTGGGGCGTTCCCATTGCCATTTCCAATTAGGAATTGCTGCACAAAAACAAGATTGCAGTTAAGAACAGCACAACTGGAAGAGAGAACATATTGCAATACATGTATAGAATGTAGAGACTGTGAGCTTAAAGCGTCACTTTGTTTCATGTATGTATGGGTAGCGGATATAATGGGTATGGGTTGGGTGTAACCATGACATCAAACCTCACCTGGAACAAACACATACAAAATATTACATCATCAGCACTGTGCAGACTTTGGCTTCTAAGACACCGACTTCAGCACTGTACAAGCAGAACGAAGACCGTTGCGTACACTACGCTGGTCCGCCCCTTGCTCGAATATGCAGACGTTGTTTGGGACCCACACACAAAGACGGATTCAGTGATGCTCGAACGGGTACAAAAGAAAGCGCTGCGATTTATTCACAACGCATACAGCAGGCGAGTATCCGTGACAGAACTGCACAGGCATTCTGACCTACCAACACTAGAGTCCCGCCGTAAATTACATCGACTTAAAAATTTCACAGCATAGTCAATGGTTATTCTAAGCTTAACTTCAATACTTATCTCGAATTCAACATGTCATGCCCCACCCGGAACAAGCACAACAAAACAATCCTAATGCCTCTCACGAGAACAAACGCTCACCGTCTATCCTTTTCCCGAGAACGATAGCAGAATGGAACACTTTGCCACGCGACGTTACTAACTTAACTAATCAAAATGCTTTTTCAACGGCTATTCAAAATTGTGTATGATTGGAAGTGCTGGTCTATTTCCCCTGTTCTATTGAACTAACGTATTTCACGTGTTATCTTGCTACCATGCCACAACGCACACTGCTTGTCTTTTTTTTGTTTGTTTGCGCAATACTTTTTATCTTTATATGGCAACATCCGATTAATTTTTTTTCACGCTTCCTGGTCAATGCGCGTAGTGTACTTTGTGTGTTTTGCATTTGACTAGCATTGCCGGTTTTATTGTATATTCATGTAGCTATTTGTAACGAGAATTACTGCTGCTTTGCGAATCGTGGGCCGTGTTACTGATTGCGTACGCTTGTGTGTCGTGACAATCTGTAAGCTTACTGCATTATTGCTTCCCTGTGTACCGCGGACCGTGTTACTGGTCGCGTGTAAACTTTGTGTTCAAACTCTGCACTGTACCACTCGTGCCCTGGCTGCCAAAGGGTGGCTGGCAGTATTGAATAAATAAAATAAATATGACAGGAGGCTTGAACGACCTTGGGCGCAACACGCATCCATAATATAACAGACGGTCTGGTGGAGTAGCAGGACCTTGTAAAGTGACGACGCATATGCGGGCGCGACCCAAATAACGGGCGGCAATAACTTTATGCGTGTTACAGGAGAGTTCCCACCGCAGATTTTCCGGTTCTTCATTGCCGTCAACGCCGTAGACAACGTAGCGTCTTAAATCAGTGCCAGATGCCAAACACGCTTGCACTGGAAGGACGGCGTCTCCCGACGTGCGTATCTCCTGAAGAATCTTGAGCTTCTCAACTAACTCCAGACAATGTACCCGCAAAAAATAGTATTTTCAGGTTTGTGCAGAGCAAATCCTTGAAACCCTGATGTGTTAAGGCAAGCGTCCACAGCTGCTCGAATGACACGAATGGGTAATGCGGACATATCGAAGCTGTAACGTGGCTTGATGACTACCTTGTAGAAAGGATCTGTAGGTGCCCCGGGAGAATACACTTCCATTGCCACGTTGTGCATTTGGTGGGGTTGTTAGGACACAACATCAGACGCTACTCCCTACGCAACCTCGCGTGCTGGTGGTATATCGTCAGTAGCATCGTTCGGTTTTTCGGCCCAATTCCGTTGCAGGGTTGTCTCACTGTGTTCCATGCTGTCAGCACTGGACATAACTTCATCGCAGCTCGTGCACTGCAATCGCGGTCCTTGAGACACGGCCGGATGAGTCGGCATCAGGACGGTGTCTTGAACGCAGCACGGACGCGCCGTGCCGCAGCGGCGCCGGCCGACCTCGACTGCACACTAGGCCTAGGTGTGCTGCGTGAGACGGTGGTCGTGGTGCTGAGAAAATAGCATGTAAGGGGTGACGTACCTTTTGGATGGGCGCCATGTGTACTTATGTAGCTGCCACTATGGTCCAAGAGGTGGAATACTACATTTAAAGGCACAAAAGACGGAGCGTTGCACATACACGTCCGATCGCTTCTAACGCTCGCAGCACACCCCCGCCTTCCCGCCACTACTTCGATTACGCACTTTTTCATAGGTGAACTTCTATAATATCGCTCAACTTGAAGGTATACGATATTAGATTGCCTATATAGCTGTTCTTATTGTGTGCAGCCAGAAACGTGTTAAGAAGAAGAGTAAGAACAAGGAAAAGAAGAAACAACAACAACAACAACAACAACAACAACAAAAACTGGAAAACAATTTTTTCATGCTTTTTTCGTGCCCCTCCATCAGACACACCATTGCACCCGCGTCCTTGATCCTAACACAACCACGGTCACTTTAGTTGCCATCGAAACGTATTGCGTTATACATAATATAATGTAATAGAATGACATTATGGTAACTTCCTTTCATGCGTGTTTTGTATCTTGCCATGCTCAGCACAATGCCACTAAGTGCGGCCACACATTTCACTCCATGGTGATGTACAAGAAGCGCAAGTTTCGTACTTACTAGCTCTCTTGTGTTCTGTTAGAAACCTTAGCCAATTATCTCAACTAATGCTGACGGACCTCCCGATACTGCAATTCAATACACTGTAAGCGTTCTTCAACGAAAAAACCGGGAAGCCTCTCCCTTTCAGACTGGAATGCCGCAGTTTTAATGTTTATCCACGTCTTCGAAACCTTTCTATGCGTAGAAGGGCTGGTGTTTCCTTCACACGTCTTTTATCAGGTGCACTTTGTTTGTTTACGGTAGTGAGCAGCACCGATTCTGTTTGCAATGGCGACAGCGTCCTCTACATAGCGGTCCACGAAGCGAATGTACACGTGAACTACAGGAGGCTGTGCAAACATGAATAATTCATCCTCCTATTCGACATTGCCTGTTCCCACGCGAATTCGCTGATATATATGCACGCTAGTCTGTTCCAAACGCAGAAAGGAATGAAGGAAGCAAGCAACAAAGGGGAGAAAGACGGGGAGGTTAACCAGAGAGACATCCGGTTGGCTGCCTTACACTGCACCAATGCAACATAGTAATACAGGACACCGCCGACAGCTCCCTAGTAAGAAAGGTGAACGTGTTCGATTATTCCAGCGTGCAGCAACAGACATAACTTTCGCCATGGAAGGCTACGCCCTGAATATATTCGCCCAGCAAAGAAAGTGTAGATGCATTAACAACACAGTTTCTATGGATTCCCACAGGCCGATATATGATGTGCTTCAGAATAGTATTCGTCATCACGGTGGTTTATATCTTGGGGATAAGCAAAAAACAGTTATCGGGCAGCAACCTTATATATTTTGGGTCTTGTTTACCGATAATCAAGTGAAGTTATCTCATTCTGTAACAGGTGGTGCGGCACGCATGAATGTGTCTCTGCTTAAGCTACCTGCAGCCAAAGACTACCACATACTGCACAGCGTTGCCCTACAGAGACTACTCTCTTATAGCGGTGTAGCAGACAGTGAGCAAGATTGCTGGGATGTCGTTCCAGAGCACTGCAACTCGACCACGCATGTCGTGATGCGTCCTTTTTACCATAAGAAATCACTTCAGATTTTTTGTCCTTTCGAGAGGTGTCCACACTACACTGTCTGAATCATTCCGACGCTGCCATGTACAATTGTAGGCTTTGTGAATTTTCATAAAGGGTGATTGTGCATCTATGTCCCATTTTTACTTCAACATGGGCGATCAATATCATTTCCTTGCATAAATTTGAAAGAATATCATTGCATATGTAGGCATACGTTCAATGATTCAAACAACACAACGCACTTAAGCTATAATTATGTCAGTGTTGAAGTCCAGGAGAACGTTCTGATAATATCAGTTGCTCAGGGTTCACATTTTGAGTTATGAAGGTTCTTGGGATGTACATGCACTGTGCTAAAGTGATCTTAGGTTTTCTAATTTACGCTCACACCAATGAGACCAAATTATTGTTGTTTATCGTATCACGTTAGTTTAGGTTGTGAGATGTCCTACCTTACATGTGTATTTCATTTATCTCATCATAAATTCACTAAGTGACACAGATGGATTGCTGCTGCGCAACAATTTCTCATTTTTTTTAAAATACCTTATTTCTATGCATCAACTGAATACTTGTAATCCTACTTTTAGCCCCCTCCTTTAAGAAAAACGAAAGTGGAGTTAAGAGCTGTATGTTGCTGGCTTACATTAAAAGAGGAGCACAGGAGACTAGAAACTGCCAGACAAACCACATTTGCGTGACGAATGCCTACCGTTGCCGGTTTTCGAGAGATACAAAACGGACTAACGAATAAAAAAAATGCCGGTGATCGCGCGTAGCACTAAAATCAGAACCCGATATTCTTACTTTTTCTTTGGAGTTGAGATATCAACCAATCCCGCATTAGGTATCCCAAATAAGATTTATTAGTCAGGCAGGTTGATTTAGTCTTCTTTTAGATGCCATGTTACGGGTCTTGCATTTTTTGAATGATTACGCAGTGGCGAAAAGATGACATTAGAATTACTCCAATGTTTCGAATAGGAACCGGCTTTACTCAAGCGATATGTCACCGGTCAGAAACGTCGGAATAATTGCTATGTCTTCCGCTATGACACTGTTTTTTTTCATTTATATCGAAGCAATATCTACAAGTTCGCGCTCGTGCTGAATGAACCACGTGATCAGAAAGGACATCTTGTCGAAAGCAGGCCATGCTGTGGTCGCCAGTTTTTCTTTTTCTTTATTTTCCTTTCCATCTCTTTTCACCTTCAATGTTTTCACCTATTTGCTTAGCGGTAAATAGGTAAAAAAAGACGCGAAGGCAGATGGCTTCCAGAAACAGGTAAAAAATACGCGAAGGAAGAACGGGTTCTAGAATCGGTTCGCGTATTCGTTTGCACACCTGGTCGTGCCGCTATTTTGTGATGGCGCACTTCTTTGCGCGTCTCTCGCTCTCTTTTTTTCTTTCGTTCGTTCATTCGTTTCTTTCTCACAGTAGAGAACCTTTCTATCTCTGTCATTTTTTTTCACACAATCATGGCCGTCATCGTCTGTTGAGACGTGTTTGTTTACGATTTCATTCCAGATCTGTTTTCTTTCTCCGAGCGCCTTTCTCCGGGAGGACTTGTTTTGTTCCTCCAATTGGGCATTGCATCTTGACAATGTCTGCCTACTGCAGTTTTTTTGAAGTGTTTTTGTATGACGTAGTAGGTAGAGAGAAAGAGGAAAGAAACATCTTGGAGGGATTTTCGGCGGAACATATTGGTATACGTTGACGATGGTGAAGCACTGCTAAAAATGGTAACTTCAGGGGAACACGGAACTAGGTGATACTGGCAACTGGAAGTTTACTTTGAGTTTCTCTTTTAATATTTCCTTCGCATAACGTATTCGAATTCATAGTTTTAAACGATGACGTACTCTTATTGTATTTAGGGGGGGGGGGCGTTGTTTGCAAATACGCTTTGGGTTGTCAGTAGCGTCATCTGATGTGTTCCTATAAAGTATCCGTTTTTGGTATCACTTTACGATGAAGGAAAACTGAAAGAAAACGAGTGAGAGAAATGGCAGGGATGCTAAACAGCTTGTCGAAACCGGTATGCTACCCTGCAAAGGTGGAAGGGATGGGGGATGTTGAAAGAAGAGTAAAGAACGAGAGGGGGAACACACACGTACACAGATGACAACACAGCGCAAAGCGGCAGTCCTGTGCGGTATGCGACATCATAATCTGCAGCTGTTCCTGCAAGTCTATCGTCCTTAGGAATTTTCAGCAATGCCTTGTTCGCTTGAATTCTCGGCGCCTTTGCAGGTTGATATCGGAAAATTGTTTCTATATCATTGTTCTGTTCTCAAGACGAACGAGAGCGAATGAGAGAGATTGTCTCTGCTCAGCGTACCGAGTACAGTCGCGGATGATATGCTGCAAAGTCTCCTTGGTACCGCAGGCATCGCAAATAGCGTTGTCACCTTCGCGACACTGGTTCCAAGCCTGAAAGAAGGACAAAGCTCGGTGGCCTCATTTAGTTTTTTTCTTTCTTCAGTTTT
The DNA here is from genome assembly GCF_043290135.1 of Rhipicephalus microplus. Taxonomy (NCBI): domain Eukaryota; kingdom Metazoa; phylum Arthropoda; class Arachnida; order Ixodida; family Ixodidae; genus Rhipicephalus; species Rhipicephalus microplus. Next base: position 217,781,703 of record NC_134700.1, read on the forward strand.
TCTCTTCATCTGTCGTCTATCTCTTTTTCTGTGTTGTTTTTCGTCTCTGTCTACACCTTTTTTTATTTCTCGCTCTACACATTTATTTCTATTGCTTGCTCTTCCTATCTTTCTTTCCATTCTTATTGCCTCTTTCTCGCTGCATTTTTTATTTCTTTCTATCTTTATAGAGAGAACAGCAGAGATAGAAAGCACACAGTCTTCTTGAACTTTCAATTCCATTTTTCAATAATAACAGGATACTGGACTTCGTCTTGAATTGAAGTTGTGGCATACTTGTGATTACAATGGAATTGAAGTGGTGGCATACATGTAATTACAATGTATTAGAAAAGAATGCAATCGAGGAAAATTTATTTTTTCAGGTGTAGACAGAAATGATGACATGTTCCCCCATATTTGACTGAGTTAAGCAGGGTTCATATGAGACACAGTTGCTATCTACCAAACGTTATTCAACGTCATTGTATAGCATTCCACACAGTTCTGCAGCTACTACCGTACGTATACATGCCTGCTCTTATACCTGTATCTGCTGTCATAAACATACCTGCTGTCATATACGTGCCTGATGTCAAACAAACGCCTGCTTTCGTATATGTGCTGTGATAAACGTGCCAGCTAGATATTTTCTTTTTCCAATATCTCGTCAAACAATGCAACACAAAGCAACACAAAAAGGGAAGCATTGTCTTATGTTTAACACTGATTTTCGTAAATCATTCTTATTCTGTAGATACATTGGTAATGAAGAATTATTTAGGTAAATAAAAATTTCTCGCAATAACCTATATGCACTTTAAAAGAGCATAAATTTAAGCTTGCTGGCTTGGCTTCATGGCAGAAAGCAGCGCATATACACGGTACAAAAAAGGGTGACAGGACTTGATGCTGGTAGAACAACAACCGGAAAAAGAAATTCGACAGATCCAATGCACCTTCGAAATTGATGTTATGCTAAGTATGCGGATGGAATATGACTTTGTTGTAATTTTTCAGATGCGAAGCAGCTCTTAGACTCACGTGTGTAACGCCATACGAACTACATGCGACCGTACGAACGCCCGCAACGCGCTCCCCTCGCCGCAAGTGTTGGAGCGGTGCCCATTAGGTCACGCGGCTGCTGTGCGTTGACGTCAGGTTCCACTCGCACGCATCCATCGCAGGCGCGTCTGCTGACGTCAATAATTTTCTCACCCGCAGCACGCTCGCCGCATTCCCGCAGCTGCCGGTTCCTCCACCTCTTCGCAACACACTTCTTGCTCGCTTCACTCTCTCCACCACCCGCAATGCTCGACCGCTCGTGGAGTGGAAACACTCTTTCGGCTCGTTTATCTGCGATGAAACCTACACGTAATCTAACCCGCCTCCCATGCATTTGCGTTTAAAACAAACGTTCACTCGAGTAAACGCTACACCACACTAACCGTGTCAATGGTGTGCGCACCGCTGCTGTTTCGCATCTCATCAGAGTTCCCTTCGTGAAGCTGGTCCATAATTCTTTATTTTGCGAAACGTGATGAACTGGTGCTAAATATATGTACAAATTCATGCACAAAGAAGGGTGTAAGGCAGGGGGACACAATCTCCCCAATGCTATTTACCGCATGCTTACAGGAGGTTTTCAGAAGCCTAGAATGGGAACAGTTCCGGATAAGAGTTAATGGAGAATACCTTAGTAACCTGCGCTTTGCCGATGACAACGCATTGCTGAGTAACTCAGGGGACGAATGGCAACTCATGATTACGGAGTTAGACAAGGAGAGCAGAAAGGTGGGTCTTAAAATTATTCTGCAGAAAACGAAAGTAATGTACAACAACCTCGGAAAGGAGCAGCGCCTCGAGATAGGTAATAGTGCACTTGAAGTTGTAAAAGACTATGTCTACTTAGGGCAGGTAATAACCGCAGAGCCGAACCACGAGATTGAAGTGACTAGAAGAATAAGAATGGGGTAGAGCACATTCGGCAAGCACTCTCAAATTATGACAAGTAGATTGCCACTATCCCTCAAGAGGATTGGCACTTTCCCTCAAGAGGTTATATATCTTCCTCAAGAGGAAGGTATATAACAGCTGTATCTTGTCGATACTTAGCTACGGAGCAGAAACCTGGAGACTTACAGAAAGGATTCAGCTTAAATTGAGGACGACGCAGCGAGCAACGGAAAGAAAAATGGTAGGTGTAACCTTAAGAGACAAGAAGAGAGCAGAGTGGATCAGGGAACAAACGGGGGTTAAGAATATCAGAGTTGAAATCAAGAAGAGAAAATGGTCATGGGCTGGGCATGTAGCGCGTATACAGTATAACCACTGGTCATTAAGGGTAACTAACTGGATTCCCATAGAAGGCAAGCGAGTTAGGGGGAGACAGAAGGTTAGGTGGGCAGATGAGATTAAGAAGTTTGCGCGCATAAATTGGCAGCAGCAAGCACAGGACCAGGTCAACTGGTGGAACATGGGAGAGGTCTTTGTCCTGCAGTGGACGTAGTCAGACTGATGATGATGATGATGATGATGATGCATAAACGTTAAACAGTCACATATCTTCTGTATAATCAATTATTTGCTGTTTCCCGATTGTGTCAACAGCAACATGAATACTAGCAACACCAAATGCAGTAAAATGATATGAAGCGCTGGTGCTCGCGAAGATGGCAGGCCTGGACATTGGTACATAAATCAACTTCACCAGATAGCTGACAGTAATACGACGTGACGGCTGTGTCAGAGGAGTACATATGTGATGTGAGATGTTGAATTACAGAGCCCGCACTGTCCCCACAAGCGACTTTTCACGAACCTTAGGGTCTATTTGAAGAGTACTTCCAAGACCTGGTATAACTATGTGGCAGAATACCTCATCGCCAGGCAAAATGCTGAGGTTTGATTGCTGCCGGGGCCCTGACAGTTTTAAATGCGCAGCATGCCTGAGAGAACTTCGGCAACTTTGAGCGTGTCTATCTATCTAGCTATCTATCTAGCCGCTTAACTTTGTGTGCTCTTGTGGTCACCCTCTTAACTTGGCGTGAACCAAAGTTAGCATTGGAGGGTAAGATAGTTTCACGAATATGGTACGCTAGTCAAGACATGAATAACGTTGCAATCCCATCGCGTACGTCGTCAAAAACTTCCCATCAGACAGCGGCACATAACCAGGGGCGGGTATGTGCTGTTGGTTTGTGGATATGTGCCACAGGTGATAGACACTAAGTATCTACCCAGAAACGACGAGAACCCACATGGGCAATTTTTACGCGCGAGCGTTAAGAAATACCCAACATCGGTAGCATCGACCCGACGAATGCAAAAAAATAAATTCCAGGGTCCCAGCTGGAATCAAACCCAAGCGTACTGAGTGGCAATGAAGCATTTAAACACAGAGCTACGCCAGGTCTCGGAACTACTTCTCAAATAGATGCTAATCCTCGTGAAACGTCAATAGTGGTTGCAGTGCTGCCTAACCATTTTTATAAACATTACATATGTACTCCTTTGATTCAGCCACCACGTCGAGTCAACGTCAATTCTGGTTGGTTGCCATGCACTGAAGTTGATTTATGTAGCCGTGTCCAGGGCCAGCATCCTCATGAGCATCAGCATTTCATATCAGCTTCTGGTGTTGCTAATACACATGTTCCAGTTAGAATCATTCCACAAGTGTAAAAACTGCTTATATAAACATCTGCGACTCTTCAACACATGATTATGCGTGCTACATTTGTACATATATTTAGCCTCGTTTCAAGACATGAAAAAAAATGCAATATGGTCAACTTCCGTCCGCATGCTTCGCATGACGCTTATTCCCAGGCACATGGGATCTGCCAAATTTTTCTCTCAACACGTCGGGTCAGCGCTGCCGATTTCAGCTTTTTCTTAATGTTGACGGGTTAAAATTACCATGTCTATCTCGCTTTTCTTGAGTAGATCTATGAACTGACAATCACCTGTGGCACATATCCGCGGGCGGGTATGTGCCCCTCGTCTGGAGGAAAGGGTTTGGCGACGCACTCGACGGTATTGATACATTATTCGTGTCGTAACTAGTAAGTAATACTTGTCCGACCACCTTACCCCCCTATATTATTTTGGTTTACACAAGTTAAGGAGGTGATTATAAAAGCACGAATACGTAAGCGGATAGATAGATAGATTGATTGATAGATAGATAGATAAGTAGATAGATAGACACATGCTAGAAGTGCCTGCAGTATGCAAAGAAATGCTTCGCATTTAACACATTATTAGCCAAGGCCGAGTCGTGGACGTCTTTCATATCCCCTTGTATTTGTGCTGTTCCCTGCTATGGAACCTACATGCGTCATTTAAAAAATCAGTCATTGACCTTGTTCTTAAATACTTAGGAATCAATGCTGTGTGAATAAACATTGTGATCCAGGATTCGGGCTCCGGGACTTCGACTGTCAACTGTCTCGCTGCTTAAAAGGTTTCCAATAACTAAACTGTAAATGCACCTGACGCAAATTTTGGTTGGTATGTGAAGTGAACATTGTTGTGGCGCGAAGTGTATGCAGTGCAGGAGATTTTTCTTCGGAAGCACCATCATCAATTACAGGTTTAGTGATGTATTATAACTCTTATCACTGTTTGTTTCTCAGGTTCAGTAAACACGACTAATAGTTCTGCCACAGCCGATATATCCGAGTGAATTCGCCTCATTCAAGGAAGAGAAGAACCGTCGCCATTCTGTGAAGGGAACTGTTGTCATATATATATATATATATATATATATATATATATATATATATATATATATATATATATGTGTGTGTGTAAGGTTTAGTGAACGACAATCAGAATAATCAGTAGATAAATATCTGGTTCACTACTCTGCACTGATAGAAAAATTTCAAAAGGAGCGATTGTAATCGGTTACTTATTATTTGATGTGTGCATCCCTGGTTAACATTCACACAATCTTCCCAAAGGAAACGCTGACGGGATGTGAAGCAGGAACGTTGTCGACGCTTGTGTTTGGCTTCGCTGGCTTGGTTTGATTGATATGTGAGGTTTAATGTCCCAAAACCACGATATGATTATGAGAGATGCCGTAGTGGAGGGCTATGGACATTTCCACTACCTGGGGTTCTTTAACGTGCACGCAAATCTGAGCCCACCAGCTTACGGGAAATGCAGCTGCCACCACGAGGATTCGATCCCGCGACCTGGGGGTGAGCAGCTGAGTACTTTAGCCACTAGACCACCGCGGTGGTGCTCCCTGGCTTTTTCCTCATCAGTGTTGTATGCGCGACGTCTCTATTCACCGAAGCGATCAGCTTCGCTGACGCGATCCTCTTCATCGTAGATAAACGAGCCGAAAGAGTGTTACCACTCCATGTGCGCTCGAGTGTTGCCAGCGGTGGAGAGAGTGAAGCGGAAGTGAGGCGATATCTACAGACATGATTCAACGCATATGTTACCCACGCGTTCGATTTATTGTGCGGGAACCGATGAGTTATGGTGCAGTGAGCAGCGGTTGTAGTAGCAGTTTGAGTGGCGGTAGCCGCATATGTTGAGGGTGAACGGACGAGGCGGCCCGTGCGGGTGCTGCAGCAAGCATGCGGCAAGCGAGAGAGAGAGTGGCTTCAGCGCACACTGGGAGGGGAGCATGATGTCAATGCGCAGCTGCGGCGTGACCTACTTAGCACCGCTCCGACATCTGCGGTGAGGGAAGCGCTTGCGGCGTGTTCATACGGACGCGCGAAGGGACAGCGTTACATTGGCTACTCGAACAGTTGCTTCAGATCTAGAAAGAAGAACTAATGACTTCGTCCAAGGTCAATTCCTGATGTGAGTTTACCCTTCTTGTTTGAGCTGAATATTAGTCGCTGGCCCAGGAAAAACCGCGAGAAAAGAAACATTCTTGCTGTGACTTGCAGGTGCTCCATCCTCTTTCGCAGAGCATTAAGTCGGCCTACGGTGCAGAAACCTGCTGTGTCCACTCTTTTTTGAATACTTTGTGTTTTTCCCGCCACCGTGGAAAGAATTTTCTTTTCCGGTACCCAATTCCCAGGTGGCTCACCTTGTTTCGACTCCCTATAACTGTCTGTCCAGGAAGCAGTTCCGCATCGCTGTATTCGGCGGTCAGGTTTTTACGATGGCGGCTGCTTCGTTGACGGCCTGACGTATCGTAACGCGAACTCGAGAAGGGGGCCATCGACCGCCTGCTCTCTTCGGTGCCTGCTGCTCATTTTCGTTCGTACGGCGGCGCCATCCAGGATGCCACTATCTTCACTGCATCTCGTCCTAAGACAGAGACCCAAGCCGATTTTACATAATGCCAGCAAGAACATTATCCCCACCCCATCGCCGTTACCGCCAACACGGCTTGTACAACTCTCGCAAAAGGTGTATCAATCTCGAATACCAAAAGTACTCCTGGAATATCTTCAGAAGTTTCATCACGTTTAGGAAACTTATACAGTGATGTGCAGTTTACAGTGAGAAGGGAGCCGCTCGGTCAAGTATGAAATGACATGATCACTGACAAAGAAATAAAGGAATAGACGAGTAACTAAAAAAAAACCGGAGCTAGGATAGTGGCGAGGATGACAAGGACGACAATGACACCGACGCTGATTTTTAACACAAGCACAAGCGACGTATGACCTTCGCTCATTTTGGAGAGACTATTACTAAAAACCAGCATATTCTACTCAAGTGACTGGTGTTTGCTACTGTAATCTAACCTCTTCTCGGTTCTCGATATGCCTCAGTGGCTACGCAATTCAAAAGCCTTTTGTTCACATTGTTGCGGGGACAAAAAATGCGTAGAATCGTCGTGGATTTTGATTCTGGGAGGACTCACACCTCCACGAAAATGCTACGGGAAGAAAAGGCGTTCAAGAATGTATCCACAATTTACCACACTTGAAGGCAGGCGCACAAGATGAAGCCCAGTCCACATGTTCCCTAAACATTGTCTTTCCTATCGTGTTGATCTCTGGCATCCCGTAGCACCATATTCATTTTTTTCACCTGTACTTATTCTGCTAAAAACTTGGCATAAAATTGACACACAGCTTATGAGAAAGATGACCTCGAGTGAAAATGGTCGAAGATAGTTTACGAATACTGCAAGTTTGCTGGTGAAGTCACCTGAAGCTAATTATCTTAGTTCCGGCGCGTTGTGGCATCAGTAGGCTGTACAAAGATAACATGTGATGAAGTTGCAAAACAAGCATTGTACCGGCTAAGACATGAGTCACGAGCACCTAAGTACTGTTGCCACGTGTACAATACCCAGCCACGCAGCGCATATAGTGGCGAAATACGAGGGCCTTTTGAGTATGCATATGCTCTTCGTAAATGTCATTCGCCGCATTTAATCGGCACTCAAGCATTATGTAACTGTGATACCTTAAAAGACCATGCCATATCAGAACATTAAAATATTTGAAAGAGTGCTAAGGACTATTGAGGTCACGACCATGGCTGAAACAGACTGCTCGTTCATATAGAACGGTTATCTTATGAATTCTCACAGGCATTTTGTTGTTTGACATGTCGTAGGCATCAATTCATGCGCACGTAAACACTCGCACATTCCATCCTATAATACAGGATGTCAGTTTTAATCAACTTTACTAGATACGCGCATTAGTTGGGTAAATAATTTTGTCAGATATTTTTTTTACCATGTGCCATTTACAGGTTCACGCATAGAGTTTGTATTCGAGTATTCTGGATTCTAGAGTTTTCCTCGGCCGCTAAGACACTTTTGGTGTAAACGTTTCGCAAACAAGGCATCCTAAAAATAACGCAAGTTGAGCTAAAGGTTGGTGTGCCATCTCGAGAGAGCAGGTAAGACGTCTTGGTTGCGCCATTTTATAGATTAGCTTCTTCTTTGGACAGTATTTGGCTCTATTCAGATTGTGATGACACATGCAAATGGCAGCAAATCATGGCACGTAGCTCAGACTGGCCGCTTTCCTACACGCATACATGTTAATCTAAATGATCAACATTTGCTTCCTTACGTTCTGCCTGACAATTAGTTTCGTCAGCTTTCTAAATTACAGATGAAATGTTCGAACAATGTTTCACAGTGAGCTCGCACTTTAGTGTAATCTCATTTTCTATGCCGCTACTCACCACCAGGTGTCGACGCGCTAGCTCAGAGCCGAGACTCCAGCAGACAGCACGAAGAAGTTTGTCGCCTAATTAGTTTACGGACTACAGTACTTGCTTTTCACCTGGGCTGGCAACATCTCCCAGGCGACAAGAGCTCCTCCAGAAAGACGTCGTTCGTGGCCAGGATTTTACTGTCCGTTTGTTCTGCAAATAGTAAATGGTTCTGCTCAGATGGTTTTGAATGTAACAGCCGCTTCTGTCAATGAAATTAATTGCGTTAGCAGATAGAACCAGCTTGTAGTTCTTTGCATTAGAAGACGACAGTATTCCGCTACCTTTAGGCTGAAGAAGTACTGGACGGAGAAATTCGGAAAAGCACTCTTACCGTCTGCTACATTTCTTAAACACACACACACACAAAAACAAAAACCTCCATACTGGAACTAACGCGAATATACTAACAAGGAGTGTTTAACCGTATACAAATGCGTAATATGCACAAAGTTGATACATCTCATTAGAGGTTAAGAAAAGTTATTGCGCTGATAAGCGCTGCCGTTTTTATGAACGCGTGAAATAGACATATGCTACTTGCCCTGTTCCGTAATAAGGTAGAAATGACAGGATTATTACACATAGCGGCTTTACAACATCAGGTAATGTGAAAGCGCTGTTGCCGTTTCTTTGAAAAAAAAAGACTCAATGACAGTTTGTGACTTTTTACACACTTTGTTGGTGTGTACAACTTCGATGGTGCTATAGTCTCTTTTTTGTTTGTTTTTGGCGGCTAATACCGTCACGGGGTCTTCTTATTCTCTTTGACTGTTTTACACCTCTTTACCCTTTTTAAGTACCGAGTATTAAACCGGAGAATTTGCCTCTTCCAAGACCGCGTCGTTCCTTCTGCTTTCTCTCTCCCTCTACGTCCAGGGGCAGCGAATCAGAGGGCACAACCTACGGCACAGCTCTGATCTCACTTACCGCACAAACTACGGCAAGCTGCAGCAGCTTCATTGTGTAAAACTACAATGTATTGCGGCTTTTATTCGGGATGATGACGACCAACGAGATACGTGACAGTTGAATGAACTTTACGTTGTCGTCTTTGAGCATAGCGTAGCTTTGATCAATAAATATCGGCGACATCGGCGAAATGTCCCTGAGTTTGATTTTCACAATTAAACAAATTAGGTTTGGTACAAAGGCCTAAACATGTGTTCCGAATCACCTTCGAGCAAGGACCAGCTTTAGGAAATACAATGTGATCAAGTGCGGTATAAATGAATGATGTTTCTTACTATAAACAGGTGCCAAAGATATATTTTTCTTCAATTGAACAAGTTGCGAGGGCTGTTCGTAAATTAAAGTTCCCGGGGCGCTGTACTAACGAGGTACGACGCTACGCAACACGCTGTGACTCTGGCGTGCAGCTTGGTTCTGCCTCAGACAGTCTCCGCCCTGGCGATTTGTCTAAGACTTAACTACGGCTTGGCAGCCGTGAGGGAGAAAGCTCCCACTTTTCCTGCAAAATGGGGATGCCGCGCTGGTACCAGTTTTATTATTTCTTATGTGCAAAAAAATATTGCGCTGGTGAACATTCATCCGCAAGTGTGTGAAGGTTAAACAGAAATATGTATGAGCGTACAAAGCGTGGCCAAATGCGCGTTTTGCGACTGCATGACGCCGAAAAAGAACCAACACTCCCGTCGGTGGATGCATCCAGAGTCACCGAAGCTGCGCAAGTTAGAACTATACTGCCTGGCGGCAAAGGGATGGCGACCGTATACTTCGGTAGAGGAGGGTTTAGCGTTACGCGAGAAATGCTTGCCGCTATCACGAGCAATGAACTTCGCTACTGTGAGAAGTTAAAAGCCTTCTGGGCGCGCTTCAAATCAAGAGGAGGGGCACGCTAACAACAGGAGTGCTTTTCCGTCGTTCGTCCACACATCGGTTGCGTAACAAGCGCTTAATAAACAAATTTGTGATACTGTCGCACACCCTTTCTTAAAGCGAAAACAGCCGCAAAAAAATAGGGTGTCTTCTTTGAATAATAATAATAATAATAATAATAATAATAATAATAATAATAATAATAATAATAATAATAATAATAATAATAATAATAATAATAATAATAATAATAACAATAATAATAATAATATTAATAATAATAATAATAATAATAATAATAATAATAATAATAATAACATATTATTATTATTATTATTATTATTATTATTACGATTCAGGCATAAATAATGTGTCACACTGCACGTAAAGATGCATTGGTCGTAATGGCGATTGCATTGACAAATAGAAGAATGGCTAGTTTTCGCAAAATTTGTTAATTAGGATAAATAAACATACTTTTTATTGAGAAAAATAATTGGAAACCTTATTCTACCGATAACCTTCGTATCATTGGCATCGAGGGTGTTGAGGCTCTCTAAATCAAAAACACTTGTCAGTGATAGCATAGGGTGAAAGGAATCATGTTAATAAGTAAGGAAAGCAGGCCGGTGGAAATAGAGATGTGTAAGATTTTCGAGCATGTTACTGCTGCAGTATTATCGACATTCTCACGCTTTTATTTACGTTACTTTGGTTGAAAGTTCAGAGAAAGTAGAATATGATTTGCGTCATTGAATATGTGTCCCTTCAGCAGCGTCACCACACAATTGCCTACTTTTAAAAGCAAAATTGTTACAAAAATAGTGGGCTAATTGTCCCAAAAAATATTTAAGCGAAGTTCCAGCGCTAGTGAAAAATCTGTGAGCTATTTCGATGTACTTACAATTATGGCCAAACTTTTCTTGCTTTTCCGACAGATATGAAGTGGTCCGTGAGAAATGAATCGCAACCCAATCTAAAATGAGGGGTTACTAAAAAAACTTCATTGGATAATATGTGCCAATAACAAAATGAATGAAAAAAAAACAATCTCGAAGGAAGCCGAGATGTTCCACTTTATGCTGCTGTCACAGAACGAGCGCTAAAAAAGAGCGCGCCGCCAAATCCTTGCGACAACGGGCGGCAGAAACGCCGCGAGGTAAAAAGAAAAAAAAAGAAAGCAAACATCCAAGGCTCCCGGGCGCGCGCTCTCCCCGCAGAAGCACGGCTTCGCAGACGAACCTCCTCACCCCACAGCGGCGGCCGGGCAAGCGCTAGAAATTTCCAGAACGAACGGGGCGGGGTCAGACCGAGTGAATCATCTTCCGGAGAGGGCAGTCGAACCGTCTCGTACCTCTCCCCAGCCTTCGCTGCGCGTCGCGCCGACGAAATGAGGAGAACGTTCTGGAAGGTGGCGCGGAAAGTATTTAATCGAGCAGCCGAGACGAGAAAGCAGGAGGAGACGGAAGTTAGCGCCAGAGCGCGTAGGAATTTCGCCGTGTAGTCGGCGAAGGTTCTGCCCGTAGTGACAGAACAGGAGGAGACGGAAGTGAGCGCCAGAGCGCGTAGAGATTCCGCCGTGTAGTCGGCGAAGTTTTTGGTCCGTAGGGACGGCTCGAGCTACAGGCAAGAGCGTGGGTTTACCGCTATCGAGCGAAGACGCGGGCAACAGCTGCGTGTGTGAAGCCGACGGATTTCTGGCGAAGAAGTTTGAAGCTTGGAGAGTGGCCATTTGAGGACGCGAGGTTTCCTGTAAGAGAAACTTCAGGGGACAGCGGAACGACAACAACGCTGGACTTTGAGTGAGTGATTCTCGGGGAGTATCATCCAGACTTTTGTTCCAAGAACTTTGGACTGGATAGGTTTTCTATCTCTTTAGTCTTTAAGTGTCTTGGTTGTTCAATGCATGCGACTGCATTGTAGTGCGTATTGTTGTCCGTGTCCGTTGTTTCAAGTGTGGCTGATTGTATTGTGTAGCACGTTGATTGGTTGGTTTGATTGGTGACATATTGTGGGCAATTATTGTGGAGTGTGCATTATTGTGTATGGTTTTCGATCTGCCATTATTGAGAATATAATTTGTTTGTTTATCAACTCTCGGCTCTGACTTGTACTTTGGGCCACAGCCGGCGTCCGCTGGCGCACCAAAAAGGACCACTTCTAAATTGTCCACGCTTTCGTGGTGCGGTTCGGGGGGCCGATACTTCGGCTCTTGGAATTAGCCCGGCGATTGCCTCCCTATTTAACGGGACAGGTGTGACAATTAATCTGGCGTCCGCGACAGGACCTTTTGGTGCACAGTGTGTCCAAAGTAGTGAGGAAGAGCCTCGAGTTGTTGATAGTGCTATCGGAACGATTTTGTGTGTTGTTCAGTGTTCTCGTTAACGAGTGCAGGGGAGTGTTCCGATAGACCGATTTAGGCAGATACTTTTTGCACGCGGTAAGGGTTTATTTGCGAGTTGCGAGACACAATGGATCTCGAAAAGTTAGTTGCGCTTGGTGAGAAGATGGGTCTTTCTGGCGCCGAACTACTGAAATGGGTAAGCCAGAAGGAGAAAGAGGCGGTGGAGAGAGAGAGGTTGGCAGCTGAAAGGGCAAGAGAAGAAAGAGAAGCGAGGGAGCGACAGCGGAAGGAGGAAAGAGAAGCGGAGATGGCTGAAAGGGAGCGGCAGCGGCAGCACGAGATGGAACTGGAGCGGCTCCGTTTGCAACAGCGAAGCGAAACTCCCGTCCAAGCTAGAGTTGAAAGCAGCGAACGGGAAGATCACGGCTTCCGCTTGAACCCAAGCAAGCTGCTCGTAGCGTTTGATGAAAGGAAGGACGACCTAGATGCGTACCTCCACCGATTTGAGACGATTGCGAAGAGCCAGAATTGGCCGGAACATCAATGGGCAACTGCTTTGAGTACTTGCTTGAGTGGTGAAGCGCTCAGTGTGTACGGTAGGCTGACGCCGACCGATGCAGCCAACTATGCAAAGGTGAAAGCTGCTTTGTTGAAGCGATTTAGATTCACTGTGGAAGGATTCCGGGACAGATTTAGGACAGGAAAGCCAGCTGACGGTGAGACGGCTACGCAGTATGCCGCCCGACTTAGCCATTATTTCGACAGGTGGATTGAACTTTCAGGGACAGCGCGGGAGTACGATGAGCTTAGAGAGCTGCTAATTAGAGAACAATTTCTTACTAGTTGCCACCCAAGTCTGTCACTGTATTTGAAAGAGAGAAAAGCTGAGTCATTTGAAGGAATGCTTGAATTGGCTGATCAATTCTTGGAAGCGCAAGGTGGCACTAATTTGGCCAAGGTCAAGAAGGATTGTCCCGATGATTCGAAGAAATTGGCTCCCGAAGAAAAGAAGCGTGCACCAGAGAACATTCCGCGATGTTTTCTGTGTAACCGAGTGGGTCATCGCGCGAAAAACTGTCGAACGATCTTTACGAACCCTACGGTAGTAAAATGTTTTAAGTGTGGTCAGACTGGGCACAAAGCAGATGCATGTCGAAACGGAGCGAGTCAAACTCACCAGGTATCCTGTGTTCAAGCGACACCGAAATCTGATAATAATGCCGTCACTGATGGATTCGTAGAGTTGAAAAACGGGGAGAAAATTCCTATTGTTGGTGCTGTAATGTCAAAACAGCCAACCGGTGTTACGATAGGAATGCCAACGCTGCCTGGAAAAGTTGCGGACAAAAAGATTACGGTGTTAAGAGATACCGGTAGCTCCACTGTTATCGTGCGGAGAGATTTGGTACGGGAAAGTGAGTTGACAGGCCGAACGAACCCGGTTTGCCTAATTGATCGTACAGTTCGGATGCTTCCCGAAGCAGAAGTTGAGGTTGAAACCCCGTACTTCAGCGGGAAGGTTACTGCTTTATGCATGACGACCCCCCTGTATGACCTTGTCATCGGAAACATCGACGGGGCGCGAGGGCCAAGTGATCCAGAATGTTTGGGAGAAGACCCGAACATAGAACCCTCGCCAACCCAGCGACCGCGAGATACAATGGAGGAGCATACCGTGACGGATCTCACTAGAGCCCAAGGTGAAGCTGCGGCGCAAGAGACAGCGAAGGAGAAGACGATCGTGTCGAATAAGTTCACGGGCCGAGCAACCGGACTTACGTCGGCACGACCTCAACCGATCGACAGTGTAAAGGAGACGGAGTTGGCCAGCCGGGCAAAATGTAGAGGCATGATCAAGCGGGTAAATAAACAGACAGGACCCGTCGAATGTAATGACGCGTTAACGGTGTCGGAAGAGACGACGATGGCTGAGACGACGCCTCAGATATCGTCGTTGGAAAGGGCTCGCCGAAAAAGAACGTGGAAGCATAAGAAGAGATCGAGCGAGCACCGCAAAAAGGGGCGCAAGCGCTGCTCGAAGTACTCAGGATAAGTGCTGAGGTCGAATCAGAATGTGTTGGGCAGTGTTGAGTGCCATATGTTGTGTTAACGTTGTGTTATCCTGTGTCACAAGTGTCAAAGTGTTGTGCTGTGATGTGATGAATAGTATTGGACCATTGTTGTAATGAGAGAACTTTGTACATTTGTATTATTGGGAATGTGTGGTGCAGTGTTGTACTCATGTGCTTGTGGATGTGTTTTCACGTGTTGTGTAATTGAATTACAATGTACAATTGTATTAAGTGATTTATGGTGAATGTGAAGTGTCATGAGCGACGGATGGTGTTACAGTCTGTGAGAGTGTGTGGTGACTGTTCGCGCTCGTCTGTGGAGTTTTGAATATTATGAGATAATATTCTTAAAGTGGGGGGCAGTGTCACAGAACGAGCGCTAAAAAAGAGCGCGCCGCCAAATCCTTGCGACAACGGGCGGCAGAAACGCCGCGAGGTAAAAAGAAAAAAAAAGAAAGCAAACATCCAAGGCTCCCGGGCGCGCGCTCTCCCCGCAGAAGCACGGCTTCGCAGACGAACCTCCTCACCCCACAGCGGCGGCCGGGCAAGCGCTAGAAATTTCCAGAACGAACGGGGCGGGGTCAGACCAAGTGAATCATCTTCCGGAGAGGGCAGTCGAACCGTCTCGTACCTCTCCCCAGCCTTCGCTGCGCGTCGCGCCGACGAAATGAGGAGAACGTTCTGGAAGGTGGCGCGGAACGTATTTAATCGAGCAGCCGAGACGAGAAAGCAGGAGGAGACGGAAGTTAGCGCCAGAGCGCGTAGGAATTCCGCCGTGTAGTCGGCGAAGGTTCTGCCCGTAGTGACAGAACAGGAGGAGACGGAAGTGAGCGCCAGAGCGCGTAGAGATTCCGCCGTGTAGTCGGCGAAGTTCTTGGTCCGTAGGGACGGCTCGAGCTACAGGCAAGAGCGTGGGTTTACCGCTATCGAGCGAAGACGCGGGCAACAGCTGCGTGTGTGAAGCCGACGAATTTCCGGCGAAGAAGTTCGAAGCTTGGAGAGTGGCCATTTGAGGACGCGAGGTTTCCTGTAAGAGAAACTTCGGGGGACAGCGGAACGACAACAACGCTAGACTTTGAGTGAGTGATTCTCGGGGAGTATCATCCAGACTTTTGTTCCAAGAACTTTGGACTGGATAGGTTTTCTATCTCTTTAGTCTTTAAGTGTCTTGGTTGTTCAATGCATGCGACTGCATTGTAGTGCGTATTGTTGTCCGTGTCCGTTGTTTCAAGTGTGGCTGATTGTATTGTGTAGCACGTTGATTGTTTGGTTTGATTGGTGACATATTGTAGGCAATTATTGTGGAGTGTGCATTATTGTGTATGGTTTTCGATCTGCCATTATTGAGAATAAAATTTGTTTGTTTATCAACTCTCGGCTCTGACTTGTTCTTTGGGCCACAGCCGGCGTCCGCTGGCGCACCAAAAGGACCACTTCTAAATTGTCCACGCTTTCGTGGTGCGGTTCGGGGGGCCGATACTTCGGCTCTTGGAATTAGCCCGGCGATTGCCTCCCTATTTAACGGGACAGGTGTGACAGCTGCTCAGCATACTGCTATCACTTGACAGTGCTCAAACCAATGCCCCTTATTCAGTAATTACTATTGATCAAACCGTTCAAAGGAGAAAAGTAATTTAGCTGTTCTTCATTTTAACGTCGTATGTGGCTTATTTTCTTCCCTTATTTTTTACATTTACAAAAATGGCCTCTCAAGAAAGACGACCATGACCTTGCGATTCAAGGAAGGTTTAAAAAAATAAATAGTGAAATATTTTTTTCCGCAGAAGAGTCATCATCATTTGAACACCTCGGGCTTAGCCTTACGAGGAGTTACAAACAGCAATGCAGAGGTTCCTGAAAGCCTTTAGGAAGAAAAAAAATATTTGTAGTAAAGCGAGAGGAAAGACGAAATCGAAGCAAACACTCAGGTAGGCGTACAGAACTGTAATTAGAGCTTCTACAGCCACCACTCACTGTCTCTGGGAAACGCGGCTGCTATCAAGCAAACACTCGAGCCCTTCATACCAGCAGGACCGAGCGAAGTCACCATCACGACGTCTCTCTGTAGGAGTACACTTCCAATTCACCAAAGAGCTTCCGGTTCGCGCCAAAAGAAATGTGGGGTGTAAACTAATGACGTGCCAAGGCACCGTGTGACCTGAGCCAGTCAGAGCTTCTTTTCTTATTGACGGCACTGAGTAGGAGCGTTGGCACCTCGTGACAACTAGAGGGAACGCTAATGAGTTTACACCCGGGCGTAAGGTGAAAGCGTAGGACGAGACTGAAACATTGGAACAGAATAAGTTGGAAGTTAGGCTACACTGAGTTGAGGACGGGTGCAATAAAACAGGCCCTGTGCTCAGCTCTGTTTTCCCGTTTACTCAAAGAAATGCACAGTTCACAGTGTGCCTTGTCTGTTGCTCGGGCATCTATTACTTCGACGTAATTTTCGCGAATGTCAATGCATGCACTACGCAGATTTGTTGTACAAATTATTTATGAATTTCGCTATATTTGTTTAGAATAGTTTGAAAAATCTATGACTTTCTGTGAAATGTAGGGTATAGCGTGCTCTTTTGTGGAATATGGGTAATTAAAACGCTGACGTCCTATTGCGAAGAGAAAGATTTGATTCATGAACTCGGAGGAACCGTTCCAACTGGAAATGGTTGTGACTAGGAGAAAGAGATGGTCAGAAGACGGGTGCTTGAATTACAGTGACAACCATACAAACGCAACTGTATGATCAGAGGGAGAAAATGCAAAGTGAAAGCAACAACAAGTACAGTGTGTTACGTTACGGCTATATATGTCAGAGCTTTCACATTCCTATCAATCGTATACGGCATAGCAAAAAGAAAGCCCACTTGCTGGACGTGCCCCTCCGCGGTGGTTTAGTGGCTAAGGTACTCGGCTGCTGACCCACAGGTCGCGGAATCTGATTCCGGCTGCGGCGGCTGCATTTTCAATGGAGGATAAAATGTTGTAGGCCCGTGTGCTCAGATTTGGGCACACGTTAAAGAACCTCAGGTGGTCGAAATTTCCCGAGTTCTCCACTACGGCGTTTCTCATAATCATATGGATGTTTTGCGATGTTAAACCCCACATATCAATCATATCTGGATGTATGTAAACCGAATGCAACAGCTTTTTTTTTACCTACAGTGCTAGACCTCTCCATATTTTCACGGGGTCATGACCTTGATGAAAGCAGAAGTCGGTGTATTCAAGGCTAAACTATTTATTTGGGCGAATCTGCACCCTGGAAACAAAAAGATCTAACTAAAGCAATACACACTATACGTACACTGATAGCGGTGAACAATGCGTCCATCGTTGGGGAAGTGAACCCCTGCGCAGCGTGTCGCCATTTGCGCAGTAGTAATCGAACCTTCCAACGTTATCACTGGTGCTCGTGTAATGTCTCGAGTAAGCTTCACTGATCGCGTACCGCATTTAATGTTAAGAAAATAGGGAGTTTTAAAATACCGTTTGCAAGCACTGCGGGCATTGCGGGCGTAGCGGCCGCCATACGAGTTTTATAATAGCGTTTGCCCTGCTGCGATCCGCAACGCATGATTGCAGCGACACCATAGCCTCGAAACAAGCGCTTGCGGGCCACATGCAGGCCGCCATCACCGCACGCAATTTCAGATTTTTTTGCGTGTGGTCCGCGAACGCGAGCGCCGGCTTGCGTTACGACGCATGCGCAGTGGCAGCGACCGCGCTGCAAGGGCTCGCGGTGCACTATTTTAGAACTCCCTAATAAGCTCAAACAATCGCAAAACCTTGCGGCACGATCTGCGCAGACAGTAGTTGTCATTGCACGTAAAACCATGACGCACAAAAAGAAAGCGATAACACGCACAAGGCAATATTCTTCCTATTTCCGGCTTTCGCAGTCTTCCCACTCCCAAATCACATGTTAATTAGCCAGCCGTTAATTTACAAAGCCATACCACGAGCAGCGTTTGCTGTGTCACTTTCCAGTTAGCTACGTGTGGTATTGCCTCCTTGATTATCAGCCTTAGGAATTCTCCTCTTCCCTTCTAAATGCAATGGGCCTATACTTCGACATGTGGTAGCTTTTAATCAACAGCACAATCAAACAATGAATTCAGGGTCTTATTGAGGGTGCTCAGAACTTTCCTTACCCCCATTAAAGAAACCTACGAAGCGCCTTTTCAACAGCTTTCAGAACCGCACTCTCTCAGTGAATGTCTACGCCTCTACCGGGATAGCGAATGTGACTTGGAATTTCACTGATTGAGGCTGAATTTTCTAGACAATACATTTGAATGCCCTTTTTGTCTGCAAAAGACCGCATTGCACAGCGGAAGTAATTACTATATGAACGCGGTGCAAGTTCCTGCAACCTACGAAGATACACAAGGTCGATGTTGATTGGACGGCTGTATTGTAGGTAGATTCGGAAATTGATGCGCGTAGCCACCAAATAATTGACTTCAGGCTAATAGTTCTGCGCTTGTCTCAGAAGGCGGAAAGTGACTTTTGCGACATCAAGTTACCTTTGCCCGGTGCCCGTAATGATCACACATCGGAAAGAAAAAAAGGTGCGACAGAAAGTATGTTCTAATTACCTCAAGCAGCCTATGCGAATTGCTGGCAGATAAGTGACCTCGAACGCGGCAACTGTCACTATCTTGGTTCTCTAACTTCCTTGGCGATTGAACCCGCGACCAGAAGGTCGCGGGTTCGCATCTCGATTCTCAATTGAGGTGAAATCGTAGAGACGCGCGTACTGTGCAATGTCAGTGCACGGTAAAAAACACCAAATGGCAGACATTTTCGGTGTCTCTAGACTACGGCGGCTCTGAAAATCACAGCTTGGGTTTTAGGTTGTAAAACCTCAGATGTTATGTTAAGGCTATCATGTGAAATCTAAAGTCCCTGTTTTCTTTAGATTAGACATACTGAGTATGTGAATTTGCGCCTGTTGAAAGCGTTTGTCTTACAGCGGTGATAACTCTAAAATTTTCAGTTGCCTTTTTTCATCGCCAGTTATGCTATTCATTTTTAACTTTACTATAATTAACAATACAGTAATATCAAGTATAACACATTACCTTTTATTGCATACTCGATTTGTTATATCATCTGGCGGAGTTGAAGATTTTTGTGAAGTTAAGTCATAACATGGTTTTCCACAGCATTTGGGAGCTTCCTGGTTCACGCTTGTGTTTCTGTCGTGCTATATGTGTTACTGCGTGAGAGTTATGACCTAGAAAAGTTTAAGTTTGCAAAACATAGTGCCGCATAGTGTGGGGTGCCTGCGAAACTTCAGCAGATCCGGAATGCCTTGTGAATGTCAAGGCAACGCTTTCCTGATTGCTCTAGAAGTACATATGGATTCTATATAAAGCATTGGCCTATGTCTTTCTTCGGTTTCTTTGCTTTTGCTAGTGCTTATTCAATGAATAGCAACAAATGAAAACACGACTAGAGAGCAAAGAGTACACGGCTGGTAAAGGGGCCGAGTATGAGTGATACACTTCCCAGGGGAAAATTGATGGCTGGAGGTGATAGAAACTGAACAAAAAAAGTTATTTCTTATCTATCACGCCTTCACTTTCCTTTTTTTCCGAAACGAATAAAGGGAATCAATAAAAAAAGAAGACATACAAGAACAGTAGGTGCGCGGTATGACTGAAAGAAAAAAAAATCACGAGAAAAATTCACAAAGGGAAGGGGAGAGGGAATTGTCACTCTGTTTGAAAGCAGGCCCTAAAACAGATAATGGCGCAGCGAACACACGCAAGTGCCCTACTAAAAATGAAAAATGGAAAAGAAAGGCAAATTGAAAGCAATGAAATCATGTAGGTTTGCCAAGGCGACATTGTAAGTTTCAAGAAGAGTTACAATGAGTAGAGAGAGGGAATGAAAAGGAGGAGGTCGACAGTGGGCTTTCAGGAAAAGAAAGTAGCAAAGGACGTGTCTAAAGTGAAGGATTCTTGGCCTTAGGAAGCGAGAAGAATGTGAGGTCTTCCGCTTCCGGCCGTGGCGTGATACGGAAGTTTGGTATATTTATTTACGTTGAACGTTTCTCTGTGATGGACAATGGCGTGTTATTGGTAAGCACTTCACGCTGGTTTCCACGAGCTGAAAACAGTGCCATATCTTGGTTTTAATTGCAACTGAGCTTGGTGTATTCCGTGAAACAGTTAAGTCTGAAAATTTTTGTGTCATGCTAAATAACAATTGAATATACTAAGGCGAAATCTCAAGGTGTCACAAAAGCAATGCTTGCCTCGAAAAAAAAACTGGGGCAGCTACGCAGTGTTACAATGCGAAGGCTGTGTAAGCAGCAGCGCTGGTAGCATTGCCTTCTCTTCCCTCCTCTTTGCCCTTTCTTCCCTTTCTTGCAATTTTTTACAGAGTAATATACATGCTTCCTCTCTTTTTTTTACATTTCTTCTGTGTTTGTTTCTTTCTTTTCTGGCTTCTATTTCTGTCTGTTTTGTTCTCAGTCTTTCTCTGTATTCCTTCTATTTCTCTTTTATTTCTCTGTCTCTCTTTACGTATACTTGTACTCTCACAAATCAAAGTTAATGCATACCATGCCAGGAAAACTGGCGCATGTGTTTAGGAAGTGAAGCAGAATATGACGCCGATGACAGAGAGAGCACGTACCCGTTCATGGGGATATGTTTCCTCATGTCACCACTTGGTATAACGAAAAGCTCGACATCTTTGCTGTAAAAGCTAAACTTGAAGGTAAACCGACTGTCAGACATCATCCTGCTAAGCCATTTATTAGACGAGAAGCAGTGGTGACGGTGAGTGTTGGTAAGGTGTTGCGTGAGATATAGACCGCATCTGGCAATCATATGTGTAAAAATAGGAGATTAATTTCGCCCAAGGCCTCCGAGATGCACGCGCGTGGCGGATTTCTCTCCGGCAATTTTAATCACCGTGCTCTCCAGCAAAATATACAATGTGGTCTTTATAAGTACGTATATATGCAGTTTTAAATAAAGAAACACAAAGACTAATAGCTGCATATTGATGTTGTACCTGAAATGCCCGTAATAATTGCTTTTGGATGGATAATGCTGACAAGTATGAACGCAGCTACCACATAAAGATGGCTGGCTGGACGTTGAGTAAGGTGTTAAACTTTTGCTGTGGGATGGAATGGTTTGACAGAGAGACGGAAGGAGGGACGGAGAGACAGACAGACCAATATGTCTGCGTCGAAGTATCCCAAGAAAAACTATCGTCTTTAAAATAGTGAGCATCTGTTCTGTAATCAATCGACAGCAGTTTACAGCCGAGGAGAAAGCAAAGATAAGTACAAATATTAGCAGGTGCAGCAGATTACACTTATACCGAAATCCGGTGGATTTTGTTCAGTCAGGTAGGAGTGCCACCAGGCGATATGCACATCCCCAGAATCCCGTTATGGTGAAACACGCTTATAGTTTTTGCCTGATCTCTCTCGGGAGCTGGCATGTCGAGGAGTTGCTTTCAGTAAGCACCACGCTTTCTTGGCCTAAGGGCTTTCACATAAACGGAGGTAACGTTACAGAGTAAACAGAATGGTAGGAAACGTTTACCGGAAACCAAAAGGCAGTACGGATGAAAGGCTTCCTTTATGTTTTCGCGCACAAAAAAAACTAATTCCAGACAGCTGTTTATATTAGCAGGGCTTTTGTACGAATAGGTGAACTAAATTTGACAAGAAATTGTTGGACAAGAACCTCGTTGTGTTTACAGAAATAGATTGTGGCTATTGAAGAGTTAGTGTGCTGTGACGTCTTGGACGAAGCTACAAGGGTATACATGCTTAATACTCAGAAAGTAAAGTTTTTTGTGGATTTCTTGTATGTTTGTATGTCTTTCTGTGTGTTCTTGTACATATATTTCTTGTATGTTTGCGTATATTGAGAGAAGAATTCGTATTAAAATAGACAAGTGTGCTGGCATATATGTAAGTGCCCTAGTCTGCATTAAAAAAAGCCTGGAGACAGAAAGACCCTACGGATAGACGGCAATGCACTTCTCTGAGCAAGACACAATAAATGAAGAAAAAGTTGATCATGCGGATCATGACGAGGGCCTTTGAAAATATAACAAAGTAAAGTGACTTAAAGCAGCAAACTGTTGGGAAAAAATTGACGAAACTTCGCGTTAAAGAGCGAAGTTGAAGAGCAGTAAGCGTAAATAAGGGTTTGAGCTAGCTGCACTGTTGAAGACGTCTTTCACATTGAGAGAGGCTTGACATGGTTTTTCGTTATTAATCATGTCGAAATGAATGATTAGTAGTAAATTCTCGTGAGTACATTGAGGCCAATCATGTATAGCTGTAGCGCTGACTCGAAAACAAGGAGGTATATAAATAACATGCCCGGCCCATGTCCAATTCCTCTCATAGTTGAAATCAAGAAGAGGAAATGGACATAGGCCGGGCATGTAGCGCGTTGACAGGATAACCGCTGGTCATTAAGAGTAACTAACTGGATTCCCAGAGAAGGCAAGCGGGTTAGGGGGAGACAGACGGTTAGGTGGGCAGATGAGGTTAAGAAGTTTGCGGGTATAAATTGGCAGCAGGAAGCACAGGACCGAGTTAACTGGCGGAACATAGGAGAGGCCTTTGTCCTGCAGTGGACGTAGTCTGCTGCTGCTGCTGCTGCTGCTGCTGCTGCTGCTGATGATGATGATGATGATAACTCTTGATGCCGGCAAATGTGAAAGGCTGTGATGGAGGTTTGGAGAATATTCGGAGTATGAATCGCAATGGACACACATTTTTACCACTTGTCCATTGGCGATGGGGCGGCTGCCAACCACGTGAAGATTCAGCTCGCTAATAATCAAGCTATTCTTAACACAGGTTAAAAACATGTCGTATTCACGTCTGCAGTAAAGCTAAAGCATTGGTTATTGTTTGTTTTGTAGCACAACATTCCGCACTCTATACGTATGCATCTCATACGAACGCATCGAGCAGTTTCTCCCAGCATCGATGCTGGGTCTAAACACAGCACAGAAGCAATTAGGGAACAACGTTCACTCAACGAAGATAAACTTCAGATGCATAGATAGCAGAAGCACACTGGCACTCTGCTCAATCCTCGTTAAGGTCTTCGATGGGCGTACCAAAGCATGGTAAACAGTCACTGCGCCCTACAAACAAGTCTGTGTTTCATTATGCAGTGTCGATAGCGGCCCGATGCAATAAGTAGGCAGCTTTGACTATGAGGATTATTATCTCCAATGCGCTGAATCAAAAAGAGCGAGCACTAAGAAAATAGACGAGAGACAAAAACATGTCCATCCGTCACCATGCAAGCCCTGCAAAGTGAACTGCGTCAATGAACATAGTATCAAAGAGACAGTGCTGTGCCGTGATGGCAGCTCTTTCGTCTTCATTTTTTAGTCGCGTGCTGGGTTTCGTTTTAAACTAGTGCAGGATGACATGCCCCATTTATGATTCTGTGTCGTGACGATACCACGCTGCCCACATCTGTATCAACACTAAACAAAACAAACAAAAACAGATGTAGTGGTAGCTGCATAGTTTTTTTGTTTTTTGGCATCATTTTTACGCCCTGTACGCGGTATGCATGCGCGCGGACGTACATCAAGCAGACTACCGTGGTAGCATAACACGTGTGGTGTCACTATGCTGTGCTTAAGGGTACATGATAGATTCCCGACCATGGCGGCCGCACTTCGGTGGGGAGGAAATACAAAATAAAAACAGCCGTAAATCAAGATATATGTGCGCATTGGAGAAACCCAAGTGGTCACAATCAATCGTAATACCCATCTACAGCGCGCCTAAAAATGATATATTCTTTATCTTGTCATTATTTAGGCATTGATGCCACGCATCAACGTCAGTATGATGGTTTGAACTGAGAGCAAGGTGAAACAAGTTCAAGGGATTCGGAAAGTAGGTAATCGTAAATGTTTAGTGAAAGTGTCTGCGTGCTTCAATCCAAATGACCTCGAATGACGATAGTTTTATGTCAGCGGTGTTACAATAGTCCTTGCCTCATCCGCAGCCACCCTTCATGCTGTTCTCCCGTATCTTTTCCGTCCTGCAATTGGCAGCACCGTATAGTCGGCAGAAGGCTTTTAGGGGCGAAGCTCCTTATGGCGTGGCTTGGGCGTCCCTCGTAGTGCGTAACCACCAGTGGCCCATACTCGAAATAGGTATAACATTTGACCTCCAAGGTGGTGCTGGTGAGAGATTTCTGTGCGTTGTTTAACAATAAAAAATAGTGCTCAATGTACATGCCAATCACTGCTAATGAGGAATGAGAAACAGGAGCATTCGGCTTTTAGTCAACGCGCACGCTGCGATCCCCATTTGCAGCCATTGGCATGTACATTGAGCACTATCGGACAAGAAAGGGTTGCTAGATTAAACTCGCTCGGTGTAACCTCCTTAGTTTTAGAAAGAATTAGCGAGCGTTGAGCCGCAGGGCCGTGTATACAATGAACTAGTACATACCATGAATGAATTCGAGGTGGTTAAATGGGGGAAGCAGATACGAAGCGCAAGCTGTAAGAAATTAAAAGCTGAATCCTCTTGTCTCTCATTTCACTTTAGCAGCCACTGGCATGTACATTGAGCACTATCTGACAGGAAAAGGTTGCTACGTTATACTCGCTGGGCGTAACCTCCTTAGTTTTAGAAAGGTTTAGCGAGCATTGGGCCGCAGTGCCATGAATACAGTGAACTAGTATATACCATGAACTCAAGGTGGTTGAAGGTGGGAAGTAGACCCGAAGCGAAAGCCGTAAGAAAGTGTGTGTGTACCACCTCTCGTTTAGTCCTTGGAATGTCCACTGAATGGCGGTGCTTCTATATGGGGAATATATGATAAAAAGATGCGAGGTGGTGGGACTTGGAGTGTTGAATAGATGGACGAACGGACACACAGACAGATGCATGGATGGACGCATGAACGGACACAGGGGCGGATGCATGAACGAACGCAGGGACGGGCGCACGAACAGACGCATGGACGGTCACACAGACGGACGCATGGACGGACGAACGCTTCGCCCCACTCTCCATCATTCACTCCGTGGATATGCTGCCATTTGTTTCGTGCATAGCATTGCGTTTTAGGCGCAGAGCAAGAAACACTCGAGTCTTTACAGTTACCTTTATGTGTGTTCATGATTAAAGGAACACACGACTTAATAGTTACATCTTGACGTTTTGCCTCAAATACGCATTATACTTGTTTTTGTATCAACAATATTCACAAGTATGAACGCAGCTACCAGATTAAGATGTCCTGGCGTTCAGCCAGGGTTTAAACTTTGACCGGGTGGCTGAATTGTGTGACAGACAGACAAACGGACGGACGGACGGACGGACGGATGGACGGAAAGACAGACAGACAGACAGACAGATGAATGGATGGATGGATGGGTGGACGGACGGACGGACGGACCAATCTTTCCGCGTTTAATTGTCACAATAACGGTTATCGTCTTTAATCCAAACCGCATGAAACACGCCACATTGCAAGTGCTTCACTTTCACCCGAGTGCCGTTAGCTGTGCTCATGGTTATATTTAGTGGAAGATCAAGCTAACCTAAGAGGCGTAAAGCTAGGAACGCTAAGTGCCACAGAAGTCGGGCAAAAGTAACCGGAGAATTACTTCTCAGACTTTTTGATATGGCTCAGACGTACTCGCAATTTAACTTCAAAGTGGAATGACTTGAAGTTCCGCATTGCAAAAAGTGTCATTTCAAGCACACTTAAATGTATACACTGAATAAAAAGATTCTGATTGCCGCACTTACGAGAAAAATTGCGCCTTGACACACAGCGATAATAAAAGACGCGTTGGTACAAATTTCTACTTCTTTTCATTTGATATTTTATTCGCATGGCAATTTCCGATACTTCAGCCAAAATACCATTAACGACTGTGATGCTGTTTTTACTTTCCATCGTTTGTGAAAAACGCATTAGCATATCTATTTGAACGCTTTGGCTTGAAGCCTGTAGTGCAGTAAATGCGAAATCGATGGTAAAATAATAGTAAACGTTAGAAGAACGTATTCAATCATTTGAAAGTTTTCAAGATTGAACGGCTTCTAAGTAGGGGAAGCCAAAAATTTTAATGTAGGAGGTTTATCATCTCCATGGTATTTCAAAGTGTCGTATTATTTTTCTTTAATCCCTCATAAACGTTAGTCACAGAATGCAATGTAGTAATACATCTCATAGTTTCTTACTATGTTCCACGCCTTGTCGAACAGAGTTCGGATAAGTCCTTCTCTTATTCTGGGGACTGAGGAAGTGAGGAGAAAAAAAACACCTGAAGAACATACATACATACGTACGTACGTACGTACATACATACATACATACATACATACATACATACATACATACATACATACATACATACATACATACATACATACATACATACATACATACATACATACATACATACATACATACATACATACATACATACATACATACTGTAGATGTAGAGGCGCTTGGGCATGAGTGCGTGTGGGGCTTGGTGGAAGACTTGAAGAAGTCAGAATAAGAACACCTGGCCTAGCGTACAGGAGATATGTCTTATTTCTCTCACTAGACGCAGTCGTCGTAAACGACCCCTTCAGGCAGACAATGTCTTTGCTCGTGCCTCTACGGCATTGAGCTGCCGCCACTCAAGAGAAGCCGTCCACGCTTACTCGGCCATGCAACCCGGCACCCTGCCAGCGCACCAAGCACGGTTCGGGGACGGCGTATATGCCTCCTCTTAACCTCACAACCTCCCTGTGTGGCGACCGCTGGATCTAGTGAGCCGGACTCCATCGTCCCGCCAACCTCCAATGAGCGCCGTGCGTATACTGGAGCTGCTGATGACGGCCTTGGCTCTGTATGCTTCTCAGCCTAGAATTCCGTGGAGCCTTCGCCTGCTCTTGCGCAACTTTTGCAAGAGGCCCACGACTTTCCATCGTTGCGCGGCGGTATTTGGCCGGCCTTCTTACCATATCCGGCACATTTGGAAGTACCGGTGTTCCGCGGCATACAGGATGGCGTCAACATATGGGTTGCGACCATACATGCACTCGGCTTGCGCCATGCTTTGCCCGAAAGTGAAAAGAAAAAAAATTCCGCCATATCCACGAAGTGAATGATGATGAGTGGGCGATGCTCCGGAGGTAAACCTGGTAAACCATGAATCCTCTGTGCATTTCGCCCACTCGATTTTATTACATCGCTCCCCCTAGCGTACGTCGCTGCACTAAATCGAACGATTGCCTTCAACCAATGACACGCGCCATATGTGACATCATTCCTATTTTATAAGATCTCGCGTCTTTCATCAACTACAAGTACCGCTTTCTAGTTTATAACATCTTGTATCTTTTCATCATCAGCTACAAGTACCACCTTCTAGTAAACACTACAAGAACTAAACGAGAGGTGGCTACATACAGGAGACGGTACCGCCATCTAGTGAACACTGCAAGAACTAAACTAGAGGTGGCTACATACAGGCTACAGGGGACGCACAGCCCACGCCCTAAGGAGCTTCGCCCCTAAAAGTGACAGCCATCTACTGTCTTCGCGGTGCTGCCGAGGCATGGCAGAAATACGAAGGTGTTGAGCAGCGTTCCTGGATACAATGGAGTGGCTGGCTGATTGCTGTTTTGGTCGCATTGGTCACGACACCTGCACGTTTAGCCTGACAAATGCCGAGATCAAGCTCAGGGGAACCCGCTCGAAGCTACATCTGTATACTGTAGCTCATATTATCATATCATAATATGTGCATTCATGCACGCAAAATTAAAAAAAAACCAAAGGGTTCGACCCCCCCACCTTCGCTTTCCCCGGCTACACTAGTTCTCTCTATTATATTACATTTCGACGTTCAAATTACAAAAGAACCATGAATAGGTTTAGACAGCGAGCCGAGTATACTAGGTAGTTTAAAAATGCAGCAGTCTGCATTCGGTGAAAGAAGTTACGTTTGCATCTCTCGGGACATGAATAATGCGGAAGTGCCACTAAGCGAAACGCCTACCACACGACAGCTACTTCTGCGCACTTGCTTGTGGCGTCCGGATTGTTTATTCCTTATTCTTATTCCCTTGACGACAGGCGTAAACGAATACTCCTTAATTATGCCGCCAGCGTTAGAGACCACACTTTATGACTTGGGAGCCGGAAATATGACTGAAGGAAATATCATGTAGTGCGGAGTTGTACTCTACCTGCAAGATCAGTTCTTTTCTTTTCTTTCTTTTTTCCCCCATTCCAATTGAGTTATGCCTGCGCCATGTGTCACTGCTTCTTCGTTGAAAGTCGTTTTTTGCGGAGTGGTTTGCGTGGCTACCTGAATGGGCAGAAAACGCTTACTTGGGGAGAAGTCATATTCCCTTCAATTGCATATCATTGCTGTGACTGCCTATATTGGAGATGCCGACAAACTGGGCCCTGCTAGCTTTGATAGTGATATATACGAACAAACACTGATAACTCACTCATCTGCACAGAAAAGTTAGATAACGTGCATTTGTATGAGTGCTAACGAATTGGCGTTTTTTTTCTTCTGAAATATTCCAGATATATACAATCCTTTCCGTTCTCTTTGATTTCGGAGAAAAAAACAAAATCACTTGTATTGACGAAATATGGATGCTCGTAACAAATAAGCATTGGAGTTAAGTCATTATTGCATTCATTGAGCTATTAAAGGTCACTAGACATAAAGGTGTTAGGGTGCTATCACTGCTACGTTCGTTACCTGATAACGGCGACATCAAACATTCCTCGTCCTGTAGAGTCAAGATTATTGGCGCATTATCATCGCCCATGTTCGGGCCGCGCAGTGTGGCTTCTATGTGGACGCTATGTGAAGTGCGGTGATGAACTACTTCACCGAATGGGGAATGATTCGCATCCGATAGGTTGCGTCTGTAATTTAGTTTCATACCTAGCTCGACGCGATGCCCGTACAAAGCGAAATGATCATACAGGCGACAGATCGAAGGTGAGTGCTGTTGTCTTGGGCTGAACGCCGGGCAACGTGGAAGGCGAACGAGGCTAACACGAATAATGCAAACAGCTGTCATCGTGCTGCCAAACGTGAATAATCTTCACTCTTACTTAGGTGTCACCGGCGCATTGACAGTTCAAAGTCAAGCGAGCAAGAGAGTGCCAGTTTTTTCGTAGTCACGGGAGGCCATTCGTGCAGTCTATTTATATGCGCATAACCGTTCTACGGGTTTGTAGGGGTATTTGTGCAAACATCCGTTATTCACAAAAGCTGGAGCACGGCCAGCGAAACGAATCTTGGCGGTCGTTTACTTAGGCCTGTCGGCCTCACCCCTTTTGGGCTTTTCCTCAGTGCATGATAGTACGAGCGTCAACCAACTGTCGAGCCGTCAAGTCAAGCCAGCGTGAGTGATGACGCTATGTTTGAACTGTCATTTCCCCCCACCTTTTTGTAGAATAACCAGTGGTTACTAGTTTCAGGTTTACCTTTCAATAAAAAAATGCAATGCTAAAGGACATAGGAACATACAAGGAACACGGAACTGTCGCTACTGCAAGACTTTAAGCAATTTTTTGTGTCTGTGACAGTTTTTATGGCTGTCCTAGTGTCCTCTTGCACTAATTTTTCTTCAGAAGTCGTGAACCAACTATCCCAAGAAAACGTTATGCTAAAGCAAGTAAACTTTGCTAAAGTGGTAGCTTGAGCGTGTTGGTACGACATAGATGAAAAAAAAAACAGCGCGAAAAACGAGAGACCAGACGAAGAAGTACACGTACAGAGCACTCTGTACTTCTTCGTCTGGTCTCTCGTTTTTCGATATGTTTGTTTTTTTCAAGTAAACTTTTCTACATTTCCTTTTCATTAATTTCTCTCTCACATCTTCGCGCGATCTGGTTGGTGCATTAACTTCAAATTCGGAATGTCGCAAATTAAACCAGTGGTTCTTAAGTATCGAAACGAATGATTTTTTACAGTAGAGATGCCTACCGTTTGTCCGTTTCGCAATAGGGGAGAAAGAATAATCATCAGGCGTCTGAATACGTGTGCCCGGTGCGTGCTCTCCTGCAGTGGTGGTTTGTCCAGCGTGGGATGAAAACTTTCAGAAATGAGGGAAGGAGCACAGAAATATAAAAATAGAAAGAAATAAAAAAATAAAATGTAAGTATGTAAGAAGAATACAAGAAAAAATAGAAAAAAGTGGAAAAAAAGTGAACAAGTATAAAAGACATAGAAAGAGATAGTCAGAAAAAGACATGGACAAAAAGACAAAAAACGCATCAAGTCAGCAAGAAAAAGGTAAGAAACATGGAGAGATATAGGGAGACAGAGAGAGAAAGAAATAGAAAGAGGGAGTGTGAATTCGAAAAAAAAATATGGATATAGGGAGAAAGAAAGAACCACTAATTGACAGAAAAAAAAGATTTTTATTGTGGATATATTTGGATGCTCGAATATTGCTAAACGATACCTAAACCAATATGTCTGCATAAGCGTGATAAGGGGCAAACATATGTGCAGCGTACCCCATTCATGTATACTGTGGCAATACGTTAGGAAGGCGATTTGCATTAAAGAGAACATATCGAGATGAATAGTTCAAGACATTTGTCGACTCACTTGGCACGTGATTGTTCTAGATAATGGTATTGAAAAACGCAGAAAAAGTGACGTGGCTGACGATGTGTGCCCTTCTCCACTTTTGAGTAAGACACTCGCGAGAAATGGTTTCCTGTTTGCATCATACCAAGGGGGATGCACCGGGTGTAAAACTTGCCTCATTGAATTACGCACAGGTGCTAGGAAATGCAGTGCTTTCAGGCAAACTGAGCTGCTCATTAATAATAAAAATGCGTGTATCCTTAAGCTTTCCCTTTAAGAGTTGAACGCAGTAGCTATATGCTGTCCCTAGTGCGTACTTCAAACACTTATTCCATGAAATCTTTTCGAACTTGCTATGCACACACTACGCGAACTTAAAGGAATAGGTGCCGTAACACAGGTGACTGGCTTTAAACTAAGAAGTCATTATTATATTCGCATGTTCTGACACCCCACGGCAATGTACGCTTGTACCACGCTTTGTTGCTGCAATAGTTCTTGTTGTGTTGGGAAGCACGTATATAGGATGCGTGTGTTCGCAAAGCATGAACTTTACTTTCACTTCAATTTGAAGCAGAAGTTATCTTCACAGTATTCTAAAGCAAACGCGTAGCTTAGTGGAAGAACAACCACTTGTCATGCATACGACCCGGGTTTAGTCCCCACCAATACACAGAAGTTTTTATTCCTTATTTTGTTTGGCCCCGCCACGGTGGTTTAGTGGCTAAGGTACTCGGCTGCTGACCCGCAGGTCGCGGGATCAAATCCCGGCTGTGGCGGCTGCATTTCCGATGGAGGCGGAAATATTGTAGGCCCGTGTACTCAGATTTGGCTGCACGTTAATGAACCCCAGGTGGTCAAAATTTCCAGAGCCCACCGCTACGGCGTCTCTCATAATCAAATAGTGGTTTTGGGACGTTAAACCCCACAAATCAATCAATCTTATTTTGTTTGCATCTTTCTCGATTTTTTTAGGCACACACGAAATAATTTATCGCTCCCTACCACCGACGCCGGAATTTATGTGAAACGACCTCTCTATTGCTATCGCATTAATACCTAGGGTTTGGCGCGTCAAAACGATGATATGATTATAAGATACGGCGTAGTGGAGAAATCCGGAAAACTTTGATATCTGGTTTGCTTTAACATGCCTGACGTGTATATAGCGATTCGATTCCATAGAAAGGCGACCACCGAGACTGGTATCAGACCAGTGACTTTTGGGTCACCAGGCGTGTACCGTAAGCACTATACCACAGCGTCGGAAGGATGCTCCCTGGACAGGAGGCGCATGACATCGGCTTTATCAGCCACTCGTTCAAGTAGGTTAAAAGATTGGCACGGTTTATCTGCGTGATTTCCTGACAAAAGTCGTCAAAAGACGATAGTACTTTTTTCTGGAAAGAGAGGATAAAGCGTTTATTTGACGTTCTGCGCCAAAAAATAGTGGAGTAAGCGGTTATATGAGATATGGACGCCATCTAGCAGGAATTTGAAGAAACAGTTTTTCTAAAATGCGAAGTCACTGGTACGTGGCAGCACTATGTGGTTTTAGTGAAGCGTAGGATACACCTGTATTTCGGTCATAGCGTCGCATCGCCAGCACTGCGTAATAAAGACTGTGGTTTTTAGAATTACGTATATATGCATTTTAGAAATAAAGTAACACACAATCTAATGACCACGTACTGATGTTGCATCTGAATATGCGTAATCTTTATTTTTATTAACAGTTTTCACCAGTATGAACGCAGCCAGGAGATCAAGATGGGTTGTCCTTGAGCCAGGGGTTAAACTTTCCTCGGATGGCTTAATCGAATGACAGACAGGACCAGAAGGGCAGACCGAAATTTCTGCGTTGAAGTATCTCAAGAAAGACTATCGTATTTAAAATTAAGGGGAAAGTACTGAATAAATACGCAATGTGTTTAATTTAGTCGCCAGTTCTGGTGATGCGGGAACAACCGGGTTACAAGCGAGCATAACGCTTGTTTCCGAAGCAACTAAAGCTGGCTTTGCCGCATATAGGCTGCGTTTGTAGTGGTGCACTCTTTACAAGAAAAAAGTTTTTTAGATGCGGAAGCATCTTATACTCGCGCCTTGTAGTGCGCCGTCCGCGCGGTCCGCACCGCTTCTCGAACATTCGACAGCTGACGCGCGCGCATGCGCCGTCGCGCCGTCACCCACCATCTGTGCCGCGCGCGCTTCTCCTTCGAGAACATTCGACAGCTGACAGCGCATGCGCCGTCGCGCCGTCGTCATCTGTGCCGCGCGCGCGCTTCTCCTTCGAGAACATTCGACAGCTGACAGCGCATGCGCCGTCGCGCTGTATATATACTCAAGGTCGGCGATCGCTCGCTCAGTTGCCGCTCGTCCGTTGGTTTGTACGGCGCGTCGACGTCCGAAGTCGCCATGAAATGAATGCCAACGAATCCACAAACAGAATGATCGACGTCCCTTCGACCAGCGCCGGCCATTCCGCATCCTCCTCAGTGTTCCCCCGAGGGAAGCTGCGGGCAATTTTTTTTTAATAAATATTGCAGCACTGCGTGACAGTAAATGAACGTTTTAGTTCAGGTCAAATTTTGATGTCCCATATCAAAAGGAGGCTAAAAAGAAACGATAAGCTAGTACAGACTAACGAAACAGTTTCCTAAAGTTATATTATCGTTCATATCTTCAAAATGTAAGGTAATCATAATAGCGAGTGGAAGTCAAGGTGTGTTGAAAATTGTGCTGAAACCGCTACACAATCAGAGAGCACCGCATTGAATTTAGAAATTATGATCGCTACAAACCCGCGCTGTGAACATGAGTGCATCATCTAGAGTAATATATTTTTTGAACCATGTTGGTGCCAGTACAATGTTTCCATCATTACCTTTGGTAAATTTTGGCAGTGACACCGTAAACATTTTGTTTGCTCCGGGTAGTGAAAAGACGTTAACCAGTGCTCACTCGCTTTGTCCTCTTCTTCTACTTCACTACCCTAACCCTAGCACCGATTTGTAAAGCCGTGGAACGAATAACTATGATGGGAGAGTTTGTTTAGTGACTATAAATCACGTGACATCCCGTAACTGATAATCATCGGACTAGAATCGCGTTACATCACGTGACTATTTACATGACCTAAATCAAATAACAATAAAAATAACTAGTGACGGGAAAAATGATGTAACATTAGGCAAACAAATAGTCATGAGACTAAATTACGTAGACTCACGTACCAGCGAGTCAAGTTACTGAAGATCATCTCGCATCGGGTCACGTGACTAATTAATGCAGCATGCGTAATGACTAGTCATGCGACTCAAAAGTAGCGTAACGTTACTTCACATCTCTCATTACAAAAAATCACGAAACGTCACAAAATGACTACTGGATGAAAAATCACGTAACACGTAACGTCTAGTCACGTGACAATAAATTACGTAACATCACGTTATACATTGACACGTGAATAAAATAACGTAGCATGCCCCGCCGCGGTGGTCTAGTGGCTAAGGTACTCGGCTGCTGACCCGCAGGGCGCGGGTTCAAATCCCGGCTGCGGCGGCTGCATTTCCGATGGAGGCGGAAATGTTGTAGGCCCGTGTGCTCAGATTTGGGTGCACGTTAAAGAACCCCAGGTGGTCTAAATTTCTGGAGCCCTCCACTACGGCGTCTCTCATAATCATATAGTGGTTTTGAGACGTTAAACCCCACATATCAATCAAATCAATCAAAATAACGTAGCATGGCATAACAATCATCCACGTCACTACAACCACGCAAGATCACTTAATAGCTAGTCACGTGACATGTTCCTGTCAATGACCTTGTAACAACTAGGCGTGGGACTCAAAGTCACGATACATTGCACAAATAGCTGGGCACGTGACAACTTCCCGCTAAAACCGCATAAAATCTAGCGACATGACATATTTCCTCTGAAACCATACAACAGCTAGTGACGTGTATAAAACCCTGTAACACCACGTAACTAGTCAGGTGATTAAAAGCACAAGGTCAGAGCTAGTAATGGGACTGAAATTGCGGAACAGCTAATCTCGTGACGGGTTCCAACCAATGCCACGTGACACGCACATAGTGTGAGGAAATAGTCGAAACCTTAGGGAGACAGCCAAGCCTAACCGTACTCAGTGCTGCTAGAAAAAAAAAGAACTTTGAAGCTCTAGCAAAAACTTGGCATCCCTAACAAAAACATAAAGAAAAAGCTAGTTCGAACACTAGCTGCCCTGTTGAACCCAGGAGCAAGATGAGCTTTTTTTTTTGGACCGTATGGAACCTTGACTGTTGAACAGGACAGTGATCCCGACAATGAACAAGCTTGAGCTCGCCTTGCCTTGAAATGAGTTTCTGATTGCCTGGCAAGAAATGAAGCCGGAAACCCATCACAGAGAAAAAGAATATATATCGCCGCTAGAAAGGACGAATATTAGGGATGAAGCCAGCTTGTTGTAGCGTGTTACTTTCAACGGAGAAAAGGGGGACAGTAAAGGAGATGACTATGCTGGAGGCGTGTCTGAAAAAATGTAAAAACTGCGTACTGTACAGGTATTCAAATGCGTGGGATACGCTTCCTTCACTAGCTCTTAGAATTGGGAGGAATGACATCTCATTTGAAGCTTTATAAAAAACGACTTTATCGTGGTATTTTTTTAGCATTGTTTAGGACCTGGAGCACTGATAGAAAGGCTACCAAACCATACAGGATTAATCTACCCATTTGGATAGTAAGAGATATTCGGGCATCACCTGAAAAGGTGGTTCAAATGAACAATTTTGCATTCTTTCAAAACCAATAGGGCTTTTTTTTAGGTAATTGATACTAACGTACAACAGTTGGTGTACAAAGTGCTTTTCTGAGCTTACCGCTATTTTATCATGATGTTTAAGGCCATCAACCAGCTCGAAAAAACGTAATGTAAAATCAAAATGAAAAGATTGATGAAAACGTCACTTTTTGTATAGGAGATAAGAGACACCGCCCTTGCATTTTGATAAAGAAAGAAGAGAAAATTTAAAGTTCGAATACAGACCTTCAGCAACTGAGGTATTGTTGTGATCAAAATTGGAGTGCGAAAACGAAAAACACAATTCAAGGAAAGGTATACACGCTCCACAAAAGTTGAACTCATAACTGTATCGTGCCTAAGTAGCCCTCGGCACGTCATCCTTTTCATTTTATTGATGTCTATATTTTCTTTCTTGGGGCTTATGTCGCTCGACTGCTTACCCGTCAATCCCGACCATGGAGGTCACATTTCACTGGAGGCAGAAAGCTTAGGCCCGTGTGCTTCAATTAGGGTGCACGTTAATGAACCACAGGTGGCTAAAAGTTTCGAAAGTTTACACTTTGAGGTCTGTCATGACGACAGCATAATTTTGGGACGTTAACGACAACAATTATTATTACTGTTTGGTTCGTTCAATTCTGCCCTGTCCCATAGCGAGGTAGCAAACAATTTCTGGAGTATTGAGCCTGCCCAGAATTTTCGGCTTTTTTTTCATACTCGCACCAAAGGGGACGCCACGCTCCCCGTGTGAACTCTACAGCTGCAGTAGTTTACCAGATTGCCATCCGTGTAATGGGCCAACCTCCCTGCGGCACTAATGGACATCACACTCTGCTGACGAAGGCTATTGGGATCGTTTAAAGGTCGTATACCAGGAGACTGAGTATTTGCGGTGCGGTGAGACACGATTGAGTTGCCTGGTTTGTTACCGGTATAAAGAGAACGAAAGACAATCAGTAGCAGGTTTATGCTCTTGATTACTTCCCGTAGCCCGGACCGACAATCGGGTAATCAGCATCTACCAAACGTGCTGTTCATTAATCTTACTTTAAATGTGCCCAGCTGATAGTATGCAGCTATGAGGTCTCGGTGGGTTGGCAACCCTTGGAGAAGGTTTTGCTAATGGCTGTGAATGAGTGAAGTAACTTTGTACCAACCTGTGTCTTTTTCTTATATGCAGAGAACAAAAAAAGAAAAAAATACGCTTGTACCAGTGGTTGAAATGAGCACTGAAATAGAGGGCCGGTAGGGTTTCGGTGCAGTGTAGAGGGCGTCCCTTTAACTGATGGCAAGGCTAATTGCTTACTGGCAGAAGGATTGTCGGAACATTTGCCGTGGCATAATTTTCTTTCACGTTAATTATTTGCATTGCTGACGTTGATGACGTGGATTGCTTCTGAGCTTACTTATATTGGTACACTGGTACACTAATACGCACACAACTATCCTGTCTTCAATATTTTCCTCATGTTCAGAACTTAGCGTCTACTTCAACAAAATATGTGAGATTCAAAAGGCAGGGAGGCTGACCAGTCTAGAAGAAGTGGTGTGCTGCCCAACACGGCAAAATAATTGGGAGCATAAATAATAAAACTGTAAGAGGAATTACCTTGTTAACAATACAATTGTATTATGGCTATCTGCAAGCATGCAATATATCTTACTTTTCTACACGACACATTTTTGAACCCACCACTAGCTTTTGGCTATGGGTCCAACCGGTTTTCGGCAGGTCTGTATGTTTTACGCTTGCCAATAAACACTTGAATCTAATTGAATTGAGTGAAAGAGAAAGACCTAATTGACACAGGGATCATACACACCCAACTAGAAAGTTGGGCGCATCTAGCGGAAGTTTGAAGTTGTTCACATGCCGTCTA
Source organism: Rhipicephalus microplus (assembly GCF_043290135.1). Taxonomy (NCBI): domain Eukaryota; kingdom Metazoa; phylum Arthropoda; class Arachnida; order Ixodida; family Ixodidae; genus Rhipicephalus; species Rhipicephalus microplus. The sequence goes on from NC_134700.1 coordinate 217,819,411, forward strand.
GTGAAAGGTGATACCGCTGTTCTCGCGTACGTGAGACTCGTGCCTCTGTCCTTCAAAAACTTGTTGACAACCTCAAGACCACGTTGCAGCACAGCTTGAGCTTCGCATATATCTGGTCTTGAGACCCATATGCCGACGTCACTGCGTAGAACGAATACCTCAATCCTTTTGGTGACTTTCCCGGTATCGCCCCCATAACACAGTTGAAGAGGAGTGGGCTTAAAACACTGATTGCTTTGTCCAATGATGATTGCTTTGTCCTTCAGTTGTTTTCATGTATATTTTCCTATCGCTCAAAAAATTTTGAAATTCATCGCAATGATCGACCAAATAATACAAGTTCTAACATCCCTGTCAGCACGTGAATGTGACTGAGTGGAATGTTTTCTGAATGTCGAGAAATACCGCTATTGTGATGTTCCCACACTTGCGTTCGTGTTCAACACATGTGACAATGTCTAATATTGCATCAATTGTGCAACGCCTTTGATTGAAACCTGTCATATAGTCTGACAACACTTTTCTTTGTTCACACCACCATTGAATTCTACTGTATACCACTCTCTCCATAAACTTTCAAATACAGCTTGTGAGACTGACTGGGCGGAATGATTCAAGACATAAGGGGGTCTTTCCAGTTTTTTGAACTAGAATTACTTGTACTAATTTTCATGATTCAGGAAGAGTCTCTCATATCCAGTTATCTATAAATAGCTCTAGCTGTGTCGTTCTACCTGCTGGTGCAAGGTTCTTCAGCATCATATACGTAACGCCATCTCGTCCCGCAGCTGTTTTGTACGACAGAACTCAAGAGCGCACTTAAGTTCGCCTAGGCTAAACTCGCCATCATGTTGAGCGTGTTACGACACAAAACACGCTTGCACCTTTTTAGTAGCATGTGCTGTGGAACTTGCAAGCTGTGGACAAGTAGTTCTGATTCCTGCTCTGGTTATTAACCGACAGAATTCGTCAGCAACATTTGTTGGTAGTGTGTTCAAGGCTACGGCAGGAGCTCGAAAAGGGTGGCTCTAGGTAACAGGACCGCTGAAGGATCGAACGATTGCCCATATTCTAGGCACAGGAGTGAAAGCACTCAACGACGAGCAGTTTTGTCGCCATCGCATGCTACCTAATTTCTGTAAGCGACGGTGTGATTTTGCGTGAGTTTTTTTCAGCCATCTTGTAGTCCTTGAGTTTCCCGCTGCGATGGTAAGCTCGTTATGCTCGTCCTCTGATTGTGCATAAGTGTTCGTATTCCCCGTCAACTGAAGTATACTCTTTTGACACTATGACTTGCTTGGTGCTAATGTTGTAAGAGTCGCTCAGTATAGTTGTAAAAGTTTCTAAGTTTGGTTTTTCGCCTAATGCACCTGGTATGCGTTAACGAAAATGTTGCCAGTTAGTATATTTTGAGTAGCGTTGAGTCCTTGTACTCCTCATACGTCTATGTCCTACCAGAATCCGGAAGTCATCACTGCCATGCGTTTCGATATCCGTTGACCATTCAGAATCCTTAAGAAGGTCATGTGAGCACAGCGTTGCATCTATACAACTGAAGTAATGATATCGTCGTATAAACGTTGAAGAGGTATTATTTAGCACTGCTATATCGCATTTCTTAGCAGCACATTCGAAGAAATTTCCGCGAGAGTCAGTGTATTCACTGCCCCAGATTACATTATGAGCGTTAAAGTCTCCACAAACCAGCACACATGAGTCCGCGATATTAAACACTTTAACTAGGCTATCTAAAGATATTTTGCAAGATGATTGTGGATAAAGGCTTATCACAGTTACACTTCTATTTCTAAAGGATATTTTGCGGGCCACAAACTCCGGTATATCTGAGTCAATGTACTGTATTAAATACGATGGCAGGTCTTTTCTAACACAAAGCATTGCTCTGCTCTTTACAGCTATGCGCGACGACTTATATATCACGTAGTTAGACAGTCGGAAATCATCTCGCACACCTGCTTCCTGTGTGCATAATACAGGGAAGCTATGTTCCGCAAGGAGTTTACAAAAATCAGCTCACTTATTACGAATGTTGTTAGCATTCCACTGATATATAAAGACATTGTTATAACGACTATACATAGTAAGCCTGCCATGAAGCTGGCTAAGTTTCGCCACGAAAAAAATCGCTCCGGTCACTCCGTTCGCACTGTTTGCAACCGCCGATAATGACGGTTTTGTTTCACATAGAATGCAAGTGCTCCGAAAATTTCACTGTGTGACAGAAGCGGTGGGTTTCTGCCACCGTTATGTATTTTTATTTATTTTATTTATTTTTATTTATAAATACTACAATCCCTAGTCGGGACTTTGGTAGGGTGGGAAGATGAACAATGCATGATCTGGTACTACGAAATGTGTGGAACAAGTGGTAGGCGTAACCAGGTCACATAATTCGTATGACATAAAACAGAAAGTGACCTATCAAAAAAAAATGAAACGCGGTTACACATCTGAACAATACACGTACGCATGCATACCAATACATATATAGCAATCCTCAATACAATTACGTGCACACAAGAACAAAATACCGAGTGTAGGTAAATAATATAGCAATAACGAAATGAAACACAAATACATGCATAGACCTTCAAGAATAAATGTGCACTCTTACTAAGTACGCATGTGTGCATATATACGAAATATAAATGAGATCCAGGTTCATGAACACAGACTAGAAGTAAAACTTGCCAATGAAGACTGTAACACTTGCTCATTTGTTAATAAATTCCAATCATTCACCGTTCTGGGGAAAAAAGAATATTTAAATGCATTATTTCGCGTTTGATGTGGTGTTAGTGTTCTATCATGCCGTAGTCTTGTGCTGTATCTAGAGGTGAGTGGCATAACAGAATATGTATCGACCTTAACATGCCCCATTAATATTTGGTAAAGAAACTTCAAACGTGAATGACGGTTTCTAGTGGATAGAGGTTGAAGCTTAGCTCTGGTTAACAGATCTGTTACTGATGTACGGTCATAGCGATTATATATAAATCGTACTGCTCTTTTCTGAATGGATTCCAGTTTATCAATATTTGTTTTGGTATATGGGTCCCAGATAATTGCAGCGTAGTCTAACCCGGGCAGAATAACGGATTTATACGCAAGGAGACGTACAGTGGGGGTGGATAGTTTCAGTGCTCTGCGGAGAAAAAATAGTTTACGTTGTGTGTGAGCTATGACTTGGTCGATGTGTTTATTCCACCGAAGGTCACTTGTTATTAAAAGGCCTAAGTATTTGTACTCGGTTACCTCACTGAGGTGATTGTTTTTGTAGCCGTAATAGTAAGTTAAGGGCGTTTTTTTGCGAGTAATTTTCATTGCTACTGTTTTTTCAAGATTAAGACACATCTGCCAACTTTCACACCATGACATAACCTTCTCAAAAGCTTGATTTAGGAGTAGCTGATCATTCGAGTTTTTAACTTCGCAGTACAGGATGCAGTCATCGGCGTAAAGTTTAATTTTTACAGGGATGCCGTCAACTATATCATTTATGAAAATGAGGAAAAAAAGTGGTCCGAGTACCGAACCCTGCGGGACACCAGATGATACAGAAACTCTACCCGAGCAATGTTGATTAAAAGAAACCATTTGTAGACGACCAGTTATGTATGATGAAATCCAGGATATTAGCTTAGGGTTTTGAAGTACCAAATTTAATTTATAAAGCAGTTTATTATGAGAAACCGTATCGAAAGCTTTGCGAAAGTCTAGAAAAATAGCGTCAGTTTGATTACCATTATTAATAGATGTCGCAAAATCGTGTATAGTTTCTACTAATTGAGTTTGTGTAGAGAAGCCTTTGCGAAAACCATGTTGTCCCTTGGTGAAGAAGTTTTGTTCTTCGAGAAATACTGAGATGTGTTTATGTATTGCATGTTCCATTAGTTTGCAAGCTGTCGAAATAAGCGATATGGGGCGGTAATTTTTAACCGTAGAATTGCTCCCGTTTTTGTGTAGCGGTGTAATCTTAGCTATTTTCCAATCTAGAGGAACCTCGCCCTCCTGCAATGATTTCGAAAACAATACATGAAGGTACTTTGCCATCCACTCCGCATACCGTTTTAAAAATTCGTTAGGGATGTCATCGGGACCACATGATTTTTTTATATCTATATTTAACAGCAAGTTCAGTATTCCCGTTTCGCTAATGACAATGTCTGGTACTGGCGGAAGAGAAAGACTGAAATCTGGCAATAAATTGTTATCTTTGGTGAAAACAGATTGAAATTGAGCATTGAATGCGTTCGCGATCTTTGAGCTGTCGTGAGTAATGGAACCATCAACTTCAAAAGCCGTGGAAGAACGAGACGAAGGGGAAATCAATCTCCAGAATTTTTCTGGGGATGTCGAGATAAAGCGTGGTAGTAATACACTATGGTAGTTTTGTTTATCCTTCGAAACTTCATTTTGAAGTTTAACGGTTAAAAGAGATATTTCTTGCTTTTGAGCATTTGTTGAAGAGCCCTTCTTCTTTAATCTTTTAAGTTTTCTTTTGAGCTGTAGTGTAGGCCGAGTTATCCAGGGGTTTCTCTTTTTTGGTTTCTTGACAATACGTGGCACAAAACGATCCATGCATTCCATAATAATACTTTTTAAGCGGTCCCAAAGATAGTTTACGCTAGCATCACTGCTTGCAAACGTGTCGAAATGAAAAGACAACGTATCTATTATAGAAACATCATCTGCCCTGGAAAAGTTTGGAAAGTTACGAATAGATCTATGTTCGTTCATTGATACACCGGAGAGTGTTAGTAATACCATTTCGTGATCAGAAATGCCAGGATGAATTTCACATGTAACACAAGGTGCAGGAAAGCCACGAATGAAAAACAAGTCAAGTATAGATCTAGTTTGGCCTTGTATCCTAGTGAAGTCATCAACAATTTGTAATAAATCGAATGCAAATACGAAGTCTATAATTGCTTCCCCTACTTTGTCGTTTTGCTTCCTGGTAGTCAGCAAGCTCCAATCAATGTTTGGTGCGTTAAAGTCACCAGCCAAAATGACTCTATCTTCTTGCCTTACGTGAATGGTCATGTAATTTTGTAATTCAATGAGATCGATGGGTTCCAAGGAGGGTGGCCTGTAAACAACGCCAATAACGTATTTAACATTTCCGTGATAAGTTTTGCAGAAGAGAGCTTCAACGTTAGGTACATCAGGCATTCTAATAATGTTCAAGGAATTTTTGAAGAGAATGCAAACTCCTCCTCCTCTTGCCCCGCGATCTTTCCTGAACACATTGAAATCAGCTGGTACAAATTCGCTATCGAAGATCGAATCATTTAGCCAAGTTTCGGTTAATAGAAGGATACTAGGATCATGGGCAAGTATGATACCTTCCAGCTCAGTACTTTTGTTTAATATACTTCGGCAGTTCATGTTTAAAATTCGCATATGTGGGCAGGGGCGCATTACTGGTCATTTACGAGGTGCTTTATTTAGTTGACAGCGTTCATTTCTCTCGTCATTCCACGTGTAAAAAGTACCATCGACACAAAGTTTGTCATGAACGAGTTTGACTTTACCACCCCTTGCTCTATCTTCTGTTGCACTGTTCCAAAGATTTTTTCGTATCTCTCGCACTCGCTTGGAGAAATCCTGAGAAAGAGAGAGGGATGTGCCTTTTAATTTATAGGATTTTCTGAGAATGCTTTCCTTTTCACGATAATTCAAGAATTTAAGGATTACGGGGCGAGTTTTTGCACCCTTGAAGCCAAGCCTATGAATTCTTTCTATAGCGGGAGTCGGTACTTGCAGTTTTTCCAAGAAAATACCTTCTACAACTTTCTTTTCTAGCTCCTCACTAGATTCTACCGACGTCTCATCCAAGCCATATATTATTAAGTTATTTCTGCGACTTCTGTTCTCTAGGTCATCTACTTTTTCAATGAGTGAGGCTAATGCAGCACTCTGATGTGAAATAACCTTCTCCATGTCGTTTACTTGAGTTGTTAATTTATTGAGGCTGGAAAGCTGCTGTTCTATCCCGTTAATCTTTTCAGCTAAGGTAGTGATCTTACTCTCAAATTTCTTTTGGTTGGCTTGGATATTTTCTACGGTAGCACTAATTTTATTTTGGCCGGCTAATAGCTGCGCCAGCAGATCTTTATCAGACGGACCGGGATTCGACTCGATGTCACCACATACCAACAAGTTTACGATAACAGAAGAAAAGCGCATAAAAATATGTTTAGCAAAACGTGGGCAGGGCAGCAGCAATAAGAACCGGTCATCACTACGGTACGAGTAAGCTAATGAGCAATCACCAACCTGTATTAAAAAGCAGAAAGGGTTGCTGAGCATTCCGTCCGGTTTGCTGCTGCCTGGCCCACTGGTGAATAACGGCGGTGTGAGGCTTTTTATAAGAGCTTGAGCGTCCACGTGACATGACGTCGTTGAACTTCGGTGCCAGGCAGGCGGCGTGACAAAGGGGAGTGACGCCACATCGTCGATGCAGCCATCCGCACGTGTCGCGCGATCTGGTACCTGGGCGCATGTCCATTCTTTGCTTGTCACAGTAGCTGAAGCATGGTCGATAGGTGAGTGCTGTCCTCCGAGAAAGACAGCTGCAACCTGTATTAAAAAGCAGAAAGGGTTGCTGAGCATTCCGTCCGGTTTGCTGCTGCCTGGCCCACTGGTGAATAACGGCGGTGTGAGGCTTTTTATAAGAGCTTGAGCGTCCACGTGACATGACGTCGTTGAACTTCGGTGCCAGGCAGGCGGCGTGACAAAGGGGAGTGACGCCACATCGTCGATGCAGCCATCCGCACGTGTCGCGCGATCTGGTACCTGGGCGCATGTCCATTCTTTGCTTGTCACAGTAGCTGAAGCATGGTCGATAGGTGAGTGCTGTCCTCCGAGAAAGACAGCTGCAACCTGTATTAAAAAGCAGAAAGGGTTGCTGAGCATTCCGTCCGGTTTGCTGCTGCCTGGCCCATAATGCACAGATTGTAAAGATCTGTGCATTATGATGCCATTGAAATTCTATGAACAGTAACGGAAGGCCCACTTGTTTCATTTTTGAGAACGCTTTCAAATCTAAATTCATTTTAAAATGCTCAGCATTGGCCATTACCTAAACAAGCACGTCGATCCAATTTCAACAATTTGGCCGACCCGGGCCTGTTTCGACGGGTACCAACCAAAAATTACTACCACCACTGCAATCAGGGCGAAAATTTCCAGCATGTTGGTAGCTCGCCGCATACCGCTATGGCGGGAGCGAACTGCACTTTTGTTCGCTACGAGCGAATCCGTACCGTGGAAGTAGCTACTTTTTGTTTCATAGGAAACGGCCTCAAGTGATGCGGTTTTATTTGAGATAACGTGTCGCCATTCATGGCGCTGTGCTGTGAGATGTCGGCGGCATTGATTCAAGCCACAAAGAAAGTGCAAAAATGAACAAATCTAACAGACGTATGATATTGGAGAGGGACACATGTCTGTCTAATCTCCGGGGGAAAGCGCTCAGAAGCACGTATGACGTAAGCAGCGCTACCCCTCATGCAACGTAGCATCACGACGACTCCCTGAAGTAAGGCTGACCGATGACTCCCGTTGAGAAGCGCGCGTTTGCACTGGCATTGAATGAAATAAAGGAGGCGTCGGTAAGCGAGAACTAATGCTTCTGAACGAAACGTTGACAGTCGTTCTTGTTAGGTTTAGCCATTCGGAGTGTTCAAGATAACGTCTTGTTGATAAACGTTGATTGATTGATATGTGGGGTTTAACGCCCCAAAACTACCACATGATTATGATAGGCGTCATAGTGGGGGACTCCGGAAATTTCGGCCACCTGGGGTTCTTTAACGTGCACCCAAATCTGAACACACGGTGCTACAGCGTTTCCACCTTTATCGGAAATGCAGCCACCGCAGCCGGGATTTGATCCCGCGACCTGCGGGTCAGCGGCTGAGTACGTTAGTCACTAGACCACCGCGACGGGCCGAAATGCGTAAGCAGTGTATGGTTTTGTCGTAAGGGTGTTGCATACGATTATAGTTGCAAAAAAAAAACAAACAAGACAACTCGCAGTCCAGTTTAAAACGATGAAAATTGATGTCATCAAACACCACGCTATCAATCCTTCGCGTGGTATCGAAGTGATTTCGACGGCTTGCGTGTACACTAGTTTACCCAAATTTTCCCAAGTACACTCCAAATTGTTTTTAGCATGCTTATTTTCATGAATCCTATTTATTTGGCTGACTTTGTTGCATGGAGTACATGTCGGCTAGCAGACGATCACCGTCAAGGTACATTGTTGCAAGATTGTTTTAACACTGAGCATTAAAATAAATAAATAAATAAATAAATACATGAATTTTAGCTGGAACCATGGCACATCAGCCTCCCCCTCTTTCTTCCTGTAGCCAGTGAGAGAGCAGATTTTAATTAAGCTTATAGTCGTAGTCGTATGAAATGGTTTAGCGAAATCACGCGTGCACTTCTACAAAAAAAAAGGTAATTGTTCGCAGTATGCCACACTATCTCGCTAAAAGGAAGCATTCATAACACGAGTATATGCCAGCAATGCATTGCGAGTTCAAATACCCATAATACGAAAATGTCAACGTTCCAGCGTTAAAGCGCAGTAAATTGCGTAGGTGTGCAACATAGTAAGCTGACTTATTTCTCGGAAAACATGAAACTGGTGGCAGTTACGGGCTACAATTTGTCACGGTGGGATCTTGCGAGAGACGTGGACACGCGACTTAATGGCGCTTGCTTTGTAATTATGGCATCCACTCTTTCTGTAGCGTCGAGCTATGATGCCTCGCTCTGGCTTTTCTCGCTTACTTTAGAGTCACAAGTTTATTGAGATAAACACCAATCTACAAGAATAAAGTAAAGTTCACTAAAAAAACTCACCATACCTGGTATATTTCAATTTATTAACAGTGCCACGTAGATACAAGCTTCTTCTGCTGACTGCTGCAGAACAACGTTTTCTGCGTGGCTGAGTCCATAAAGATTTTGACGCTCATGCCACGTCGCACACGTATGACGTCACCGAGACTTGACACCATCCGTTCATGCCTCACATATGTGGCTCGATTTTACTTTATTTCATGATGCCGTGGGAAGCATGAAATGTTTATTTGAGAGAAACGCATGGCCAGTGTACAATAAAAAGCTGTCACTCGTGCGGAAAAATGGGCCGGAGTAATTCGGCCATTTTTGGCCGTGAAAGACAGGCATCAACCTAGTTAAATGCCCAAATAAAATTCTTGATCATGCGGGGACACGTTGAGAGATGCTGCTAAATTTTTTGGTTGTGTTGGTCGTGCAGCCTCGGAATGCCTGAGGAAGGCACAATTTTCGTTGTTTACATCAGGTGCATTCCTATGTATGTGCGTTATTTTGCTCGAGAAACCCTGAGGAATTAACGTGAGAGAGAGAGAGAGAAAGATCCAGTGTGTGGTGATCAGCTCTGACATTTTTAGTTCTCTAACTTTTGTATGCATGCCATTAAAAAGAAATGTGTTCAAGGGGAGACTGGTGCTTGGATGTGTCTTCGGTTACTCATCTCCTCCTGCATGGTGTTTTGCATCGCGAAGTTTTTAAATAACCGTGAAACAGTAAGTAAAACCGTGAAAATTTTACACAAGAAAGTACCTTAACATTTGCAGTCCCGGTACTGAAATATAAGTGTTCACAGAACAGAAATGTTCACACGACAAAAATGTTCCCACACCCGGAACGTCTTTGTTACGAGTAACATTAGGTTCCGTTTGATCCTGAAGATATCCCAAGAGATATGTCGGCGTTTCTTTCAAATATTGACAAAGGAACATAGAGGACTAAACTGTCATGGTTTCACTGAAGCAAGGGTTTTTCGTATTCGTAGGTGTTGCGTCAACGATTGATTACCCTTACGAAAGCTCACCCGCTGTAGTAGCGTTTGGCCCTGGCCGTCGCTTATAGATAATTTGGATGGTCCCTACCAATTTCCCAAAACTGCGGATTAGAGACCTGCACGAGCCAAATGATTGGCTCCTTGCCTTGAAAGCGAATGAACTCCGTGACTGGAATTTTGTCGGAGCAGAGAAGAATTGACACTTCTCTGCTCCATTCACGCACGCTTTGAATTCGAGAAGGCTTATGAGCTCAGAAGGATTGAGCTGAAAGCTTTGAATAATGATGCAAATACGCTTTAAGCGCTCGATTTCAATCGATCAAGTATAGACCTCTCTCCCCATCCACCATAGGGTGAATGAAGAGGGGAGTAATTTTTGTTATTAGATAGATAGATAGATAGATAGATAGATAGATAGATAGATAGATAGATAGATAGATAGATAGATAGATAGATAGATAGATAGATAGATAGATAGATAGATAGATAGATAGATAGATAGATATTTGTAGAGATGTGCATATATGAATCCAGTGTCTCGCCTACTAAGACCACATATATTTTTTTTCCATCACGTCTTCAGAACTTCACATTCTGAGTCGAAGAGAAAGAGAGAGAGATAGAGACAGCAATGTGAGAAAAACAAGACATGTTTACCAATCGATAAACATTCCGTTTGCCCCTCTTCCCTGGGAAAGCTGTTACACGCTAGCTTAGTTTTGGCTAAGTTCTCTTTATGCTTGATAAGTAGGCGTACGAATATATAAAGGCGCGCAAGAGCAAGATATTGTGGCACTTTGCCACGCGCGTCTCGTCTGATCCATCTATTTTTCACGGATGAGAAAAAGAAGAATCAATGTTTTGGCGAAGGAATTAGTGCATAGGTCTCACTTTCGTAATTTCCAGCGGCGTTTCTGAAACGCAGGCATGGATCAGTGTTTAGGTGGTTATGAAAGTGTGGATCAACCATTGTGCTTTTTATGTTCTTACAAGTGGCTGGTGGATGCACTTGGTGATATTGGTGGTATTGGTGGTATTTGTGATATCTTCTTCGCCATGACGCATGTTAGTGGAAAACAGGACAGTGTCTATGATACAGAAATTCGTCGACAGAAAGCCCTCCGTACGCAATAGCGTTGCATGACTGCCGCGTAAGTAAACTAGGTTAAACAATGAAATATGTTTTTTCCTCTTTAACCACTTTGCAAAGCTGCAGCTTCTGTTTTTGGGTACTATAGCGTAACGGTTGGCTTATACCTTTGGCACAGCCAAATGCGTGTGTCTTAGCTTATAATTTAAATCCCTACATCACTTAGCTGTGGGTGGAAATTTTTTTTCGTAGTTGCGTAACTCTACACGAAATTCTTTGTGAAATACGAAAAAAATTTTTTATGTAACCGACTACCATAATTACTTGCGTATCACAACTATACCTCTCGAGGGGACAAGTGGTGATCATTTAACTTCATTAGGTTGTATAGTGTTGCAGAGGATTATTTCTCTGGATGCACTACCATGTTCGACAATCATTCGACATGACGCATTCCAAGGCCAACGTGAAAGGTATTTTTTTCTTCGCTCGAAACAAACACAACCAAAAATAAACTGTGCATACTCCTCAGGCCTAATAGCGAATTCTTTTTATGCAAATACTGCAGCTGTCTTGTGGCAGAATACTTGTATATTTAGTTAAATATTATTACCTTTAATTACTAGAACTCACGCAGAACAACAATTTCCTTCATTTTATTATTTGGAATGTAATACTGAGTGTCTTGCAATTATGCCACGCGAATTTGACGCGTTTCTGACTGCGCATCATAAAACGTGACTGAAGGGGTTTTTATGTATTTAGTGAGCTATTGTATAGTTGTCATTTATGATGTGCCTTTCCTGACTCATTTTACATATACATGTGCGTTTAGCCTGTCGCTTGGTAGCATAAAGTTGCCTTAAAATTGTTGTAAATGAATTAAATGCACAATATTTAAGAAACCCACCCACCTGGCCGACAAGATATAGCGGCTAGAAGGTACCAATAAACAGCGACAAAATGTAAGAAATAGAAACAGCCGAGTACCCATGTGTATCCCCTTAATAAAGGGTAGCGAACTGCCTGTTACAATTGCTTTTGACCTCCAGTCTTTCTATGTTTCTTCATTAACGCTCACTCTCTTTCTCTTCACGTTGGCTTTATCCGCACGTTCTGATCCACAGGATACTTTGCGTACTGTAACATTATTTAAGTACATGCATTGTCTATACAACTGATTTGTCGTTGGCTGAGCGTTGCGTTTTCTAAAGATCAGAAACAGAGCTGAGCAAGAAACAGCCCCTGGCCGTCCCCCACTGAGTGGCAAAGAGACACAGAGAAGGAATCAAAAGAGCAAGAAGAAAGATAGAAAAAAAGGAAGGATGAAAAGAAAGCAAGAAGGATGGAAAGAAAAAAAGAAGGATTGAAAGAAGGAAGGAAAGAAAAAAACAAACAAACAAAGAAGTACGAGAGCTGAGACACCTAATAGGAACAGCATTATCTCCTCAATATCTTCTATATCATCTGCTTGAGTGCCCATATGTTCTTTCAGGCAGAAACCCATATGTTTGTTTAGACAGCCAGAACCAACCACTGCGATAACAAAACCAGTAAGAAGCCCCCTCTCACTCGATTGGAAAGCAGCACACTTTAACGGTCCTTGCTACCTTCAGACAACTTCGATCTCGAATTGGACATCAGTATCTTCTCGATTCCTCCCTCCCAAGAGTTCCGGCCGCATCGTCTGCTCATAGCTTCTCGAAACCAGTCACTCAGTAGTGGGCTTACATGGCTAGAGAGCTGTGGCCAGAAATTAGATTGAGTGTAACATCAACAATGTGGACGAGCTGAGACTGATATGTATAGCCTGGTTCCGAGCCCCCGGGAAACGAGCTTCTATTCGCGAAAAAGTCACTCCACGTGAGAAGGCTTCGGGGCATAGCTTTTCTTTGCAAGCGCATATGGTGCATCGAGCAAAAACACCATTTCTTCGTACGCGTTAATCCCTGGGTTCTTCGTGCTATTCTTGGCTATGGTGTCAATGACTTTTCCTTGGTGGATTTCGTTGTGTATCTTGTGACGAAATGTTAGAATTTTCACGCCGATGGCTTAACAGCTCTTCCGTACAAGTTGGGTGGAGTTGTCCCGAAAACATCTCTTACCATCAATTTATAAGGAACACCACGATATCGAAGGCACCGGAATGGGCAGCTCTTCACGCCATACTTTGGGCATGCAGTGATATGACTGCCATCTCGGCAACACGTCCGAGAGTGGGCTAGTGTAGCATTCCCACACAACTCGAAACACCTTGATCCCTCCCTCCCCCCCCAAAAAAAACAAAAAGGGCTGTCCGTTAGGGCTATGCAGCCACACAAAGCAAAAAAAAAACAAAATTGATGTGAACTCTGATGACCAGCGGGGCGACGTCAAAGCTTGCGACGCGTTCACATGGGTCACTGTGGCTTTTTGGGATGCTACGGCACTGACTGGGATCTTGTGCTGCCATCTGAGCTATCATAGGTCGCCGTATAGCCTTTCCTGGGGAGAGGCGGAAGAACTCACCCGGCATCTTTTTCTCCCGGCGTTAACCCACGTGCGTGTCCTTGGCCACTGGAACCTTGCTCCATAAAGGGTGCAAGAAACCTTTTACGGCAATTTGTTATTGGCTAGCTTCTTCTTGGGTGGTGTCGTTTATGTGTGATTGCTTGCCATCAAGAAGAAGAAGCTAGCCTGAGGTGTTATTGTATATTAGCGGTGCCGAGTGCTGGCTTAGATACCATATGTTGCCATCATATCAAGGATATAGTTGACAACATAAGTAAAGCGCTGTGTCACATTGTCAATTCAACTTTTAAAGCTTCAGCGTTTCGCGACGACATGAAGAGATCAAAAATAATTCCAGTGTATGAAAAAGGAGATGCGACTTTATTAGTAAACTACAGGCCTATATCCAGTTTGCGTTGTTTGAGTAAAGTTGTTGAAAAACTGATTGAAAAACAGCGTACTAATTGTTTGGACAAGTTTAGACTATTAACGCCAAATCAATTTAGTTTTCGTCATAAAATTTAGTCATAAAACTCGTCATAAAATTTTGTCATAAAACTAAAATCAATTTAGTTTTCTGTCATAAAATCTTGTGCTACCACGTGTATCTTTATAATTTCAAGCAACATGTAAGTTTCATATATATTTCTGTTCACTACAGTTGCATATGTCTTCTTGTTCTGTCATTGCTAACAAGAAGTGCCACTACAGTTTTTAACTGTGGGACCTCTTTCTGTATACTTTCTTCTGTTTTGTAATATCTTGAGAAAGAATAAACTTGAACTTAAACTTGAGCACGACAAGATGCTCTGTGTCATGGGCGAATGACATCCAGTTCACTCGTTGCTGAATTGTTACCTTTTTTCTGTGTGTACAAGTTGGTAATAAGTACCAGTCAACTTGTTCTTTTTTGCGTTTTTCCTACTATTGACAGTCATTTACTCAACCCAGAAAATCTGAGGTTATTCGTGGTCACGAACAACCTCAATGATGGTGGATGTTGATTGACTACTATATTCGCTGTCAGTCATCTTGCATGAGTCATACGAACTGCTGTTCAAGATTCGGTACCATATGCCATAGAGATTGCATAATAATTGCCGTGTTAGATATGGAGGTATGACTCCATATCTACCACCCACTTCAGCCTTTGTACATGAGTGTTTGGTATATACAGCATTGTTACTGACTGCTGACCATAAGTACCTCGTTGACGCTTACTACAGAGCAGTACGACCTACTCATCTTGTACTGGTCATGCAACCAATATGTGCGCACATTCATTCCAGTGTAAGAGACTGCTTTACCGCTTTCATAGACATGCAAACATGAAGAATAGAAAGTTGCAGCAAACCATACGTCCAATGGAGCTCTCAAAGTATAAAGATGTTGACCCTTATTTCTAACATAATCAAGCCCATACCTGTAGAAATCACACAGTTTGAGCAGTGTCTCATGTTTATACCCCCAAGGTATGAAAGCTAAGCCTCGGGAAATATTCAACTCCGCTCGTAGCCATGGTAACACATTTCGAACATCTTTTTCACCGATTGTGCCGCGTATAGACTTTAGGAGCATACAGGTGTTTTATAAATGCTCGTGCAACGTATACAGTGATGAAGCTTGCCCGAAAAGTTGGTGTATCATGATTGTATGGGAACTGCGCGAACGTAAACAATGATAACATGCGTTTCTTATTGGGTCCATTCTCTACATTCACGCCGTTCTTAGCATCTGGATTCGAGATAACCGTTGCGCTGTAATAAATTAAAAGGGGGGATAACACGAAGCCACACGTACTCTCCGAAAACGAATGCGAATGCTCATGATATGTCGTGGCTATTTCTTTTCCGCAAGGTGCTGATGAAGTGCAGACAATAAATTAAATCTGAGTTGTGATCGATGGCTGCATTGAATTGTTCAAAATGTTTTCAAGTATTTAAAATAATGCTTGCGGATTTACTTGCTCATCTTCGTTTCGTGTGTCCTCGCTGCAAAAAAAGGCACTAATCTTGGCTTTCTGACTTAAATATTGACAAACCCCTGAGAAAGAACATTAAATTTTTCTTTAAGAAAAAAGGATTCTTTGTTTCTGATCTCCCCTCGACTCCCGTTGCCTTAAAGAAACAAAATTTTAATTAAAGTTCAAGCTACCAGGTCTGATCTGGCTTTTATTAGGTACGTTAGGTAACCCACTGTCCATTTATTGTTTGTCATAAAGTTTAACCATAAGATGCTCGCAAACGCGGGGTAGTTATTACCTATTACAAAAGTTCAATCAGGACCGTAATTGGATAGGAACCTGTTACTGACAAGTGCACATTAAAAACAGGACATATACGTTAGATAATGCATGAGCAGCCAACCTATACGGGCAGCATTTTTAAATCGAATGAAGACTTTGAAATTGTCCCCCACTGTTATACGTTCGAACGAGGTCGTCAGCTCTGGATATTAGAACGAGCGAGAAACGATGAAACACACACGGCCGGCACGTTCAGTAAAAAGGCTACCATATTTACCATCCTATAATGGCGTGCAGAGAGAATAGAGAATAGAGAATAGAGAGTATGGCGATAACCAGCCTACCCTGACGTTTACGATCTCAAGCTTTAATCATTAATGCAGACTAAAACTATCGATCTTAAATCTTGTTCAGTGTTTGCAGAAGTCATGCCCAACACAATAAAAATTAATGCTAACCATAGCAACTGAGTAAGCACGAAGTGCACGAACACCGATTTCACAATTTTTTATATTGCGGCAAATAACAAGAAGTTTAATCTGCCGCTAACAATAATTTCATTCAAGGATATTGAAACGAACTTGCCTCAGCGTTTACGTAAGGTAGAATTTAACCTCAATAAAACGCGATTGCATCAAGTACTCCGGTTTCGGCATTAATTAGCGTGACAGTGCTGTTGTAGTTGTGAGTGGTCCTAGTTTAACTAGCTGCTTAATCATAGCAAATGACAGGATACTTGCGTGTAGAGATAATTACACAGAAAACTGCTTTTCTGCTTTATTTAGCGAAAAAAAGAAAACATTACCGATAGCTTTGTTATCTCGGTTACGACACGCCATATTATTTAAGAGAAAAACCTCAGCTAGAACTCTTGATCTGTGATGTCATTGATCCTAATGTGCTGATTAGTTAGCCTCTTGCAATTGTTATGGATCCATATACTTCAGTCTAATGTGATATATGTGAAGACTTTTTGCAGACGACTGCATTATTTTCATAGATGTACACTCGCCAGATGACCAGGTTGCTCTCGACACTGCCCTTAACAATATTTTTTCGTGGTGTAACAAATGGGGCATGGTGCTCAATTTCAATAAATCTGTTTGCCTTCGAATTTCTAACAAGAAAAATCCCCTTCAGGTTTCCTATTCCTCCAAAAGCCAACCCTTAAAGGAAGTCAGTCAATACAAATACCTAGGTATAACGACAACGAATAAGTTGTCCTGGAATGCACACATTGCCGATGTTTCTTCATCGGCTTTCCGTAAACTGTGTCTTTTAAGGCACAAACTCAGAGACGCCCCGTCGCAAGTGAAACTATTAGCTTATAACACTGTAATACGTCCAAAGCTTGAATACGCTTGTATTGTATGGGATCCGCATACTAAGTCTAACATATATTTTCTCGAAAAGATTCAAAGACGAGCAGTGCGTTTTATTTACTCAAAGCATGGTCGTGGTACATCAGTTACTGAACTAATGCGAGATAACGAATTGCAGACGCTACAATCGCGGCGCCTGCTTCTCCGTCTAAAATTCTTGGACTCACTAATTAACTATAAACTTGGGCTAGACCCATCACATTACGTTACCCCAGTTTCGACCAGGCAAACTCGTCATTCTCATGTCCGATCTTTAACTCCGTATTTTGCGCGGACAGATTTATTTAAGTTTTCCTTTTTTCCGAGAACTGTAACAGAATGGAATAACTTGCCTTCTGATTTCCTCCAAACCTTCGATCTTGATGAATCCAATGTTTAATTTTGTGAATCTTAACCCCCCCGCCCAATATCGCTAGATTTTTTTATGTTTCTCTTCTACTTGCTCTTCTCCTACACAGATGTATTTTAGTCAAGCTGTGTTACTCAAGTACTGATCGCGTGCTTTCTTTGTTTTGATGTTTCTCTTCTACTCGCTCTCCTTTTACACAGATGTATTTTAGTGAAGCTGTGTCACTCATGTACTGATATTGTGTTTGTGTTTGTGCCCCTCCTGCTTGGGCGTTTGTGGCCTGCAGTATTTCACAAATAAATAAATAAATAAAATAAATGTATTGCAAAATAACACATTTAGTGCATGGCAGCAGTCATTTACCTTCATCGCTAAAGAAGAGCTTTGCGCTTACGATTCGTATATTAAACCAATGCGATCAGTGTTTGGGTTTTTCGCCACAAAACCATTATGTGGTTATCAGAGACGCCGCACTAGAGAGCTGCGGGAACTACAATCAACTAGAGTCCTTTACCATGCACCTAAATCTTACACAAAGCTCCACCATTTCACCGGCATCTAAATTTTAATCACTGCTGTTTGAGATTAGATCCTGTGACCTTCGGGAAGTAGCCGAGTTGCATAACGACTAGACCACCCTGGCGTGTAACCAGTGACAGCTATGCTAGGTAGAGGAGCCCGCAGGGTATAAATGCAAATGAGTGTTCTACCGAGCAAAGCGAAATGAGCACTGGAACACTAATATGAACACTGAAACAATTCTAAAGCCTGAACACACTTACAACACGTGCAAAACTGCCTTCAGGCTTGTGCTGAAAAAAAAACAGCCCTCTCAACGTTACTTCAACCATCACCACAGGAAAGGCTTCTCACCACTTGAAATTTGGCGCTAAATTTGTGACCAAAAAAATTTCCCCTATGCTATTGATGGACCTCCATGAGATCTCTAGCACGCTTGCTGATTACGGGCAGACACTACTCAATGAGTTCTTTTCATGCTTTCCCGTATTCGCCCATCAGAAGTCAATCTTCATTGAAATGACAACCTGCTCATTTTAGAATATTATTTCGTAAGTGAGAGTTCCAATTAGCGACGACAAGTTTGGGTGTGTGTGTGCGTGAAGAGTTCTATATCCAACGATGCGTACTGCTAATCCACGGAACGCCACTTTTCACTTCGTCTTATTAGCTCGTCATCAATGAAATCGGCACGCCGTTCATGAAATTGTTGATGTGTTGTCATCAGAAGTAACACAATCGATTTTACGGCAGTTAGGTCGCTATTTACGTTCAAAGTAATGAACGCAGAAGTAATGAAGACAGCGGCGGATGTCACGTGGCGTCCGTACCACCATTGTGCGTCCACAGAGAGATGAGACAAGATTCTGCTTACGATCTCCGCGACGAGGACCTGCGTTTCAACGCTGTGTTGAGGTTATTGATGAGCCCAATGCGCACACTCCTCACCGAATTGACAACCCCATCAGCCTGAAGCACAATGCAAGTTCGGTCGGGATACCTTGGAGCCAGTCATTGTGGCCTTTTTGAACATGATGGGTTGCAGTGCACTTCATATAAGGCAGTCGAAAGTGATCTGTACTCTGTGACCCTTTGCACTTTTATGACTTTCTGGGCATGTGTGGTATACGCTCAGCTGTGCATGCTATTGTATTACTTTGCATCTATTCCCTTCTATAATTTTGTTCCTCCCATTACCCCCTTCCCCGTGTAGGGTAGCGGATCAAGTGTATTTTGGTGAACTTCCCGGCCTTTCTTTAGTTTTTGTCTCTCTTTGTTTTTAGGCACATGCATAGAACGTGGCAGCCTAAACTGTGCGGGCGTCTTCCTCAATACGCACATGTTTGAATTCCTTCTTTTCAATTTTTTATCCGCCACGAGTGCTCTTATATATAAGAGAGTACATAACTGGATCTGCGTGCTATAGCTCTCAAAAAAACTTTTTTTGTCATCTCATTATAAGGAACGCATGCTTTGAAGGAGCGTCTAAGGCAAATACACTTACAACGAAAACACATTTACGTATATACACGTGCATACCTTATGTACATGCTTTTTTTAAGGTGTAATTTATGGCATTGAGGTTTCTTCTAGAAAACGTTATTTTGGCCGAACTGAGCATTGGTAAAAAGAACAGCCTTCTGTATCACGAAGCTGCCCTAAAGCCCCCAAAATTGAGTGCCCTTTGATACACGGATATGCTCGCACATGTGAGGAAATCGTTCTCCCTGATTTGAGTTTCAGTTTCTTATTTTCAACAAACATTTAGGTTGTGAGCACTCTCTCCGGCTAAACATTTGTTCGCCTTTCTTGTTCGCGTTGTTTTTAGAAATGCAGCTGCTTGATATTGTTCGTTGCTTATGAAACATATGCGTTTTTTGAAACAAAAATTAAATGGCTTGTGCAACTCGCAGAAAGTATTTCTGTTCAATGGGCTTGCGTAGGTAAGGAGCTTGTTTATATGTATATAGGAGAGAGAAAGAGAGAGAGAGTGCATGTTCTTCGAACGCGGCTTTGGTACTTTTAGTGTTATTGTGAGTGCTTGCACGGGCTCGCGGAGGCATCCTGCAGTGGCTATTGTAAACTTACAACTCACGACGCCCAAATCAGCCAATGGCTGGAGGCTGTGTATATGGCGCAGTGGTGAGGGCATACGGCATCATATAGAGAGAAAAAAAGTGATGTTCTAGTTGATGTAGAAAACTATTTTTAGATTCCAGTCAGCGTGCCGTGCTATAAAGTTTCGGTCACATGTTCTCAGTAGATTCGACTACCCTTCGGCTATTTTTTTTCGCCATAATCAAAAGTGGTCACAAGTTCTGTTTTAAAAGATGCCTTAAAGAAAAAGAATTTATCTTCGAGAATGTTATGCCTTCACATTACCAAAATCGCAACTCTTGCCTCGAGAAGACGACTAGTAAGCGTATAAATGCACAAAAAGAAAACTCAAGTGTTGACGTCACTTAGAACTTCTCGCACCAGCTTGAATAGATGCCGTACTCTCTGACAGCGTCTGCAGGAGCCCTACGCAGTTCTTAGATGACACGATGTATGTACGTTATCCTATGAGGTGGCGAGTGCTTGATTTACTAGTTTATGGTATTTCAGGGGACAAAATGTGGTCACCAAACTGGCCACCAATGTGGTCATCATAGCAAAACAAGTAAAAATAAGAGAATCATACGTTTAAGACATCAGCTTTGTTGAGGACAAAAGGATGAGCTACCATGCCCATCGCAAAGCTCACCCGTTGACTTCTTTATTCCGAATGCACTGCCCTCATCCCCGATGATGGTAATGTCGCTCCTCGTCTTCTACACAGTTTGCAACATCCTCCACGCCCCCGCAGTGAGGCCTCGTGATTAACAATATTACAGTAGCTGTAAAACATGCAATGTTCATCACTAATAGTTCAAGGTCCAAGTCAATCCACGTGGAACAATCCGGGTTTGCTATTACGCCTGGTTTTCAAACAGTGCTTCCGACGTTTGTTCTATATACGCACTTTCGAACGCATCTCCTTCGGTGAACTTGCGCTAACGATGATCAGGTTTCGTTGGCATAAACATGTTTTTTTTCTGCGAGCTTCTGGTCTATTTCAGTTTGAGAAGTTTTGCTGTATAATTTCTTGCCTTGGCTGTGTTCACCTTGGAAGCATCATTCTCCTGCTTCCACCCTGAACTTGAATGCTTCATTCGCTGCTGTGGTCCTGTCTCGATATACTTAATCGGCAGCGAGGTAACTTGTACGGTCCGCATTCTTCTCCACCTTGATGTTTGCAGCTTACTCGTATAGCTTTTAGGACTAGTACAGGCAGCAGGCTTCTATTACCTTCGCAATTTTTATATTGCTTCTTTTCGCTTGAATGCACTTGATTTGCTTTTGTCAGATATTTCTTCCTGTGGCTGCGAGGACTGTACAACATCTGAATCTATTGGTTTTGGCTTGCACCCATTGTTAATACCGCACGAATGCCCTTTTAGATCTTCAAAGGCTTCCCGCCGTTCATTAATATAACTTTAACCCTACACTATATCCACTTGAGTTGTTGTAACTGTCGTGTCCTTTGCTTCGTTCTTAGTGTACGCTGACGGGAGTTCTAAAAGCGTGGACCAGTTCCTTCAAAGTAGCAGTTCTGTGTGTGCTTGAATATTCGTTAGGATGGTGAAATTGGCGACTTCTTTGCTTTCAGCACGTTCAGCAATTCGTCGTGGCTCTGAGTCTTCTAGCGTAGAAGAAGATTGCTGCTGAAGAAGCAGAGGCTAGATGGTGGCGCCACAGACAAAGAGGGCACGTTGGCTTATACTTCTGTCCAAATCCTTCGCCACAAGGCCTCCAAGCGAGCTTGTCGAGCATTTAATGCGTCCACGATCTTATACTCCACTCTCATCTTGGCTAGAATGATCTTGTGTTAACCTTGGCTTGAATGATCTGGTGGGAAGAAGCTCTGCTTCTTCCATTTCTGCTTCGAAATGATTGATGTCAACTGTGTTTTCAATCTTCTCATCAATTCCTCTGAGAATCTCGTACTGTTCAGTCAAAATTCGGGGAATGTTGCTCAACTCACATATTGGCGGGCGATACAGTTGTCGAAAACGTTCGATATCTGCGATGACCTGCGTGGCGGCCTTGTGTACTTGACTTCGCCTTTCGAACAGGGCCTTCATAAAAAGGTCTAGTGTCGTAAGCATAAAACATCACTGGCTGGCCGCGTCACGAGGCAAAGTCGGAGTCAACTCGCACAACACCAACGAAGCTCCACACAACGAATATTCGGAAATCGTTGAGATGTCATCATTCACGATCCGGGTCCTTAGTAGGGTTGGCCTTTGCACATCAGATTTACCAAAGGCGGCTTCCTGACAGTCCCCCAGGCTTCAAATGAGGTCGAAAAATCGTAAAGTCCGCTTGGCCTCACTTCTAAAGGTTCTCTCTCCCGTGTTTTCCGGCACCATAATGTTCAGGGCGAAAGGATGAGCCACCGTGCACATCGCAAAGCCCACCGTCGACTTGCTTGCTTGCTTGATTCTTTTTCGTGGCTCTCACCTACTAAAAGAGATTGGCCAAGAAGCCGGCGGTTAATATAAGACAATAACTTAAGAATATACAGGCTAAGAAAATACGTTGTTTTGACTTGGCGGGATTATTTGGCACAATGTGAAAAAAAGTGAAAGAAAATAAATAATATAATTTTTTGAATAGCTTAGGTGTAATCGTTATGTGCAATTTTCTGAAGGTTAAGTCATTACAGTGTAATAGTTAAACATTAATTGTTAGATCGGCTAGTAGAAATCGAGAGCTGGTCAATGGCTCAGCAAGGTAATCTTCTTGTGTTACATAGAAATTCTTGAAGAGCCTCGCAGATGTTCCTGTCGCTGAGTCCTAATGAAGCAGCCCTAAAGGACAAAATATTAGGAGCAGTAATTGATATTTAGTTTCTTGAACAAAATTTTGAAACTATTTTTTTTATTTTTCAAACGGTGGGTTGTGAGAAGAAAGTGGTCGATATTTTCGGGTTCATTACAGCTAGAGCACAGAGGGGATGGAACCAGACCAAACCTGTTTAGGTAGAAATTTAGAAGTGGTACACGGCAACGTAATTTTGTTATGGGGACTTCCAATTTACGTGTGGGACACCATTTATTATTCCATGCGAACTGCAGGTTCGAAAAATTTGTATACAGGTCATAATTTTTCATGAGTCTTCAAGAACGGAAAGTTTTCTGAACCTCGAAGCTGTTACATAAGCTGGAAGAGGCATGATTGGCACAATTGGAAGATCAAGGGATGCTCGCGTGAGTGAGTCAGCCATCTCATTTATAAGTACACTACTATGACCTGGCACCCATATCCTTCGCACTCGACGAATGTTTGCTGGAAATAATATTTAAAAATTTTTTAGTAGTGCTGATGCCGAAGATGATGACAAAAATGCACACACGGAATACGAGTCAGTCACTATCACAGCTGTCGAATGAGTCGCAGAAAGTTCACGAATAGGTAGTATGACGGCCGTTAATTTCGCTTCAAATATTGGTGTGTAATCTGGGAGGCGTAATGAAAATGACCAGAATAATGAGAGAGAAAAAATACCCACACCTGCTTTCTTGCCACTCATAGATGTATCCGTTGCAATTACTATATTAGTACCCAATTGAGACAGGTGTTCTTCTAATAAGCATATCAAATATTTAAAAGGCAAGTGCTTAGCATTCGTTGGGAAGATATTGTTGAATTCTATTTGAACTTGGCTGATTGGTTTGTCAGATGGTATTATCTCAAATATATTAGCATTTAAAGCATGTAGAAGCGCTTGAACAAATAGCATTTGGGGTTTATATGCACAGGACCAATCCTCATTCATTTTTAGTAATGTACAACAACCTCCGAAAAGAGCAGCGCTTCGAGATAGGTAATAGCGCACTTCAAGTTGTAAAAGACTATGTCTACTTAGGGCAGGTAATAACCGTGGAGCCCAACCACGAGATTAAAGTAACTATAAGAATAAGAATGGGGTGGAGCACATTTGGCAAACACTCTCAAATTATGACAGGTAGATTGTCACTATCCCTCAAGAGGAAGGTATATAAGAGCTGTATTTTGCCGGTACTTAGCTACGGAGCAGAAACCTGGAGACTTACAAAGAGGGTTCGGCTTAAATTGAGGACGACGCAGTGAGCAATAGAAAGAAAAGTGGTACGTGTAACCTTAAGAGACAAGAAGAGAGCAGAGTGGATTAGGGAACAAACGGGGGTAAAGGATATCATAGCTGAAATCAAGAAGAAGAAATGTACATGCCGGGCATGTAGCGCGTAGACAGGATAACCGCTGGTCGTTTAGGGTAACTAACTGGATTCCCAGAGAAGGCAAGCGGGTTAGGTGGAGACAGAAGGTTAGGTGTGCAGATGAGATTAAGAAGTTGGCCGGTATAAATTGGCAGCAGCAAGCACAGGACCAGGTTAACTGGCGGAACATGGGAGAGGCCTTTGTCCTGCAGTGGACGTAGTCAGGCTGATGATGATGATTATGATGATGAATGCTCATTGAAAAAGATACCAGGCTAGCCAAAGAATATGAACTGACGCCTTCTTAAAATGAATTCAGAAAATTTTAAATAGGCTTTAACTGTTTGAATACGGAATCTGCAAGCAAGAATGGGTATCCAAGCTTCTCGATACAAAACATTGTTAGCTGTGAATTTTGGCACACCTAAACAACTTCGAAGAGGCTCCCGCTCTAAGGAAATCGAGGGCTTTATTTTGTATGCTGGTCCACCAGAGAATAGTACACATCCGAATTCAAGAATCGGACGAGCGTACATGCGACAAATGATGATAAGCGTATCTCTGCAAAGACCGGAACGGAGCCGGCCAAGCCTACCTATCATCCCAACAGCGCGTGTAGCTTAATTTTAATATGTTCAATGTGATCACGCCAGCTCAGTTTTTGATCGTACAGTACACCCAGATATTTATTACAGTTAATTAGGGATTTGATTCTTGATGGTACTGAAGAATATTAACTGGTATATCCAATGGAAAAACTAATATAGCACATTTAGTTACGTTCAGTTTCATATGAATTTACTGAAACCAGGTTTCCATATTGCCAAATAAATCTGTAGAGTTGAATGTAGTAAATGAATATCACAGTTAGGTGCAAAAAACGCAATATCATCTGTATATACATATACTTGTACCTTATCATTCAGTGGTATTGAGCTTAACAACATGTTAAATAGCACTGGCGATAGAACAGAGCCATGAGGAACACCTCTCGTTTGCCTATAATTCGGTGTTGAAACACCTCGTTGGCAGCAATAGAATTTTCTGTCTTTTAAATATTCGTGCATCCAATTTGTTATGTAGTGTGGGAAGTTTAAGTCCTTTAGGGCAGTGAAAAGAATAGCATGTTAAACACTATCATATGCCTTGGCCAAATCAAGGGCTACTAGGGCCGAATATTTTCGTCTGGGGCGAGCAAGCTTTATACGAACCTCTAAATCAACGTGCGCCCACCATATAGAGTAACCTGGTCTAAATTAAATCTGGCACGTACTGAGTATTGCATTATCTGTTATGAATTTCATAATTCTAATGTGAAGTATTCTTTATATTGGCTTAACTACATGTGATATTAAAGCGACTGGCCTAATGTTATCTATCTGCATTCCTAGTCCCTGTTTTTTAAGAAGTGGTGTTATTTTAGCTAGTCTCCAGGCAGGAGGTATCCAACTATTTCCAAGTGAGGGGTTGACAACGTTACGAAGGTCTTCAGGAGAGATGTCGAATAATATTTTTAACATTCCTGAAGTGACACCATCTGGTCCAGGACCTGTGTTTGGCAGAAATTGAACGACGTGCGCCAGTTCATTTCTAATTACTTCAAAAATTCATATCCAAATGATGGTTTTACAAACTTTATTTGTATTTGCGATGTAAACCTCTTCTCCAATCCTCGTGCAATTTCAGCTAATATATCTTCCAAATCCTGTGGGGAAAGAATAACTGAGTCAATATTTACGGGTGCTGCAGTAGCTTTACGATTACGAAAAAAATCTGAATAGAGCTTTCTTGTTGTCGCTCTTGGAGAGATAGCTACGACGTTTTTCTTCATAGGCGTCTTTCGCTAATGAAACTGTTCTTCTAAACGTAGCTTTAGCGTATAAATAATTTCCCCAATTAGTAGGACATTGGTTGATAACGAGTTTTTTTCATGCAGATTTCCGGCGTCTATAATTTCTAGCACAATCCATATTCCACCAGGTGGATATGGATTTTCCTTTTGCTAAATATATAGTGATCTGTGGTTTTTCAATTGTACGTTTTAGAGCGGAACAAAGGCTCATAGCTTTCACATTTGTTTCCATACTGGGCAAGGAAAACAACGTTTACTGTAAATTCTTTTTAAATTTAGAGTAGTCTACAAAACTTTGCACCTGGTGGTCCACCGTCCCTAAAGGAATGCCGACTTCAAATACCAGGGGGCAGTGATCACTACTTGTAGCGGTATCAAGAACTGTCTAAGACAATATGGTCACATTTGAGCTAGCAAATGTTAAATCTAAGACGGACCTCAAATTACATCGAATGAATTTGGGAACTCTGAAATTTATCAAATAAGGTTATTCCGATTAGCCCAGTCTCACAGCCGTGTTCCCGATGAGTGTGGAAAACCCCGACGCGTGATAGGAATTGAAGTCTCCCGCAAAAAGTATACTGTTTTTCTGCAAAAACTCACAGTAACATCAAGGACTCTTTAATCTTGTATCCCAGCTGGAAAGTACTTGTTGACTATAGATAGTGGCGCGCATCCGGGAAAGTTAATTTCCAAATCCAATACTTCATAACCATGTGATTTTCGTTCGTAAACTAAATGTGCTTTATGATAAATTTTGGATGAAATAAAAAAAATTAATCCTCCACCACGTGAGTCTCTGTTCAGTTGAAAGCAGTGATAGTTGCTTAGATAGAATTTTGATCAGCTGACAACCAAGTTTCTTGTAAAATTATAGCGTCTGGAGATTCTTGAGAAATTGGTCAGAATAAGTCTGTAGCTACAGAGAGAATCGAACGGCAGGTCCACTGAAGTACTCTAAGGCACCCTATGATGACAAGCAAGCAGTAGCAACTGCTTGACTTAAATACTGTCTTTGAAGAAGTTCGCTTTAGTTCTAGGTTCTTTCACACTCTTTTTTTGTTTTTGGATGAGAATAATTATAAAATTAGCTAGTGGGTGATCTAGTGCGTTTCAGAAGGCGAGTCTTCATATCTACATCTCGACTACTTATTGACTCTGAATCAGATATACTTAACTGCTCAGTTGTGTTAGATCGGGAAGGCCTTGCTTCATCATCATTAGAGGCATCTGTCTGATGTTCGGCAGGTCTATTTATCGAAGCGCTAGGAGGTTGGATATGCTTATTTATTCGATCATATGCGCCCGAAATCTGTGAATTCATAATATTATCGAGTGAGTCAGACAGATTGAGTAAATTTTTTACTAATACTTTTTCTACGACCTTTTCTACCATAGCTGAAATGGACTGAGAAAGTGATGCATTCATAGCAAGAGACGGATGAGCTGCTATCCCAGCATAATAACCCTGATTCCTGCTTTGAACTGCTCTCGTAGAGAAGCCATTGCTTCTCGACGAGAGCATCGTCTCCTTCCAATGATTTCAAGCACATGAAGTTCCTTTGAACTTGCAGGGCAGTTAGGATCGTCTGCAGCGTGATTTGCCTTGCACACAAGGTACGTCTTATTGTCTAATTGGCACTCAGCAGTACTATGGCCGGCCCCGCATATGGCCTCGCATATGCGGCATCGAGTGTCCGATCGACAAACTTAAGTACTATGTCCAAAGCGCCAGCATTTAGCACATTGCAGCGGACGGGGAGCCAGAGCTACGACCCTATAGATAAGCGGCCATGCCTTGTTATCCGAAGTGCGATCCGTTCAAACAAATGTGGCAATTACGGTTTCAGTGGGAACTTTCTGTTTGTTTTTTTGTTTGGTACAGCGGTAAACCGAAATAACACCTGCTAGACAAAAGATGTCCACGACTTCTGCTGGACTTTGATTTACGTCTACCCCCGAACCAATCCTTTGCAGCAAGCTAGATAAGGTAGGATAAAAGAGCTCACCGAATGTGATGCAAAATTAGTACACTTTAGTAGTTTTTGGATACAAGCCTTGTCTGGTGAGCAGGATAGTATCGCCCTGCGTCCAAACTGAAGTACGTCTGTTATCAGTAGGGAGTGGGGAGTGATCGCACGGAGTTCCGTTTGGATTGCCTTGGGATTCTTCATACGGATGAACCCACCAGTGGTCGGCACCAAAGCGACAGGAACGCTACGGGTTCCATTGCGGCCAAACCACTCCAAGGGTATAGATCCTGAGGGGGAACAGAGCCTGACCAGAGGGTAGGCCTCTGGCCCGGAGAAGAAACAGATATGAAAGAAGGTGAAGTTACAGTTAGAAATGCACTCAGAACAGTTGCGGAACAAGAGGTAGATCTAATAAAATAAAATTGACCGGTGGCTTCTTGACCACAACCCTGAAGATGGAACAAGAGACGTTGGGTCGAACAGTAATAACTCCGCCGTGGCTGGATGAAATGCTGTTCTCCTGCAGTGCAAAATGACCTTCTTCTTTATTTCAAATCCACTGCCTTCATTCTCGATGATGATAATGTCTCTCCTTGTCTTCTACATAATTTGCAACATGCTTCATGTCCCTTGTGAGGAATTGCGGCGCGAAATTTTAAAGTGTCAATGTGATATACGTTTTATCTAATATGAACGAGGCCTGTGACCATGGTGTACAACAACATTCTAGAATTTGAGAATAATGATTTATTCCTCGACCTGCCACGGTGGTGAGTGGTTATGGAGGTTGACTGCTGACTCGAAGGTTGGATGATCGAATCCTGGTCGCAGCAGGCGCGCTTTCGATAAAGGGAAAGATGCATGAGGATCGTGTGCTTAGATATAAGTGCACGTTAAACAAGCCTGGTGTTCGACATTTCTGAAGCCCTCCTCCACGATGTCCGTCATAAGCATATTGTGGTTTTGGGACGGTAAACCTGAAAAAAAACATTAGTGTTATTAGTATAATTCACCCGTATAAATTAACTCATTTCCCTGCTTCAGTGTCCTCTTAACACATCAATGTCCTCCATACAACGCTGAAGTGGTTGGGCAGTTTCACAATATGTTAGTCTTACTTGGGTTTAAGCGATATTACAGGAACTTGGGTAGAACCTCTCGTCGTAATCGTTCAATTTCCCGCTTCCAACAGCTGCACAAAGAAAATACGTAGGCTGTCTTTCATCTCTTACAAAAAGAAAACAAAGTGAAGAAATAAAAATGATTACAGCGGAAAGCTGCCAGTGGGAAGATGAAGTGCACTGGCTACGTAATAACAAAATGAGAGGCTTGAAACAACAAAAATGCTTAGATAAGGCCTATGCATATTGCTGGAAAAATAAAAAACAGGCGAAAGCGCGACTGTGGATTTCAGGCATCCCCATAACGCTCCCGTATATGCGGCACTCTCCAGAACACGACCTCCAACGGCGATGATCCATCATTGGCCTGACGAGAATATTATCGCGGCACGTCCGATTTTCCATCTCCCATGAAGAGTCGGTAGTGCTGGCCTGGGTTCTCTTTTACTTGAGGTCGAAAATGGAAGACCCCTCTTTTGTTCGAGAAAAAAAGCTTTCCTGAAAAAAAAATTCAGAAATAAGTGGAACAGTGCGCTGCCTCAAAAGTGAAAGGAGAATTTCAGAGCTGTTCTCTTTTAATTGTACTGCTTTCCTTTAGCACTTCCTTTTTGGTAGTATGAGGAGAAATTGAAAAGTTGGACTAAATTAAACCGGGGCACATCAAGATCTTGTAGCCTACGTAAAAAACTACAAAACGTTCTATGAATGCATATACAAGGAAATGATATGAAACACTGGCAAAATAGTTTTTTAGAGGATAGATCGATAGATAGATAAATAGATAGATAGATAGATAGATAGATAGATAGATAGATAGATAGATAGATAGATAGATAGATAGATAGATAGATAGATAGATAGATAGATAGATAGATAGATAGAATTCTAGTAAGTGCAAGGCAAGATAAACAAGAACAGTCACAATGTAAAGCGATGGAAGAACGCAAGAAGGAAGGAAAAGGAGAAAAGAAATACAACTATATAAATCAGTCCAGAAGGACCGGAACGCTAGACTATATTGGAGAAAAGGATTAGGTTGTTGAAAGATAGAGAATAGAAAGGGGGGGGGGGTGATCAGCATCAATGTCAGCAACGAAGCTGACCTTGATGGCAACTTCCTTAGTTCATAACCGCCAGTGCAAGTCTGACAGCTTCAAAAAGTTGAGCGCTGCCTTCTTCGCCTTCGCCTGTGATAACCTGCCAGTACGACATTCAGAAATGGGTTCTGCGGATACAACATCATTGTGGGCGTCTTCATTGCCTACCATGCCACAATGAGTTGGCAGCCGCTGAAACGTCACTTGGTGTACCTTTTTGAAGTATGGAGACGATTCAAGGATGTTTATACCATAACAGGCTCAACTTTCCAACATTGCGTAAAGATATATTCGCATGATGTGTGGTCTAATTGGTAGCACAGGAAGAGTACACCACTTATGCGCATTTGCGAGCGAAAGGTCATGTCTCATTATCCTATATTTTGTCTGTGTTGCAACTTGCACCCACAGCACCTGCTTATATATAGACATAGAAATGTTGACAAGCCGCTTGAAGAGTGGTACAAACAGTACACACTTACATAGGCATACTTCAATTTATAATTTGCGCCTTATTTATTACACCATGCAGTCTGAAGACCTAGCAAGTGATCGTGACAGCTACACATGTTTCAAAAAAGCAAAACAGATTCTCACAGATACCGCCTACCCCCCCCTTCCCCCAAAAACGAAGATAATAAAAAAGTAGTAGGACAGCGTACTGTCTTTTTCGCAACCTGGCGTTTTACGAGGGTATAAATTTCTACGTGCTTCACATCCACTCCCTCTTGTGGCGTTCTTGAAAGCATATGTTTAATTTTGTTTTTATACAGGCTGCAAAAGGTTAGATGTGTATTTCTCCAAGCGGTAGGTCATTTCCGTGTGGGAAGACACATATCGAGATCCGTCAAGGACAAAAACTCCACTCTGGTAAGGCTAAACAAGAAGAGCCAGCACGATTGAACAGCCTGCGCATGGTTTCTTCTTCTGCGACGACAGCTCTTGGCATTCAGAATGATCACATAGGGGGCGTCACTGGCTGATACGGTTTGCTTTGTCTAAACTAGTTTTTGACAATACTTTATTGTCTCGTGCAGTTTAACGTATGGAAGGATTGCAGTGTTGCCTTTGTTGTACAGTTTTTCTTGTAAGCATGTCTACATAATTTGTACATAATTACACCATTATGATAATACAGCAAAGAAAAACAAATATAACAGGCAGGAATTGGGCAAGAAAGTCGAGTTATAAATGACTGTCGAGGATGACAGGCGTTATGATTTCTCTTTTTCTATCTTTGGCTTCCGGAAACGAGAGAAGATGGATGCTGCGCCGACAGGAAGTCGTAAGCTTCACTAGGTCCACTCGTGGTCAACCGGACTTCCGGAGTTGTCCTTGGGCGGCGCGACTGAAGCCCTGCCCGCTGAGTTGCGTTATCTGGCACTGTAAGTCCACCCCCCCCCCTTTATTAATGGCACGACTCTCGCTCGCACCCTATCGTTCGTTCTGAACTGCAACATGGTGCCCAAGATTGTTGCCGCGCGGTGGTGTGGAGACTATAAAATATAAAAAAATGAACGCCGCACAACGGCTGATATTCTTTACGCCGCCCCATGATGATGATACCTAAAGAAGATATAGCAGGTTTGACTGATCGAATCGTGTCCTAACTCAGGCTCAACTGAAGCGTGCCCGTATAGGCTGCAGGTTGTCTGCATAGCGTTGCCGCATAATTTTGGCATTTGTAATCACTTAAGGTGAATATACCGTGAAGAATTTACATTGTCATCTCAAATGATCTTAAAAGCGAAGACCCCACTCAACGCCTCTCTCTCATTCTATTCACTTTTATCTGACGTCTTTCGATTCTTGGACATAGGTTCTGCACTTGTCAGTGCTTTTTCCCAGTGTTGACTACCGTGGCATATGAAGGAAGGTGGCAGCAATATTTAAAAAATGAATAATTAAAAAACAGCAAAAGTGGAAAACTTAGCTTCACCAGAAACGCGTTTTTTTTTATTGGATGCGAAGGTGGGCAACGCGTATTGGAAGTGAAGGTGGGCAAGACTGCAATGTTGAATGTTGTCATATCGTATGCGCAGCTTCAACATGCGATGCTTATGTGAGTGATTTGACGGCTATGTTCTTTGCGGGTGGTCCGTGGCAAGGGATATTTTTTGCGTGTCACTTCCCGATTCTGTAGATCACCGGAGAATACGTGATCCTTCGTAGCAGCATCTTTTCTCACGTTCCAGTTGCAAGCAGACGACAGCTTCGAATCATCAGACAGCTTAAAAAAAAAGAAACACTACGTGCTACACAAGCGCATGCGAAAGAACCAAGCTCCAGCACAGGGAACAAGAGGCAAGAGGCTCACACACATGGTTACACATAAAAGCATACGATTAAGCGCACGAACATTCGTAATTGCTTAAACAACCAGATTGTAGCAATAACCAGTGTCTGACTTGTGTACCGAAGCAGTGGTGTCTTCGCCAAAAACAGCGGCCGCAATTTTACTCAGCCGAGGGCGCACTCGCCCATTGACGCTGAAGACACCCAAGAGGTCACCCGTATTTTGTTTTTTTTTCTATTTTTGCTTTTTGATTTAGAGGCTATGGCGTTTACTATCTGATATTCAGAAATAAAAACTCAGTTCTTAGTATGGCACGTCTTGTCCTTTTCTACGGTTCCTGCCGTTTAAGCTTTATGGTTTCAATGAACGTAACAAACCAACTAGCCCAAATGTCTGTTCTCGAGGTTCAAAGTGACCCTGCAACACTTTTCGGCATGGGCAGAAAGCACTGCCGCTACGTAGTCGAGGCTCCTGAGAACAAGCGAGCCAAACATTATAGCGCAGCACGTGGCCAGAAATTTTGAAATATTTCTCAGTCAGCAGAAAATCGCTTCCTTATTTCTCCACAAATGATGTCCTATACCACAGTTCACGCTCGTTGCCTGATTTGGATATCATCAGATGAGCAGTATGGTTACCGTGCCTGCCGCTGGATGTCGCCACGTGCCAGCACACTGGCCCGTGATCACACTGAAAGTAAGCCGCGCGTTCGTACAAAGGAATAGAGAGGAGATCAAGGTCATGACGAACAACGACGAACGTACGCATCTTCTTGCCCTCGTGAATAGCGTATGCAAAGTTCGCGGGTTTTGTAGGCGTAGTGTTAGCGTTCGTCACACTACGGGAAGCCGAAAGAGGTTAGCGTACGACGTATGCGCAAAGCAAACGCATAGTTTTGCATTGCAGCGTTCTAAATCTCTTTATTCACTTACTGGTGTAGCTTTCATCACGTTTGCTGAAGGCTACGCAGGGCGTAGTGGCTAATTATGGCATAATTGGCATTTCGCACCCTTACTCGCAGCAGGCATCTTAAGTTAGTCTAAAAGGCCTAATATTACGCGCACAGACGCTTTTTTTCCTTGCGGTACGGCTGAAGGCAATGTGCATGGGGTACGATTACGCCATCGCGTACTAGTTTTGCAGGCGAAGCAGATGCCTCCTCAAATCGTTTCCCTTGAAGAGAGATGCAATGGCAATAAGAAGCTTAAGAGAATACAGATGATATACGATATATTTAAGGGTTACGCGTTATGAAAGTCAGATAATGCTTCTGACAGTCTATGCTCATCTTGCTCAATTACAACCCCTTTGTTTCAGTTCACTTTGTGGGCCAATGTAACGAGCAAAGAATTTTATATTAAGTGGCTCCTCGTATAGATTTCAAGCAGAAGGTAATCGCTAGTGAATGCCACGAATTCGCCTACAGCCATCTAGCGATTGCTTCATTTAGCCTTTGCCTTACCGTTTTGCGTCTCTGTAGACTTTTAAAGGGTATTCAGCTGCGCACTGCACGTTATTACGTTGGTTCACGGGTAGTTATCAAGAATTAGTTCCAAGAAACTCGCATCCAGCGCCTCGCAGCTGTGGCTTTCGTGATTAAAAGTGGTCCGACTGAACTAGCCAACTGGCTGCCACTTAGCCAGGAAAGTGCCCCAGGGAATTCATTGAGTCCCGGTCGACGCCATTAGATGCGCAGTCGCGCAACTGCGTGAAGCGAAGTCAACTCGGTCGCCAAGCTATCACGCGTAGGTATCAAACAGACAAAGCGACCGTAACGACTCCATTGAAATGCTCATTTAAAGATTCATAGCGAAAGTGATTACAAGGTGAATCCCCCGGTAGCGAACCCATAATTTATCTGGATTATTCAAATACCAGCCCCGCACATGCACTGTAGGTGCTATGCTATACCTACTATCGATAGGTGTAATTCCTTAGAATTGTTTGAGAAATACGGAAGGAACTTTTGAGAGGTTAAAATGGCTCCAGCCTAGTTTGTAGAGATCCAGATGTTTGGGGAGTGGTTCGGTTCCTCTCTTCAGGAGGTTACCGCGTTGGTCGTGTCTTGTTTCACCACGGCTCCGGCTTTTCTTTTGCTTCACGTTTTGGAAACCATGGGCGTATACTGAATGCATTGTTCCTAACAACCAGTTAACGTTTGTAGGTTTGTTCTGAGTGTGCCAGGACTGGAGTAATAGCCTGCTTCCCAGATTTTTTTTCTGTTGTTGAAACAGTGCCATCGCAGTAAATCGTGATCTTTGTGGTCGTGCTGCTCTCGATGCTCTGCAAGAGCGCTGCGTTGTACTTTTATCTTCCTGACGTCGTTTGTATGTTGGTGTATTCTCTCTGAGAAAAGCTTTCTCTCGCCTACGTAGCTGGCAGGACGCTCGAAATACGGTGCCTTATAGACTACCCCTTGGTGTTGCTTTTTAGAACGTTGATCCTTCGGCAGCGGAAGCAAGCGGGGGAAAGTAGAAGCAGGCTTGCGAATCACCGTGACCCCCGCTTTCCCGAGAATCCTGGAATACTTTTCACTGATGCCCGGCACTAATGGGATGAAGATGCGCCGGGCTCGCTTCTTAGATCGCATTGTCGCCGGTGGGATGATCAGTGACTGAGAGAGGTCATGTAGTGTGTCCATCGCTCGTGCCTCTCCGCCGTGCGGAGGTCGTTCTCAAAACACACGGCGTGACACTCGGTTGAACACTTCCGTGAGTGTAATGCCCAGCAGCTGGCCGACAATACTCTGCTATTCCCTCGTTCTCTCCCCTTCTGTCGCAGAG
Source organism: Rhipicephalus microplus (assembly GCF_043290135.1). Taxonomy (NCBI): domain Eukaryota; kingdom Metazoa; phylum Arthropoda; class Arachnida; order Ixodida; family Ixodidae; genus Rhipicephalus; species Rhipicephalus microplus. Next base: position 217,854,784 of record NC_134700.1, read on the forward strand.
ATTGTTCTTCTACGGGGCGGGAGCGCCAAAACCAGCGAAAATTTGTGGGGATATAAATGATAGGGCGGGAAATGGAATTAGGCGGGAAATGCAAGTATATTTGAGCCTCGGTATATGAATTTCTCACAAATGCCAGAAAAAGTTTTGGAGATGCGCTTTGTCTTACAGTTTTGCTTGTATTGAATACCGCGCAAAGCTTGTTCAGCTCACCTAAAAGTGCATAGCAGAGTGAGCTGACGAAAAAAAATTGTTTTTCAATTCCGAAGCAAGAGCGCCAGATCATATTACTGGCAATATAATTTTACGGTGCTCTGGTGACTAAAACAAAAACAACAGGATATCAAGAAAATAAATTCGACAAGCAGCACGAACGAAACCAGAGGTAATATACAATTTTTGCATTTAAGAGGGGTCGTTCCCGTTAATATTCTATGTTTCGGTGTTTTAGAAGTACAAAATATTGCATGGTACGGGGCAGAAACGAAAAAAAAAGCGTCATCAGCAAGTAATACCGAACACAAATTGCTGCAGATGTGAAGGTCATGGAGGCACTTTGCAGACAACTCGGATGTGTAATGATGAGAAGAACGTTTTGAAACCGGTCCTTCAACCGTTCATTCTATTCTAGAGGCGGAACGCATTCCTAATTTGGTTCTGGCACTGTTTGCACAGTGACCATGTCGGCCTAGCAGACGATCTAAGCGCGAAAACTGCAAACCTGGAAGTTGCTGTACTCGTCTACAAAATGGGTGCTGAATACATTCACGGGCTTTATTTGCATGTTAATTTAACCCTATTAACCACTCATTGCTTTTTGGGGCACTAATTTGAACGGGAGGTTTTAATTTTTCTCACGATGTATGTAGGCTGTGAGCACCGAGGCTCGCAATCAGTGGGCTTTTGGCGACTGAAAGCAGTCAGATTTTTCTATTGAATGCGTAGCACTTCTTAGGGAACTTCGGCGACTTTGAGCGTATCTATCTATCTATCTATCTATCTATCTATCTATCTATCTATCTATCTATCTATCTATCTATCTATCTATCTATCTATCTATCTATCTATCTATCTATCTATCTATCTATCTATCTATCTATCTGTCTGTCTGTCTGTCTGTCTGTCTGTCTGTCTGTCTGTCTGTCTGTCTGTCTGTCTGTCTGTCTGTCTAGCCGCCTATGACTTTTAACTCTCCTTGCCGTTTATGTAATGGTATCGATACCAAACTTGGTGTGGCATAACATGACTGTATGGAGAACATATTTGACTTGTCATAACAATAAAACCATGACATGGATGTCATGAATGTCATGATTTACATTTCATGATGGTGTTGCTCTTGCGGTGGTTTCGTTCACGTGGCATGTTGCAAAACTGATATAGTATGACATGATTGCATGGCGAACAAAAGCGACAGACCCTAACATGAAAATCATGACATGCGTGTCATGTAACAACATAACTACATGTCACGCTCATGATGCTTTCGTGGCCATTTCACTAGCGTCACAAATGCCAAATTTGGTATTACAGTACGTGAATGAATGACGAAGGTATGATACTGGCGCTAACATGACAATCTCGACATGCGTGTCATGTAACAACATGACTACATGTCACGCTCATGATGCGTTCGTGGCCGTTTCACTAGCGTCACAAATGCCAAATTTGGTATTAGAGTACGTGAATAAATGACGAAGGTATGATACTGGCGCTAACATGACAATCCCGACATGCGTGTCATGTAACAACATGACTACATGCCACAGTGATCAAGCGCTCGCGGCCGTTTCGCAAGCTTCACATACAACCGTGACACCAACGGATGACAATGTATGTGATTGGTTCAAGTGGCCTAGTGGATAAGGTACTCGGCTGCTGACCCGCAGGTCGCGGGTTCAAATCCCGGCTGCGGCGGCTGCATTTCCGATGGAGGCGGAAATGTTGTAGGCCTGTGTGCTCAGATTTGGGTGCACCTTAAAGAACCCCGGGTGGTCGAAATTTCCGGAGCCCTCCACTACGGCATCTCTCATAATCATATGGTGGTTTTGGGAGGTTAAACCCCACGTATCAATCAATCAATCAATCAATCAATCAATCAGTGACTGGTTCAAACATGATAATCATTAGATGCGTGTCTTGTGAGAGCATGACTACATGACACAGTCAAGGTGCCGATACATTTCGACGTGGCGCGGTCCGCGTGCTCACCGGTGTTCATTTCGTCGCGTCGTGCTGGCGTTGCCACGCCAGGCGCCGGTCCTGCCATATACTCGCAGGCACGCGCCGCGCTGCGTTGCTTTGAGGCATGCGCGTTTCAGCGCATCCGGTGTCCCTCCGTAACAAAAAATGGTAGCATATCCACGGAGTGAATGATGGAGAGTGGGGCGAAGAATTCGTCCGTCCACTCGTTCTTGCTTCCGTCCGTCCATGCGTCCGTCAGTGTGACCGTCCATGCGTCCATCAGCCCGTCCGTGCGTGCGTCTGTTCGTACGTCCGTCCCTGCGTTCGTCCATGCAGCCGCCCCGGCGTCCGTTCATGCGTCCATCCATGCATCTGTCTATGTGTCCGTTCGTTCATCTATTCAACACTCCAAGTACCACCATCTCGCATCTTTTCATCATATATTCCCTATATACAAGCACCGCCATCCAGTGGACATTCCAAGGACTAAACGAGAGGTGGCACACGCACACTTTCTTACGGCTTGCGCTTCGGGTCCACTTCCCACCTTTAACCACCTCGAGTTCATTCATGGTATATACAAGTTCATTGTATTCATGGTACTGCGGCTCAACGCTCGCTAAACCTTTCTAAAACTAAGGAGGTTACACCCAGCGAGTATAACGTAGCAACCCTTTCTTGTCAGATAGTGCTCAATGTACATGCCAATGGCTGCTAATGGTGATCGCAGCCTGCGCGTTAACTAAATGCTTAATGCTCTTGTCTCTCATTCCCCATTAGCAGCCATTGACATGTACATTGAGCACTATTTTTTATTGTTCAACAACGCACAGAAGAAGTCTCTCACCGGGACCACCTTGTAGGTCAAAATGGTATACTTGTTACATACTACGGAGGACGAACGGGTGCCGTTATAAGGAGCTTCGCCACTAAAAGAGGGAGGTGCAATGTAGTCTGGCTAACGCGTCGGTGCGAAATGCAGCATGTCGCATTTTGCGCCGGTTGCCGTCGGGCCACGTCGATGGACCAGCTCTACATATACTAAATTAGGTATCACGTGATGCGAATAGATGACGAAGGTAAAGGACACATCCAAACATGAAAATCATGACACGGAAGTCACTTACGGCGTCATTTACCTCCACCTCGTAACGTTTTGCTGATTTTAAAGTGACATATCAACATTTCTCATTCGTGCTTCACATATCATAGATTTCCACTGTACGTGGGATCTGCGATTTTTTTCTACTTTCCCTTTAACTTGAGAAACTCAAATGGTTCCGGTAATATTGAAGCCGTTCACAATTCTGCAGAACGACCACAAACGCGGGGAAACAAGCAACAACTGCTGTTTGAAGAAGGTCCGAAACCTCGATCGTCTCAACAGAGCTTCCAGCCACCACCGCACAGCGGCGCCACGGTACCTGGAAGTTGCGATGTCTCTTCTATGTGTTTCGTTGTGCGGTTCGCCTCTGTAACGGTGATTACTGCCCCCTTCGTGGTCCCGCTGGTGTGTCTGTAGAAGTACTCGTTGACAGTGAAGCGTGTTGCCTTGAGGAAATTCCCCAGTAGGCGACAAAGCCCATCGATGCTTAGGCAGATTCTCTCGTCCAAGATTGATATTCACTCAAAGCTGCTTGTGCACAGGAGACCGCTAGCGCTATGGGCACACTTCTGAACAGGGATGTGACTTCGAACGACACGGTGCACTCTTCACTGCTCAATGTCACATCTTTCATGGGCTTGATAAAGTGGCTTGTGTTGCGAGTGTGGGATGGTGTTTTGCTCTCGAGCAGCGCCAGAGTCTAGAGAAGATGCTTGGACAGCGCACGGAATAGACGTGACGTAAAATTCCAAGATCCACCTACCCACCGTCCGCTCTGTCCTATTGTGGATTTCGGTGAACCAGGGAAATCCTCCGCTCTGCTACCCCGTACTTGGGAATGGCAAGAGAGAGTGTGAAATAACGAAAGTCTTGACTGAAGCACTGTCCAAGTACTACACCGCAACATTGTCTGTTAACACTCTTAGTTTGTCTTTCAGGGCGGTTTAGTGAAGAAACTGCTACAACGTCCTAAGACCAGCTCGTGCTGAAGGGTGGGTAGTTCAGGGTCTCAGGATTTAGCTCTTCATATAAAAATGGTTTAGCAAGGGGACCGAAGAGAAAACGATGGTGAGGAAAATGAATAGTAGGAGGTAGAGCGGGGAAAGAGAGAAAGAAAGAAAGAGAGAAATTGAAGGAAAATGGAGAAAAAAAGATACAAAGACTGAGAACAAACAGAGAGACGAACAAAAGAAAATAGAAAAAGATTGAACCCGTATCTGCATGTTTCACTGCAAATGTCGTCAAAAAACAATAGTCTTGCGTCTGGAGAGAGTGAACAAAGCGTTTATTTGATGTTGCGCCCGAGAACAATCGGTGAATTGTATTTTTGAGGCGCTGCGTTAGTGTGACTCGATCCCTTCAGCGAAGGCAAACAAGCGCATTGAGGCACGACAGAGACAAGCGCTATCTGGCAGTTATCTTCGAAAACGAAGGAAGGCGTACGTGCCTGCCTCGGGAGGCGATAAGGGGTAGAACGCAAAACGATGGGCAGGTGCCTCCACCATGTCGTCTTTGCAAAGCGTTAGAAACACTTGCCTTTTTGAGCATAGCGTTGCATTATCAGCGCAGCGTGATAAGCGCTACGGCCCTTAAAATTTTTATGTATGCCTTCCCTAATATAAAGACACACATACAGAATATTTGTGTTGTTATAGTGCCTCTGTTATGCACAATAAATGTTTTTTTATTGACGATCACTCAAGTATGAACACTTAAACTTAAGCAATAATGGTGAGTGCTGCGGATGGAGTTGGCCACTTGAAATACTTTCGGAGCCGTTTCAGGTATCGTTACAGACAGACAGACAGACAGACAGACAGACAGACAGACAGACAGACAGACAGACAGACAGACAGACAGACAGACAGACCGACCGACCGACCGACTAAAATTTTAACGAATTACCCCAAGAAAGACTATCACCTTTAAAATTGTAGAGACGCTTAAGATCAGCTTTTAAGAGCGGAACGCGATAGTAATACACTGTCCCAAGTTCGTGCTTCAACCATTTAGTAGATAAATTTTATTGTGTGATGTTATTCGAGATGTTTAAGTTAGGAATTACTAGTGTAATTGCTAAAGTTGAAAGTAAATTGTGCCAGTGAAACGTTCACATATGACTCAAGTCTTTGTAAACCATGAGCAACGATACGCATGAAAAGATTTAAAACTTAATATGGACCCACTACGTAGTCTTAGAGGCATACGCGGAGAAACTTGAGGGCCTTTTGTATTGGGTGACTGGCTTTAAACTACGAAGTGATGATAATCACATGTTTTTACGCCCGACGGCAGTGTACGCCTCTACCGCGCAATATCAGTACAATACGTTTGTGTTTCAAAAGCATGAGTGTTATTTTCAGTTTTTTTAAGCAGAGTAAGTTATTTTCACTGTATTTCCCAGCAGTCGCGTGTCTGCGCAGTAAAACACCTGTTTGCCAGGCAAAAGGTCTAGGTTTGACGCTCACACCGAACTAGAAGTTTTTATCATTTATTTGGATCTTTCTCTCTAATTTTGGTCATAGACACGTGGATAGTTGTTCCTTCCCAACTGACGACACCAACGCCGACACTGGCACTGGCGCCGGAAGGTTCGTGAAACGAGCTCTTTAAAATTATCGCGTTAAAGGAGCAAGTATAGCCAAGTAATGTATAATACAGCAAGGGGTGGGAAATTGTTGAAAAAAAAGGACACTCTGCTCGGGCCTGTGTGCTAAAGAAACTTAGAGCAATAGACACACGGAAGAGCGTTGTTTGTTTCAAGCACTTAGACAATAAGCTCTCAGAACTCCGGTTGCAGATAAAACTCAGCACTGAAAACAAATCAAGTGCCGGGTTACCATCTCTCTACAACAGTCGATTCGTTTTGGAAACAAGACTGGTTGAAATATTACTTTCTTCCTGTCCATGGTTTGGGAAGTGGTTGGGTGACACCGAGGACGAATGCTTGGACTGCCTTTGCGATACGCCCCATTTAATCAGACGCTCGGGCTTGAGTGGGTGTTCGATAACAAGTTCTGCGTGGTCTTAGCGGGTGGGTGCTTCGAACGAAGTTCTCTGCCAACAGTCATGTTGTTTAGACGCATGCACTGTCCTTCCTTCTTATATCTACAGCTTTGTATCTCCGGCGCAAGAGGTCGCACACGTCGGGTCCTTCGGGGCCGACACAGACATAAAGAGAAGAGTGCACATCAGCAGATTGATGATCCTCGGTTCAGAACTCGCGAGACAAGCCTCCGACAATCCCTCATGCCTTCTTGTCCGAGAGGCCAGCTTCTCACGGACGTTGCTAGTGACCGATGACGGTACTCTCGTTGACACGTTTACGCACAGCGAGACGAGCACTCGTTTCGTTTGTCTCAAGTACAGTGCACTAGCTGTTAGAGAGCGCTTCGTACCCGTTGCGGTGGTGGAAGCATCCTCGTGCAGATGTATTGCTTTTCTCGCGCATCGCGCAATTGACCTGCATTTTTTTGAGAAATCTCTCTGAGCGACCCTTTAATCGCACGGGAAAGGGACCATTGTATCCACCATGCGTCCGCCAAAAATTTAGCGTGTGCTAGATGCAACATGGTTATGCTATTTAATAACTCAAGAACCGGGTGACAGCACTGGTTTATCTTCCATGCGCATCCGCTCAAGCACCTATTCCTGGTGCTTGAGCGGATGCGCATGGAAGATTGAAGACTTTATTCCGATTGAGGGCTTTATTGGATACGTCTAATATCAGTGCACAAGTTTATTTATTATAAAGGACAACAAGGTGCCATGATAGTTATGAAAAATTAAAAATAACTGAGTTCAATAAAAAGAGAGAGAGAAATGAATAAAAGGAAGAGGTTAACCTAGAAGAACTGGTTTGCTACCCTGTGCGGGGGTAACATAAGGGACGGAAAGAGAATAGATATAGAGAGAGATATAAAATAAATTACAAAAAATCACATGCACACACATGCAGGGCGTTTCGATCACAGTCGTTTGGACTGGCCGGTTGAACACAAGAAACGCAGGAGCGCCTCCACAGACTTCTGCGAAAAAAAGTCCTGTCGGTAGCACAGAATTATTTCTTCCGGAAGAGTCTGGTTGTCCAGTTCGGCTAGAGTATTGCAGAGTGACTGTGTCTGCGAGCAGTATTGTGGACATTCACACAGAATGTGCCAAGTTGTTTCGTCACTGCCGCAACGGTCGCACGTGGCAGTGTCGGCCATTCCTATGCGGTACGCATGCGCATTGGTAAATTCGACACACAACCATAATATGCACAGCGTGATAGCGTCTCGTCGGCAAAGTTCTGGAGGAATGCGAAGACTGAGAGTTGGGTCTAAGGTACATAATTGAGCATAAGTGAAATGTGACTCGGTCCAATGCGACGTGGTGCGCTTGCAAGCAAGCATGCGGAGTTTCCGCGCAGCGCCAGTTCTGGAGAGAGGAATTGATATTTGATCGTGTTCAGTATGGGCAGAACGGGCAGCTCGAGCACCTTGTTTATTGCTAATTATTCCACAAAGCGCATTTGCGTTCTACGTACCCGGGGATTCCCATCCTAGTAAGAGGATATTTCAATGCTTCACGTACAGATTGGGGATAGAAGCACAACTCGCAACGAGGATGCCAGGTTAAAAACATTATGACTGATGCCACTTTTACTCTGTTGAATGATCCCGTTGTGTCTACCCGCTCTGTACGTACAATATCTGAAACGCACGCTCCAGATCTCAAATGGTGGTTGGGTCCTGGGACACCGCAATGGCGAGTAGAGCTGGGTACCTGGGATAGCGACCAAATACCGATCATCATTAGTTTACAAAGAAGATGCATAAGAAAAATTCGACGACGCGTAGCGATCACGCATTGGGATAAATTTCGGCAATCATCAATTGATAGTTCCCACAGAACCCACAGAAATTCTTCCCGCATTGCAAGAACTGCTCCGCAGTAACACAGTAATGACCTCTATTGACGAAGAAGAACTTCAACCAGACCTCGCTCTTTTGAGACTCTGGGCGAAGCGGCGTCAGGCGGAGCTGTATACGTCAAGGAATCCAGATGTACTAGGTAGCCGTACACATGCCAACCAGCAAAGGCGCGCCGGCACGAAAAGCAGCTTTCGCGACAGTGGTGGCATAAGTGGTGTGAAAAACTTGGATCTGGCATGGGGAACAGCGCCCTTTGACATACGTACCGGTCGATGAAACGTGGTCCCAAGTAATCTGACCCTGAAGCGAGCGTTAGGTTATCGATGCCTTTCGGCATGGCCGAACTAATAGCGGCGATTGAAACTTCTCACCAAGGAACAACACCTCGTCCCGACGGTATTCCTTATGAAGTTTTCAAGAACAGGGAATGTGAAGTTCTCGATCCCCTTCTACTGGCTATTAATAAGTAGGAGAGACTGGGGACGTCCAATCCAATTGGAAACGCTCAATTGTCGTCCCTATACCAAAACCCGGAAAGTCTCCAAATAACCTGCAATTTTTACGCCCCATTTCATTGACTGCTACTGTCTGCAGACTTGCTGAAAAGATGCTGGCTACACATGTTTCCTTGTGGCTTGAACGACAAAATAGGTACCATCTGGCTCAAATCGGGTTCAATCCTCATTTGGGGACTGAATATGGTCTTTATATTATGTCGGATGACATTTTACAAGTTTCTCCACACAGCCACGCAGGATGTACTGTAGTAGCAACGGACGTAACGAAAGCTTATGGCAACATAAACCATGACGTCATTTTATCCAACCTCGTCGAGCTCAGATTTTCACTGCGGATAGTAAGATTTGTTTACTATTTTCTTCACAATCATACATTTGCGATAAGAATAGATGGAAAGCCTGAAGGTTGCTTCATGTCCAACAGAGGTGCCCCGCAAAGATCCATTTTGGCTCCTCTTCTGCTCAACATAGCTCTAAAGCCTCTAGCATGGCAACTACACCGAATTCCAGACGTGAGGTTTCTGATATGTTGAGGATGTAACTTTATGGTCTGTGCATAAAGACGTCTCAAGGCAAGCACAACAGCTTCAGAAAGCCCTTGATGTTCTTCAGAACTACACTCAGAACGCAGGGGTTAGACATGTCCGCCCAAAGATCAAGCTATGTTCAGGTGGCTAACAAGGCAGGGTGCAGAAATATCAAGCAGTGCCCCGTTACATTTACACTAGGTGCAGTGACCATTCCCGAGGTCTCGGAGGTCCGCATATAGGTCTTGATATTCACCAATCCGGCAGTGGAGTGCACTGGCTTCGCAAAGTTAGGCAGAGTTCCACAAAAAAACACTTCATCTGATTCTCCGCATTGCATCAAAAGCAGCTGGAGCACGTACACATGTAGCTCAACAGCTCGTCTGCACAGTTCTGCAGCCAAGAATTATGTACCAGGCGCAATTTCAATGGTTAACTTTTGCACAGTTGACACAGTTCGAGACTATTATGCTATGCGCACAATAAAAGCGCTACCTCGCATCACTCCCATACCAACTTAAAAGGAGAACGCTGAGCTTCACACTATCGCAGAGCTGATTTCGCAAAGAGAAAAAGCTCGTGAAATCAAAGGGCAACTTGTGCCAGTTGCTGCTGCGTTGCATGCTCACTTCCAACGTGGCTCTCGCATTGACAACCAGCCCGAGGCTATGCCTCCCTGAGAATTCCCCACCATCACATTTAATGACAACAAAGTTACGGCGCTTCGATACACCATCTACAATTGACGAACGCTCCATCATCGAGACCCCATGCGCTAATACCTGCAAACTATATACAGATGCTGCTATCCTACAAGACGGTGGAAGGACATCATTATTCAGTACTGTATACGCATAATTTTGTTTCTGGCCACCAGCGTTTTCTATAACGGAAGACACTCCTCTTGTGATGGAACTTCAAGCCATACATAACGCAATCTAGGATGCCACTTCTAAGCTGCCTACAATTAAGCAGATTGACGTATACACTGACCCCTTAGGAGCTATTAAGGAGCTCAAGAAAGTACACAAGGCGATAGAGATCTGCGAGGCGATTCATAAGCTGAACTATACTACGGCTATTGCGTAAAAGTACATGAGATTCAAGGCCATGCTGCGAACCTACACAACATTGCTGCTGACCAGCAGGCGCACTGCTTTCAAGACATGGACCTTCCGCCAATCCCCTACCACCTCAGCCCCTTAACTTACTCCATACCCGTAAAAATGTTCTCCGGTAGGATACACGTGCTCTCATTTCACCGTGTGTCCGCTCTCTCCCCCCTCACCTTACTAGGACGGATGAAGTTGTGCTTAGGAGGCTTCGGGTATGGGTGACCCTTACACCAGCCGTTATATTATCATGTAACTGGTCAAATTTAGAGTTGTTGATACGTGCCCGTATTGTCCCACTCCAGCGATGCAAGCAGATGCATACCACCTTATATGAACATGTAAAGGGTTGCAGCCAGAACGCTCCTGTCACCTCCTTCAAAACTACACAGCCATGTTACAGCCGCTGAATACATGGCAACACATTTCACAAGACACTACTCCACTTCCTACACAACACCGGCCCAACGGCGCACATTTAACAAACATACTCGCAAAAATAATAAGCCTTAAAGGCAAGTCTGTCGCGAATAAAAAATGATATAGAAATAAATAAGTACCATCTATTCTTCATAATTCATTCGTCGCTTCTATTTCATATCGTACCATCCTAGATAAGGCGTGCACTGCCCTGAGAAACGCATTCGTGTTGTGTGGTGAGCGAAAACTGTGAAACTGTGCATTTAGCCGGATTTCTTTTCACAAGTGACCCGACTTTTTTTTTGTGTGTGTGAACGAGGGTGAGTACAGAAAATAGTTTGTTTCGAAGATTACCTCCACTTCCAGCTTCGGCTTCATTATTGTAATAAATCGCTTACTTTGAAACAAGCAGGTAAGCTTAAAGAAGCGAACAAGAGTCCTTAACGAGAACTTACTGGAAGGCAAGCCTAGCCAAGCGAATAGTTTACATTTCGCTGGTGAAACTACAAAAAATCGCTGACGTAATAAGAAAAGGCAAATGCGTGCGCTAGTGCGAATAAAAAAATTATTCCCACCTTTCCGTAAAACTGGGCTGCTGTTAGGTAATGGAAGCAGCATTAGCAGAGTTGTTTTTTTTGTCTTTTTTGGACAGCTAAGCACGCGAAGTGTTCTGGTTGGTTGAAAAAAATAAGCACAAATAAATAAAATAAGACCTTTTGAGCTTTAGACATAATGATCTCTGTCACTGACTGACAATGATATATCGCACGTTGTTTGCTGTTTTACTCTGTGTTATTATGTGTCCTCTACTGCAACATGCACACATTCTTCGTATTCGCTTCATTTTGTAATGCCTAAATAAAACGACGCTTGCACATCTGAGATTTGGTGCAACTAACGTGCAACAGTTTCGCGTAGCTTTTTTATACCTATATTACAGTGAAGTTTTCAGTTTAGGTTTTCAGACTTTGTATTGGTACATGCCAAAGGCGTTCTTATGTTGTGTCGAAAACAAGGCTAGACGCTCTCAGAATCCCATGGAGCAGCAGCAGACGTACGTTAACACTAAGCATGTACACTACTCCTCTATAAAATTTAATGTCATCAAAAGTAACATTCAAAGACCACATTTTGCCTTACCTCTTTAGATATGGGTAGGCTCTTTCTCTCTTGGACAGAACATTATCATACACGACTTTTATGCCTCAATAACGGAAAAGTTACGAGTACATGTGGCATTAAAAAAAGGAATAGTTCAATAACTTTACTGTGCGGTAAATATATTGTGCTGCTGATAAGTTAGTGTGAAGTTTGAATAAGTCCTGTCAATTGCACTCCACTCTAACCGCTGTCTCATCTTGGTTACTCTGCATCGTGTTTATTTTCACCTCAAAGAGACACCGCGTTATTGATCTGTGTTTCTAGGCCGTGCCATCTAAGTAAGCCAAGGGTAAGAAAAGTACGCGGTGCGTGGGCGCTGAGTAATCACAAATATTTTGTTTTGACTTCATCGTCTATACGACAAACTCATAGTGGCTACGGGTTAGGCAGACACCCTTATTTTCCAATACGGGCATCATTAAGAGCGTGATATTTCTGCGCGGCAGCCAACGTAAACACGTTAGCACTGAAATCTTCTCGGAGTTCCGTAGAAAGGAGCTCTCGATTGGTAGACACGAGTGCTTGGTCGCTTTTGTCTCCACATTCCGGCCTGTTTGCACTGAGTCGCTACTCATTTACCTTTGCTAAAAAACATGCCGTGATTGGCACAGAAAGATTTAGTAGGCAGCTATGACATGTGCCGTATCTGGATCTCGTTTGTACGTGCCTTATCAAACGCGACAATTGACCGGAGTCCCGCATCGACCACATCAACGCGAGTGAGGCAAAACATCATTATCTAGTGATGAAGTAACAATATGAAATCATCGAGACGCTACAGAGCGCCAAAACTTGTTACGCTCTTACGAGGTCTCGCTGACGTCACGTGACATATCGTCCTACGATGGCGTCATCACATGATATAGTGGCTTGATCGAAGGGGGGCGAATCATAGATGCAAAGCAAAAAATCAGGTGAAGTGACTACAATCCTGGACGCAGTGGCAAAGCACGCCAAGTGCAGAAGGCTTTGAAAGGCTAGCAGAGCAGGATCTATGCATCGAATGGGGAAAAAAAGATGGCTTGCGTCTTCCAAAAGTGTTAAGCTAGTGCGTAAAGGACTCAGCTTTTATTCGAACGAGCATTAAGTGCCAATTTTATTTCTCCTCTAAGCGTATCCAGCCACGCGCTTACTTCCAGTTATAGAATATTCATAAAAAGGTATTAAAAATGGGAATAGATGGTTCCGCTTCAAGCTAAAAGAGTGGTGTATTATACAAGTAATATTGGTGGCTGATTTTACTTAAGCTAAGGGCAAAGTTATTGTCAGGATACTTAATCAAGTTAGTCAATTGAGTTCAGTGAAAGATCGTGCATGCTTGGGGTCGTCGCGGCACCTAACGAAGGAAATTTGAACTACGCGCTTCTTTCTATGCGGCCTCTGAGATCCGCTTCGGCAGCACAATGAAACACGAAGTTCACCCGAGAAACAGACAGTGCAGACGGACCACAATGTGTGAGTGGCGCTTGCAGACACGTAGTTGAAGGATTATGGCCACCTCTAGATTTTGCCAGTGGCCTGCTTTATGGGTTTCAAGATAACCTCGTATCACTGTGTGCGTATAAGTGGCGCTACATGTAATGCCTTTGAAAGCGTAAACATCCATCTTCTTTACCACTCGTCACTCCCCAATCCACCCTGCTGTCATAGTTTGCTAATGTATTGGTTATTAGTCTTCATTTACACAAGCAGTATGCGTTATGGTCAAGCATAATACTATGAATGGATGAAAAAAAAATGGCAGCATATCCACAGAGTGAATGATGGAGAGTGGGACGAAGAATTGGTCCGTCCATTCGTTCTTGCTTCCGTCCATCCATGCGTCCGTCAGTGTGACCGTCCATGCGTCCATCAGCCCGTCCGTGCGTGGGTCTGTCCATGCAGCCGCCCCTGCGTCCGTTCATGCGTCCATTCATGCATCTGTCTATGTGTCCGTACGTCCATCTCTTCAACACTCCAAGTACCACCATCTCGGATCTTTTCATCATATATTCAAAGACTAAACGAGAGGTGGCACACGCACACTTTCTTACGGCTTGCGCTTCGGGTCCACTTCCCACCTTTAACCACCTCGAGTTCATGGTATATACTAGTTCACTGTATTCATGGCACTGCGGCTGAACGCTCGCTAAACCTTTCGAAAACCAAGGAGGTTACGCCCAGCGAGTATGACGTAGCAAACTTTTTCAGTCAGATAGTGCTCAATGTACATGCCAATGGCTGCTAATGGGAGATGAGAGGTGGAGAATTCGGCTTTTACTTTCTTACGGCTTGCGCTTCGTATCTACTTCGCATTTTTAACCACCTCGAGTTCATTCATGGTATATACAAGTTCATTGTATTCATGGCACTGCGGCTCAATGCTCGCTAAACCTTTCTAAAGCTAAGGAGGTTACACCCAGCGAGTATAACGTAGCAACCCTTTCTTCTCAGATAGTGCTCAATAAAAAAAAATGTACATGCCAATGGCTGCTAATGGTGATCGCAGCCTGCGCGTTAACTAAAAGCCGAATGCTCCTGTGTCTCATTACCCATTAGCAGCCATTGACATGTACATTGAGCACTATTGTTTATTGTTCAACAACGCACAGAAGAAGTCTCTCACCGACAACCCCTTGGAGGTCAAAATGTTATACTTGTTACATTCTACGGGGGACGAACAGTTGTCGCTATAAGGAGCTTCGCCCCTAAAACATTATTAAGGTCCAACAGGTCATGCTAGTGTCCTAAATTGAAGCTGGACACTCCCACGTTGGGAGCGAGAGACCTAGCCTTTCAGCCGCTTCGCGGGCCCGCTGAACTGGCTATATTTTTCCCTCTAATGTAGGACTGCGCAAAGGTGCGTCCCATGTTTCTTCAGTATTTTACTTGTCGCTTCGTAATGCGAAGCAGTGCCGGATCATATGAGCAAGATCTGTGGTGTCGTGGCATTTGTCGCATGTTGTAGGAACAGCGAGTTTCGCATAAATCCTGTTAATTAACAGCGAGTTAACAGCAAAGCACAATGTTTGAATTTATTGCTTAGCTAGCGTGTAAAGTTTACGCTTGTAATCACTGTTTCTTTAATTGGGTTGTATGTTGTTGATATTGTGAGGCAGACAGGGCTTATATGTTGAATAATGGCAAAGGATATACTTTTTCGTATATAGAGCTGAAGCCTTGATAAGACAGGCAGTTTGTTTTCGTTTTGAACTAACTCAAGAGACGCACTGTTGATAGAGTGTACATCCACTCGGTTACGAAAGCAGGAACCTTTAGAGACGTTCTCGCCTCAGGCTTAGTGCCTCATAAACGTAACAATACAGACCAAATAATGCTGAACAACGTAAAACATAGCTGGGTAGAAAGGACAGCCGCACTTGCGCCATAAGCATCAACGACGCAAGTGGAGCGGGTGTCGTAGGAAGCAACGCGATGCTTCAATGCGAGGCTTTGCCGAAGAGTAGGGCGTCTTCGATCTATCGGTTTTTTCGAAATAAGCGCCTTTCACGGCCCAGTCCTCTCGAGGGCATAAGTTCCAGGACTTGCGAAACACGTAGGGCCTGCAAGCCTTTGGAGGATGACTCAGAAGGCTATTGCGGTGCGAACAACTGATGCTCAACCTTAGTAATTTTAGGGATTGCGATGGAAAGCTTTCTCGAGGAGCAAAGCACGCGTATTTCGCACATGTTCCCGCGGTGACACTGGCAACTTTCTCAAGAGACTTGAAAGCACTGACTCAGCGTGAGTGGGAAGACGCACTTTTGCAATGTGCTAGCTGTATCACAAAGCAGCTGTTGTTGCGAGTGAAAAAGAGAGCGCACATATTTCTTGGGCGCAGAGCCTCGGCGTCGACGACCATCCGTGTGCAATACACTCACGGACAGAAGAGAAAATTTTAGCGTTGTTTGCTTGTTCTGCTATACATCTCGACGGCGGCAACGTCAACTTCGGCATGCAGGGCCATTGGGTTGTATTATTCGCAAGGTCGCTGTGTAACTGTTCATGTCATTTCCGTTCTCCATACGGATAAGTCATTTGGAAGCAATATATACGTACTAACTGCTGATGCACTTCATCTATCATGTGAAATATGTTTTCATCTATTTAAATACTGCGCGCTAGAAGCGACCTTACTATGGAGCGCTAGATCTGTCGAAGTTTGATGTGCTATGTTGCCTTTTATTGCCACTGTACCCTTTACTATTCTAGCTTTGCCGTCTCTTTACTGCCACTGTACGATATGCTATTTGGTGTGCTGCCCTATGCAACCAGTCACATCAACCCGTGCTAACGTTTTTGCGTAAAACTATTTTGGCCCTCTTGTTATGGACATTTTTCTGGGTTCCTGTTCAATTTCTCTGTTTTCTTCATCTTAATTTTGTTTGTCTTTTGTACCTGTCTTTTTTTTCATGAATTATTCCCTCTGCCCGAAAAGGCAAGCACGCTTGATACACCTATTGGTGCGGTTGTTAAGCTGCTTTCTCACTTTTTTCATGGCATGCTTGCTTGGTTGCGTACGTAAATGAGACAATAGTAAAGATCGCGTCGTTATGAAACGTACCGCAGTAGAACATTCCGGATTATCTTGATCAGATGGACTTCGTTATCTTGCACCCAATACTGAGCACACGTCTTTCTTTTTCAGTTATCGCATTTCTTTTTTCTTAAAAGCACGGCGACCTCGGTAAAGATATCAGCGAAATTTCACGGGAAGAGCGTAACACGCCAGGTGAATCTATTATTGCGATAGCAATTATATCGACACTCTTGGCTGCATTTCACCGCGGGCGTGGGCGTCGATGTAATGCACCATATATGTATACGTATTCATATAGAGGAAAACTCTAGAAAGAAAAAAAAATCCCAGAAAAAAAAGACTCCGGCGCGTGGTATCGAATGTGGGACCTCCCCGTTGTGAATACGAGCAGCTAATCACTGAACCACTGAGAGGTACCTCCTTCAACCTTCAAATAGCAAGTTATTCATATCTACCCCTTACCGCTGGTGGTGCGCATTTTGGGGGAGGGCGAACTATCGTAATTTCAGCATTATCAGCAAGATGGCGCAGTGAGCGCGCGGCGGCTGTCTTCTCTCACACGTATATACTTTGTTAGAAAATAAGGGGGTGTACGCTCGATCACGCGCCCTTATCTTGCGGTGGGGACAGTCGTACGTCTTCGTTAGCCTTTGAGTTTCGTCGGAAGGATTCTGTTGTAGTTACCAGGCACATAAAGGTCACTGCAATCGTTGCGTAGCCTCCGTTTGCGAAATGGGCGCGCTTTTCAGACACAGCGAAGTAACAACTCAGTCGCTTATTCGCGTTAATCTGCACCTGTGAGTACGTTTCGTGCGTCATTTGTGCGTGAGAAATGCAGGGAACGTTTCAATGTGTTTGCCGTTTTGCGCGTGACCTTTCAATTTGTCGCTATGGGGTTGATTGTTCGCCTTTGCGGCAAAGCTATGACTTTTTTAGTGCTTCTTTACACTGTGGCGTGCTTGAGTTCGCTGTGTTACCCGTTAACACAGCCCCGCCGCGGTGGTCTAGTGGCTAAGGCACTCGGCTGCTGTCACACAGGCTGCATTTTCGATGGAGGCGGAAATGTTGTAGGCCCGAGTGCTCAGATTTAGGTGCACATTAAATAACCCCAGGTGGTCGAAATTCCCGGAGTCCTCCACTATGGCGTCTCTCATAATCATATGGTGGTTTCGGGACGTTAAACGCCACATATCAATCAATACCCGTTTACACAGTCCCTCATAGGCACGAACCGGCAAATTGCGATTCGTACTACACACGAAACTTTCAGTTTCATTTCCTCGCGATTGACGATTGTCATGAACGAATTGGGGCGGCACCTTACTCTGACCACGTTTTCTCGCAGCCAGTCGACTGATTCAGCGTTACCGAAAAATACTCGTGGCAAAACGTGATTGAAAGAGAGACTACTCGCTGTGCTCCGAACTATTTTGACAAGCATAAGAGTTGTGCAGCAAAGGAGAATCAAGAGTGGGTTTATCAATAGCATCCATCGCACCTAAACTATACGCGTGTGTTCCACTCAGCGCCATCATCATCACCATCATCATCACCATCATCATCATCACCACCATCATCATCATCATCAGCAGCAGGTACACAGCAGATAGCGCTACCAGCGTGCTATTCGGCTGCAAGGTCATAGCACATTCCACGTGGGACAGCTCACAAAACAGGAGCGGGCTCTGAAGCGCGCTTGCAACGAGATCCAGTGCTCCGGATGGCCAGAATCCCAACATGACATTGCGCACCCGCTTCTAGCGTTTTTTCGTGCGCAAAAACACAATTCTGAGAAGCAGACAACTTTCCCCTCA
This sequence comes from Rhipicephalus microplus, assembly GCF_043290135.1. NCBI lineage: Eukaryota > Metazoa > Arthropoda > Arachnida > Ixodida > Ixodidae > Rhipicephalus > Rhipicephalus microplus. The sequence continues at coordinate 217,873,057 of NC_134700.1, forward strand.
CTGCGTCGTCGGCGCCAAGGTTTTCCGGTGAGTGTCGACGCAGCGGAATGCTAATCACTGCCTGCAGACGCAGCAAAAGAGAGCAGAACAGCGGGCGGCGAATGATGTTGCGCTTGAGTGACGCTCGCTCTGTGCCACGCAAAGAACGTGCTTTGCATGAAAGAGAGCTATTTCGACGTTACTTACGTATTTCCCTTTTGTTCATTACGCGCCACCCACATGCTTTGTCCGTCCGCCCTGTGTGGAACTCGGCAGAATGGGCGAATATATAACCCCGGGACTGGAACCCAGGATATTCATTACATTAAGTTTGGAAATTTTTTCGCTGATTCACGAGCCCTGGTCGCGAACGCGGTAAGATTTAGTAATGCTAAATGAGTGCCCGCACGTTCCGGACGCCCACCATCGGTCACTATGCTGTAACACATAATGTCTTCGCTAATGACAGCCACGGCTTGACAGACGTTTCTGAGAAGTGTTTCTGAGGGAAAAGGATGCACGCGCGTAGTATTCATTGAAGCTTGTTTCGTAAGTTGTTTCTTATTGGTACAGCTTTCTTTTTTTGGCTGGCGAATTCATACTTGATGTATTGTCTGATATCCTATCAAAATGTAACACGTCAAGAAGTATTATCATTTTTTTGCCTTAGGTGTTATTAGGTTCTTGTTAAACTGAATTATAAAGATAGTAAACGACCTTATTTTACTGACAAAGCATTAAGACGAGTTGAATAACTGAAAGCCATCGCACTAATTATGGCTAAACGGAGATTTATGACCACTTGCGCACTCATAAAGTCTATGAGCCACTTTTTTTACGCAATTGTAAATTCTTGCTTGTTTACTACAAATGAACCATTTGAGAATGAAAAGAGGCGCATGTCATACGATATATATTAACAACTGTTTTCACTCCTAACTTTAAAGCGTGATGAGCTTTTTGCAACACAGCACAAACATATGAGAAGGGATTTGTATTTTGCCAAGATCCAACGTAATATTAAAAAAGTTATTGCGAGTTCAAGAACAAACATAGGACTTGAAACATTTTTCAACAGAAGAAACATTCCTGCCTTTAGCTCAACTTAACCCTTTTCCATGAGTATACTGAAAAAAACGTCACGCTTGGGAATACCGCCCTTGTAAAAGCGCTTCTATCAAAGGCCAAACACACGTACAAGCAGCTCATGCAGGCAAAAAAAATGCCATAGTAAACCGCAACATAACATGCCACAGGCAAACAAAAACACCATGACAATGTTCTCCACGTGCCGGTGTGTTGTCCCTTCTGTGCCCCTGGGTGAAGCAGACCTACCTGTGATTCAGAAAAAAAAAAACTCAAGCATCTGAAGACATGAGGCAATCTCAAGAGTCTTCCACGAGCTGTCGGCGTCTGTGAAATTCCTTCAATACACAATCCCGTCTTGCGCACGTTTTTCTGTTGGTGCGGTAAAAAGCACTTCGCAGCAACTGCATCCGTTGGAAGAAAAAAAAAGATTGGACATGCGCGTCCTCTCTGTACGCATTACACAATGAAAAAATCGGCAGATATAACTTATACTGTGGGAATCGATTATATGTGAAGCACGAATGAAGAAAGTCAATATCTGACTTTAATGCCAGCACAATGTTACGAGGTGGACGGAAATTATGCCGTGGAGAACTTTCATGTCATGATTGCCATGTTTAGACGTGTCATTTACCTTCATCATCTATTGACGTCATGTTATACCAAATTTGGTACATGATGAGCTAGTGAAATGGCCCTAAGCACGCTATGAGCGTGGCAGTAGTCATGTTCTTACATGACAAGCATCTGATAATTATCTTGTTTGAACCAGTCATATACCTTCGTCATCCATTCACGTCCCGTAATACTGAATTCGTTATATGTGAAACTTGCGAAACGACCGCAAGCGCACCATGAGCGGGGCGTGTAGTCATGACTGTGATGACAGGCATGTCATGATTTCATTGTTAGGGTCTGTCACCTATTTTCGCCATGCAGCCATGTCATATCATACCAGTTTTGCAATGTGTCATGTGGATGAACACACCGCAACAACACCGAGACCATGAAACGTAAATCATGAGATTCTTGACATTCGCGTCCTGGTTTTCATGTTGACTACTCACTTACGCTCATCATACAGTCATGTTATGCCATACCAATTTTCTTATCAACACCATTATCGAAACAGCCAGGAGAGCTAAACGTCATTGAAGGTTAGATAGATGGATAGATAGATAGATAAATAGATAGATAGATAGATAGATAGATAGATAGATAGATAGATAGATAGATAGATAGATAGATAGATAGATAGATAGATAGATAGATAGATAGATAGATAGATAGATAGATAGATAGATGCGCTCAAAGTCGACGAAGTTCCCTAAGAAATGCCTGTTAACAGATATCAACCAAATGATCCCACACTTTTTTGTGAATTCGCTGTCTGTGTGCTGAATAATCTTCTTTGTAAAACTAATGCTGGTTCCTTTCAGCTTTCTGGCGTTCTTAAGAGCTTCAAATTTGGTTGAGAAGTTCAGCAACTGAAAGATTACAAGGCACCCCTGTTCACTTCGACGCGTGCCATGTCGGTGGCTGCGTTCAATGCCATCGCATTGAATTCCAATCTTGCGGCATAGCGAGCTTGTCACAGAAACCGTCATCGTTCCGGAAGTTTATTTTGTTGGTTCATTGAGGTAATAATTGATCAAGTTATTCCTGTGGGATCAACTTTCAAGTCATCACTTCTGCGATCAAGTTTGTCGGTTGTGTATTCGAGGTTTGCAACCCCTACGTCTAGTTCGTAAACGTGTTGTAGGACATCATTTGCTGTTGAAGACAAATGTTTAAATGCGGCAGAGCCATAACAACATGGCACCTCACTTCCTTGAACAAATGTATGTCTTAGCTCTTGTACTTCAAACCTTTCCTGCCATCTTGCGCCGCCCAATGTTTTCTGGTCTACAACCCCGTTGTCTGCTGTGCGTTGTTTTTATCTTCGTTTCCATCATCATTCAGTGAGGTACAACGGCAGAACCCACGATAAGGTCCAGCAGGCCAGCGATGCGTGCTCATTACAGTGCCGCTCCCCAACGCACTTAGTGCGTGACCCGTGGTTGGAGTCGCGGCCCCGAATTAGTGATCAGCAGAGCGGATCCGGAAATGGCCTCGCCTCTCATGAACCCCGAAGGGCGACTAGTCGGAGCTCAAATGCGCCGGGATCGCGTAAGGTCTTTTTTCAGACTCCCGCTTTCTGTGTCGCATCGTACCTTACCTTATCATCTTAACGTTTCCCGCTGGCTTCCTCTTACCACCTCACACCGGCCGTCTTCATCGATTCTATATTATAACTGCTCCCCGTATCGCGGTGCTGCATTGGCTTATGTTCGGCTTGCTGGACGAAAAAACGTAGCGCTAAAAGAACGGGCCACAGCGAAAAATGTGAGAAGGCTGGCTGGAGCATGCTGCATTTGGGGGAGTTCCAAGATAAACCTTTCGGTGTACAATCTACCATGTATATTAGGCCCCCAGAGAGCCACGTTATCACACATGGTCCAGTAGAGCCAAAACAACCCTTTATTTTGGCCAACATTAGTCCAAATATGTCTAGTGGGAGGCTTCCCTATCAAGCTCTGACTCAGTGCAGCAAACAGCCCTAGCCAACCCTAGCCTGTACGCCGGCAAGAGCCAATGGTCTTTCAAATTAGGAGGTTTAAGCACTAGCGACTGAACTCGTTAGGATTGACAAAACAAGATGATGGAGTATAAAGAAATATGCGCTGATAAGAATGCTGCCAACTGTAGAGAGAGAGATGAAAAGAAAGCGGCAAGTATACGAACTAGGCGGCGATTCAAGTGAACTCGAGAAAGCAATTATAGAAGCACCCGGGAACTCGCAATCATGAAAACCTAATTAAAGAAGGTTAAAAAAGAAAAGGAAAGAATTAGAGGTAAAAGTGGACACGCACAAGCATAGAATCCTGCATAAGTAAAAAATAGGGTGCAGAGATGGCGTTGTGGTGAAAGTATAGGGCGTGTCACTATTTAATAGGTAGAGCAATGCAGACGGCTTGCATTCTAAGAAGTCATCGTTGATGAGGCAGCAATAAGGGAAAGCGAGCTATCTAATTACAGCAAGGGCAGTGCAAACGAAGAAAATTGAGTAACATTGTGAATGAAGAAATTAGGCCTAAAAAGTGACTGCCTGATGCACATAACATAATTGGCAATCGAATGCAAAAGACGAGACGAGATAGAGCTAGCATCGGAGAGTAAGAAATAGATGGAAAACGCAGGGAGGTGAAACTCGTACTAGTCACCAGTTTGCTCGTACCAGTCACCAGTCCCGGCGAAAGCGAGGGACGACGAGCGGCGCGAGCCAGGGCGCTGCTGCTGCAACATCAGAACGACGACGGCGCCGTCTACGTGGACGTGGCCAAAGTCAAGAACAAGGACGCCTACGTGGCGGCGGCGGTCGCCGCAACGACGGGCAAGATCGTCACGTCATGCAGCGTGCGTACGCGGAGCGCGAGCCAGGCCGAGGAGATGGCGATAGCCTTGGCGGCGCGCTCCCCGGGCGTGCGGACAATACTCAGTGACAGCAAGACGGCCATCCGTAGCTTCTCGCGCGGAGCCGTGTGCGGGGCGGCTGCTAGGGCGTTGGCAAGCGACGAGTCCAAGTCGAGGCTGACGCTAAAATGGTTCCCGGCTCACATGGGTAGGGACCTGATACCAGGATCTCCGAACCGCAACGAGGAGGCGGATGCCGCGGCCCGTGGTCTCGCCACGTGCCGGACCGCGGCCGCGCCCGCCTCCGAAGACGCGACGGCGACCGAAGAAGAAGGCGAGGAGCAGCTGCTCGATTACGGCGACATCCTCGCGTGGTACAGGGAGCAACGGCGTGGCTTCCCGCCCCCGCACAGGGATCTTACCCGGTGGGAGGCGGTGAGGTTGCGCCAGCTCCAAACCGAGACTGTGCTGACCCCATCGCTAGCGCGACACGTGTGCCCCGAACTCTACGTGAGTGAAATGTGCAGTGTGTGCGCGAGCGCGAGAGCCACCCTGGCTCACATACTCTGGGGATGTGACGCAGACAGCGCGGACGGTCCGGTGTTACCGCCGCAAGTAGAACAGCGTGTGGGGTCTACGGACCCAGAAGACCAGCGAAGGGCCGTCCGGCAGCTCGAGGTCGCACTGGCGCTGCAAAGGCGAAAGGGGGACACCCTCAGTAACCCGAGCGGCGCCGGGGCACGAAGGCCTTGAGGTCTAGGCCCGCGTGACATTAGGACTTCTAGTGTAACGTGAGATAGGGTGAACCCCACGCCCTGCGCGGCCGGAGGGAATCCCGCATGCTTGAACCCAATAAAGTTTATTCTCTCTCTCTCTCACCAGTTTGCTATTCTGCACAGGGGTAGGGAAATAGAGACCGTATCAGAGGTTGCTTTACCACGTGGGCATGAACAACACAAGGGAATGAGGTGGTGGAGAGTGTTATATATTTGTTGCTGGGCGAAGAAAGGGGCTAGATGAGGCTTCCAGCTGTGGAGGCTGGTCGCAGTTGTTTTTTAGGGGCGAAGCTCCTCAAGGCCTGGGTTGGCAGTCACCTGTATGTATGCATGTATGTAGTAACCACCTTACTGCATATCCACAGAGTTCACGATTGGGGTGAAGCTTCGGAGGGTTTTATCGGCTAACCGTGAATCATCCGCTGGCCGCGTCTGTCTGTCTGTCTGTCTGTCTGTCTGTCTGTCTGTCTGTCTGTCTGTCTGTCTGTCTGTCTGTCTGTCTGTCTGTCTTTATGTAATGATTGATTGACATGTGGGGTTTAACATCCCAAAACCACCATATGATTATGAGAGACGCCGTTGTGGAGGGCTCCGGAAATTTCGACCACCTGGGGCTCTTTAATGTGCACCCAAATCTGAGCACACGGGCCTACAACATTTCCGCCTCCATCGGTATGTATGTATGTATGTATGTATGTATGTATGTATGTATGTATGTATGTATGTATGTATGTATGTATGTATGTATGTATGTATGTATGTATGTAGGTATGTATGTACGTACGTACGTACGTATGTATGTATGTACGTGCGTACGTACGTACGTATGTATGTATGTATGTATGTATGTATGTATGTACGTATGTATGTATGCATGTATGTATGTATGTATGTATGTATGTATGTATGTATGTATGTATGTATGTATGTATGTATGTATGTATGTATGTATGTATGTGTGTATGACGCACGGAGGGACGGACGAAGTGACAAACGTTGGGACGGATGGACGCACAGAAGAACGCAATGATGGACGCACGGGTGGGCGGGTGGACGGATTGATGGACGCACGGACTGATGCACGGACGTACGGAAGGAAGAACGAATGAACGGAAGACAGTGTGGACGGACTGATGGACGCTTCGCCCCACTCATCATCATTCACTCTGTGGTTATGCTGTGACCTTTTTCTTCACTCGTGTTGACGCCGGCTACGTGGAACGCCGGTCACTTTTTTACTTTCGGTCAGGCATCCAAGGCTTTCGCATTGAAGGAAAAACAAAATATATCGCGCATTGTACAACACGCACGTACGGCAATGAAACGAGACTGCACATGCCACGTATAAGAATTTGTTGTTATGAATAAAGCAAAGGTTTGTTAACAACGAAACAAAATAACTGTTTCTCAAGAAGGTTTTGAAACAATTTTCATGCACTCCATAGGCGGAATACCAAAAGTCACCCTTCCGGCATGGCCGAGCGAGCAAATTTGCAGGCCCGTCCTGGTCAGGTGTTCTAGTGGCTATTGGTGGGTTTTTACCCAAGCTAGGCCCGAAATGGGTGATTTGTGTTCCCTTCCGGCATTTGTGAAGCCATTGTTTTTCTCCTTATCGTCGCCGCCACGACATATTTTTTCTCCCTCAGGACTCGCTTCACGCTTCGCGCGCATCATAACGAGTCAAAGACCGAGAGACCGACAATTTTCCAAAATAACCAGAATTAAAGAGCAAAGTATATATTGTATTAGTTGTAATCTATCACACCCGTCCGACTCGAATGCCACCACTTTGTGAACAATAAAATACGTTGTAGTTAAAAAGACATCGTATATATTGACTCCTGCCTCTTTCGGCACACCATATGAGACCACGCGCGTTTATTCTTTGTTTAAGGGCACAACGTAATTGATACTGGTTAAGACAAAAAAAACAAGAAAGAAACAAAGCTGGAGTGGGGCGAAGCATGCAGTGTTTTGAGCGAGATTTCTTTGATGATGCACCATTGGTTCCAAGCCTGAAGCCGGGCATGTAGAAATAAGTGTTTCCACTCCACTAACGGCCCCTGAAAATTGCATGAGATTGCAGCATTCCCCGAGGTGGCTCTTATTCTTCTTCCTACGTGTCTGGTGTCAGTTACATACGGTGTGTGTAAGTGTTTTTCTGCTCCACTAACGTTGTCGGCTGTTTGTTGGACTACAACTGTTGCCTCGTTTATTTTTAGTGGACAGGCGGCAAGTAGTGAGATTTACACATTGAGGCGCATACTCGTCTCGATGATGAACTATTATGACAGTAGACACCGACAAACCTAGCCCTTAAGGTACTTCTCAAATAAACCTTTTTTTATTGCAACATGTGAAGTTTACTCCCCCCCCCCCAAGCACAAAACAGATGGTCATATCTTTTTTAAATCCGTATTTCAGGCTTGCAAACAGTTTTTTCGTAAACGAGTCGTGAGTGATCACGACTACATAATCAAAATGATGTCTGCAATCAACTATGCATAACAAAAATAATCAAGTGACAAATATCGCATTGATGATCTTCCCGCTAATGTCACCCGTAGACGCTGCGAATGCGAACGTTTTTTCGCCTTTGTGTCAGGGATATGTTCTTTTTTTTGGAGCGTGTCAGTTCCAGCACTTTTCGCGACGAGTTGAATAAAGCCATTTTAGATGCGGAAGCATCTTATACTCGCGCCTTGTAGTGCGCTGTCCGCGCCGTCCGCACCGCTTCTCGAACATTCGACAGCTGACGCGCGCGCATGCGCCGTCGCGCCGTCGCCCACCATCTGTGCCGCGCGCGCTTCTCCTTCGAGAACATTCGACAGCTGACAGCGCATGCGCCGTCGCGCCGTCGCCATCTGTGCCGCGCGCGCGCTTCTCCTTCGAGAACATTCGACAGCTGACAGCGCATGCGCCGTCGCGCTGTATATATACTCAAGGTCGGCGCTCGCTCGCTCAGTTGCCGCTCGTCCGTTGGTTTGTACTCACTCTTTACTTTACCGACCACAAAGCCATCGTCCTCAAAGTTCGTCGCAATAAATAAAACACCGCCCTTTCGCATACGTGCCGTACGTGTTCACTCATTTAACACCCCATTTCACAACCACGTTAACCAATTTAGCCATCGACCCAAGTAAGTCGCACTTTAACACCCCGTTAACCAATTATATGCTCCGCATCCTCCTCAGTGTTCCCCCGAGGGAAGCTGCGGGCAATTTTTTCTATGTGCCATGCATGCCGATATATTGACGCGCTAGGGGTTAAAGAGCCAACATTTTGAAGTTGCTTGGGAAGGTAAAAGTACGTCCGGGGTGTTGACGGAAGCTTTGCACAATGTACTACAGACCGGGCTGCAGGAGTGCACACTAAAGAGTCAAGGCAAGCAAGCAACAAGCTTCTTCATGAAGCGACGGTTGAAAAGTGACAGCGCTGACCTAGACCTTTGTGCAAACGTTCTTTCCACGAAACTTTGAAAGTAGACAGCGTCACATCTTTGAGAATTTTACTTTCGAGGAACTGTCGTTTCGTGAAAATTCCAAAGAGTGCGACGAGGGCTACTGAGAATAGGAGACGACCTGAAAGCGTCACGAATGCGTCAGATGATCCGCGATAAAAAGCATTTCTATGTACCTCTTTCGACAATGTAAAAGGATGCCGCTTAGAGAGCGTTAAACACAAAACATATGTGAGTCGTGGCGAACGTTTGTGTATCACGTCCAGGGAGGTCTTTATTCTCCGACAAAAGCGGCACGTCAGCTTTAGTAGGCGCGGGAATGGTGTCAGTATGTTTCATCCAATACGTCACGGCCGCGATCAACACTGGCAGACGAAATAATACACAGACAGCATTTTGGAAGATGAGATCCGAGGTGGGAGCCTGACACGATCCATGACAACAGTCAGCGTGAAGATGAATAAGCATGGAGCATAAAGAAAAACAAAGGAAAAAAATATCAATGCCTTAAATAGACAGATGGTGCAAATATCTTTATTGGCAAAAATGTTCAATACTGGCCCCCACCGCCTCTCTTCCCTCTCTCCACCCCCCCCCCCAAAAAAAACAAAGGCACAAGTGGTCATACATATGACAAAGTTTGCCATTTAATGGAGCCGTGACTAATAAACATACGCGCAGAAATCTTGGACGAGGATTGTCCCTGCTTCTATTCTTGACACAGACAGACTTTGTTTTTATTGTGAAACTCTTCAACAAGCAGGTCAATGCAAATTTGAATATTACCTGGCTTGAAGGTGAGAAAGCGTGAAACCACAGTCGTTATCTGCCCCCAATTACTGCCCGGACGTGGGCACAAAAAAATTACTTAAAGTATACAGAGAAAGAATGGGGCTTAGGCTAAGTACATCTAAAAGCAGAAAGTGGACAAATTCAAACAAGGCACACATTTCTAATAAACAAGCTCTATTAATGACCCGTAATCAGTATTTCTACGTAGGGACAATCCCGAATCGATTTTTATTCGTTTGTGCTCTCTGCAATTTGTTGATCGGTAATAGTACGCCCAAATTATGATTGGCTATTCTACGCATAGGAAAATGTTTTGCGTAACAAGTTTTTGTGAATGCGAATCCTGCGCTGTTAACATCACGTTACTACAGTACTTTTTTGGGGGTTACACAATGAAAGAATATATCGACACAATAGGTGAAATTTCCAGTGTAGCAAGATCACCTCCTGTGGCAATTAATAGGGCCTTATAAATGTTTCTTCTTGGTGATATTTAAAACACATCAAACTGAATGTGCAAGCTCGCAGCTTCCTTTCAGATATGCGAATGCCTGCATCTTTAATTTCGGTGTGTGAAACTCTACATGGAAGAGACAGTTGATTTTTCTCGACTGCCATTGTTCATAGACAATTTTGTCTAAGTGACACTTCCATGAGATAAGTATTTCGGTGGCTGCTTGGCTCACAAACATGTCGCCTGGCCTAAGCGGAACACGCAGCACAGACAGAGTGAAGAATGGGCGAACTTATATTGCATGGTGGTGTCAGTATGTCATTTCAGTGTGCTGTAAACTTCTACTCTACCTATTGCTCCACTTCGTATAAAATGCAATCGCAGTTTTTTATTTATTTAATTATTTTTACTTATTTATCAATACTGCAGGCCAATATGCTGGCTCTTGCAGGAGGGGGCAAATACAAAATACAATAACAAGGCATTCACAAAAAGACTAACAACGCAAGAAGAAAAACATACAGTGCAAGGCGCTTGCTTCGCAAAACAATTTACACAAGTGGTAGCAACTAAAAAAAAAATCTTAAGACAATACAGAGATACAGAGCACTACACAGAGCATGCGATTCACGACACAATTGTAAGAAATGTTTAACACAGATCATATTGATACTAAACATAAAGAGAAGTGGTTTTCCAATTCTTTTGTAAAGTTTTCCGATCGTATCACGTGAACAGGTAAAGAGTTCCATTCTTTTATGGTGCGCGGAAAAAAAAACTGTTCATGTGAGATTTGGTTTTTGCGAATATAGGCGTGAGAGAAAAGCTGTGTCTGTGTCTCGTCAACCGTGTGTTTAGGGGTGCTAAAGAGTGAGGCTTCTGAAGACCAATTTTCCCTTTTATTATGTTGTGCAGGAACTGTAGGCGACTAAGTTTACGGCGATGTTCTAGTGAACTTATTTTATTGGTAAGCATTAGAAGTGAAGGGGAATGTTCTCTTTTGTATTTTCCGAAAATAAATCTAACAGCCTTCCTCTGCACACGCTCCCAATTCATGATGTCTTTTTTGATGTGAGGATCCCATACAACCGCTGCATATTCAAGTTTTGAGCGCACAATTGCGTTGTATGCCAAAAGCTTTGTACTCGCCGGAGCTTTGCTAAGCTTTCTTTTCAAAAACCACAATTTGCACAAGGCGAAGAGCATGTTAGAGATATATGATCTGACAAAGTAAGTTTGTTAATAAACGTGGCGCCTAGGTATTTTTACTGGTCAACCTTGGTTGTTATGGTGTAGTTAAGAACGTAATATGCTAGTTTCTTTTTTTGTTACTCGAATCAAAACTGTTTTGTGTACATTTATTTCCATTCCCCAAAGTCTACACCACTCTGAAATAGCTGTGACTGATTGCTGCAAGCTTTGGTGATCATTCTGCTAGGTAACTTCTTTAAATATGACACAGTCATCAGCAAATAAATATACATGCACGTCAATAAGGAGTTTTTCTGAGATATCATTTATATAGATCAAGAATAGGAGTTGTCCCAGAACGCTGCCTTGCGGCACGCCCGAGGTTACATGGCGCGCAACGGACGAGCATTGGTTAATTTCTACGAACTGTTGCCTGTGCCTTAGGTATGCCTGGATCCATGGTATAATGTTTGAAGGGAGACCAATGCACTCAAGCTTGTAGATTAATTTTCCGTGAGGAACCCTATCGAAGGCTTCACTGAAATTTACTTTACTGAGTTGTAGTTGATAACCTCTCTCGAAATCCATGCTGTTGTTGAGAGAGGACCTTGTGATCACTCAAATACTGGCGAATAAAACCAGCCACAATGTGTTATAATAATTTACTACAAGTACTTGTAATAGAAACTGGTCGATATTTAGAAAGTGCAAGATAGTCTCCCTTTTTATAAATTCTCTTTTGCTTTGAATGAAAATGGTTTGGTCTTCTTTTCATGTTGTCCTTGTTCTGCTTCACCTATTGCCCGTGATCCAACTGTGGGGGATTGACAAAGAATCGAGTGGTTATATAAAGTATTAGGAAGTTTTAGAATAATGAAGATTATATAATAGAAAGATTACCGATTACCTAGAAAATTGAGTTGCTTGGTCTAATGCATTTAAATATTTAAATAAAAATAGGTTATTCCTTAATTTTAGCAGTACTCTGACTTTTATAGGTATATAATGTTGTAGTCACGTTACTATAATAATATACAGTGATTAGTCAACCTATTAGTTTCAATATTATCATCCCGGACAGACGCGCATACCCTCGCACTGGAAAACCCAGGAATGGAAGCTCCAAAAGACAAAATGACAGGCACAAATGAATCCATACCAATACCATGTAAAGGTATTCCTAAAAATATTCAGTAAAGGTATTTCTAAAAGGGTTTCTAAAAGGTATTTCTGAAAGGGTTCAGCTCAAGCACCAATAGCTCCTTTGTCTTCGACGCAGGAATAAGAGCTTATATATACTGTGTCACGTGTAGCGCGCGTACACGCTTGTCTGTGTGTGAAAGTGTTCCTCGTAGTAGAAAAGATAAAACGTTACTTTTGTCCTTGCTGGGGTCAAGGGAGGCGGGGGCTAGGAGCGAAAGTTCAAAGATTGGCCTTTCTAGAGCCTGCTGCAAACTCGCGTGGGGCAGCTACTGAAAAGTTTCACGACACCCATTGTGTCACCAATCATAACTTTTGTGGTGTAGGGAAGCACCAACTACGTTATTTTTTAGTCATTCTGCGGAGAACCGTGGTACCCTCTACAGAACCATAAAACGCTGTGTGCTCTTTGTGCTGTAGCTCATGACGATGAAGAATTATGGCTGATCCCTTTGTAATGAACTAGAAACATCTAACAACCCACCAGTTGTGCTTATCGCATTGTGACTTCTGATTGTTATTCCACTATTCTATGGTGCTATATTACACACGTTAACACGATTCCTCACCCCACATTACGTTTCGTGGAGGTGGTTCAAGTGCCACCATGACTCAATGGTAGAATAGTTGACTGCCCAGCAGAGTGCCCGGTTTCAGGTTCCAACCGATCCTAGAATTTTTTGTCTCATCGCATTTCTTCTTATTTAACCCGAAAGCTTCTTCGGGCACCGATCGCGGCTGCACCGGTGAATAATTACGGTGCCAAAGTTGGATGTAGTGAACTCATTAAGACCACACTATATGTAGCGTCTTTTCCAGCCTTTTCTCGGCGCTAACGCTACCGGTGACGATGGCCGAAACGTCGACTTCAGGACGTTCCACATGGTGGCGTAGCGAGAAATTTTTTTTTTTTTGGGGGGGGGGGGGTTACCATTTTGATTTCGGGAAGGGCACCCCTTTGCAATGGTCATTTTGGGCTCTCCATGCTGTGGCTAAAAATCAGGTGGGGGGGGGGGGGGGGGTCATGGGCCCGGTGTGCCAACCCTTCGCTGCGCCCCTGGTTCCGGGCATCTGCAGCGTCGGCGTCGAAGCCGGAAGCGGTACGATGGACGGTGAACCAATCAGCACGCGGCTGACAGCAACTTCCGCTACGTAACGGAACCGTCGCTGCTGCCAAATGGCTGGTGACCGCCTCGGATCTATTAGGTCGTTACCGTGGTTTGTGTGACCCGGAAGTTCTCGTCTGATGCTTGTATTTTTTGACATAGCTTGTTCCTTAGAAGCTTCGACAGCAAGACCTAAGGATTTTTTCGTACTGTTTCCAAGCGCCATTCCCAACTTTATCGGTATACGCTTAGCAGGCCTGACTGTATTGGCCGTATATACGTGTTTCAAGGACGTGCTACAACTTTATTATCAGGGACGAAAAATTGCTAGTTTTTGGTTCATCTTCTTCTCAATAGCTGGCGCTACAAAGTAAATAAATAAAAACCTTTTAGTCATGTGACTTTTTCCATCACTAAAGAAGTGCAAATGAGACATGAAACCTATAGTCAAAAATATTTCTTGTTGTTACATGTCACGGACACTGCACTCTGCTTTGAGAGTTATCACGTCATTTCCTTTGGTCACAATGTGTGACGCTGAGCTGGCGCCAGCCTCAGCACTTTTCATGTGGCTTCCCACCCTTACTGGCGGTGTCTGTGTCATGACGCTGGCATACGCAAAGCCAGAAAACACCGGCAAAAACGCTGCAAGTTATTCAGCCTTAACGGCTCTCACTGTAAAATCACGGCGCCAGCGAGTGTAAAGGCCCTTGCAGGTGCGCCTGTCATATGCGTATTTATATGCGCCGTTTTCCAATGATTAGCGATCCTTCTATCATGCACTTGTCGGCGATGAGCAGTTTATGAGATATAATTTGATCTTGTCAGATTACCTTGTCTATTGAGGTTACATTATTCGAGGTGACGTGAGCTTTAATTGAGAATCTTTCAATGAGGCCCTATTTCAATGATGCCCTTCGCTGTTTAATTTAATTGATTCAACTATGGGTCATCACTATTTCTTATTGCAACACATGTGCGGTGCTCCTAAGCTCGTGAGTGAAAGTTACGAGCAAGAAATGTGGAATGAGACACAGAGAAAGAAAAAAAGAAAAAAAAAGAAAGAAAGAATGAAGGAAATAAGAAAAAAAAGAAAAAGGCAAGAAACGATGTAAGGAACCAAAAAATGGTACAAAAAGCACCAATTTCCCTCACCCTCGTCTTCCTTAAAAATGAAGGTCTCCTAATTTTTAAGAATGATTTCTAACTTCTCCCACAGAAGCGTTGCTACTTCGTTGTTTTATTTATTTCAGGCCAACGTGAAGCTCCTTGTATGAGGCACAGTTCGTACCAACTTGGCCCAAAAAAAGCGAAAGTTGCGAGAACTGCTGACGCAAAAAGCTCGTCGAAACAAATACATAAAGATAAGATTCACACTACTGTACACGGTTCACAACGGAGGCGGAACCTCATTATGACTTTACTGCAATTTACTGCACTTCGGTGACGCTGCTGGGCCTAGATTGCATTCGGTGTTGCAACTGGCTTTTCTGGGTGGTTACAGACTCTACTTCGGTTTGTCTGAATGGAAAAATGCAGATTAGACGCCCGCACCCTTTGTCGCCTCTTCTATTCCTTGCCGGCCGTGCGCAACAATGCCGGGTCATTGCGAACTAACGTGTGCTCCTTCATTTTCACGGCACGACCGCAATGCGGCTGTTGTGCATGTTCAGAGACGAGCCGCGCAAATCTCTTACCGTATGCCAACGGGGAACACTTTGATCCGAATTGAATTAAGGTTCGAGCATCCAATTTATATAGCGGTGCCACATATACACCACGGCTTACAAATTCTAGTACACGCAGAAAAGCACCATAGCATAACAACCAATTGCACATCTATTTTCAATGTGTTAGCAATTTAATAGAGAAAATTGGAAAATAAAAGCTGGAAGCCAATCTGGTTATGGGCTGCGATGCATAAAATGAGCTGCGAACGTGTCTAGATAAATAGCATCGAGTTCGGTGTTCGTGCTGCCTCCCTTCTTCGGAAGGTTAAAACCTTCAATGAGGAACATCTGTGAATTCCCGCTTTTCGTTGCCTGAGTGTATGTCGGCTTACCTCAACAAACACAACATCAGGATAGAAAAAAATGCATCCACCATTTCCGCACCTTTCACCAACATGGACAAATGATGTGCCAACCGCAAGCCACCGTTGCGTAATAGACTGGTAAGCTGTTTGAGTAACGACAGGCTTGACGAATGAAAACATACAGTGGTGATAGTTACACGAGAGGAAAGAAGAAAGATAGCAACTGAGTAGCTGAGCTAGCGGGGCCTCCAGTCACGTCCAGTCTCTGCCGCCTTTGGACCAAAGTAAAGTTCTCACTCACTCACTCACTCACTCACCTTGGTGTGAGCGTTATTGAGCATGCGCGTGCACACGCGTACACGCACTCACACACACAACACGCACGCACGCACGCAGGCGACACAGTCTATATCTGTACAGGGTGTGCTTATTTCAAACAATACCTACCTTTAATAGAAATTCAGACGGCCACGACAGGTATAGTTTTCACTCACGTACTCTATGCCGAGGCAGAGCACCATTCTTAAAGACTTAACACTTTGAAGCACTTTGCTGCAGCTAAAAAGACATCCACTTGACCAATTAACAAAAAAACTTGAAAATTCAGTTTATTCAAACCAAACGAGAAAATAAGCAAGTGAGAAAAACTGTCATTGCTTCTTTACCAACGCTGTGTGACAGGCAGATGGGTTGAAATTGTGCTGTGAGATTTATAGCTCACTGAAACGACATGCTGACAGTACCATGCACTATAAGTTGGCACAAGACTCCCGTTAATAGATTGCCCAAGGATGACGTATCTCAGGAGAAAAGACACGAGAGAAGACACGCTGATCGTCTCTGCACTCAAAATGAACCGCGAACGACTTCGATGCGTGCATGCGCGACGTATTGGAGGAGACACGCACTTCGAAAACGACCGATGAAGAGCGTTCCCTGAAAGAATGCTGAAATCAGCCAAATATCGACCGATTGCTGCAAGAAAGTTGCTTCTGAGAGGAAATTCTCGTACCTGCTGAGACGACACGTGCAAGCGTTATTGTGCCGTGGAATGTTGGGAAGGGGTTTGCAGTATGCTTTTTCCGCGAACGAAATTACCAAAGGGAAATTGCAATAAGCTAGAAGTTAAGGAAAGACGGAGTGCTGAAGCGATGGCAAATCCTCGGAACACCAGGTGTCGCGGGAGTCAAGGTTTTGAAAAGCACTCTTCTGCAAGGCATGCCTTTTCCTCCTCTTTTATCTGGGTTGGACGAAAGGGAGTGAACCATGCAGATACGCGCATTGGGAGAAGCAGTTCAAGCTTTTGAAGAGATAAGACCACTTGTCAAAACGTATGTTCGAGTGCCATTCCCTCTCCCAAGTACTTTTCCATAGCCTGGTGAATGCTTTGGAAGTGTGACCCCCACCCTTCTTCAGCGAAAGTGTTTATATCTTGCTTCGCGAACTTTCGTTCTCTCTATATATATACCTAAACGCATACACATTAAACAACCATACGAACATACGTAAATGGGTAAGGATGCCCCTTTTCAGGCAGGGAAAAATAAATTGGGCTGCGCACCTGTTTGCGCAACCTGCACAAATTCCTCAACATAGTTTTTTTTTGTAGACATTGCGGACCACCTTTCTTTCGAAGCAATTGAAGTGAAATGACTGTAATTCTTTCACATGTGTGTAGGGTAAGCTGAAGTGAAACAATGTGATGCAGAAGCCATTCAGTGTTAGGTGCCGTCATACATATGCGGGAGTAACTCAATTAAGCGCACGCAGCTGTAGCTCTCTTCGGTGTGGTGCCCGAGTTTTTCAACGCTGTAGTGTTTCCGATCGGAAGTTCCATCATTGTGCGAAGCAGTATTGAGCGCCGATGAATGTGCTAGCCTTTGTTCTGCGAGTCCTAATCAACAATTGTTCGGTCCTTCAACGATAGCCGTGACTCAAGAGGTTAACATTGCAAGTGTCTGCCTTGCTGACAGGCGCGAATTTTGACACTTTGTCTGGTTTGGTCGCTATTCTAAAGCTAACGCACGGGCTAAATCGGCTTTTGTTTTACTCGGCAAACAAAGGAAAAATTACACCTTGCCTAAAGCCTAATCAGCAAATACTGCATGTCGTTAAAAGTTTATGAGACTTGTATAAAATATTACGTGGATAAGTGGTTATATGTTGGGCCATATTGCCCTACATCTACACTGGTATGCTACGAAGTATTATGCAATACGGTAAAAAAATCATGTGCTAGCTGCTCCTGACACGGAAACTTCATGAGACTTAGTATACTGTGGCGCGAAATTTATGTAGTCTTTGAATAGGAAGCCAGATGTGATGATAACTAC
The DNA here is from genome assembly GCF_043290135.1 of Rhipicephalus microplus. NCBI lineage: Eukaryota > Metazoa > Arthropoda > Arachnida > Ixodida > Ixodidae > Rhipicephalus > Rhipicephalus microplus. The sequence continues at coordinate 217,890,925 of NC_134700.1, forward strand.
TTGGTGATTTGCGGAAATAACGTGGCAACAGCTATATCGCTGGTGTATAGCTATAGCACAGCTATAACACTCATATAAAATGTAATACTTTAGGAGCGACCAAAAGCCTTGAAACAAGAGCGAGCTTTCAAACGTCTATAAAACTAGATTAGGCGCAAAAGTGAGGCACTTAAAGAGCAATCAAGTGTTTTTGGTGAGCAATCTAACATAGCTCAAGCAACGTTGTGGCTTACCCTACGTTTCACTTCCCCATGCTATCAGCCAACGGATGAATTTTGAAGCAGTTTGTCTATCAGGTTTCAAACGAAACTGCTTCATTCGCTTTCACGCCAATTTCAAGAACTGGTGGGAAATTCTTGCCTCCGAATACTGAAGTGTTGAAGCCACTGTCACATTTTGAGTTTTTTAATAGGCTAGTTGAACAGACTAGTTGGTTATTCACGCTAGAAATTAACAGCGCAAGAGAACACGGCTACGATAAGCAAACTTGTAGGACAGGCACTGAAACTTTCATGAGCACGTTTTTTCACGGTGTTTATCTCCGGTTGTATTCACTGAACTATCTATAGCCCCACTTTATCTGAACCAGCGCTCTTAACAAAGCATTCAAAGCCGTAGCTGACACTTATGAGAATAAGCCGATCGATTTAACACGGAGCAACGTATTTTTGTAGGCGTGCAGTTGTGACATGGTCGATTTTAGTTTTCTATATATATCGAACAACCCAGGTTCTCCGCGTCGCTATGCCGGGAACCAAGAATGTCCGGATTCGGCGCACGTGTCAGACACGCTAACACGCGCGTGACAGCCAGGCAGGCGGCAATCCGAGCTCGCAGTTTTCTGCTACGAAATGCCTCAGCTAAGGGTATACAGCCTCGGGTGCGTAACCAAGCGCGCACCTCCACTGCGATACGCAGGCGAATTTGTCGAGCAAGGAACGCGGTATAGGATGAACGTGACTGCCGTTGGGAGATCATTTGTCTTCAGAGGCACTGTGACTCTCGCGCAATTCATGGCAGCGCTGTCGTATGCTCTACGTAGTTCCGCAAGATCAGCCGTACTAACAGGCGAAGGCAGTTTGCGGAATGAAATCGGCATCCTTGTTAGTGCCACTGGCACAGCTTAAATGCGTAGAAGTCTGGGTGTGTGTAGCAATCAAGGAAAGTTCAGCGAAACTGCAAAGGCTACATATCGTGATATTACAGCTGTAACAGTGCTGCTAAGTGTCCCTTAGTGGTGTAATATAAGTATGATTGTTGGAGTTTCACTTTCCTAATTTACGACATGACTACGAGAGATGCAATATGTGGAGGGTTTCGAAAATTTTGACCATCTGGTGTTTTTTAACTTTCACCCAAATCCAAGCGAACGGGCCTCTAGCTTTCCGCCTTTAGCTAAATACAGCTGCCGCGGCTGGGATTCCGTTCCGTGACCGCCCCGCCCCACTGGATTTCAAATGAAGTATGGCGATTATATGTAGTCGTCAGCAGTCATAGTCGAAAATCTCATCTTCTGTTTTGCACGTTTCTACGCTTGAGCACGTTAGCAGTGAGTGTGAAGTCGACGCCTTGCGTCTCTTGCCCTTCATATAGCGTGAAAAGTTGCTCTGCGATTGTAAAAGCTCTTGCGAGTGGTTTCGGCGCCATGCTATAGAAAAATTTTATATTGCGAACCTTTCGTTCTATGTTGCACTGAAAAACGTTGAAAAACGTGAGTGTAAACAGTGTGTAAGTACTCACCCACGGTAGCGCTCATGAAAGAGCGTAGCGTTGGGACCAACAACCTTTTTCGTATCTGGAGGAAGTGCGTATACAGATTTAGTAGAACTGGGACCTAAATAATCTGACCGTGTGCACGCGAGTCGTCCTTATGTTCCATAGAGAAAGCCAGAATGATATCCAGTAAACTAAAAAAACTAAAAATCATGATATTCTAAAACGTACTTTACTGCTTAACCTCTCCTTAAGCCACCACTAACGCAATTAGGCATCACTATTTGCTTTCGTATATATACAGCAGCAGCCTATCATGCGTCAATTGTGCTTAATTCATCGAAAACACATTTTTTATTAAACAATTGGTGAGTTCTTTTGTACTATGGGAATTGCACCTGTTAACGCGACCATGCCTGGAGAGTATGGCAAGGAAGCATTCAGGGACATGCGCGCGAAATAAACAAGTACAAACGACGGCAAAACACAACAACAAAATACCGAATTCGTAAGCACGGCACAACGATTAAAAATTCCCTGGCCCACTTGAATATGTGATTACATGCTAGTATTACTGTTTATGTATACAACCGCAAACTCGACGAAGCAAGGCAGCGCTTGTTTCCCCTGCTAAAAGCAAGCTGAGACATCGTGACTCCTCCATCGCATAGTATCTGCCGCTCCACGACCCTTTCGCCCGCAGGGATCATATATAACTGCAACATTATTTCTAAAGTAGTGTCTAAAACAGGGAAAACAGGTGCGAGGCGAAACGGGTACATGCGCCGAATTAGTTGCAATATCTTACGTACGTAATTTCGTAGAGGCAACGGAGCAAATGGGTTTTCTAATAAGAGCACCCAACCAGGCGGAAAGAGCGCTGTCAAACGAGTGAGACTCGTTGCTTGCTGCATAATTACTACTTAATGCGGGCCTCTGTGCGTTGCTTGCTCGTGAAGTATAACCTACTAAAAACACAAAATAAATGTAAGAGAAAAATGGAGGCGCGTGTTAACGTGGGTGAAAAAGGTGGTGTTGTGTGTAGCGTAATTAAACGAAGTGTATGTTGCCCAGTGAGCTTCGATTTCGTGTTTCACTATTGGTCTCTCGACTTCGCAATGTCGAGGGTCCATGCTTTGCGTTAGAAGCAAACAATCACAGCCATAATAAAAGCAAGACCTTACTGCATAATATATTCGGTTACCGGTATGTGCATATTGCGTTGATTGCGAAGTGTAAGAAAGAGAAAAGAGGCTTGCTTTTGTTTTATCATAAACGGCCTGACGTTGAAAGGGCGCCAGATCATTGTGCCTTTCAGCTCTTTCCACCTGTGGGCTTACTTTACGGCACCGGCTTGGGTATATGTTGAAGCTCTCTATTTCAGGCGATCGGTGTATACACGTCTCTCAAGTGGCGAGACGCAGCGTTTAAGTGCAGCCTTTTATTGCTACCCCTGTTACCGAATTAGATGATATGCTGACTGTTCAACTAGTAAAAATTCAAGATATCATTGGTGGCATCATTATTCATGCTGTTATTTACTTTGCTCTTGTATATCGCTGACGGGGATCGGCAGTGTTTCTCTAGATCAAAACTTTTACGGAGAAGGGGTGAATCAGAATAACAGAATAACACACAGCTGAGCTAGTTGATACGCATTCGTTCTAAAAGACAAATACAAAAACAAGTAAGATGGCCTTACTTCCTTCATGTGTTCGTGTCACACGCCCTGTCTTTTAGTATGAAGTGGAGCAGTTGTGAAATAGAAAGAAAAGCAGATGTTTCAGAGTGCGAACAAGCTTAATGTATAACAAAACACGAACAGCTACTTGTGATCAGCTCATGCAGTAATAAAGTCTGTCTCGAGGGAAGAATGTATGTAAATTAAGTAGAGCCACAAAAACGCTGATTACCAAATTAAGCAATAGAAAAAATATTGCGAGGCGAGTTAGGAGAGAAGGCCTCCAGCAGACGCACCAGACATATTAAGTACCGTGAGAATAAATAGGCTGGTTCCCATTCGGATCAGGGCTGATAAATCGACTTTAATTTCTTGTCGTAAGGTATGCTGCATGAAGGCAGCTGTTCAATTATAGAGCCCTTGTATCTTGCCCGGTCGCGACCCGTAATACACCTTGCTGTGTCCCTTTTAGTAACTGTACTTTTGCGAGAGCTCATGAAAAGATCGAGCAAAAAAAAGTGACCTGGATAGCTTACCAGGCGGTATACCACCTATTATGGCTGTTGGCTACTCTTTCGATGAAGTAAATCACAAAATTGTGTGGTATTCTTTTGTGCATTGCAGAGGGAATTACAATGTCCTATTTCACCAGTGCCCCCAAACTACAAATAAACAACAACATGAAACATTTTTTTTCAGATTCGCTCTCAGAAGTAGGACGCGATAGCCAGTTGGTACCTGTCCAGTATCTCTTTGTCAGTCACTGGTCTTGCTGTGCTTTTGAGAGGGTACCGCCACCATGCTCAAAAGAATAGGCCTCCTGTCCGCTTAACGTTGGTCGCTTCATAATATCATGAAATGCCTAATAAAGTTACTGTTAAGAGCCACCGACCATGTCATAATTCTTACATCTGCAAATTTGTGAAGCATACTCACTACGCTGCGTAAAGTAACACGCGCACCCACACAGCTGCTGCACCTCTTGATGTCTGCAACTGATTGGTATTTATTGAATCATTACTGTAAAAATTTATGCGAAAAGAGTCCATTAACGCTGTCGCGCTAAAATGCTATCACTGCGAGTACCATATGTATATCCGTTCACGTTCACGTTGCGCGTTAACGTGATAGCATTGAAGACCTCGTTTCATAAAATATCCGGTGTCGGCGTCACTGGTTGTGAGGGAAGAATTAGATTTCTCTGTTAGTGACAATTAGATATAGATGGAAAAAAAAATTGCCCGCAGCTTCCCTCGGGGGAACACTGAGGAGGATGCGGAGCATATAATTGGTTAACGGGGTGTTAAAGTGCGACTTACTCGGGTCGATGGCTAAATTGGTTAACGTGGTTGTGAAATGGGGTGTTAAATTGCGACTTACTTGGGTCGATGGCTAAATTGGTTAACGTGGTTGTAGGAGGGGGTGTTAAATGAGTGAACACGTACACACGTATGCGAAAGGACGGCGCTGGTCGAAGGGACGTCGATCATTGTGTTTGTGGATTCGTTGGAATTCATTTCACCGCGACCTTGGACGTCGAGGCGGATCACCGTCGAGAGCAGTCGCACCTCACTTCGGCTCCGCCAATTTTCGGCCCTCGCGCCGGTCCTTTCGACCCTATCCGGATAATTTCTTCACGGGTGGCTGGAGCACATTGTCTGGATCTCTTCGACACCCACTTTATTGCGAAACTCGCCCGGGGTGGCCCGGGAGAGCTTTCGAAAGCCTTCGACCACGCCGTGCACCGACCTAGGCCTCTTAGGCTTAGCTCGAGTGCGGCCGCCTGCACATCAGCTGACAGACGGAGCGACCGCCCGGCCGCCCGCCGCTGCCCCGTCGCCCATCTCCTAGCTGTCCACCGCTATGGAGTATATTGTCGAAGGACAGGACGTGTCCCCCGAGGAACTCTCGGACGAATCCTGGCAGTCGCCAGGCCTCCGCGCCCAAGAGCAACGCCGCGCAGCCTTGCGCCTTGCCACCGCCGCAGCTAAGCCCACCACCACGCCGGCTTCTCTGCCCTCGTCGAAGCGGGTAAATACATCGCCTCCGCAGCACCGCCGCCGCGCTCCGCTCCCTCGTCTCCCGGCGGACACGATTCACATCGTCGGCCGCCCTAAAAGCCCCGTAGAACTCACCAAGCTACAGCCCTGGCACTTGTACACCGCCTTGCTGCAAGCAGCGTTCCTGCAAGACCTCCCGCCCGCATCTCGCGACACGGTGCGGATCCACCCCGTCAACAACACTTTTACGCTCAGCGTCGCGGACTCGGCTCGTGCACAAGCATACCTCCGCATCACCTCCCTCACGGTTTCCGGCAACACTTTCACCGTCCACCTTTACGCCCCACCGCCAGACGATGCCCTCAGGGGCATACTGTACCACGCCTTCGACGACTTCACGGACCAAGCCATCCTTGAAGACCTTCAGGCAAGCAATCCTACCCTCTCTGTTGTGGGCGGCCGCCGCATGGGCAAGGCCCCTCACATCTTGGTCACCCTCATGGAGCCGAAACTACCGCGGTGGATCTTCTACCACGGTGTCCAGCTTCGCCTCCTTCCGTTCCGCAACAAGGTGGAAGCCTGCTACAATTGCCGCTCGACCGGCCACCGGACCGACGTGTGCCCCAAGCCGCGGCAGGAGCGGTGCCATCGGTGCGGCGCTGCTCACCCCACACCGCCCGAAGGATCGCCACCCACTTGCAACCCCCGCTGCATCGTCTGCAATGGGAATCACTCCACGTACAGTTCCAACTGTAAACACCGCTACGTGCAGCGCCCTCAACGCCAGAAGGCCCCGGTACCTGACACACACCCCTCGCCACAACAGCCTGTTCCGCCCACAGCGGTAGTGCGCTCTTCCCAGCAAGCAGCAAGTGGTCCCTCACCAGCTCCACCGCCCAAGTCGGTTACTGCCTCTCCGCCCCCCGTACCAGCGGTGCCTAAACCCGCATCACAGCCCATGAATTCGACATGGCCCCGCGGCGCCCCCGGCTTGCCCTCGGAGCCGCAGGTTGTTGCACTGCAGCAAGAAAACGCCTCCCTCCGACAGCAGGTCACTGCACAAAGCGCTCAAATTGCAGCTCAGAAGACCCAAATTGATTCCCTCCAAGCGAAACTGCAAGCTCTTGAAGAGAAGCTGGAATCAGCCATCACAGTGAAATCCTCTCTGCCCTCTACCATTTGCTCCTCCTCCGACATGGACGTTCAGACTCCCGAAGGATGCACTGGCAAGCGCCGTCGACCCAACACTCCCCTTGAATCTCTTCACCTTTCTGAAGAGGTCCAGGTATCCATCAAGACGGCCTTGGTGGATCTTGAAAAGCGGTTGGATAGCCGCTTCAACTCCGTCCACCAGCTTCTCACTGCACAGCACGAAGCTCTAAATTCCCTGCGCACAGACTTCGCCGCCTACCCCCCCGCCACGTCCTTCCAATCTCTACAGTCAACAGTTGATAGCCTACAAACTGCCATGCTTGGAAGCATCCGAGCAAAGCCACCCCTCCATGCCCGCACCACCACCTCCTCCGGCGCCGCCCGAACCTCGCAAACACCGGCCGAGGCAACATCTTCCGCTGTTAAAAATGGCTGACCGATCCATCGTCACCATTTGGCAGTGGAACTGCCGTGGTTTTCGTCCCAAGCGTAACCACCTCCTTCTCCACCTACAACAACTAGACCCCTCGGACGCGCCTGATATCATCGTACTACAGGAAACTCACGCCGACGTCTCCCTCTCGGGTTACGTCGCCTACAACCAAGTAACTCACCATCCTCTGCCCCATCCCGTGACGGCCGTCCTCACCCGGCGGACGCTCACTGTCAATCGACACGATCTACCCTTCCCTGCAGTCCATCACGTCTTTCTCGAGACACTACCTCAGCAACGTGAACAGCCCTCTCTGTTTATTCTCAACGTGTACAACCCCCCTCGCTCCACTGAAGACGCGTCTCTCCTAGCCTTGCTCCGTGCCGCTGCAGCGAAAGCAGCCAAATCACCCCTTCTTATTCTCGGCGACTTCAACGTCAAGCATCCGGACTGGGGTTACTCGAAGGCAGATGGCCCCGGAAGGAGGCTGTGGCAGCTCGCTCACGATCTCAACCTTTCCCTGCTCACCGACCCCACGCAACCAACGCGCATCGGCAACAGTGTGTGCCGCGATACCACCCCGGACCTCAGCTTCTGCCGCAGCGTGCCCGACGCGCGCTGGTATAACACGCATCAGCCCCTCGGCAGTGACCACTATGTCCTCACCATTCAAGTTCTCACCTCCCCCAGCAAGCCGCGCCCACACACGGCCCGCTATACAGACTGGGACGCTTTCCGAGAACGCCGGTTGCACTCCGCCACTTCCAACATCGAGGACCTCTCGACGTGGACCGACCAGCTGCTAGCGGACCTCGACGCAGTCACCGCCTCGATCCCCACCACGAAGGACTATCCGGCAACTGACGCCCGTCTTGCCCACTTGTGGGCCGCCCGCACCGGCCTTTGCAACCGTTGGCAGAAGCAACGTCACAACCGTCGCTTACGCCGCCGCATTGCGCACCTCGATCGTACGATCGAGCAACACACCACCGCGCTCGCCCGCCAACAGTGGGAGCAGCTCTGCTCGGGTCTCTCTGGTCAGTTGGGCTGCAAACAGTCCTGGCATCTCCTCCGCCACCTCCTCGACCCTGCTTCTGCCAAGTCGGTCGCTCGGCAGCAGTTACAACGAGTGGTCCGGGCTTACCCCGGCGACACTCCGTCGCTGATGGCAGACCTGTCCGCCAAATACCTTCAGCTTCTGCCTCCTGGCACACCTCCTCCCCCTCTCGCGTCCTACTCTGGGGCCCCCAACCCAGTACTGGACGCCGATATCACGGAAGCGGAGGTCTACGCGGCATTACAGAAGCTCCGCACCACTTCCGCCCCCGGCCCAGATCGCATCCCCAACAAGCTCCTCCGAAACCTCGACGCCCCTTCGGCTGCTACCCTCACTTCGTTCCTCAACGAGTGCTGGCGCTCCGGCAACCTCCCCCAATCATGGAAACACGCTCGCGTGGCTTTCATCCCCAAGCCGGGCAAGAAACTCACAATCGAGAATCTCAGGCCCATTTCACTCACCTCGTGCGTCGGCAAGCTTCTAGAACATGTCGTTCTCGCTCGCTTGCAAACGTACACGGACGCACACCATCTCCTTCCCCACACCATGCTTGGTTTCCGCCCCCACCTATCCACGCAAGATGTCCTCTTACAACTCCACCATGATCTCCTCGACCCACCCACATTTTCAGACACAAAGGCTCTCCTTAGCCTGGACCTTCACAAGGCGTTCGACCACGTCTCCCATTCGGCTATCCTTGCCGAACTCGCAGCCCTCAATCCCGGCACCCGCACCTACAACTACATTCGCGCGTTCCTCACCGCCCGCACGGCCGAAATCATCATAGGGGACCTCCCGTCTCCCACGTACGAGCTTGGCCCTCGTGGCACCCCTCAGGGCGCCGTCTTGTCGCCTTTTCTATTCAATCTTGTCCTCCGCTCGCTTCCTGGCAAGCTGGACCGTATCCCCGGTCTTAAACACACCCTGTACGCGGACGATATTGCTCTCTGGGTCACGTCGGGCTCTGACGGCCATATCGAGCAGACGTTGCAACGCGCAACCGACGTCGTCACGTCCCACGTGCACGCGGCCGGTCTTACTTGCTCAGCGGCCAAATCGGCCCTTCTTCTCATGCGGCCTCCCGACCGGCGTCGCTACAAAACTCCCCACCCCACCATCACGGTTCATGCCAACTCTACTCCTGTCCCCGTCGTTTCGCATCTCCGCGTGCTCGGGCTGATCCTACAGTCCAACCGCCATAATACACACACCATAGACAAGCTCTCGCTCTCGGTGCAGCAGACCGCACGTATGCTCGCCCGTGTCCGTGCGCGGCGTGAGGGCATGCGCGAACACGATCTACTTCGCCTTGTCGACGCGTTCGTCGTTTCCCGCCTCACGTACGGCCTTCCTTATACACGTCTCCTAAAATCGGAACGCGATAAAATTGACGTCCTCATCCGCCGGGCATACAAGACTGCCCTCGGCCTTCCCCCCAACACGTCCACCGATCGTCTTCTCCGTTTGGGTGTACACAACACGCTCGACGAGTTGATTGAGGCTCACCGCTCCGCTCAAGTGCAACGCCTTTACCGTTCGCCGACCGGTCGCCACATCCTTTCCTCCATCGGCCACGACACCTCCTCCCACCCTCCGGATCTGGTCTCATTACCCCATGCTATTCGAGCGGCGTTCTACATCAAGCCGCTACCTAAGAATATGCTGGCGGGCCACCACGACGCTCGCCGCCAAGCCCGTGCCGCCATGCTTCAAGCAAAGTACGCCGACCACCCGGCCGTCGCCTACGTAGATGCGGCCCGATACAATGCACGCAGGGACGCCTTCGTAGTCGTTTCCGTGTCGCCCTCCTCAGCTCCTTTGGGGCCGACCATCACGGCTGGCACCGTCAGAACGCCTTACGCCGTCGAGGCGGAGGAAGTGGCCATTGCTTTGGCCGCGACCTCGGCTGACGCAAGCGTCATAATCAGCGACTCGAAACAAGCCATCTCGAATTTCGCGCGAGGTCTCGTCTCGCCTACCACCTTACGGCTACTTCGGCCCCTACTGCAGCAAGATGAGCAGTGCCGCATAGAACTGATCTGGGTCCACGCCCACTCGGGCCACCCCGGCAACGAGACAGCTCACCAACGCGCTCGAGGATTCGTCGACCGAGCGGTGGGCCACTCAGAGTCGGACGCCCTGGTGCCGGAGCCCCTGGTCACCTACCACGACATCACTCAGCATTATCGCCTCGAGCGATATTCCTATTCACATCCTCACAGCAGCCTTCCCAAGCGGTCCGAGATCGCCTGGCGTCGCCTACAGACCCGCACCTTCCCGTGCCCCCTCGTGTTTTCATACATGCACCCAGGTGCCATTGATCCACGCTGCTGCCTGTGCGGCAACGTTGCCTCGTTGAACCACATCCTCTGGGGCTGCCCGGAGGATCCCCCGCCCGCCGACCTCCTTTGCTCACCCCCCACCGAGGGACAATGGGAGGCCCTTCTCTCCAGCAACGACATAGACATCCAGACACGGGTCCTGAAACGAGCGGAAGAAGTCATCGAGAAGCACAGCCTGGCAGCCTTCGTGGCTTAGCCTCCTTTACCCCTCACCCCTTCGATTAATAAAGTTGTTACTCACTCACTTGGACGTCGACGCGCCGTACAAACCAACCGACGAGCGGCAACTGAGCGAGCGAGCGCCGACCTTGAGTATATATACAGCGCGACGGCGCATGCGCTGTCAGCTGTCGAATGTTCTCGAAGGAGAAGCGCGCGCGGCACAGATAGATGGTTGGCGACGGCGCGACGGCGCATGCGCGCGCGTCAGCTGTCGAATGTTCGAGAAGCGGTGCGGACGGCGCACTACAAGGCGCGAGTATAAGATGCTTCCGCATCTAATAAATAAATAATAACTTCGATTATAATACGCATCTGGCTAAAACCAGAACTTCTGCATGAAAAACAAGTGTTCCACCACATTACCTGCTCGTCCTTAAAGTTCTTGAGAGAAGTCACCGCTACGCATGCCGTATTGCGAGACAGAAGAGTAGGGTCGCACCAGTGGTCAGAACATGGAAATTGCGCAACGAGTGTTTGTTTAAGGACGCATCAATTACAAAGCGCAAAGGTGCAATTAGTCATCAATATCAGCAAAGGCATAAACGTAGTGATCAGTTGCGTCATTGCACGTGTTGCTTTACGGGCTGTAACGGCACGGCCGCTGAATAGCCGTGGGGAGATTTATTGCCTAGTGCATAGAAACTTCCCAACATTATTCGCAGTAGACATTTTACAGGGTGATTTGAAACAGCCGATATGACGTGCACAGATTCATGGCGCAATCGGGCCCTGCACAGGGCCTGATTTGCGCTATCGTGTTCTAGTCTCGAGGCGAAGCTCAAGCACCTTTGAAGTTTTTCCTTCTTATTCCTTCTTTGGCTCATGAGTCAACTCAGTAAATTAATGCAGTTGCACGGCTCCTTAATTATTCCTGTCTAGCTAACATAAGAACGTGCCTGTGTATTGCAAGTGGATTTCATTTTGTTATTATCTTGTGCTCCCACGTTTTATGTGACTGCTGGCATGCTAGGCGTGCAAGCGAGGAAACGCATCTGGATGGCACAAGAGGTTCTGCATGTTCAATAGAATACATTGTCAGCCTTGTCTAGAACCCACACTCTTATGAGCGGGAGAAAATAATTCTTTTTCTTTTGTTCTTTGAACGGGTAATTAATCCCAAATGATCGTCAAATATTCATCGCACTGGAACAGGCAGAGATTCACTACCGTGTGTACAGTTTGAAGTGTCTTGTTGCGAGATCTGGGCTGTGAATTTGCATTCGACATGGTTGTATTCACGGTCGTGAGCGTAAGCTAATGTATCTCCTCGTTTATTCAAAGCAAACAACGCTAGCAGTTACACGCAGGTGGTTGCATGGTCACAGTCGCGATTGTCGCGCCGACCTGTACTGACTAGACGCGTGGATAGTTATCGGTTACGCAGACTAATCAGCGTACTTCTTCATCATGGATTATTCTTGCACACAGTTTGTTATATCCGGAGTCTGTTTATTTTCAGGTGTGCGATGCTGACGGTAAAATGCGTAGAGAATAGCAAATGTTGTGGAGGAGAGATTGCTCCCATCGTATTTATCGACAGATATTCGGAAAATGAAATTCTGGCACGTCAGTTATATAGAAGTTTAGGTTGAGTGAAACTCTGGCACCTCAGCCGTAGGAACATTCGAGGTTGAATCTGCATCACCGGGATGTTGTGTGGTTCATACTAACCGGTAGGCTAGCGAGCTATTTTTATGCGCAGGACAACAAGAAGAATAAGCCCAATTTTCATGACAGTTATGCTGGATGCTTCATGATAGTCAAGTTCGATGATGCTGATAACAGGAAAGTTTTTTTATTGTTATTACGCCTAGGTGTATACATTTACCGCAGGCTCAATAAATTGATTTAGTCCATGTTTTTTTCATTATTATTAAAGGCAACCTACTTAGGTTGCTCACTCGAGCGTTAAACCTGACCCGCTTGGCCGCCCGTTTTAAATGAAGCACACCACATTGTAGCAGTGAATAAAAATAGATGGTATTGATTTTTACCGCCGCACAAATAAGCATGCGTTATCACACCTTGTTAAGACCTTGCTATTACTGCGCTGTGGAGCGCAAGTGTACTTCATCTTCGCTCTAATACAACGTCATTGTTTGCATATTCCAGGAACAATAATCGTGACGTGGACACAATTTAATAAGGAAGTTGAAACACTGCACTCGGTTTATCAATTTTTCAAAGTGCAGTGAGGGGTCTTGAAAAAAATTTTTGAAGGAATAAGTGAATTTTAAAAATTTAGAATTTTCCTTTTTAGAAGTTTATGTCACCGCTGTGCGTTCTTCAAACAGTCTTTGAACAAAGCACAAGCCAGTCCTAGCGAAAATGAAAGCACAGTCACAAGAGTTTCCTTATATACATTTCCATTTTCAACTCTGCGTTCCCTTGGAAAAACACATATATTTTCACAATCGCGCTTCGAGTCACGCCAGTCTCGACTCTATGACTTCGACAGGATGCCTTGTTTTCTATCCGTGATTACTCAACTAGTAGTCACGTATTCATATTATAGAGCTAAACATAGTCAAAACTAACGCTTTCAACAATTTATAAGCTGAAAATGTACACGTGTACACAGGATTTTTCACGTGAGATACGAACCATTTTTTTGGTCATTTGTTCATTTGGTCATTCGTTCCGAGTCCTTTACAGCTGTTAAGAGAGGCCATGGAACGTGCATCAGTACGTTCTAGCAACCACAGCCATTTTTTGATGAACTTGAAATTTATTAGGTGAACCAAGCACAAACCAGTTTTCATCTCAATCGTTGGACAGCTTTTAAAATATTAAAAGTTACATATTTTTAGATTTGTCATTCTTTAAATCAAGAATAAGAAATTGTTAATAGGCAACAAAAGGTGGTGCGGACCTACAGTTGATCGTACAAAAACCACTTGCTCAGTTATATTCCAGATACTTTTTTTTTGCCATTTAAGAAGTAATATGAAGGTGGCATTCCGCTTCTAGGTTCTACTCGTGTCAACCACAACCACAGCTTCTAGGGATAGAAACTTTCTGCGAGTGTAAACACGTGAAGTGGCAGATGCCTGGCAACGCAGCAACAAAAGAATATTTAAAACTCGACCATACTGTTATGAAATTTCGTAAGCTTTTCGTGCTTGGAATACATATGCTGCTTTATACACATGCTGGTACCATACACACGAATATTCGGCTCAATTCCTACGAGAACCTGTACATACTCCACCAAGCCTAATGCTTTCACCGGAAGCTTTTATGTTTTCTTATCTGACACGCATATGGCTTCAATGACAGTGTAAAATAAGTTTACGCGAACTGCAATGCTTGCCAATTTGCAGCTTGAAGAAAAAGTGAACTTCACGTGAAGCATTCGTCTAAACTTTGAAACCAGCCATCGCTTCTGGGCGCAGCTTCGAAGTGCGAAGGTAGAGTTGCGAGCAGCTGTTATTTGGTGGCAACGCAAGATGGAGTAGAGAAAGCGGCGGCCACTTACGAGGCAAGACAGCGCTTGATTGATGAAGTGCTAACTCGCCGTGAAAGGCTGCAGCAAGGCCTGTTTACAGATAGCCTCCTGTCGACTTCTTTATGCTGCCAAGTGGAGTTTCCTATGCATGGTTTCCCAATGTAAGGTTTTTATTTCACCCGTTTTCGTACTGAAAGAATAGAGAAGGTGCTCTATTCTTTGTAGACCAAGTCGTATATACAAAGTGGACGCACGCTCACTTCAAGTCGGGTTTCAACGGGCTGCCTTTAAAACAGCCAATACGATGCGTGCGTCGGAGATCGCATTGCGCAGCGTTACTTCCTTGGAGCTTCGCTTAACCATATTTTATTTCTAGTGTCTACTGAAAATACATCCTCTCAACAGCTGCCGGTTCGAGCTTCAACGCTCATGGTGGCACGTTTCTTGCGTCACCGTGCATTATGTGAAAACAAGTAAATGGTACAGCTCTCATGGATGATCCCACCTAGACTACGTTGACGCAAGCATATACGTTTTTATGAGGACAGAGACGAATTAGGCTAGCATTACGCTTTGTGAAACCTCTTAAGAGCTTATTGGAATGGCTGACAACGCTGTCTATGGTCAATGCAGTGTCGAAGACACGTTCGAAGACGTTTTTGTTTTGCAACTTTCAATATTACTAATTGCACATGCATAACTTAAAAATGCTCTTTGTCACGTTCACTCCAATGAGCTGTCACATCAAATCATTATAGAGTAAAGAGAGAGAGGTAGAGAAAGGTTTGGTGAAAGTCAGAGAGGTTAACCAAAAGAAGGTTTCTGGTTTGATACCCTGCATTATGGAAGGGGATAGAAAGGTGAGCAGGGGAAAAGAAAAGAGTGATGGTGAAAGAAAGAAAACAAAATCGCGCACTCATTCAATTACGAGAGTTTCATAGTCGTTTTGCGAGTCCGGTCGACCACAGAAACGTCAGCAGCGCCTTCATCGCTTTCTGGCTGAAAGGTCGAACGTTCCGATACTCCAAAATTGAGTGCTCCGAAAGCGGCTGGTCTTCTAGCCACGTTAACGTCACCGAAACTTGTCTTTGGGAGCTGTGCTTAGGACACTCGCAATAGACGTGTGCAACGGTATTCTCACTGCCACAGTGATCACACACAACACTGTCTGCCACTCCAATTCTGTGAGCAAAAAAGTTTGTTAATGACACTCCAAACCACAAGCGGCAGATAACGGTTGTTTTGTATCGTGATAGTCCGGGTGGAATTTGAACTTTAAAAAACACCTTAATAAGCTGGCGAGGCAGATACCTGCGAATACATCATCACAATAGCTAATGAAACTTAAACACTGACAGACCTATCACTCTATGTCATTCGCTGCAATCGTATGGCATACACTCTTTTCCCTTACTCTTTCCTTCTGATTACATTGATTCATATTCCCTCTCCTGCAAGCTGGGTGTTGCTTACAAGATTTTTATCTTGATAACGTTCCTCCTACTGTGTTCATTTTTGTTTTTATGATCGTCCCTATAGGTCTCCCAGTTAGCTCTCATATTCTACAGAAGCAGGACAATAAAAAAACAAACGACACTCTTTCACCTTTACATTCTCTACAAGAGTAGTTGACATCAGTGTTTTGCACACATTCTTAACTTGCCCTGTGAGCTCGACAGCAGTCTGTCAAATGATGATTCATGTGCGCGTATTATTGCTTTCAGAAGGTACAGCGGAAGCACAACGTTGAAGACAGGGATACGAGTTACCTGAAAAGGGAGGAGCAAAAAAGCAGGAAGCTTAAATAGAAAAGTATCTGTTTGGCTACTTTATGATGTGCGATTTGGTAACAGATAGGAAAGATGAAAGAGAGAGGGAAGGAAAGAAAAAGTGAGCAGTAACTCATTGGCTGTACTGCTTTTTTTTCACCTTTAGCCTAAGGTCCCGTTTGAAACCAATAACATTAGGACCCTCATGTAAATGTTTGATTGTAGCAATCATAGTAACTGTATCTAATAATAAACTGATTTGCAGCTCACACTAATAGCACATTCCCGCACGCGTCAACGACTAGTAGTAAGGGACCGTAAATGATGATTACTGCTGGCGGACGAATAAAACACCACCAAGTTGAAATGTTCCTGTCAAAGTATCTCGTGCCAGATTATTCTAGAACTCTTTCTTGCTTCTTCACAAGCCAGTGTGTTTGGTGCCTACAAACCTCTGCGCTTTCGCGCATGAGAATTGTTTAAAGGAAACCTTCGGACAGCGCCCACAGTGGTCACACAACTAAAGAGAGGAATGAAAGAATTGGAAATTCTTTTCGAAGCACTTGTTTCTTTGTTAGAAGCAACCAGATGATGTGAACAGGCAGTGTGGCTGTCGAATACATAGGGGAGGTTAGTGTGCTGTTTAAGTGTAGTGTTTAAAGGAGGACTAAAATTGGTACAAATTAAAAATCCGCAAAAAGAACACTGACTCCCATGGGTGGGATTCGACCCCGCGGCCTCTTGATTACGCTTGATTCATTCGAATCATTGTTACCCGAGTAAGTCACTGCATTTTCTTCTTGTTATTATATACCTGATCTCCTTCTCTCTATCGAAAACAAGGGCACAAGAATGAGACATGAAAATAATTTAAAAAACTGACAGACCCAGCTTGTTTGTAAACATACGCTTTCGCTTTAACGTTGACGCAGTTCATGTCAAACCTGATCGAGCCGTGTCAAGCGCAGCACCGCTTCTTCCCAGGGCTATAAGTTTAGAATGTGAAAATAAATAAAAGACTGCTTACTTCCTTGCACCTAGCGGCTCCACTTAACTACAAGAGACACGTTTTTTTTGTGTGTGTGCATGCGTGCTTCTATACCATCCATTGGAAAAGCAGCCTAAGGACCGTGAAACGGCTTGCAGAGAGTTCGTGCTTTTTCTCTGCCCATCTGACGCCTGCAGAAGACCTTGTCCCTGGAGGGTTTACTGCTGTGATAATTATCCCGGTAGTTATTACGTGTGCCAGAGACACTGAACGGGCTAAGCGTAATAAAAAGCGGAACGAAATAATGACCGTTAATTGATTAACCGGCATCCTTTAATGAATCTTTTTCCTGTGCATTTAAGCTGCACCCTGAGCGCAGAGAGGCAGCCAAATTGACTGCCAGACAAAATACAATCAGTGCAAGGTACGGGCATTACAGCGTCGTAATTGGTTGTGTCAGACAGCAAACATAAACATCTCACGCTTTGCTGGGTTAAGGAATCAGTGAATGGTTTCATTATTTGGTTGCAAAAGCTGTGATTTATGAGAGTCATAAAAAGTAAAGTGAATATGGTGTTCATTAATATACACACGAAACTGAATAGCTGTGTTCGTTAAGCAACATTCTTTAACATGCATGAACGTAAGAGAAAACTTGACGTAGGGCGCTATTTAAAAAAACAAAAAAACAAAACAGGAATTAATACAATGTCTTACGAAGCAATTTGTCGGTTTCGACAACTAATCACCTCAGAAAATCGGAACGTAGTGACCACTACCTGTAAAGTGGGTGACTTGTCTAGATTGTACATTCTTTGTTGTCACTACGGGTCACGAATTTGTAAAAGCAGCTCAAAAACTACGAAGCGTCTTTGTAGTAACTTAGGTCGTAGCAAAAAGATTATTATTAAAAATGGATGAATCTTCAAATAATGTGGTAGATTTAAGATGTTCATGTTATATTTTCTTGCGTTTAAAAAAAATTTACAAAAAATGCATACTGATATTGCCCCACGCCACACATTTATTTAAAGCAGAATCTGTGTTTTTTTTAATATTTCATCTGCGGTAATAATTATTCACACATAAATGAGAGCATAAGATTTCAATAGTTAGGTGCATTATGATTGCATTCCTTTTTCTTCATTTCAGTATGACAATTTCAAAAAACTTAAGGCCGAGATTGCCGCACCCGAGGCACTGCACCTAACATGCGCCTAAATTTAGACATTCACAGGGGACGTTGCCTTCTTTAGTGCCGTAGAGTTAGTAAGAAATACTACTAGCAAAAGCCAGGCCACCCCAATATTGAAAAAAAAATGAATAGACGAAAGCTGTAATACTACAATGTAAAATTTTGCGAAGACTGTATCTCCTCCTCCTCTCTTTTTCTTTTTCTCTCTCATTCCCGTCCACACCCCATGTAGGGTAACGAACTGGACGTAGTCTAGTTGACCTCCTTACCTTCCTGATATTCTTTCTTTCTCTCTCTTCGCGGGGAGTATTGCGTCCCGGCAGGCCGACCATTTTCCATAAAACCTATCAAGCGAAGGGTTCTGTAACGCCTTTGAGACGCACAGGTGACATAGTTAGAATAAAAAAAGACCTGCATTGCACAAAACCGTTGGCCCGGAAATAGCGTAATGCATAATGTATGTCTAATGCATAAGTGGCCTGCATGGCACGTTCTCTCTGAACAGTGAAGACACTTCTATAATCAGAATAGTTTTTCTCATAGTTTTGAGAACGTCTTACTGGCGGAAAGTTTAATATGTTTACTAGCGACGAAGAACTGACGCACTTCAGAAAGAAGCACCCAATCATACGGGCATCCGGGTAAAGTTTTATAACTCGCTTGAACGACAAAAAAAAACAATGTAGTATTCCAATAAATCGAAGATATTGTGACTGCTCTGGAACAATAATATATATATATATATATATATATATATATATATATATATATATATTACATCATGTTTTTATTGATTCTGAAAGCTGGTGTGCAGTAGAATAAATATAAAAAGTGTGATATTTTTTTAGTATTGGTCAAAAACTTGCCTTGCATGCTATTTGCTTGAAGTTAGTGCGATTATATCTGTTTATTGAAAAGTGCTAATAATATAATCTTTGGAAGCTTCATATTAAACAAGCTGAAAAATTTGCCCGGAATTTTCACAGCTCTGCCATAGGCCCTTTGTAAAATAAAGGCCTGTAAACTTGGAAGAAAAATGTTTTAGGTCAAATTTGATGATTTTGATTAAAAATCTACACTACACACTCTGCCTAATATAAATGAATGTAAGCGCCAGCACATCTATAGGTAGCCAAATAAATTTGGGGCACGTAGCCTCAATATATGTTGTGTAATTCATCGCCAAATTTGAAAGAAAGCAGCAGAGCAGGTAAGCGTGGCACTTCACCTCTCCGTCATCATTGAGTTACTGAACTTTAAAAAAATTTCCAGCAATATCAATTGAGGATCTCTTCTTTCCACTGATCAGGGAACATTACATACAATTCCTAAAAAAAATGAAGAGGTTGACGAGCCATGCTTTGTTCAGTCTTACACGGAATCCCCCCACACGCATGTAAAAGCACGTAAGGTTGTAGATTATTACAAAATAGGTCCTGTAAAGCTGTGAGAGGGAAAGGAAAAACAAACTGGGGTGTAGCGAAGCTTCCAGGGAAGGAGGTTTCCGCTTTAATAACGTAGAACCTCGAGAGAGATTGGTATGGACTGCATGGTTTCATCTTCTTCTTGTTTTTCTGCTTCCTTACATGCCCGTTTTCAGTTCATGTTCAGTTCATGTAGGGAAGAGTTTTTGCACCTCCGCTAACGTTTTCTACTATTTGTAGGACTAAGCGTTCCCTTCTTCATATTCAGTGGACCGGTGCTCACTAGTAGGATTTACCCTATCTTTAGGGCGCATATCCGTTTAATGACTATGGCAACATGACACGCCGTGATGACACGGGACGCCGAGCTCGCAAACTCATGCGACGTGCTTCGTTGCAATCATGGAGGAAGAAGAAGAAAGGACGGAGCATGACGTCGCGCCGCCGGCCTTTGCAAGCCAACCTGTTTTCAAGCCAGCAGGGTCACGCCAGCGCGCGACCTTTTGTGTCGACATTACGCAAGAAACAAGATCTGCCGAGACATCAGAGTGTGGTGCCCGGTAGCTTTTATCCAAAACGCGCTTGTTCAGTGAAGAGCGGCCAGCTCGCACAGGAGGCTCAAAACCGCAACACAACCGACAGTACTGAAACCTACCACACGCTCTGACATTTTGGTCACGTGTTAGGTCGACACAGTGGGCTTCACCTCGTGTGACGTAATGCTCCCTGCTTTCTATTTATTTCCTCTATGGTGACAAAACTACCCTCGCTGGTAATGTTCTTCCTCCGTATACGATGCAGGCCTCTCTCTCGGCTTTTATGAGGAACCGCGACGTCATGACATACCGTCGCCACATACAAGACACGCCGACAAGCCGAATCCCTTTTTCCCCTTAGAAACAGGCAGACGAACGAACTGTGAGGAGGTTTATTAGCCGTTGAAGACAGCGACTAGACAGCGTGAAGAACCGTCCAGCGATCGGCACAGCAACGAACCGAAGCACGAGCCGAGAGAGCCGGGCGTTGGCGATGCTGCTCGCTGCAGGCACATCTTCTTCTTCACAATCGCCCCCGCTGAAAAAGGAGCCATCCTGGCGACTTAAGAAGTTTCAGGCAAAGGCTCATGGTACGGTTTCAGTCGGGAAACATGGACGTTGTCACGTGCACGCCGGCGCTTGTCGTCCGATCGGGAAACTGGTTCAATTAGGAAATTAACCGGAGAGGTTTTCTCCAAAACGGTGTAAGGCCCCTCGTACCGGGGGACAAGTTTCGAGGAGAGTCCCGGTGTTTGGTATGGAATGGCAAGCCACACAAGAGACCCTGGGGCGTAGCTGGGATCCGGAAGAGAGGTGCTACGGGTTTCTTTCTGGCGTTGTTGCTCTTCCGAGGTGAACGCACGGGCGAGCTGGCGGCACTCTTCGGCTTGTCTAGCAGCATCGGAGATAGGTGGACACTCGGAAGCATCAGGACGGTAAGGAAGTAGGGTATCAATTGTATGGGAAGGCTCACGTCCGTAAAGAAGAAAGAAAGGTGAGAATCCCGTGGTGGTTTGTACTGCGGTGTTATATGCGAACGTGACGTATGGGAGAACACGGTCCGAGTTGCTATGATCAGATGCCACGTACATTGAGAGCATATCACCTAGCGTGCGGTTGAACCGTTCCGTTAGTCCGTTAGTCTGCGGGTGGTATGCTGTCGTTTTCCGATGAATGACGTGGCATTCCGAAAGCAGAGTTTCGACGACCTCGGAAAGGAAAGCGCGGCCTCTGTCACTAAGGAGCTCTCGAGGTGCACCATGTCGAAGGATAAAGCGTTGCAAAATGAAAGAGGCGACATCCTGAGCTGTAGCGCTCGGCAAAGCGGCTGTTTCGGCGTAGCGTGTCAGGTGGTCAACCGCCACTATAATCCACCGATTACCATCTGGTGTCAATGGAAGGGGACCGTAGAGGTCAACGCCGACGCGATCAAATGGCTTGGCAGGGCATGGAAGTGGCTGCAATGCGCCAGTCGCACGTGGCAGTGTTGATTTACGTCGCTGGCAGTCAGGACAGCACTGCACAAATTTACGTACAAAATTGTACATGCCGCGCCAGTATTAGCGATGGCGAAGGCGTTCATATGTTTTGAACACTCCGGCGTGGCCACATTGTGGATCGTCGTAAAGGGAGGCGCATACTTGCGATCGTAAAGTGCGTGGAATGACCAGCAACCACCGGCGGCCATCGGGAGCGTAGTTGCGTCGATGAAGAAGTTGATCGCGGATGGCGAAATGGAAAGCTTGACGTCGGAGGGATCGAGATACTGGAAGGTTGGGCGTGCCAGATAAATATTCCATAAGAGAGGCCATCCACGGGTCACGACGTTGTTCGGTGGCAATCGAGTCGAGATTTAGCGATGACAAGGTCTGGAGGCAAGTGTTTCCGCACGTCTGATCTGGTGGTAAAGGTGAGCGGGACAGGGCATCAGCGTCAGAGTGTTTGCGTCCGCAGCGGTATACGACGCGAATGTCGTACTCCTGGATGCGGAGTGCCCATCGCGCAAGGCGGCCAGAAGGGTCTTTCAACGTGGAGAGCCAGCAAAGCGCGTGGTGATCAGTTACTAGATCGAACGGGCGGCCGTATAAGTACGGCCGGAACTTTCCAAGCGCCCACACCAGAGCCAAACACTCTTTTTCTGTCACGCTGTAATTAGTTTCGGCTTTCGTCAGAGTGCGGCTAGCGTAGGCTACAACGTATTCTGAATAGCCGGGTTTTCGTTGAGCGAGGACCGCGCCTAGCCCGACGCCGCTGGCGTCGGTGTGCACTTCGGTAGGAGCCGTCGGGTCGAAGTGGCGAAGAATAGGTGGGGAAGTGAGCAGACGGCGCAGAGTAGTGAAGGCAACGTCACATGCAGGGGACCAGGAGGTGAGGTTCACGTCACCGCGAAGAAGCTGGGTTAACGGTGACATGATAGATGCAAAATTTCGAACAAAGCGCCGGAAATAGGAGCATAGGCCTACAAAACTGCGAAGTTCTTTCATGGTCGTCGGCTTGGGAAATTCTGCGACTGCTCGAAGTTTTGCTGGGTCTGGTAATACGCCGTGCTTGGACACGATGTGGCCTAGGATGACGAGCTCGCGTGCAGCGAAGCGGCATTTTTTCAGGTTAAGCTGCAGACCAGCGTTGGTCAGACAACTCAAAACGTGCCTGAGGCGAAGGAGGTGCGTAGGAAAGTCGTGGGAGAAAACCACGACATCGTCGAGGTAACAGAGGCACATCTTTCATTTGAGGCCACGTAGCATATTATCCATAAGACGTTCAAACGTGGCAGGCGCGTTACAAAGCCCAAAGGGCATGACGTTAAATTTATATAGTCCGTCTGGTGTAATAAATGCCGTTTTTTGGTGATCGGCTTCTGCCAATGGGACCTGCCAGTAGCCAGACCGCAAATCAAGCGATGAGAAAAATTCCGCTCCGTGAAGGGTGTCAATGGCGTCATCAATGCGCGGCAAAGGATAGACGTCCTTGCGGGTTATCTTATTCAAATGACAATAGTCCACGCAAAATCGGATAGATCCGTCTTTCTTACGCACCAGGACGACGGGAGACGCCCAGGGACTGTGGGATGGTCGAATGACGTCTCTACGAAGCATATCTTCAACTTTATCGTTGATGACGCGGCGCTCTTCAGCGGAGACACGGTATGGTCTTTGACGCAGTGGCTGGTGTAGGCCGGTGTCAACATGATGTTTGACTTGTGATGTGCGGCCCAGTTGAGGTTGCGACACATCGAACGAACTCCTGAACTCATGCAGAAGATTCAGCAGGTCGGCATGTTTGGTGGGAGTGAGAGTGTCGGCGATGGCGCTAGAAAACGTATCATCGGACGACTCCCCGAGTGCCGACAGTGCTTTGGGGTGGTCGCAGTAGTCGTCCAGGACATCAAAAAAAAACGAAGGGTCGAGATCCTGCACGCGGCCGAGACATTCCCCCGCAAGCAATGTGACAGGTGTGGAAAGCGGATTGCTTACGAACATGTTGCTTCTTCCGGCGGCAAGATCAATTGTTGCGAAAGGCAGCGGCAAAGCTCGACGACATTTGAAGATATCGGAAGGCATAAAAAGAACTGTAGCGTCAGTGTAGGCGTTGCATGAAACGGGAACAAGGGCGAAATTTCCAGGCGGAATATCGGTATCTTCATGAACGAGCAACTTCGGCGGCTGATGAGGAGCGTCCAGTAATGGGACATCACACAAGGGTGAAAACTCAACTTCGGCGCGTGCGCAGTCTATGACGGCATTATGGCGGGATAGGAAGTCCCACCCGAGGATGACGTCATGCGAACAGACAGGAAGAACAATAAACTCCACGATGTAAAGAATGCCTTCGATGGAGGCTCTTGCAGTGCAGGCTGCGAGAGGCGTTACTTGCTGTGCGCTTGCGGTGTGAAGCAACAGTCCCGAAAGCGGCATCGTTACTTTGCGTAATAAATGGCAGAGATTAGCGGCAATAACAGAAACAGCGGCGCCAGTGTCGGCAAGGGCGAAAGTACAATAACCTTCAACAGTTACTGCGACCACGTTAGCAGGAGAGAAGCGAGGGCTTAGACAGTTCGAAAACGACGCAGTTCTTGCCTCTTGAACTGCGTTGCTTAGTTTTCCTGGTCAGAAGGTCTGGGCCGGCGACGCATTGGGGAGGGCGATCGCCGACGAGGAGAGGGTGCGCGCGGCGTCACGAAGTCGGGGTCGTTAGGAGGGGCATAGCGAGGTGACGACACCGGCCCGTATTGCGCGAAGGGTTGGCTGCCGGGTTGCGACGATCGGACATAGTCGCCGAACGTCTGAGGTCGACGGCGGCAGTAGCGGGCAACGTGTCCGGGAGTAAAGCAGGCGTAGCATATCGGTCGGTTATCACGCGTCCTCCAATTGGCTACTGGTGGTGCCGCCCAAGGTGCAGTATAAGCAGCCGGGTGTGCGGGCTGTGAGCGCGAGGTATAGGGTGGTTGCGGAAGCCTACGCACAGCGTCTGCATATGTGAACGGCGCTGCTACAGGCTGCATCACTTGCGAGCAGGCGACAGGAGGAGCCACAGGCTGCGCTGCATACGTTAGGGGCGCGGCCACAGGCTGCACGGCTGGCGGATAGGCGACAGGAGGGCCTACCAGCTGCGCGGCACGCTGGCAGTGGGCAAGGCTGGATAGAGGCGGCTCGTGGTGCGCAACAGGAACAGCTTGGGCAACCTCTTCCGAAATAGCAGTGCGAAGCGGGGCAGGTAGACGGGTGGTGGTCTCGTGAGTGAAGGGCACTAGGGAAAGTTGGCGGGCGACTTCCTCACGGACGAAGGCTCGAACTTGCTGAAGCAGCGGTGAATTGTCGGGCAGGGTGTCGAAACTGCACAGTGACTGACCACCATGCTGAGGCTGCCGTGTCAGAGTCCGTTGCTTGTTCAACTCGTCGTAGCTCTGACACAAGCTGACGACTTCGGAAACTGTGCTCGGATTCCTTGCCAAGAGCATTTGAAATGCGCCGTCGTCGATGCCCTTCAGGATATTTTTGACCTTGTCAGATTCGGGCATGGTGTCATTCACACGTCGGCAAAGGTCGACGACGTCCTCAATATAGCTGGTAAAGGTCTCGCCAGTTTGCTGAGAGCGGACGCGCAAGCGCTGTTCTGCCCTCTGCTTGCGGACAGCCGGCCGACCGAACACTTCAGCACATGACGTCTTGAAGACGCTCCATGTGGGGATGTTGCGTTTGTGGTTATTAAACCACAATTCGGCGACGCCAGTGAGATAAAATATCACGTGGCCCAGCTTGTCGGCTTCGTCCCACTTATTGTTGGCGCTCACCAGTTCGTAGTGCTCGAGCCAGTTTTCTACGTCGGTCCCATCCGCACCGCTGAAGACCTTCGGCTCCCGTAGCCTGGGATGGCCAGGGCAGTTGAGCTGGAGCGAAGGCGTCGATGTAGTGGCGTTGGTAGTCATGACAGGTGGTAGCGTGCGGCTTCGCAGCTCCAGGGTGTAGCAACGGGGATTAACAGCACCTTCCACCAAATGTGAGGAGGTTTATTAGCCGTTAAAGGCAGCGGCGAGACAGCGTGATGAACCGTCCAGCGATCGGCACAGCAACGAACCGAAGCACGAGCCGAGAGAGCCGGGCGTTGGCGATGCTGCTCGCTGCAGGCACAACTTCTTCTTCACAGAACAAACAAACAAACAAACAAACAAACAAAAAACAAACAAACAAACAAAACGATTAGCTATGCAATCTAATTAACGACGAAAAGGTGTGGGTGGCCGAGCCCCTTTACTGTGATACAGCGAAGAGGCTTGGCTTTTTTTTTCTGACGTGGGAGTGGCCCCTTGGGTGCGAAACCACGCCTTGAAGGACCACTGTAAATGCTTTCATATCTCTACTGGAGAAATCTATGACTGCCACAAAAGGGGGGGGGGGCATGAGCTGTTGCTAAAAAAGTTGGCCGTGTGAAAAAACTAAAGGAGGAAAAATTAAGAACGAGCAAAATTAGGCAAAGAAATATTGTTAGCATAAGAGTCAATGTTAAAATGCTTGCAAGAAATCACAAATATCTCTACAGCCATGCTGGCTCAACTTAGAGTGTAACACCGCACCGAGAACTAATTAATTGTATAGCAACATCCAGCACAACTTTCTGTATGAACAGGCACCAGCGATCGGGAAAGCAATTTAGGAGGTCATGAGCACTCCAATAAAAGAAAGAGAGAAATAAATAAAATAGAAAACAAGCCAGAATAGAAATAACAGAGAAAACATAGATTTAGCGAACGGGTCATTCATATAGATAACATCATCATAGCTTAAACGGAGCTGCACCATGCCATCTCGAAGCAACCAGTATCCGTAGCAAAGTTGCCGTGGTAGTGGTTAAACGCAAAAAATCGGGGATCGCAATACAGAAGAACTGATTTATTGGCGTCTAGTCTGCCATAGCAATCGCGGGTGTTGCGAGAGCCCACACCGGTATGATTTTCGGAAAGGAACTTTCGCCATGGCTCCGCAGCCACGGCAAATGATGCCGGCAACAATGCGGTGTACAAAGGAGCTATTCTTGCTCATCTAATCGGCGTGAGGTAGCCGACCTCGGCACGATACGGCGTGGTGTCCTTTGCTGCGATCGAATGTGGCCGGCTTTCGACAAGGGCACGAGGGCACGTATCGACTGGAAGGCTTTCATTGAAGGGGGGCACAGAAATCGCGGAGGTCTGCACAGCTTTTCAAAAGCCATGCACTTCACGAGTGGTAAACTATAGCCGAAGTATGGCTTATCTCCCTTTCTTATACTTTGTGGTTGAATTACCCTTTATGTATTGATGAAGGGTGCAGGATGCTATTTGTTTATTATTCATCAGAAAGCTTACAAAACACAATCGGAATTGGGATGAGACTGCGTAACCACAACGTTTCTTAACCCCATTGAACCTCTTAATTTTCAATTTTTGTAATCTTTCTACTCGTGATCGCTTAGCGTTGTTTTG
The DNA here is from genome assembly GCF_043290135.1 of Rhipicephalus microplus. Lineage (NCBI taxonomy): Eukaryota > Metazoa > Arthropoda > Arachnida > Ixodida > Ixodidae > Rhipicephalus > Rhipicephalus microplus. Next base: position 217,917,840 of record NC_134700.1, read on the forward strand.
CAATTGCGGATTCACTATGTCGCAAAAGAGAGAGAAACAAAGAGCCCTGCCGTGGTAGTCTAGTGGCTAAGGTACATGGCTGCTGACCCACAGGTCGCGGGTTCGAATCCCGGCTGCGGCGGCTGCATTTCCGATGGAGGCAGAAATGTTGTAGGCCCATGTGCTCAGATTTGGGTGCACGTGAAAGAACCCCAGGAGGTCAAAATCTCTGGAGCTCTCCACTACGGCGTCTGTCATAATCAAAAGGTGGTTTTTGGACGTTAAACCCCACATATCAATCAGAGTAACTAAGAGTTTTCTTATTGAGAAAACCAGGAGTTCCATAAGAAAGCCCTGTTATTGTGAGACGGGCGAATGTTATTAGGACCCCCGAAGTTGAGCCAAAAAAGTCAAAGAAAACGAGCGGATTCATTTATGGTCAACGTCAGTTGAGAATAAGTCGGCGAACTCACTCATGAGCCGACTTACTCGGATTCACTCAGGCTAGGATCGAGCCGTGAGCCAGGTGAGTCCAGCGGAGTAATATTTTCGTGACTATGAGTTCGAGTGAGTGCGGTTGAAGAAAATTTTCGAGCGTGAGTGAATTTGGTTTAGGAAACTTTTGTTGAGTCTGAGTTCGAGTGAGTCGAAAGCACAAAATATCCTTCTTGAGTGAGTATGAGTGAGCTTTCCAAGTTTTGCCGGCTAATAGTTGTGACTAACGGTATAGTGACCATGGTGTGTGTGGCCCGTGAGGGAGGCGATCAAAGAAACACGACAATAAAGATATTAGGATAAAGCATTTTGTATATTTGCCAATTGTAGTCCAGAAAGGTTGGTATATTCTACAATGCACTTTTCGTAAATGAATAACCAGAGAGTATTCGGAGGCCGCCTTTCATTGGGCGTCTACGAAGCAGAAACACAGCTGTGGTGCTTGCTGATGGTTTCGAGTGGCCCAAAAAACGCGTTTGTATTTAAGACAAAAGCTTTAGGTACCTTATCGAGCAGAAAAACTGCTTGTCGGCGGTGGCGTCAACATTAGTGATGCGAAATTCATTATCACGTGATGACGCCACCAGGTGACGTCATGTGACGTCATAGGTCATTTAAAATTGTGGCGTTACTAGAACGTTACAAACGCAACTTCACGTGACAGTTGTTTCCCGTGAATATTTCGTTATATGACATAGTCACTTTGTCTAAAAGGCTTTACCAAGTAAACCCGGGATCTCGGACTCGCTGCCTGCAGTTTTTTTTTTTGCTAGCGGCCTGCGGTATGTCTCGGAATGTAAGGTTGCGACTTTGCTAAGTCATACTGGCATTGTTTCCGAGCCTATAGGGATGAATACCTTTTTGTTTGGATAAGATATACAGAGGAAATGCTGGTCTCACGGATGCTTTATCGTGAGGCATAATGTGCTCACTATAGGTTGAAGCATTTCAGCGGCACTTCAATGCGGGCTGATGCCTCCTCTTACGTGATTGATTGTGTTCTACATGAAGATAAGTTGCTCAGCGAACAAGGGCCAATCAACGTAGGACCAGCATCCAGTGTGAGGATGAACTACGCTTGCAAAACAGCAAAAAAAACATGCAATAGTGACCCCGAACAATGGCTATCAAAGATCGCCGACCAGTTAGAGGTCGTTGCAAGTAAAAAAAAAATTGTGAATTGAAGCCGAGATCTGCGAACACCAATTCCAAACCAATGACACCGGTATATCAGAAGCAACAATATTTGAATTACCGTATCTTTAATGTTCTCTGTCAATCTTTTTCATCATTGTTTTCACCCATTGTAAGTCTGTGTTCAATCATACTGGAATGCAAGAACAACATGTCTCATTCATGTCAAGTATAGTTTCTTAAAATTGTGTTATGTGGTAAACATATTATGAAAATGAAGCTTGTAATAGCCGTTTGGTGGAAAGAGAAGGTGGAGTGATGTGGATCAGAAGGAAAAGTAGTAGCAAGTTTTTATAAAATACAACAAGGCAGGCACATCACCGAAAGTGGATGCGTGAAGGCACGTTATCTTTTTCTGTGCTGACGTTCTGTCTTCTCGTGTATACGACGCATTAGCTTGTTCATAGATATTTGTGCGATCACGTATGGCCGTCAGCTTCTGTATTTCTCTCATACGGCAACAAGAAAAACATAAACACCTTTGCTGAAGACGTAAGTTGGCAGACCATGCACTTGTCACTACCTTCTTTTTCCTTTAGCATTTGTACGTTGAGACGCGAGAGCAACCTGCGGAGAATGAAATACCGTTCTGTACGGCGTGCTGCGATGTGCGCGCGCTCACACAGCTGTGGGCCGTAAGACCAAAACAATTGGACCAGAACGTATCTTCGTGCCATGTTTGTTTGTTTTGGTAATTTTTTGTTGGTGGCACATTGGTACGTTTCCCATAAATTGACTGAATAGATTTTTTTCGTATGTTCGTGGTATGAGCCTGGTATATTGTTCTATATGTTACTTGGCATGGTACCACGGTTGTAGTACTATATTCGAGGGCCTGATAACAGCCAGGCATTCTATCTCGCGCAATTTCAACGACGTTTGTAAACTCTGAGAAAGTTTCACGGTTTCAAAGAGCAGACTAGCTCACGCCAGACTGTCTTCTTTGTCCTCTTCATAGCGATGCCTCTAGTGCGTACCCATTGCTATCTCTCTCTTTCTCTCTCTCTCTCTCTCTCACACACACACACAGTCTCTCTCTCTTGCTACCTCAATATATATATATCTATATCTATATATATATATATATATATATATATATATATATATATATATATATATATATATATATATATATATATATATATATATATATATATATATATATATATATATATAAGGGAAAGAAGTGTATACCTAAGGGCTCGTATTTCCGTCTTTTAACACAATATTAATGAGATATAACAGACAGTAATACACTTTTCTTTCTTCTTTCTTCTTATTTACATTCCATTGGTTCTAATAACTTCCCCTGTACGTTCCTTGGCATTACTGTCTGTTACATCTCATATATATATATATATATATATATATATATATATATATATATATATATATATATATAAATATATATATATATTTATATATCTTGTAGGCACATTTACAGTACTTGATTTTAGCTTGTTCATAACCATCATCATCTTTATTCTTTTTCTCGTTTGTGTTTGGAGCCGAGGCTAACAGAGAGAGAGAGACGCAAGAAAAGGCAGCATGGTTTACCAAACACCCATCTGGTTTGCTAATTTGCATTGGAGAAGAGATAAGGAGGTGAAAAGGAATAGAAAATAGTGGAATCGGTAAAATACAGTTTTTTTGGGGGAGTGCATGCAGTGTAGAGGTGGTCACACAGGTACGTTCATTCGGGGTAAATAAGTAGTACTTGTGTTGCCTTCTGCACCTTTGACACGTGTTCGTGGTCCTATAACCTTAGTTGGAAAACAAAGAAAGCTGAACATCCCGTATTGTTCAGTTTGGACCAAACTTTGCCCCATAAGAATCTCTGAATATGAGCCACAGGGACTCTGCTTACAGAATGTATAAAAAAGTAATTGCGCGTTCTATGACAGCCCCGAGAACATACAAGTGGAAGCGCCATCGGCAAAACTTGCATTGGTGCAGCAGTTAACATTTCGTAAGACGCTCACTTTAAACAAAAACATCGTCGGGTTCTCCTTGGATTAGGGCAACGAACTTCCTTCGCTTGACAGAACCACTAGTACTGTAGCCCGTTCTCACCTTAATTAAAACTCGAATGGTTTATTATGTATGCGCCTAGGATGACTCGAACTTGAAGAGCGTCTTCCTTTTCTTCTCAATCGATGCATTGACACACCCGCCTCCAACCTCATATAGATTTCTGCACCTTACGTGGTCTTACACTCCCTCCACGATAGCAGGCATAGCAAGCTCTATGCATATCACCATCTACGTCACGGGGCTCAGACTCTCCTCAGCTAGCAGGCCGCAGTTCCAAACTTTAGACCCACGAGGTCATTACAGATAGCCGAAACGGGAACGGGGGAGGGGGTACGATGAATAGATGGATGGGAAAACTGTATTAAGGTGCCTCGGAAGCTTGACCAAAATATCACTTAACGTTGCCTTTTAAAAAAACGTCTTTACGTATCTAATGCATGAATAGTTTCTGAAGGTGACTTGGCGTCATGTTTTCAAAAAAACAATTGATACTGACCTCCGCACTGATACATATCTGGAAGCCGACTCTGAATTGTAGCGTTTTGGTTTCCCCGTTATGCATCATAACTCAGAATGAGAACATAGGGCTCCGCACTACAATGACTTACTCCCTACTTTCACTACCCCGAATCCAAAAAGGAGAAGCCCAAATGCGTTCACTACCCAACGCTCTTTTTTTTAGTTAGCCCCTCTGATTGTGTTTTGTCGCATGTTTTGTTGCACGACATTTATTTCCTACAGACAAAACGCGCTTTACAGGTGGATATTGAGCTACGTTGTGGTTGAACTACGTTAAACCAATCCTGTAGAGCGCAAGGGCATGGTAAGAATTTTCCGGGGGGGGGGGAAGGAAGGGTAAATAATAAGGTTAACAACACTTTTATGTTTGTTCGTGAGTGTTCTTGCATGTAAAATGATATTTTGCGGGAGTATGAGACCCCCTACACATGTCCCGACCGGCTTCGACAATGATAGTCGAGCGACAGCAGCGAGTTATGGCGACAAGCTGTCCATATTTTTTTTTCGTATTGCAAGCGTGGCATTCGTGCCACAGGAGTAGGTTTAGAGGCACGCACGCCCACCGGCTAGCAGCTCTCGCTGATAGACAGAGAGGGTTGTGTGGGAGACAAGAGCAACCCGACACTGCACATGTCCGTTTCTATGACGACGCACGTTCAAACAGCTTCATCTTCAAAGCCAAACGTTTTTCTTTTATATTTTCCTGTCCAGTGTCTGTCTCTTGCTGCTCAAAAGTAATAGTAATTTTTTGGCGTGCCATGACACATACATTAGTGTTGTTTTTAGGAAATTTCATAAAATATATCCTTGTGATTATTATCCATACTTCTTTAAAAGCAACGGGGACAATGCAAGTCTGCGATGTTTCATTTTAGCACGTCGAGTTAGTTGAAAGAGACTGACAAGAGATTTTTCTCACCACATTTAATTAAGGCGTCACAGCAAGCTCACCATTCATACTGTTTGTAGCTGCAGTAGTAGATCCAAAAAGCTCGTAGTTATTTTACAAGCAGTATTTTTCGACCTGAAATGCTCTAAACAGAGACCTGCTGTTCCTTCAGTAACGTTGAGAAATAAAGCAATGCCACTAGTCCTTTTCGCAATTTGCAAAAACTGTCATTGTTCTTCTTTTCCAGGAGTTCTTGTAACTATGCTTGGGACCTCCATTTAGAGCCGTTAAGCTATTTTTTTAAATACCAAGCTGCTACAATGAGATGATATGTAAATATAACCTTACCTGTATTTGTACAACGCCGTATGTGTCTGCGCCTTGGGTGGCCTGCATGCATGTGCTGCACGTGGCTCGTTCAAGCGTCGTTGCTCTCTCAATACATGAACCAAGCCATGTTAACGGAAACATCACTATTAAGAGCAAACTGAAAAGTTTTTCACATAGGATGACGAGCATGCGATAATTGCGCCAGGCGAAGGCACCACCAGTTGAATGCATACTACTAACGGAGGATTAAGTGTATATTGGTACACAACAGTCGGCACAGCCTTGCTGCAAGAAAGAGAAAGACGACGTTGGTGGCTGGTTGTTGATGAACTGTCGCCATCTTGCTCGCCTACCACGGTGCCTCGTATTTAATTTATTAAATAAATTACCCGTAACATTAGTGGTTGAGGTCGACGACTCCCGTACCTCGATGGAGACGCGCAGCGGTCGCAACACCGGGGACTCTTCGGCTACTTCAACTGCCAGTGCCTCATCACCACCGGTCTCTCGATCCGAGTCGACAACCTACGTCACCCTGCCACCCCTGCGGGATCCTGGAACTTTCTTCGCTGACGGTACCATCGACGTTGACTCCTGGCTGCACCGGTACGAGCGGGTTAGTGCTACCCACCGCTTGGATCCCACGCTCATGCTCGCCAATGTTGTGTTCTATACCTCGACGGAACGCTGCGGACATGGTTCGAAACCAACGAAGCCGAAATCACAAGCTGGGATCTTTTCAAACTGAAGATCCGTGATCTTTTTGGCGATTCGTCTGGTCGTCAGCTCGCTGCCAAGAAGACTCTCGCCACTCGCGCCCAGACGTCTACTGAATCGTACGTCTCATACATTCTGGACGTCTTGGCGCTTTGTAGCAAGGTCGACCAGCGCATGTCAGAAGACGAAAAAGTTAATCACGTCCTCAACGGGATTGCTGACGATGCCTTCAACCTGCTGTTTTTTAATAATGTCATGAGCATCGACACGACCCTGACAGAATGCCGCCGTTTAGAACAGACTAAAGCCCGCTGCGTCACCCACGGCATCACGCGCCTGCCGAACACAGCTGCTACTTACTCTTTTGATGACGCCGTCCGCCCAGTTCCCCGATGTGACAACCTCACCCGCATCATTCGTCGTGAGGTCGAGGCAGCCCAACCAGTAGCTACTCCATTTTCAACGCCTGATCCTTCACTGACCAACATCTCACTGATACAAGCCGTCGTTCGTCAAGAATTATCAAACGTCGGCCTACACCCCATTCAAACAGTCTACTCTGCTGAGCCTTTTTATCGTCGTCACTCCACTCCTCGCTTTGGTTCTAACTACTCTCGACAGCACAATTTGTCCGAATGGCGTACACTGGACGACAAGCCTATATGCTTCAACTGCGTCGTGTCGGTCATATTGCTCGCCACTGCCGCAATCACTGGGCTCCGCCGGCTCACTATGGGCCTCATATCTAGGCCACTTCTGTCCACCAGTCGTCCTCAGCATTTGATTTTGATTCCCCTATGCAGACCACATCCTCTGATTCTGCCGCACCTCTGACGAAACCTCGCTACGCCCGCTCATCATACCCTGCTCGCCGTCAATCTCGTTCGCCCCCACAACGCCGTCCTGCCTCTCCGACCTATTCGCAGCGCCCCCGACCGGAAAACTAGGCAGTGCAGCTTCTGGAGGTGAAGCTGCATTGACGACGACCTATGCAAGAAATCCTCGTGTAACATTACCGACCACCAGGAATCTGTTGAACATTACTTTAGACAATGTACCTGTGCGCGCGTTAATCGATACCGGTGCGCATGTGTCCATAATGAGTGCTGCTCTTCGTCGCCCCCTAAAGAAAGTTATCACACCCGCCTTGAATTAAGCCGTTCGAGTCGCCGACGGGAGAACTGCCGCCATTATTGGCATGTGCTCGGCCCGTGTGACTATTGCCGATAAAAGCACTGCTGTTCTTTTCACCGTTAATGAAAATTGCCCTCATGAAGTAATTCTAGGCATGGATTTTCTAACCGCTCACTCGGCCCTTATAGATTGTTCAGCCAGCTGTCTTGACCTTGAAATGCCTCTACTTTCTGATCTGACCAACCCACTCCAAAGTCTTCTTTGCTGCATTGATTTCGCACGCCTTCCGCCTAACTGTGTCACACATATCGACCTCTTCTCTACAACACCTGTACCTGACGGTGATTACATGGTGGCACCAATTCATGCCGTGATGCTTACGCATGGCGTCGCTGTTCCGCACACCGTTTTGACAATCGTTGAAAACCGCACATGCTTTCCTATTGTCAATTTTGCCCTCACTGCCCAAATTCTACCACAAGGTATCCCCCTGGCCGAAATTACTGCTCTACAAGACCATACGGTTGAACCCTTCAGAGTGGATGATTGATGCACCTCAGGCCATGAACCAACTCTATCACGTTCATCGGGCGTCGACGTTGACCACATGGTACCATCCAACCTCGCTCCTGATCAAGCGGAAGCCTTCCGTCACGTCGTGGAGTCCTATAGTGACATTTTCGACTTCGCCAGCACGGCTTTAAGCCGAACGAGGGTTGTTACTCATCGCATTAATACTGGTGACGCGAGTCCCATTCACCGACGTTTATACCGTGTTTCCGCGTCCGAGCGTACAGTCAAACAACAGGAAGTCGAAAAGATGCTTGCAAAAGACATAATCAAGCCCTTGTGTAGCCCCTGGGCTTTTCTTGTCGTCCTGATCAGAAAGAAGGATAGAACATGGCGCTGTTGTGTAGATTATTGGCATCTCAACAAAATCACGAAGAAAGATGTTTACCCGTTGCCTAGAATCGACGATGCCTTAGACTCTCTTTACGGTGCTACGTATTTTTCCACTATTGACCTTTGATCTGGCTATTGGCAAATCGCTGTGGACGAGATCGACTGTGAGAAGACCGCATTCATCACTCTTGACGGTCTTTATCACTTCAAAGTTATGCCCTTTGGTCTCTGTAATGCGCCGGCCACATTCTAAAGAATGATGGACTCATTGCTCCAAGGGTTTAAATGGTCAACTTGCTTATGTTATTTAGACGGCGTTATCGCTTTCTCGCCCACATTCGACTCCCATCTCAAGCGTTAATCGGCGATTCTTGAAGTTTTTAGTCGAGCCAGACTTCAACTGAACTTGTCGAAATGCCACTTTGCTCGTCGTCAAATAACCGTACTTGGCCACATCGTCTATGCCGCAGGAGTCCACCCGGATCCCGAGAAAATTCGCGCTGTCATGGACTTTCCTGTTCCGAAGTCAACAAAGGACGTTCGCAGTTTTGTGGGCTTGTGCTCATACTTTCGGCGGTTTGTTAAGGAATTCGCCATCATTGCACGCCCACTCACAAAGCTCCTGAAAAAGGACGCCCCGTTTTTCTGGGGTGCTGATCAAGCCTCAACTTTTTCCCAGCTCACGACGCTCCTTACAACACCGCCGATTTTAGCTCATTTCGATCCATCAGCTCCAACCGAGGTTCGCACTGACGCTATTGGGCACGGCATCGGGGCAATGCTATTGCAACACCAACGCGGACATGACCGTGTTATAGCATATGCAAGCAGACTGCTATCTACCACCGAGCGCAACTATTCAATCACGGAGCGTGAGTGTCTCGCTCTTGTGTGGGCAGTCGCCAAGTTTCGCCCATACTTATACGGGCGTCCATTCCGGGTAGTCACCGACCACCACGCGCTCTGCTGGCTGGCCTCACTCAAGGATCCTAAAGGACGCCTCGCTCGTTGGTCCCTACGATTAAAAGAATACACGTTCACCGCATCGTACAAAACAGGGCGGTCACATCAATATGCGGATTGTTTATCACGCTACCCTGTAGAAGAGGCTGCCCATACTGACACCTTTCCAGACCGTCTGTCTGTGACGCAGCTACTCAACCTTGGCCACGAACAACGCCGGGATGCTTCCCTGCGAACCATCATTGACACAGCTTAAGTCAGTGCCTCGCGACGCATCTCTACAAATGTTCCTGGTAAAAGACGGGATCCTGTATCGTTGTAACCTCGATCCATATGGCCATGACTTACTCCCCGTCATACCAGCACATCTTCGTGCGACTGTTCTCAACCAACTTCATGACGCTCCTTTGGCGGGCCACTTGGGCGTCTCTCGCACATACGACCGTGTACGTTGTCGTTTCTTTTGGCCTGGTCTTGCCCGCTTTGTTCGACGCTACGTCGCCGCTTGTGAGCCCTGTCAGCGCCGCAAAAAGCCATCTTCCCTACCAGCTGGATTCCTTCAGCCAATCGACATTCCCATTGAACCTTTTTTTCGAGTTGGCCTCGACCTGCTTGGCCCATGCCCGATCTCCAGCTCAGGCAGCAAATGGATCACTGTCGCCACTGACTATGCGACACGGTACGCTATCACATGAGCACTTCCGACGAGTTGCGCAACCGATGTGGCGGACTTTCTGGTATATGATATCATTTTAGTACACGGAGCTCCACGCCAACTTCTCACCGACCGGGGCCGGACCTTCCTATCAGCTGTCGTTGATGAAATCCTGCGCTCTTGCTCTGCCTAGCTCAAGTTTGCCACTTCGTACCATCCGCAAACGAACGGTCTTACGGAGCGCCTCAACCGCACCATAACCGACATGCTTTCTAAATACGTAGCGGCCGATCACCAAGACTGGGACGTTCATTTGCCATTTGTGACGTTCGCATATAATTCGTCACGTCACGACACTGCCGGCTATTCACCATTCTATCTTCTATACGGCCGAAAAACCGCCCTACCATTTGACACCTTGCTGCCCTCGGTCACTGTGTATGCCGGCGAAGCCATCGCGCGAGCCGACCACGCACGCCAACTCACCCGCAGCTGCCTGCAGGCCTCACAGGAGCAACAAAGACAGCTCTACGATTACCATCATCAAAACGTGCACTTTTCACCGGGTTCCCTTGTCCTCCTCTGGTCCCTCACTCGGCGTGTAGGGCTTTTTGAAAAACTGCTGTCACGCCACACTGGACCATACCGCGTCGTTCGCCAGGTGACTGACGTTACATACGAGATCGTTTCAGCCGATTCGACGTCATCATCGCCACCTTCAAGTGACATCGTGAACATAGCTCGACTCAAGCCTTATCACCCTTCTTCTACCGCATCCGAGTTGCTCAAGCACCAAGACGGTGCTTCTACCGCCGGGGGGTTATCATACACAACAGCCGGCACAGCCTTTCTGCAAGAAAGAGAAAGACGACGTCGGTGGCTGGTTGTTGATGAACTGTCACCATCTTGTTTGCCGAGCCCAGTACATCGTATTTAATTTAATAAATAAGTTACCCATAACAATATTTTTATAAAGTAATACATTTTAATATACAGAAAGAAACAATATTTCAGTACGGCCAAACAAATCGTCGAACGCATACAGCAGTAATGATCACGCGACCGGGTGCATAAGATTAGTAATGTTTCTACCACCAGAGGCACCACACGTAATTTGTCGTTAGTTTCAGCGAAGAAGCAAAGATATCAATCCGCCTCCCACAAAAACACATGGTTGGTTTTAACCAACGCGACGGGTAATCTTTTTATCTGTGGAGCCATCTCATTTTACGTTTTGGAAAGTTGTCAGTCCCCTTAACAGTTTAAAACAATACGAGTAAATTTTTTACTTCGCGTGGCCTGTTTTATTCCCACTCAGTTTCTCGTTTGGATCATCATCTTACTATAGCGAACAGTTTTTGTCAGTGCTGTTTTGAATGCTCGCGTCGTGCTAAGTGTAAAATGATGCGTTCTTTAACTTCGCAATAGAGTATACGCGACAAAGCCTTGGTTAACTATCGCAAGCGCACATTCCGTATTTAGGGCCGACTAGCTTCCTCGGCACAGATGAAACTCTCATAGGCCTCTTCAAGAGAGCAACACTGCGACGTAATGAGATGGGAATACGCAATCGGTCTCCTCCTACCCGTTTTCTCAATGGGACCTTACTGGGTATTGCACGGCTGCAGCTCATTTAACGCATAATTGAATGTCATAGTTGGGAGCGCTAGGTACACTTTCTGGAGACAACTAAAGGTCTGATTTCGTTGCGCGCTGGGAGATAAAGCCTCTGAAGTAATGTAGTAGGCAGTGTAATACGGGGTGCGGATGGACAGACACAAGTGGTGGTACTTGCGGAGTTTATTTTGTGGCAGAGACTGTTGCCACACAACAGGCTTAGACACACACACACACACACACACACACACACACACACACACACACACACACACACACACACACACACACACACCACACACACACACACACACACACACGCGCGCGCGCGCGCGCACACACGCGCACGCACGCACGCACGCACACGCACGCACGCATGCACGCACACGCACTGCTGACAAACAACGAAGAGTAGACTTGTCAGGTTTTTTGTCTTTAAGTACGGTGATAGTAATTATAACTGTTGCTGTCAAGTGCTCTACATGAATCAATTGCGTTTGTTAACTTTGTCCTTTGTAAAGGACAATATAGCGCAGACTGCAAGCTATTCTCAGTAATACAAAATTTTCTTCACACGTGCCCATAAACACCACACTCCCAAAATGTATTAGAACGCAATAACAATTCTCGAATTTTCTTTTCACCACTAGAACACCTAATAATGACCTAAAGGGTCAAGCCTGGTAAGACGCATGTGTTGCAAACAGGCTACACAGAATATCACCGCACGCACTCCAATCTTTTTTATGCTACCGCCTCCTTCCACGTGTAACTGCTGCCTTGCACAACCCGCACCCGAATGACTAAGAACCATCTAGATAAACTTAAAACCTTCCGGGGTGATTTCACGCACGACATGAATATTAGAATTTGCTCGAGAACGTACGTGGCCTCTAGCAATAATACTGGATTCTTCAATGACACCTGTATATAGGACAACGTGCTTTACCACTTGGAAGACTATTGGCCGCTGACGTTCTTTTTGCCGCTATCAATGCACAGTGTGTATTGCTCGTAGTTTGAATTTGTTTCTTAGCCAAAATTCAAGCAAAATAAAGGGTTTTATCTCATCTTGAACACGCCTTCTGCTTCCTTCATCAATATCCCGACTCCGTGACATGTGGTGGAGATGCTGCTTCATTCGTGATCCGGCTGCATCCACAATTTTCTGATTGATGATTGATATTGGGGGGGGGGGGTTTAATGTCCGAAAACCACCATATGATTATGAGAGACGCTGTAGTGGAGGAGTCCCGAAATTTTGACTACCTGGGGTTCTTTATCGTGCGTCCAAATATGAACACACAAGCATACCGCATTACCGCTTCCATCGTAAGTGAGCCGCCGCAGCCAGGATTTGATCCCGCGACCTGCGGGTCAGCAGCCGAGTACCTTAGCCGCTAGAACACCACGGCGAGGCATCCATGATGTTCTGACCGATTGCCCAAGTCATAAAGACGACAACACAAAAGACAACCCGTATCGTCAAATTAGCCGCAAGCAAAGGGGGCTTGAGCCAATGCAAGGGCTTCGTACCGAAGACACCAGTTTGTCCAAGACAGTGCGTGACTTCGACCACAGAGACAGCGTTTGTTCCGCTTGCACTAAACTGTGCTCTGCAAGCCCAAAGAGCCGCAAACATTCTATGGGTAATCAGAGGAAAATCCGGGAATCTGGCTATTCGAATACGACTGGGTCGCTACTTTTAATCACTGGAACAACGGCGACAAGCTTAGACATGTCTATTTCACCTTAAAAGACGCTACTCAGACCAGGTTCGTATAAAGAGGAAAGCCTCACAACGGCGGACATTTTTTTGCACCAAATACCTCGCCCAGTTAACAAGCGTCTTCTGCAAGGAGATGACTGTAGCTTTCCTCGAAACCCGTGAGCAGCTTCTAGATAAAAACGTGGCGCCCTTTACAGAAGAAATTACTAGGCAGTTCTGCCACGGAGACCTTTAAATGCCCAAAGAAAAAAAAGTTTGCATCCTCGTGCGAGGAGTTAAGGAGCTCTTCGTGGGACTGATGTGGAACCTACCGACTAATGTCCGACAAGTTGTCTCGGAAGCGACGACTATGGAAAAGACCCAGGACATGCGTAACCGACGATACGATCATCGTTTGACGCCCCACTTGACCAATATCCAAGGGCACTGCTTCACCAACGTGCTCCACCAAGTAAAGTCAGGGAGGTTAACCACAGGAACATTCCGGTTTGCTACCCTGTGCTTTGAGACAAGTAAAAAAGGGTCAGAAAGAGCAGCTTTAAATAGATTGCAGACGTTGTGGGCCACAACATCCAGCAATATCTGGGAGTTTCTCAGCTAGCAGAGCCGCTGCCGCAGGCTATTGGCTACGTTGCCACTGCCCATCGTCCTGTTCCTGAACCGCGTCTTCGTATAAACGCCCAATCACCGCAGTTCCGCGGCCAGGCACCACCGCTGCCAGGCCTCACCACCACCGTCACCACCGTTATACCGCCCGGCAGCTGGCCGGTGACACACGCCGAGGAAGAACGACGATTCGTGCGTTCCGACTACCACCAATTATGCCACTTCGGAGAAGCCGGAAGCTCGTATCACTGCTCTCAAGCGCGTGAGATGGAAGTGCGTGTCTTCGCCGGGAATGTGGCGCGTCCGCGGCCAGGTGGATGGCCACGTGACATCGCCACATCTCTCACAAGAGGACACTGATATTACCGGCAACCTTCTTGATTGCCGTCGTCAGGCCGCTACGTCTCTCCTTAACGCCAACTATACATTGACCAATCCGAGGCTGGTCGCCTAGCCCATATCCGGAACACTAAGGGCTGCAACCGATAGATGTGTGGTCGCTGCACGTTGAAATACAAAAACCAGCCCTTCGCCAATAATAGAGGCAGCGTCGTGCTTACGGTAAGCCCGACTCAAGCTTTCACAACGGCATAGAAAAAAAACAAATTAGTATAGTGACGTGTTGATCTAAACAAGAGCCCGTGCATGCTTAAAAGGGGCCACGAGAAAAAAAAAGACTTACTCATCTTGTTCTGCGCTGTTAAACTACTTCCACCCGCTCTAAAAGAGTTCAGAGAATTGTATCGCCCCTGTTCCTTTTAAAAATCAATATAATATTCACAAATAAATATTTTTTGGACGTGCTAACAGGAACATTCATGTTTGCATGTGCTAACGCCCGAAAAAAAAACTTACCAATAATAAGCAGCACAATACAGACACTGGACAGAAGAAAATACAAACAAAAGTGTTTGCCTTTGAAAATAAATTCATTTGAAATTTCGGCGTCATAGATAAGTGGCCATTCATTAGAAGAGAAGAAAGGGAGGGTGATTATTTCTGTCTTCCCCATTGGGGACAAACGGACCTGGTCGGTGTCGGTTTGTTCTCTTCCCCCGTGTACCCTACTTTGTTAATCGGCGAGAGCTGTAACCTGGTGTGCACGCGCTCCTCTAAATATATTCCTGTGACGCGAACGACATGCCTGCTGTACGAAAAGAAACGTGGACAACTGACCACCACCAATTGCAACTATGGCTCAACTATCATTGGCATAGCCAGTGGGGAGTAGAGGAGGGGCTCAAAGTATCGTACCGACTACAAATTTCACAATGCATGCAAAAACACACACAAACTTACACAAATGTATAGTTTAGCCATTCCCTTGCCCCCTACCACCAGAAAAACATTTTGACCACGCCCTTGTGCCATTTGAAACCACGGCATAGCTCGAGTTTGCTTCAGGCCTAATCGCCTGGAGAGCGTGCTTTGCCTGTAAGATAGTAATGTCGTGCAACGAAAGATCAACAACGGTGCCTATGAAAAAAAAAATGTCATAGTGTACGCACTCGGGCTGCTTATTTCATGACTGGAAAAAGTGAAACGAGTCGGCAAACAATTCAAAATTTCAAATATGAAACGTACTGCTGTATCTCATTGTTTTATGGGGTGATAACAATAAATAAATGTGTCTGTCTCACTGATTTGGTGAATCACAGGCATCGTTCAAGTCAGCGTAGCGTCAATTTTGTAGGCAATACAAGCTTTTATAGGCCACCAGCTGAGAGAGCTTATTTGAGCGTGGGATTCATACGCATTAGTTTACATGTCTGTTTCTCAACCCGCTCGATGCTATTGCTGTTGCATTTAGAAATTACATTCCAGCTCACGGACGCAAAATAAAGTTGGGACCTATTTAAGTGACGCATTTTTAGCGACATAAGAGCGCTCGTAAATCACGTCTTATGTAAGCGGACGTGATGAAATAAAAAAACAATCAGAGGTTCACCGCCATGGCGAAATAATAAATGCGATAGCAACAATGTTTTTGATGTTATGCGAAGTAAAGCTGGCATATAACATTTTGGGATTCCATCTCACGTAGCTCTGCAAAACGACATTGTAAGGGAATACGGGTGCTACAGCAATAGAAGCGGTTTTCGCGCAGTCTCTCGCCTCAACGCAACGTGGTGGGAACAAAGCACGCAGATAAGTAGTCGAGCTTTTTATTTGCGGATCTCCCAGTGAGGCGTGGGCACCGGTGATCGCGACCAAGCCCGTATTATTGAATTTCGCCGTTTTTTCTGGAGCAGCACAGCGACCCCCACCCTCCCCAGCCTCTCTTCATGCTCCTTACGAAAAACGAATAGATCATTTCCAGTCTGCTCGAGGAGCGGTCGACCGCAGGTCTTACACGCAGGGAATGTTATCGCATGCAACCTTTGTGCGACAAAAACGGCGGGCTCATTTCATCTGCGCTTCAGCTTCTAGGCTTTTACAAGGGGGTAGAATACAAGATATCTGGGACAATTTTATCGATGTGGATAATGACGGTGATTTGAAAAAAACTGTTGAAATTGTGATTATAATCGCTGTAACCATAAAGGAGAAAGTGCTCAATGTGCTGATGCTCACTGACGTAACTTCTTTTCCGCTTTTCATACCCTGCGTAATGTTTTCAATGCACTTGTCAAGAAGAGAGTAGTGGAAAAGTGCTTGAAGTGTTCGGCAAGTTTATGTAACTCCACTAGTACTCTGTGGAATCTAAGAAAAAAAAAGCTTTTGAGGCAATCTATGGGTCAACAAGTGATGTCTGATAGTGAAGTGAGATCATTCAGTGACCATTTGCAAAGTTGTTGCAGGGCCTCTTGAAATGAGTGGCGAAATTTGTGGGGACAAACAAGAAAAGTTTCTGGGCCTGAAACTTCAACACGTTTATTATTCGACATGCACATCTCTCAAATTTTACAGAAGTGATGAAAAAATGAAAGTGCTGCGTCCAATAGAATAAAAACACGTGACAACAATAATAATATTAACAATAAAAATTTGGTGTATTATTGTGTTGAAAATCTATTTACTTGAAGCTTTCATAACTATGCCACGGACAGCAAAGAAGAGCCAATACATCTTCAAAATAGCGTCTCTCATAATCATATGGTGGTTTGGGACGTTAAACCCTACATATCATTACTTCTTTGCAATAAAAGATGCCTTATTACGAGACCTATACTACATGATTCGACTATTTACAAAGGGGCTTTTTCTCTCTTCTTGTGCATATTATTCTTTAAAAATGACTCTTGTTTTCTGGTATGAGTAGTTTCTAACTGTTAAAATATGATTCTTCTCTCGGCGGAAAACCTGTCTGAACACAACACACCAAAATTTGTTCCGTCAATTTTTATGCACTTGGCATGTGCGTCGACGCGAGCTAAAGAACACCAACAGGCTTTTCTAGCGCCATACGTAATCACGAAATTATACCACATATCCACGCTCAAAGTGGCGGGAAGTCTCGTTCAAAAGGTCCTCCTTGCGAGAATTAATGCCGGCAGCTGCGATGACAGCGTCCATGTTGCCAGCAGATGACGGGGCGTTGGCTCTCGTACAGAAAACTTGCGGCACGTCAAGCAAGGCAGTTATGTAATTTATATTTGCTTAGCTCACTTGGTCTCATTTCATACTCCTTGCAGAGAAACCTTGATGATTGGAGCAGTGAGCTGTCGGAAACACGATCGTTAAGAGAGGGAAAAGTGAGAAGAAAAGGGGGCGCAGATGCTATGGCAGGGGAATATTTGCAACGATGTTTCCCAGTGACTTGCAAAAAGAAAATGAAAAGCAGGAGAGCTAATATTAGAGCAAGGAGCTCAATAAGACCACTACTCAGAAAGAAACAAAAAGACAAGACGGGAACTGTAGCACTCATCAGTTCTTCGGATTCCTTTCTTTTTCATTGTTTTATTATTGCTCTCTCTAAGAAACCGCGGCTGAAAACCAATCATTCCAGCCAGAACCCACAAAAAACGTACTCTTGAATTTCTCAGAAAGGAAGCTTCCTTGTGAGAAGAAAAATCGGTTTCTCTTCCGCCTCCAAGAAGAATTTTGCAGAACACTTTCGCATAATACGTATTCATACGTGTTTCGAATTGTCGATTGATACGCTCTCACGCTGCCACTCGCTAGCTTCCTTGTAAGCTGAATTAGCCGAGCGACCATCCTGGAGAAGCATCGGTCACAGGTTCGATCGTAGGACCAGGACTCAGCATCTAAAAAACTTTCTTTCGAAAAAAAAATTACGCTGATTTTCTTTGACCTAATGACAAGTCTGTGGTAGTTGGTTTCCCTTTCTTAACCCGTCTACACCAGGATTCCGCCCAACTCGCCTCCATAATTGCTCTCCTTGTTGAGATGTGAGCTCCAACAATCTCGCTTAAGCTTAAGTTGTTAGAAACACCAAATAAAGAGGAATTATGTTTTTTTGTGTCTCAAGTATTTCTCCTTGTTTTCTTAGCACTTGTGTTTTAGCCTTTCAAGTATGAAACAATGCCTCTCAAGTAAACCTCTTACTACGAAGGAGCATGGAATAATAGTGCCATCCAAATAGCATCCGATGAATCTGAAGTGCTGACAGGAACTTTCACGTGCGCACTTTCGTTTGTCGAGACGGTGCATTCTTTAACAGACAACTACTTTATCAATCCTTCAGATTACCTCGAAGGAAACCACGCACATAAGAGACGTGCAAGCTTCCAATCACCCTTTAAAAACAAAAGCACCATCTGACTTTTTTAATTCTCACTTCCTACGTATAGGACACCTTTTGAAGAGACACGTGAACAGTTTCTGGAGACTACCCTCTCTTGGGACGGTATAATGAGGTTCATACATATTTTGCAGGACAGGGAAGCGCCAGCCCTTGCATTGTTCTCAGGTTGTGGAGCTCGTGCGACGCTAATGACTTCCTGGCTGATTTCCGTCAAGATTGTTTTATTTTCCTTCGCCAGCTAAGAAGGCCGAGATGGTTTCGAAGCTGTTATTACCTTACCTCGCAGTGCAAGAATAGCAGCTACTTTTTTAACGATACCCTATCAGCATCAACAGCGGCTCGTGGATGCATGCATTTTGCCTGTCACCGATTTCATCTTAAGGCAAATGCCCGGAGTTTCACATTTGATTTTTCAACTGAAATAGAAAGAGAGGAAGAGTGTCAAGTTTAAAATGAATGCTGAAGAAATTTGCCACTAAAACCGGCTAATTCAAGAGTGTGCGATGAAAATTAAACTCATATGTCTATGTCACGTCAACACACAAACTGAAGTATACATCTCAATTAGACTAGTCTCTGGGGTATTCCTTTATGCTTTGATTCCTGTTTAGAGTGACACTAATTACAAACGTTTCAGTGCTGTACACTCAATTTAGGCACGCAAATTTGTGTTCCGCGCAAATAAGTAAGTAAATTATTGGAATCGACAGCGACAGAAATAAGTTGGGAAAAAAGGCACCTGGAACTTTTAAGTAGGCTACACAAGAGATAAGTAACAGATGTCATTTTAACGTGTATTTTCGCCATGCATGGTTCTGGGATTACGCGACACAGAATATGGAGGCATCTGTTCTCAATGATATCGTGTATTTCGAATTAGTGTGCACGTATTCTTACACCATTTTTCGCGCCCATTAAAAATTAGTCAGCCACTCAGACATCGTATCATCTTTCGCCTATCAATTATCAATGTAAAAATAATTCTTTTTTTTTCAAAAAGGCCTCAAAGTTGCATTTTTTAATAAGATATATACTAAAGCAACAAGTTCTTGTATGTCCGCGACGATACAGGCGCCAACATGCACGCTGTCGAGCTTATCTAAAAGTTATGTTATTGTATAAAAGTGTGCGAACTTGCGTAATATCTGTGAAGAGTTGGAAATGCAAGCGTAGATGCGTTTATGTGGATGTGCGAAGCCCACGAAAAAAATTTCTAGGAAACCTAAGGGCCTGGTTTAGGCGGAAAAATTTGACACACCAGGTCCTCTTCCCATTATTAGGACAAGTGTTAAAACCCCCGCATATGAAAGTGCTTTGAAGTTGTATTCATATTCAAAGATGAAAGATGACAGGCTTTCTATTTCGCTTGTTTATTCAGTGGCTGTGCGATGTAGCAGAATGAATCATGAAGTCAACAGCGGCCATCATGCTCCCAGGAAAGTTTCGCCCTAACAGAACGGCCACTGCAAACGTGGAAGTCGACCCACTTTCATTAAAACTTGAATCCTTTGATCTACGACAAATAAGACCTCGTGGACAACTGTGAATGTATCACCACGTGCCCACGACGCCGCCTTCTTCTCCGCGAGCTCACACGTGGGGGTTGTACTTTAATCACGAATTCTCCTAGGCTTTACGGGACGCGTGCTGAAAAAGCGGGCTGCGCCTTTCTCAAGCTTTCCGCTCATTGGAAAACTGAATTTAAAAGGACCAGGTCTTTGCTGTATCAAAAAAAAATAAACTTGTTTGAGCGACAAGCTTGGCGTGCACGTGCCTGATGTTGTAATTCCCTTTCTTGCTTTCTTTCCTTCTTTCTTTCTTTTTTTCTTTCTTTCCTTTTGCTTTCTTTCCTTTTCCTTTCTTTCTTTCTGCTCCCCCTCCCTCTCCCCCAACCTAGGGTAGCAACAAAAAGATAACCTGAAAAAAGGATTATCTAACGTTGCCATTTAGAAGGAACACCTTTCCGCTCTCTTATACTGGGTAACTTGTGAAGGACATTTTGGCGTCAGGTATCGAAAAACATATCGACACTAATTTACGTCAAGGCTGAAATGTAAACGCCGATTACGAAATTAGAGTTCTCGTTCAGGGGTGATGTTTCAACTTATAGTGACCGCACGAGTTGCAACAGGAAAAAAAATGCGGGCAGCAGTCCTGTCTTTGTCACTCACCCGAAAAAAGCACTATTAAATAGGCAAGAAAATAACGGGAGTACTGTATAACAAATTCACAAAGCTATATTCCACATGATGCCGCGGGATTCGCATGGAATAGTTGTCCGTACAGTATCAAAATTCTCTGGTAGCAAAGATCGTTCTCCTGACGTAGAACTATTTTTGCTACCAGACACGCACCAATAATTTCGTTCAGAAGTACTTTCTGCTCGCCTAGTTGGTTCGTAAAAGTATTGACAATAAAACTGTTGTAACTCAGATCAAAACTGTCCTGTCAATGGGCCCTTATTTGGGCCGTAGCACACACCTTGGAAGCAGGGCCAGGAGAAAACACACGCACATAGCCCGTGCGCGTGGTGAGCAGCAGCAGCGTTGAAAAAAGCCACTGGGGGTGTAGCTAGCCGATAAGAAAGCAGGAGAGACGAGCCCACGGGCTTTTTGGGCGGCAGGTCGATGAGATGCGGTGACAGTCAGGCCAGGCGCGATGATTTTCCTCCGTGAGCGCTGCAGTTCAGAGGCCACGCTGGTCTGGGGTGTCCGCTAAGCCGAGTCGCTGGCTTGTCTTCTACTGCGATTTGCTTGTGAGTTTGCTTTTCTTGATTGATTTGATTTGTAGGTGTCAGCGTCCCAAAACCACCATATGATTATGAGAGACGCCATAGTGGAGGGCTCCGAAAATTTCGACCACCTGGGGTTCTTTAACGTGCACCTGTATCTGAGCACACGGGCCTCAGCATTTTCGCCTCCATCGTAAATGCAGCTGCCGCAGCCGGGATTTGATCCCGCGACCTGAGGGTTAGCAGCCGAGTACCTTAGCCACTAGACCACCTGCCATTATGTTTAGCGCCGTATGTTTCACTGACCGCCAGTCTTCGGGGATTGCTCGTTCCGAGCTTTTGGTCCTCCTGTATGCGTCAGCGCCGTGTTGCGCCAGTCTGGAAGGCTGTTTGGGATTTTTTTTTAGTCGTGAATTAAAAGCGGTTCTTCTTCCTAGCGTTGCTGGCTCGTGTCGGGTGAATAGCGCCTCACTGACCAACACCGCCTAGTCTATAGTCTAGGTGGTGTTGCACTGACCCCACTGAATGGAGGCGGTACCTTCAAAACAAAAAAAAGAGGGAGGGAAAGAGTAAAGTTGCCTGAATATTTATTTATTTATTTATTTATTTATACCTTGAGTTAGGTAACCCCGTAAAAGTTCCTGTATCTATGTGTGATTGAGCGAGATACTAAGAAAAAATGTTATTTGAAAACTGGAACACTCTGTCACAGTACTCCGCAACGAGAACGAAGATATATATATATATATATATATATATATATATATATATATATATATATATATATATATATATATATATATATATATATATATATATATATATATTGTAGTGGAGCATACGCTGCGGCGGCTGCATTTCCGATGGAGGCGGAAATGTTGTAGGCCGTGTGCTCAGATTTGGGTGCACGTTAAAGAACCCCAGGTGGTCTAAATTTCCGGAGCCCTCCACTACGGCGTCTCTCATAATCATATGGTGGTTATGGGACGTTAAACCCTACAAATCAATTAGTGGAGCATACGCGTTAGTGCGTATGCTCCACTACAATTTGTCGGTTTCTGCTCCTACTTTCGTCGCATCGTGCGCATCTTCGCGTCCATCATCGCACCTCTCACGAGTCTGCTTTCCCACAGCAATGGCATATCTGCATGGTCACCTGCATGTGACGACGCATTTCGCCAGTTGCGCCGCCTGCTGACCTCACCACCTATTCGTCGTCACTTCGACCCCGCTGCTGCCACTGAAATTCACACCGATGCAAGTGGCATCGGTCTTGGTGCAGTTTTGGCACAACGGATTGATTGATTGATTTGTGGGGTATATCGTCCCAAAACCACCATATGATTATGAGAGACGCCGTAGTGAAGGGCTCCGGAAATTTTGACCACCTGGGGTTCTTTAACGTGCACCAAATCTGAGAACACGGGCCTACAACATTTCCGCCTCCATCGGAAATGCAGCCGCCACAGCCGGGATTTGATCCCGCGACCTGCGGGTCAGCAGCCGAGTACCTTAGCCACTAGACCACCGTGGCGGGGCTTTGCACAACGGAAAGGCACCCAAGCTGAATGCGTAGTTGCCTATGCAAGTCGCGCTCTCAAGAAGGCTGAATTGAATTACTCCGTGACAGAGAAGGAGTGTTTGGCCATAATCTGGGCATTGACGAAGTTTCTCCCGTACCTTTACGGCCGTCCTTGCCGTGGTCACAGACCCCCACGCTCTATGTTGGCTGTCCACCTTGAAAGACCCATCCGGACGCCTGGAGCGTTGGGCACTTCGATTGCAAGAATACGACATCCGTGTAGTATATCGTTCCGGTCGCAAGCATGCGGATGCCAATGCACTTTCGCGATCGCCATTAACACCAGATGTTGCTTCTCTGTCACCCTTTTTTGCCACGTTGTCACCAATCGACACCACTGACATGCTTTCGGAGCAGCGTAAATACCCATACCTTGCATTGTTACCCGACTACCTTACCGATCCGTCTGCTGTCCCTTCAACGAGAACGGTACGCCGGCAAGCAGCCCACTTTTCCGTGCAAGACAACATTCTGTACCGCCGCAACTATATGCCTGGTGGTCGGAAGTGGCTCCTTGCTGTCCCAACTCATATTCGCTGTGACATCTGCATGATTTTCTATGCAGATCCTCAAAGTGCTCACGCAGGTGTCCTGAAAACCTACGAAAGGCCGCGCCAACGATATTACTGGCGAAGAATGTATCGCTTTGTGCAGAAATACGTTCAGTCTTGCACCACTTGTAAACAGAACAAGACACCTCCGCGGCACCTTACTGGTATGTAACAGCCGCTCCCATGCCCGGCTCGCCCATTCGACCACGTGGGTATCGACCTCTATGGCCCCCTTCCGTATAGTCGCTCTGGAAACCGGTGGATTATTGTCGACCTCGATCATCTGACACGGTACGCTGAGACTGCAGCTCTACCGGCAGCGACCGCCCACGAAGTTGCACTCTTCATTCTGTGCAGCTTCATTCTCCGCCATGGGGCTCCACGGGAATTACTCAGTGATAGGGGTCGAGTGTTCCTGTCGGAGGTCATACAAGCTATTCTCGCTCAATGCAACATCATACACCGGAAAGCTACCGCATACCATCCACAGAAGAATGGTCTCACTTAACGGTTCAACCGCATACTTGGCGACATGCTGAGGATGTACACCTCCTCCAACCACACTAACTGGGACGCTGTATTATCTTTTGTTACATTCGCTTATAACACCGCGATGCAAGCGACTACCGGTTTTTCCCCGTTCTTTCTGTTGCACGGCCGCGAACCATCCCACCCACTCGACACCATACTCCCATACCGCCCTGATGGATCTGAGTGCTCCCCACTTTCGGAAGTCGCCAGATACGCAGAAGACTTCCGTCAGTTGGCCCGGTCTATGACAAGTGAGGCTCAACGTCTACAAAAGACCCGACATGACGACGTTCACCAAATAGCGCCTACGTTTCGTACTGGCTGTCTTGTGTGGCTTTGGGTGCTCCCGCACGTTCGTGGCCTTTCTTCTAAGCTTCTGGCCCGGTACCATGGTCCATACCGTGTCATTGACGCAACCTCGCCGGTGAATTACATCATCGAGCTCCTAACAAAATCGCCAGACTTGCGCCGTCGAGGACGTGAGACCATACACGGCGACCGTCTCAAGCCCTACTACGACCCCCTCATTTTGCCTACTCCCTGAGTCGCCAGGATGGCAATCTTCAACCCGGGGGGTATTGTAGTGAAACATACGCACTAACGCGTATGCGCCTTCCAAAGAGAAGGAAAAACCCCGTGCTCTGATTGCACGAGAACCTGGGCTGCCTTTGCCAGACTTGTCGTACGGCCATTTTTCGTTGCGACTCCTCTGTTCGAATAAACATCATCGCATTGTATATATATTGCCGCATGTTGTTAGGCACCTGCCGAAGTCCTGCGCCACTTCCTGTTACTTTGAATTCTGCCACACCAACGGACAAGCCAAACGCGCCAAGCTATAAACGCGCCATGCAACGCTGGCTGCACCTGTCACCACATCACGCGCTGGACAAGGAACGCTGGCGGTACGCGCCAAGCTATAAACGTGCCATGCAACGCTGGCTGCAGGTGTCACCACATCACGCGCTGGACAAGAAACGCTGGCGGTTTTTCGAGGACAGCTCAAGGCGAGACGCAAGAGAGGTTGACGAGGTTTTGACCAATGAGCTCACAACCTTTGTGTATTTAGTTGACGGGCACAAGTTCGCCATTAATAAATAGCTGTTCCAGCTTCCGGCACTGTATTTGTTCGTTACAAACTGGTGGAGGTGCGGGGTATGATTCCAATCCCATCTCAGCATAGGGAACATAGCCCGGAACCCCGAAGGTTGGAGCCAGCGCTGTTGACTCCCGTACACCAACGAACGAGTCGTCGCCTACGAGGTGAGCAGCCCGAGTTTGGTGCCCTCTTCGATTCTTCGAGACCAGCGGAGGACGTAAGTTCCGGAGCCCCTGCAATGGCCACCCAAGTGACTTCATTTCCATCGCATATCGTCATGGACCCGCCCCAGATACCAGAGGTATTTCACGGTGATATTTTCGAGGATTCCGAGGACTGGCTTGACGGTTTCGAACGCGTTGCCAGACTAAACGGTTGGAACGAAGACCGGAAACTTCGCTACGTCTACGTGGCACTGCAAGATTCTGCACGTACGTGGTTCGAAAACCACGAAGCGTCCTTATTATCGTGGGACGACTTTCGAAGAGAGTTTCTTGCTACGTACCCAAACACGGACCGCAAAGAAAAGGCAGAGGCCGCTCTTCAGACGCGAAACCAACGGAACAACGAGAGCGTCGCCATGTACATTGAAGACATGTCTCGACTGTTCCGCCGGGCCGACCAGAACATGGCTGAGGAAAAGAAGTTGCGGCACCTGATGCGTGGAGTGAAGGAGGAGCTTTTTGCAGGCCTGGTGCGTAATCCACCGCGCTCTCTTGCTGAGTTCAGATCAGAGGCGACCATGATAGAAAAGACCCTGCAGCAGCGCGCGCGCCAATACAACAGGGACGTAAGCGTCTCATCCGTTAGCGCGGCGTCGACAACCCTCACAAGTAACATTGATCTCTTGCGTGAAATGGTGAGGGCTGTCGTAAGGGAAGAACTGCAGAAAATACACATGGCTTAAGCTCATCCAGCGATGTCTTCACTTGCCGACGTTGTGCGCGATGAAGTGCGGCAAGCGGTTCTACAACCACAACCTCAGGTACTACAGCGCGCACAACCGGAGCCTCCGCCTCAGTTGTCGTACGCGCAAGCTGTACGACAGGACCTCGGACGCATGAATCGGACGGCTGCGACTGCTGTGATGCCTCCGACGTTTTCTCCGAGTACGCCGCTACCAATCCCGGAGGCAAGACCACGTAAGAGCGATGTATGCCGCACTGTAGACCGGCGGCCCCTTTGCTACCACTGCGGAGAAGCAGGTCACCTTTACCGGGCGTGCCAGTATCGTCGAGCGGGGCTGCGTGGTTTTCCAGTCAATGCACCATGCCCACGGAACGGTGAACGGCCCTACGAAATCGAAGAATACTTGTCTTCACGCCATTCACCTCAAGACACGCAACAACGGGAGTCGCGTTCGACAGCACCGATGCGCTATCGGTCGCCGAGTCCTCGTCCGTCATCAAATCTCCGAAAATCACGTTCACCTAGCCCGCGGCGGGAAAACTAGAGCCAGCGACCTCTGGAGGTGAGGCCGCTGATACACTGACAACTGAAGACCCTCCATTGTTAGCCCGAGAGGACGGTGGCAGTTACGCAACGACGGTCAAGTGCAGTAGTAGTGACGTTACCTCCGAGATATTAGTCACGATCGACGACGTCGAGGCCGTTGCGCTAATAGACGACACTGGTGCAGACTATTCCGTTGTCAGTAATGCTCTCGCAAAGAAGCTTAAGAAGGTGATGACTGAGTGGACCGGACCTCAGATACGTACCGCTGGAGGGCATTTAGTTAGTCCCGTGGGGTTATGCACCGCAAGGATAGGAATAAGAGGATTTGTGTATGTCGGCAGCTTTATCGTGCTTCCTGAATGCTCCCGGGAACTGATTATAGGCATGGACTTTTTGCAAACGAACAATGCAGTCATTGACTTGCAAGAGTCCCAGGTTTCGTTTTCTACGAAGAATGCCATCGCCTTCTGTAATGCGGAGAAACCAATCGTTCTACCTCTCCGCATTGTGGACGAAGATGTAACCGTGCCGCCACGTTCCAGTGTGACCGTTCTTGTGAGGAGTGAAGTTCTTCGTGACTGTGACGGATTAGCTGACGGAAACATCGGACTGCTACTAGAAAAAGGACTATGCGTGGCAAGAGGCCTGGTGAGCCTTCGTGATGGATGTGCGTATGTTCTATTAACTAACTTTCGAAATGAGCTGCAGCATGTTGCGAAGGGAACATCCGTAGCATCGCTGCATGGGTACGTGCAAGTCTCAGATGTTTGCACTCTTGATAAAGCTTCAGAGACAGTGGATAACGTACTCCAGTCAGTAGACCTTGACAGAGAGCTCTCGTCATCTCAGAAGCAACAGATTGCTGACCTCATCAGAGAGTTCACCGAGTGCTTCTCCACCTCGTCGAAAGTCGGGCGTACTCCCGTCGCAAAGCACCGTATCGTGGTCGAAGAACACGTGAGACCTGTGCATCAGCGCCCATACCGAGTAGCGCCAAAAGAAAGGGAAGCCATCAAGAACCAAGTGCAGGAAATGCTCAACGATGATGTAATCCAGCCATCCAACAGTCCATGGGCATCACCGGTAGTGCTAGTCAAAAATAAGGACAACACTCTGCGGTTTTGCGTTGACTACAGAAAGCTGAACCAAGTCACAAAGCGTGATGTTTACCCACTTCCACGGATCGATGATGCCTTGAATAAGTTACGCAATGCTCACTTCTTTTCATCATTGGACTTAAAAAGTGGATATTGGCAGATCGAGGTGGACGAACGAGATCGCGAGAAGACGGCGTTTGTGACCCCAGACGGACTATACGAGTTCAAAGTGCTCCCTTTCGGTTTGTGCTCTGCTCCCGCTACCTTCCGGAGGATGATGGACACTGTGCTCTCCGGACTCAAGTGGCAATCGTGTCTCGTCTACCTCGACGATGTAGTGGTTTTTTCTTCCACCTTCGAGCAGCACATCCACCGACTGAGAATAGTACTGGATGCCATTCGGGTGGCAGCACTGACCATCAAACCGCAAAAGTGTCACTTTGAATTTCGTCAGCTTCGGTTCCTCGGGCACATAGTTAGTGCGGAAGGCGTCCGCCCCGACCCGGAAAAGATTGCAGCAGTTGAAAATTTTCCGAAACCGCAAGACAAAAAGGCCGTCAGACGATTCCTGGGACTATGTGCCTACTACAGACGCTTTGTTGAAAACTTTGCTAAGGTCGCTGAGCCTTTGACACGGCTAACAAAATAGATAGATAGATAGATAACTTTATTGTACACCGAGGGAGGAGAGTCGGGTTTTACCCCGACGCCCCTGCGGGCCGCTCCCACGTTGGAACAGGCAGGGAGTACCTGCCTGCGGCATCGTGGGCCCCTTGGATTGCCCGAAGCTGACGGTGACGATCCGTACTTTTGATGGCGGAATAAAACCCTTGTCTTGGGATGATTTGCGCCTTGAGTTCCTTGGGTATGTGGGGGCAGTCCCACATCATGTGCTCAAATGTACACACACACCCACAGTCCGGGCAGTCAGGAGATATATCCATATAAATAGATACATTAGCTGGGCAGGGGTAAACCCCTGTCTGTAGTAGTCTGAGCGTGACTTCTTGTCCTCTGGTAAGATGCGAATGGGGTGGAGGAAAGACCCTACGACTCAAACGATAATGTGAAGTGACTTCGTTAAATGTCGCTAGAACGTCCCGCGACCCTCGATCAGCCGCACCCCCATCCAGAGGATCGGCCCCGGGCGGGGCGGAGCGGTCCAACGTGCCAGGGCCGTGAAGCCCCGCGCGGAAGGCAAGTCCTCGCGCCCGGGCGTGGGCCAATTCGTTGGAGTTGGTGATGCCGCTGATCGTGGAGCCCATATGGGCCGGGAACCAAATGATCTCGTGTGGAGTGATGGTCCTACCTCTGAGAATTCTAGCAGCAGGTGGGGAGACCCTGCCAGAGGCAAAGGCTCTAACCGCCGAACGGGAATCAGAGTAGATCTGAACACGGGATGAATCCAAAAGCCCTAGTGCGATGGATACCTGTTCAGCTATTGCTGGGGAGGTTGCCTTGACAGAGCATGCCGACATTACTGTACCTCGCTCAGAGACCGCAACGGCCACATAACGATTCCTATCCGCACGCGCAGCGTCCGTGAAGGTCGACGATCCCGACTTCGAGTGCACCTGCTCCAAAATTTTCTTGGCTCTAGCCCTTCTCCTTGCGACGTTAAATTGAGGGTGCATATTCCTAGGAATAGGATAAACTACGAGTGCCTGTCTAACGGCGGAGTCAAGAGAAGTCATCCGCTCTTCCTGGAGTATTGTAGAAATTCCGGCACGTGCCAAAATCTCCCGACCCGCCCGGGTGACCGAGAGGCGAGAGATCTGCGCCGTGCGTTGAGCCTCTATAATTTCATCCAACGTGTTGTGAATTCCTAATGCTAACAGCCCCTCCGTGCTAGTTCGGATTGGAAGGCCGAGTGCCCTTTTAACAGTTTTACGGATCAGTACATTGAGCTTCTCCCTTTCTGCAGCGAGCCAGTGATGCATAGACGCAACATAATGAACGTGACTCATGAGGAAGGCATGAAAGAGGCGAAGAAGATTGTCCTCCTTCATGCCTCCTTTCCTGTTAGAAACTCTAATAATGAGGCGAAGCGTAGCCGCAGTATGTTGCTCTAATCTACGTAAAGTTTCCGTGTTACGTCCATCCGCTGAAATGAGCATGCCTAATATCCTGATACAGCTAACCTTGGGAATTCTAGCCCCACTAGCAGTCAATAATGTCACATCCACCTGCTCAGGGGGGACCCAGTCCTTAGGTCGCCGTCCTTGTCTGGTGGGCCTGTATATTAATAGCTCAGATTTACTACTTGAAAGCTTTAAAGACATACGACTGATGTTTCTTTCAACCGTGTTGACCGCCTCCTGCAATCTGTCCTCAAGGCGCCCTATGGCACCGCCTCGGACCCACACCGTGATATCATCCGCGTAGAGCGCACTTTCCAACCCCTCGAGTTCGTCCAGTTCGCGAGCAAGGCGAGTCATGCCAATATTGAAAAGAAGCGGGGAGACGACTGCCCCCTGAGGGGTTCCACGTGAACCTAATTCGTACCGTTCTGACTTCAGCTCCCCCAACTTAAGAGACGGCTAACAAAAGAAAGTGTACCATTCTCTTGGCGGGACGAACAAGAAGCGGCTTTCTCAGAGTTGCGACGCCGTTTGCAGTCTCCTCCAATACTTGCTCATTTTGACGATGAGGCCGATACAGACATACATATCGACGCGAGTAACGTTGGCCTCGGTGCCATCCTCGTTCAGCGGCAGAATGGAGAAGAAAAGGTCATTGCTTACGCGAGCCGCACTCTATCAAATGCTGAGTCTAATTACTCAGCGACAGAGAAAGAGTGTCTCGCAGTTATATGGGCCATCAGCAAGTTTCGCCCATACCTCTACGGCAGACCGTTTCGAGCAATCAGTGATCATCATTCAATCAGTGTTGGCTGGCAAACATCAAGGACCCTTCAGGAAGGCTTGCTAGATGGAGCCTGCGTCTGCAGGAACACGACATCGCTGTGGTCTACAAGTCTGGTCTCAAGCACAATGACGCGGATTGCCTGTCTCGCGCACCTGTTGAGTCTCCATCATCTGACCAAGAACAAGACATCCCATTTCTTGGAGTTCTGAATGTGTCGGAGATGGCTCGTCTTCTGCGAAAGGACCCTGAACTACGTCCGCTTATCCAATACTTGGAGGGTCACCAAATTGAGGTACCACGAGTTTTCATCCGCGGTTTGACATCCTATGTCCTCCGGAACGACGTCCTATACAAGCGCAGCTTCGTAAACACCGGTGAGACGTTTCTGCTTCTTGTACCATCATCGCTGCGAGCAGAAATCTTAGAAGCGTGTCATGACGACCCATCGGCTGGCCATATGGGTAGTAGCCGCACTTTGGCCAGAATTCGCCAGAAGTATTATTGGCCGAAATTAAGGAATTCGGTGCACCATTATGTTAAGTCATGCCGCGATTGCCAGAGACGTAAAATACCACCATCGAAACCAGCGGGTCTGTTGCAACCAATAATGCCACCAAAAGGGCCATTTCAGCAAGTGGGAATGGATTTGCTTGGTCCATTTCCTCTCTCTTCATCGGGAAAGCGCTGGATTGTTGTAGCAACGGACTACGTAACTCGATATGCTGAGACATCACCTCTCGCGAAAGGAACGGCGAACGAAGTAGCCCAGTTTTTCGTCACTCAGATTGTACTACGACATAGCGCACCACAGGTTGTCATTACAGACAAAGGAACAGCATTTACTGCCCGTTTGATGCAGTCTGTTATGAAGCTCACCCACACCGATCATAGAAGGACTACAGCATACCATCCGCAAACAAACGGATTAACCGAAAGGCTCAATAGAACTCTCGCCGACATGATCTCGATGTATGTGGACGTTGAGCACCAGACATGGGACAGTATTTTGCCTTATGCAACATTAGCGTATAATACCGCAGTACAAGAAACGACACATTTCACGCCATTTCAACTTGTTTATGGTCGGACGGTCACAACGACCTTAGACGCGATGTTACCTGTCGACGATTCCAATGAGAGTGACCCACACATCAGCGACTACATAGAAAGGGCAGAAGAGGCACGGCAATTGGCAAGACATCGTATCATTTTGCAACAAGGCTCCGATGCAAGTCGCTATAATCTGAAGCGGAGACACGTACAGTACAACCCCGGAGACAAAGTGTGGGTGTGGACGCCTATACGCGCACCTGGCCTATCGGAAAAACTGATGCGGCGCTATTTCGGCCCTTACAAAGTACTTCGCCAGTTAGGCACGCTAAACTACGAAGTAATTCCTGAAGGGCAAGTGTGCTCAACCCGACGCAGGAATCGCCCAGAAGTCGTACATGTAGTACGAATGAAACCGTACTACGAAAGGCACTGAACGAGACAACTGATA
Organism: Rhipicephalus microplus; assembly: GCF_043290135.1. Taxonomy (NCBI): domain Eukaryota; kingdom Metazoa; phylum Arthropoda; class Arachnida; order Ixodida; family Ixodidae; genus Rhipicephalus; species Rhipicephalus microplus. The sequence goes on from NC_134700.1 coordinate 217,949,727, forward strand.
AATGTGCTCAAACATCAGATAAATACTCCTTTACAAAACTGTTCGACGTCAGCGTACGCATCGGGATGATGCGTTTCAGGAGGGGGACTAATGCCGCATGTTGTTAGGCACCTGCCGAAGTCCTGCGCCGCTTCCTGTTACTTTGAATTCTGCCACACCAACGGACAAGCCAAACGCGCCAAGCTATAAACGCGCCATGCAACGCTGGCTGCACCTGTCACCACATCACGCGCTGGACAAGGAACGCTGGCGGTACGCGCCAAGCTATAAACGCGCCATGCAACGCTGGCTGCAGGTGTCACCACATCACGCGCTGGACAAGGAACGCTGGCGGTTTTTCGAGGACAGCTCAAGGCGAGACGCAAGAGAGGTTGACGAGGTTTTGACCAGTGAGCTCACAACCTTTGTGTATTTAGTTGACGGGCACAAGTTCGCCATTAATAAATAGCTGTTCCAGCTTCCGGCACTGTATTTGTTCGTTACAATATATATATATATATATATATATATATATATATATATATATATATATATATATATATATATGATGTCCATAAAAGATGTGACTGCTTACTTGCCAAAGGACAATTGGACAGCCGCAAATGAAATCAACTGCCACTGCTTTGGAGTTTTCACCCCCTTACAACATCTCGTGTTAGTGCACTGTGAAATAGTGGCGTATTCAAAAGTTTAACACATAACTGTCCTAATAAAATGCTCTCAGCAATGTATAATCAAGTCAAGAAGTTGAAAGTGAATGTTTAGTCTTCAAAAGAAAAAAAACAGACAAAAAACACCGAAAGAAAGGAAAAATTGAGCAGTCGAAACATATCCAAGAATGGAGGGAGGGAGAGAGGGCAGATAAGAATTTCTTCGAACATAGCTCAATTTATTCTAATGCTAACCAGACTCTTGTTCAGTTTAATGCAAAGCAACGAGGTCCTGTGAAATAAGTGAGCGCATTGTTTGCTTGGAAAGTCACCAGCGATTTTAGAATATCCGAAAAAAATATATATTCGCTTGAAGAAAAACAAACTTCCTGAGCGTGTGGCGGTCTTTCACAAGGTTCGACGTTCCCGGTATATATCTTACAACGTGGGCACGCAGTATAGTTTGCGACATATAAGTGGATTTACACAAAGGCAGAAAGCAACAAAAGCTACACGAGCTTAATGTGCTGGAAAACCGTATCATGTGAAGCACTAATCTTAATGTCCCGGAAATACTGAAAAGGCGGGTATGCATTCCGTTAAGTTGGGCCTGCCTTGGTTAGTATTACGACAGCGCCACACATAGGAGAAAACATGTTGCAATGTCAATTTACGTTTCCGAAGTATCCGTCGGTTGTTTCTATGTATGCATAAACTGAACCACCAGAGAAATGAGTGAAAGAGAAGTGGCGCATTGGCGCCGGAGGCGTTTCTCAATAAGTTACTCAACCTTGGTACCCAGTGCGACGCCGTATTCGTAGAGCATGGACAACGTCACATGCGTCTTTGTCTCAGCGCAGCATGTGCTCATTGAGTACGTGAACTTCTCTTGTTGGACAAAAGGAAAAGTGGTGCTACTTCACGCGAGTCAAGCCAAGGAGGTTCAAGCAAGCGTATAGCTCAGCTGCGCAAGGGACGTAATAGGAAAATAACAACCAAACAAAAAAGAGCACATACGAGGTTGGCTTTTTGGCTGTGAAAAACTTCGTGAAAGAACAATGTTGTGTAGCGAATTCTCTTCATTTGGCAAATGTACAATAGCGCTCCAAATAGTAAGCTTCTAGACGCAAGTTAGCCCACAGTAAACTACTCGTGTTTACATTGTTTAAACGCTGCTATATTATTCGTGGCGTGTAAAACGAACTTCCACATAAGTCTCGGTAAATCTTCGCACCTTATGTAGTTATAAAGAATTTGGCACACTGATTAAGGAGAGGAAAGGGAAAGACTGCAAACAGTGGTTGATTGATTGAATGATTGATGATTGATTGATACGTGGGGTTTAACGCCCCAATATTTCCATGTGATTATGAGAGACGCCGTAGTGAAGGGCTCCGGAAATTTTGACCACCTGGTGTTCTTTAACGTGCACCCAAACCATAGCACACGGGCCTACAACATTTCCGCCTTCATTGAAAATGCAGCCGCCGCAGGCGAGATTTGATCTCTCGACCGGCGGGTCAGCAGCCGAGTACCTTAGCCACTAGAACACTGCGGTTAGGCAGCTATAGGCGAAACGCAGCGAAGTCATCAAAATTTCCCAGTTTGCTTTTTCGAAGAGTAAGGTGGGGAGGAAAATAATGGTTAAAAGTCTACAGAAGTAGATAAAAGAAGAGAAAATGCAAGAAAACACGGTACTGTGCAATAATAAAGACGTTATCACAAATTTAAAAACTGAGACTGAGTGCTAGTGAGGAAAATGCGCCTGCAGAGCTGAACAATCCAGTTCACAAACATACGAGCTGTCTTCCTCGCCTGCAATTTGACAAGGTCGACTGAAGAGTACCGTAAACTGACTGATTAATTGAAGTTTTCCCATTGGAGTGCCAGTGGGTTACCATTGCTTACGTCGAATTAGAAGTCGTGAATTACGACTGAATATATTTTACTGGTACAAACAATGCCATTGCTTGACTGGAGTGCGTTAGAATTTTTCAATCGAGAAAGACTAGATATCGACTTTTATCTGACTGAGCAGATGCTCAGTCAATGAAAGACGATGGCTGACCGATGTCCCATGTGAGAGACATGCACGTTTCTATATTGATCAGTCATTCAGAAACAGCGCGATAGCTTCTAAAATGGGTGCGTGACCTTACATTTGTTCAATTAGGTTAGGCGTGCTTCACAATATAGCACGTTTTTACCTCTCTGTGCACCATTGTTAACCTCGGCTTCAGGCAATGCTTCAAGGTACAACGTTTATTTGACATTTGAAGCTTTAATAGTGTTTGCTGACGGCTACTCTTACGTCATCATAATGTCCAGAAATTTCGAAAACGAGGTTTCTATGGGGGTTCAGACGAGGCGCTTACACACATTAGCGATTGCCGTGCCTTGCGTGCACAAAGTGAAGTGTTTGAGGGTACGGTCGTTGAAAACGACAGAATTGCACTAACGACAACCAGAAGTCTTGGATGGTAGTAGCAACAGTCGCTAGCCCGAACAACTTTGATATGGCTGGTGTGTGTGCCCGTGTGCTTGCGTGTGAGAGCGTTTGTGTGACCTTTGGTGACATCCCGCCATTCCCTAGTGCAGAATAACCAACCGGTCAGTTAAACTGCTTAACCTATTTGCCTTTCTTCTCTCGTCTCCTCCCTCGATTTCTTTTTGGCTCGCACCAAAGCTCTTGAAGAAGACAGCATAAGACAACACGGAAAACAGACACCGTTGGCACCGGGAACATCAACAAGCGAATACATGAACCGCCTGCAAACTATCTGGTCAGGCTCTCATAAAAAAAGGTGACAGCGTTTGCAGTGGTGTTCGGATAAACACAGCACGATGGTGGTAGGAAATATACAGCCGTCGTAAACAAAGCTGTGATCCGTTTTCCCTAGGCTGTCCCATAGCGACCGTCTTCGCCAGTCTCCAGCGTTAGCATTCCTGGACGTTTCCTGGTCAGTGGGGAGCGACCTTTATGGCATCGCCTCAGCCCAGTAGTCACAAATTGCAGTTTATTTCATTTTGTCCGCCGGAAACGAATGCACCTAATGTAAAAAAAGGGGGCTTGCACTTTTACAAAGGCAGAAATATGCCACGCAACATGGCATCAAAGCTACAGGGTGAAATTTACGCTTCGATATGTCGTGAGGATCATGTTCCATATCAATACGTGAACGAACGTGATCTCCTTATGTACATATGAAGATCACATTCAGTCACTATATTATATGCCCATCTAATAGACACGGTGATTATGTATAACGGATATAATACACATATACGCATATGCTTACTGTATGGAAAATATATCAGCATAATTTCTAAAGGACGTCTGTGATATCGATCTACTGCTATTGAAACACGATACATAGAGCTCGCGCACGTCGGTGCTTTTTGTACAACCGATACACGCTGAAAACGTGGCATTTATGATAGGGAGGGCCTTTGTGACATTTTTTTTACTATACCTGCTCCTTCAGATATCAAACGGTCTCGGGAGACGCAAGAAGCATAGCCACCATGCGTTCCGGTGATCGAGTTTCACTGTGAGCACTAGTCACATACCAAATGCGGATATCAAATGGAACATAGTTATGTGGCATACCACATTGTATAAGTATGATCGTAGGGAAATGTTGAATGCACGTTTTATAATTAGAAAACAGTATGACTGGCATCAAACCCCGTTGAAATCGTGTGGCTAGCGCAGTCACTGCAGCACGACCTTCTAATAAGCTTCAGAAATCAAAAGTGAAACAGTGACAAGATGTTAGCCAGTGACATATATGATGTTTCTGAAAACACACACACAGAACGAAACAGTGTCGTGTTCTTTCAATAGTCCGTGCCGAGATTAAGCATACGAGCACCTCGATTTAGAATATATAAATTCTAAATCGGATAAATGTCTGTATATATTCTAAATATATATATATTCTAAATTTAGATTTGTTTTAATGTTCGTATATGAACATTAAAAAAAGCCAAAAAGTTAACAATTAGTTTTCACGCATGACATCTTCTGTTCTTTCTTTTTGATGGGCACAGCATAAGTTAAAGAAAACTGGCTGAGACATTGGAGCTGTTATTGCGTGGGCAACTGATGCGAAGTGAGTCTTGATAAGCGATAAAGCAAGATCATGGAGCGGGACTTTTGGGGACCTGCACATTAGAGCTTTGTATGGGTCATGGAACTAAATGGTAATGTTGCATTTTTAAGTGGTACATGTCGTTCATATGTGAAAAAAAATTTAGACAAAGTAACAACGTAGTGCACGATGCGCTAGCACGAGGAACTAAAATGAAACAAATTCAATGACTATCACAGAACTGTTTTAATAGGGTGAAATGCGACACATTGAAAAAATCTAAGCTAAATTTCTAAAAAGTGTAATCAGACACACTTTGCGCTAAACAGTGGCGAAAAAGTGGAAAAGGTGACCTTGTTAAAAGAACTTTAAAAAAAGTACATGAGAGTTGAAAAATGAAACTACTCTAAAAGGACAATGCTTCATTTGCCTAAGTTATTCTTTATTACATCTTCTCGTTTGTAAAGACGCCCTAAAAATTCAAACTAACGATTATTATCTCAGCCGAGCGTCTAAGTTTAGGAGCATGAAGACTTCCAAACATGCCGTCGTTTCCCGTCTTGGTGTAGGCGCTGTGAATCGAATGAATCTTGCCGAACCTTGCCCTCCAGAACAACTCTGAAACTCGGTCGCTATAGAGTGCGCATAAGTGTAATTATGTGTAACTGTCATGTAACTCTTGTGTAATGGACGTGAATTTCACCTATGCACTTGATTTTATTGTTTACTACTGAGCCATACGCGGAATAGCACTACGATAGAACAACATTTGACCATCTCATTATCTTACTATTATGAGACGTCGAGACACATTATGGCTTGCACATTTTGTATAAATCCATACAATTACCAGCATCATGTTGCTGGAGCAATAAAACAAGAGAACAAAGAAACAACACGGTGCTTCAAGTGCCAAGGAAGAGGAGAGGAGGAAGAAAGTTTAAGCGGAAAGACAGGGAGGTTAGCCAGTTCTTAGACCGGCTGGCTACCCTGTGCTGGGGAAAGGGGTGAAGGGAATGAAAGATGTTAAAAAGAAATGTTGCGAAGAGACGGAGAAATTACAAAAAAAAATTGCGACAGAGGAAAGGCAACATCAAAGAGTATAAGACACTAAAGTCTGTCTCTGAGGCCAGTTGTCCGCAAAAAGCGCAGCAAAGCTTTCAAAGCCTTCTGGGCTGAGGATGGACTCGGCCAATGACCCAGAATCCTTTGTTCCGACAAAGGCCGATTGTTTAGTCTATCCAGAGCTGCAGTGAGTTCTTGTCTTTGCGCGTTGAAATGGGTACACTCACACAGAAGGTGCGCGATGGTTTCTTCGCAGCTGCAGTAAGTGCATGTAGGAGAGCTGGCCATCCCAATGAGATAAGAGTTTGCGTTTGCGAAGGCCACTCCAAGCCACAGGCGGCATAGAAGAGTCTCCTCAGCTCGAGATATCCTTGGGGGAAGACGAAGCTGCAGATCGGGATCCAAGTTATGCAGGCGCGCGTTTGTGAAGTCTGTTGAGTTCCACTGTACCAGTGTGAGGTCACGTGCAAGCAAACGAAGTCTTGTAGCTGCGTCGGTTCTTGAGAACGGGATGGCGGTGTATTTGGGTACCATCGTGTGCACATCTAGCGGCCTCATCTGCGCGGTCATTGCCATATATACCGCAATGACCTGGTATCCACTGATACACTATGCTGTGCTGTTTTTCGGTTGCTTGGTGATGAAGAAGCCTTATTTAAGCTACTAACTGTTCATTAGGTCCATGGCGAAAGGGTGATATAAGACAGTGAAGAGATGCTTTCGAGTCCGAGAAGATGGACCAAATTCCCGAAAGTTCTTTCACTATAAACTCCAGAGCTGCCCGATTGGCTGCAAGTTCTGCAGATGTCGACGACGTCAAATGCGATGTCATGAATTTAATTGTGATGGGCCTCGCGGGAATAACCACCGCCCCTGCAGAGCTTACTGAAGACACCGAGCCATCCGTGTAAATGTGAAGGCGTCCGTTGTGCTTCTCTTGCAGGAAAAGTAATGTGACCTGTTTCAGGGCTAGATGCGACGACTTTTTCTTATTTTGGATGCCAGGAATTGTAAGAAGAGCTTTGAGTGGGTGTAGGCACCTTAATGGTATCGGCGGCTGTGCTGCATGCGTGAAGTGCAATGGAAGCACTGCGCCATGCTGAGCTACAGTTGCGCTGAACGCTGAGTGGGGCCTGGAAGTTCGAAGTGAGGCGAAGTGATGAGATGGAAGCCGAGCGAAATATCTTATGTGCATTCTCAAAGCGTCTACGCGGATGTATGCGTTGACTGGATAATCACGCGCAATGATGACTGTCGCTGCTGTAGACGCTCATCTCGGGAGACCAAGGCACATTCTCAGGGCTTGGGCTTGGATTGACTTGAGGACGCGCAATTTGTTCTTCGGATCCCGCAAAGCACGGGCAAGCTGTATCGCATATAACCGAGGAGCAGAACAGTGTAGAGTTGGAGCATAGCTCGTACCGATGCACCCCACGTTTTTCCAGCAAGAAACCTCAGTACGTGGGTGATCATGGTGAGTTTAGAGTCATGTGGGCGATCTGAGGCCTTCAGAAGAGGTCGCGATCAACTATGACTCCGAGGAATTGGTGAGTCTTCACGTATTTGATCGTGTGTCCGTTGATTTTAATAACATATGGGCTCATAGCCTTATGCGTGAATGCTATAAGCGAGCATTTCTCTGATGACAGCTCTAGTCCCCGTTCTTCCAGGTACTTTGTCGCTATTTTTGCCGCTCTCTGAAGCCGGGCACGCAAATGAAGGCGTGTTACGCCTGACGCCCAGATGCAGATGTCATCTGCATATATTGATAGATGGACAGATTCTGGAAGTGCGTCAACCAGGCCGAGTAGCACTAGATTGAAAAGTGTGGGGCTAAGAGCACCGCCTTGAGGCACACCTCGACGGTTGCAATGATGCTTTGTTGTGCCATTCTCCGTCTGCACAAAGAAAGTTCTGCCTTTCAGATAGTTGTGGATCCATTGGTGAACCCGACCCCCTAATCCAACATTTTCCATGACATCCAGAATAGCTTCATGTGATACGTTATCGTATGCACCTTTCACGTCCAAGAACAATGCCGCAGATAAACGTTTCAGTCTTTTTTGATGCTGAACAGATGAGACCAGGTCTATAACGTTATCAATTGCGGACCGTCCACGCCGAAAGCCCGTCATAGCATGAGGGTATACCTCGTGGCGCTCCAGGAACCACTCTAGGTGAGTCAAAATCATCCTCTCCATCACTATCTCGAAACAGCTGGTAAGCGCGATGGGGCGACAAGAGGTCAAGTGCAGAGGAGATTTACCTGGTTTAAGCACAGGGACGAGGCGGCTGGATTTCCATGAATGAGGAATAAATCCGCTGCTCCACGAGTAGTTGTACACGGATAGAAGGACCCGTCGAGCTGCTTCTCCGAGGTTGCAAATAGCCATGTACGTGATCCCATCCGGACCAGGCGATGAAGATCGTTTGCGTGCCGTCAAGGCCGCTTGTAGTTCCTCTAGAGAGAAAAAGGTGTCCATTCTTGGATCTCTGGAAACTGGAGTGTTTTCTAGGTGGCCAAGGTTTGCCGTGCCAAAGTTTTGCCAAGGTTTGGCCGTGGCAAGAGTTTTGCCGTGGCAAGTGCCAAGGTTTTGCCGTGGCAATAGTCCATTTTATGCCGAATGCTTCGCGGTGAAAGCACCAGCACCACAAAATTGTGAAATAGCGTGTAAATTGCGAAATCTTCCACGACACAGTGAGGAAAAAAAGAGGTACATCTTCGCTTCATGAAAGTGCCGGGAACTCAAATGGTGAGCTCACACTTTTTGTGGTTGCTACCTGAGATGCTGACGGTCATTTAGAAGGAGGAAGCAATCAAGAATGATACGGGTCAATAAAGAAACACTGATAAAGTGGCTTAGGCAACCTCGTAGGAAAGAAATGCTAAGAAATAACTTTTCGTTTCCCGGGCACACCAAGTGAAACGATAAAAATCAAGAAACGGTACCTCTATGCCAACGCAGCGTAAATTATGTAGATTATATTGGCGAATTCTCAAAGGGGCAAGCACATGCCCCGCCGCGGTGGTCTAGTGGCTAAGGTACTCGGCTGCTGACCCGCAGGTCGCGGGTTCAAATCCCAGCTGCGGCGGCTGCATTTCCGACGGAGGCGGAAATGTCGAGGCCCGTGTGCTCCGATTTGGGTGCACGTTAAAGAACCCCAGGTGGTCAAAATTTCCGGAGCCCTCCACTACGGCGTCTCTCATAATCAAATGGTGGTTTTGGGACGTTAAACCCCACAAATCAATCAAAGGGGCAAGCACTCTTGCCGCCAAACGCACGAGTGCATTCCTGTCTGGAAAGGTAGGCAACATTGTTGCATTACTAAGTCTCAACATCCACCACTGCAACTGCTCTTGTTTTCTCCTGCTTTATTCTTGTTTCTCCAACAAATGTTTGTTTTTCTGAAAAAAGTGCGATGATTGAGTTTCTATATATGAACAGTTAGTTATTGCTACACCTCAATTTCTGGTAGAGTTTTTTAAATTGTTTCTATAAATATGAAGAGGTGCAGGTTAGTGCACAAACAAGACAGGTTTGCTGTGGTGTTGTAGTGGTTATGGTGGTGTGCAGCCGATTAGAAGGTCGCGGTTTCGATTCCGGCTGCGGCGGTTACTTTTCGATGAAGGTGAAATGATAGAGACCCGTGTTCTATGCGATGTCAGTGCTTATTGAGGAATGCCAGACAGTCAAAATTACAGATCCCTCAACTACACGGTGTGCCTGATAATCGTGTCGTGTTTTTACGCATGAAACCCCAAATATTGTTATATCGAGTAAGTAGAAGAAAAAAAAGCATGAGGAAATTGAGATGAATTATTCATTTATTCATGTATTTAATAATACCCTCAGGGCCAAAAAGCATTGAAGAGGATAGTTATTAAATACGTGAAAAATAGCAAATAAAACAGTACAGCATATATGAATAAAACAATACCTAAAAAGAATCAGGTAACATCAAGATTTCTTCAGATTACACAAGTATAGTAGTTATAAAAATAAAAATAAACAGAAACAGTAAATACAGGTGACATATATTTAAGGCTATACAATGTTAGCTAAGGTTTCGTGAAAAATTGTGCAGTCAGTGATGTTTGCGACATTTGAAAGAAGATAATTCCCATCTAGAGATGTACGGGAATAAAATTTAATAATGAATAACTTCTTTGTGAGATGAAGTTATTCAATCGATAACATCTTGTTAGAACAGCCGGACCATCTGAAGGCAGTCGCGAGATCAGCCATGCCTATAAGAAGGTTATGTACACGCGTGTGTATTAAAGGCTCTGGTGTTGCTCGGATTACGTTGCTTTCGGTTTTTTCGACTGCGAAATTCTCCCACGAATTTCCTCGTGTGCCTTCCATAGCGCCAACAGCTGCATAAGGCTTCGAAGTTTCTCGCTGCTGAAGCTCGTCTAAAATATTCACTGTTGCACACGACAAATGTATGACAGAATGCTTGTAAAGTCTGGTAAAAGCCACTGCGTCGTCATAACTTGTTCATGTCATCATTGCCTATTCGAAGCAGTGACCTTACGGCAATTTTTCAGCACTACACGCCGTCAACAGCAGCGGAGCCACGAGAATGTAAGAATGAATAAACCTTATTTGAAGTCTGGCAGTTTCCTGCGGGCGAGGTGAGAAAAGAGGGGATTAACCCCTGTCCCTTCCCACCGTCCATCGATGATGATGGCGGTGCCTCAGGTTAGCGTCCGAAGACCTTGGACCCGAGTGGCATCTTCGGTTCGCCGGACGGCCAGCTCGTCGCTGGTGAGTGCGGCCTGGCAGCGGTAGCGAAGCTGACGCAGCCAATCCGCAGTAGTGACCACAGTCGTGGCGGTGGCCAGCCCCTGCTCTCGCGTGGGGTAAGCAGCAGCAATTTGCCTCACAGTTTGTCCCTGCCTAACATGCGTCGCGAAGTGAGTCGCGGCAGCGACACTAACTTTTCCGGCACACTACCAAAGCATGTGCCGCAGTGATTTCACGAGAAGCGGGAAATGATTTAATGCTGATGAAAGCAAAATAAAGAGGTGCAATAACGACAATGTCTTGCTTACAATTTCCGTTTTAGGGACAAGGCTCGTTAAGGCGTGGGTCGTGCGTTCCCAATGTATTTATTTGTAGTAGGTTGCCACTGGTGGCACATACCCTCTCTAGAGCGGGTATGTGCCACAGGGTATGCGAGATGCCAGATGGCGGTACTTAGTGTGTTCATTAAAGGATGCGTGGAAGTACGGATAGACAGGCTGATGACGGACTCACGGGCCGACGCACGTACAAATGGACGGACGCATGAATGAACGGAAGCACGGACGGGCTGATAGACGCTTCGCCCCACTCATCATCCTTCACTCCGTGCATATCATCATCATCATCAGCCTGACTGCGTTCACTGTAGGACAAAGGCCTCTCCCATGTTCCTCCAGTAAACTCGGTTCTGTGATTGCTGCTGCCAATTTATACCCGCAAACTTCTTAATCTCATCTGCCCACCTAACCTTCTGTCTCCCCCTAACCCACTTGCCTTCTCTGGGAATCAAGTTAGTTACCCTTAATGACCAGCGGTTATCTTGTCTATGCGCTACATGCCCGGCCCATGCCCATTTCCTTTCCTTGATTTCAACTTTGATGCCCCTAAAATCCACTATGCTCTCTTCTTGTCTCTTAAGGTTACACCTACCATTTTTCTTTCCATTGCTCGCGGCGTCGTCCTCAATTTAAGCTGAATCCTCTTTGTAAGTCTCCAGGTTTCTGCTCCGTAGCTAAGTACCGGCAAGATACAGCTGTTATATACCTTCCTCTTGAGGGATAGTGGCAATCTACTGGTCATAATTTGGGAGTGCTTGCCAAATGTGCTCCATGTTGTGATTTTCTCTCTCGAAAGCATCACGAAACATTGTAAGGAGCTACGCAATAGAGTAAGTTGAGTACCGCGTAATGAATTCAAAGAGAAAGTTAACACACGCATGTGCAGCCCGATGCCTGACTTAGCTGAAATTCTTCGGAGTTAGCTTATAAGTTATGTGGAATGATCTACCAATAATACTGAGATTCTACCAAACCACACTAAAACCGAATAAGACGAGAAATTTCCGCGATACCTTTCTGTAGCTTTCAAATTCGAGGCTCTTGCAGAGCAAAGTAAAAAAACCGCACGTACGATCCCCACATTCACACAAAATCTCGCGCACACGCAGTCCCTAAAAAAAAGAACAGATTCAGCGAAGAAATTGAAGGACTGATCAGATTTAACGCAATACTAAGTGAATCTAGGTCAGAGGCCTGGAAATATATGCATAGAAAAACAAAGACGACTACATAGCTTCACAATGCTGGAAGCATACAGATAGTGTCCGTGATCCGATTCGATCCAACGTAAACGTATATAGCGCAGTGAAACGATAAAGGAATTAAACAAAATTTAGTCTGGTATAAGCATAAAAAAACGATAGCTAAGAAAGTAGGAAGACGTGCTTAGATTGAGCAAGCATCTCGCAGACGTTAGCAAAAAAGATTGAGTTTTGTGAGGCGCTAACGCAGATACCATTCCTTTCAGGCTCTGCTTGGAGGACTTTGGCCTGTGTGAAGCATGCCAGATCCGCAGTGAAAGCGGAATTCCGGACTTCTAGGCTTTGTGTTACCAATTTTTTTTTTTGTTTAGTCACCCGTTTCTCTTTTAGAACATCGCGAAAAACGCACGAACTCAGCAGCTTTCACCGACAATTGTTTTACTGCTGACTGCATTTCTCTGTTGTTGTGCTCGCTTCGTGACGAACTTCTTATGCGTAAATTAAGGACGTGCTTGTGTCGGGAGATTGGGCATAACACGATTGCAACGCAGGTGTGTAAACAGAGGCGTATGGAGTGGTTGAGTGCGACTGCAGCCATATGTGCGTGTCAATTTGCACTCTTCGGAGCACTAAAAAAGAGGGAGAAGAAAGATATCACCGTTTTAGTATGCTTGTTGTTGCATATTTGCCGCAGTTACAATGTTGGCTTAAGTGAATGTATTCTAGGGCTGTAAAATGTGCCACTGCTCATTTTTTTCTGTCTTTACTGCAACGCGGATAAAGGAAGGAAGAGAGATAAACTGCATCGGATATTAACCATGGTCGTGCATGATTACTTACGCTAGTCCTTCAGTACGTGGAAGGTGGTAGAATAGATTACATATATACAAAAAGTATACTATCAGGAATAACAAAAGGGGACTAATCTGCGCGAGGAAAGCAAACATTAACACGTGTCAGAACAACAATGACTTAATAGATTACGTTTTAGGTTATAATATAAAAATTAGAAGAAATAATAACAAAAAACGCAAGCGTACTTTACGACAGTCTTCTCATTACTAAACTTTCCTTCATAAGAGGCCATAAGAAAATCTTCAAATAAAGCAATATGTCGCTCACTCACGAACTATGTATGTTCCGTTCCAATGTAAAAACGAACACAGGAGCTGAATACATGAACATAATCTCGTGGTCGATGCAACTCATGTCTTAGTCACCAAACTAGCAGAACGTCTCTTGCTCGGCCTCTAAAGACTAAGAACGTTTCAAATTATGAGCGCACACCCGATTTTGTTTGTAAATAAAGGGTAGTCATCGCTTATCACTCGCTATCAATCCACGACATACTAAATAGTACCGTCTGTTTCATAGTATGGGGTGCATTGGCGTTTGCACTTTCTTTGCTGCCTGTGTATTTTTTCAGCTAACTTCGTGCAGCTGTGCAGTATGTTTTCTGAAACTTAGAAGTAGAAATTATATGTGTATCTACCCGCTGCTCTCATTAATGCTCTTCGGTTTAGCCCATTTGGACGTTATCATATACAATACAATATAGGCTCTACACAGCGTCACGGTATCACATTAAACGACGCATCTTTCTAACGCCATTGCGAGTTGTCTGAAAACACTGATAAAATGTATGGCAGCTCCACTATGATCACATCTGAGGGAATACGTAGCACGGGCACCCACTGGTTCCAGTTCGCAGAGTTCCCACTGCTCCATTTACTGAAGGGTCAGTGATGCCATCATTGCAGGTAAGAATGTAGGGTTTTCCCGGCCCGTGTGGAATTTCGCTACGGGAAATTTCACGTGCTCGGTGTGCGACATGTGCACTGCTTTTAAGACCGATATTCTTTCTTGGGATACTTCAACCCGAAAATTTTGGTCTGTCTGTCACGCGGTTCAGCCACCCGGCCGATCTTCAGACACTTGCTGAACGCCTAACCAGCTTGAACTAGAGCCTGCGTTCATACTTGTTAACATTGTTAATCAAAAAACAACTGTGGAAAAAGGAGGAAAACTTGTGCAGGTGAGCACTGCACGAGAATAATAAGTTGTAACCCAGAAACAGCGTTGGTCTGGTTTCTTCGCCGATCGATAGTTTCCTTTACAACAACTATTACGCGCATATGAGATGCAACATCAATACGAAAGTATGACGTTCTGTGTTTCTTTACACAGATACGTCATTCTAAATACCGTAGTGCTTCTTAGGCTCCACTGAAAATGCGACTCTGTGCTCGAAAAAGCACTCTGCTGTGCCCCGCCGCGGTGGTCTAGTTGCTAAGGTACTCGGCTGCTGACCCGAAGATCGCGGGTTCGAATCTCGGCAGCAGCGGCTGCATTTCCGATGGAGACGGAAATGTTGTAGGCCTGTGTGCTCAGATTTGGTTGCACGTTAAACAACCCCAGGTGGTCGAAATTTCCGGAGCCCTCCACTGCGGCGTCTCTCATAATCATATAGGGCTCTTGGGACGTCAAACCCCAGATATCAATCAATCAAACCCTCTGCTGACAATATGGCACTGCCTCCTGACAGTAGTCCTGGCTTTTTCATCCCGACGCCACTGCCAAATGGCGTTCATATCTCACGCAACGATTCGTCTATTTTATAAATGCCAGTCAGATGCGGCTGATTCAACCTGGAGGAGGCGCTGTCTAAGGCGAGGTAAAACGTAGTAGTACGGCCGGCAGAACACTCTCGTCTTTCGATGACATTAGTGCTGATGCATGTAGATACATGGCTTTTTTTTCTTTTTTGCTTCGTTTTAGTGATTTCTGTCGGGATGTTTCTGCCATCAGATGTAATCACGCCAGCGCAGCGTCGACGTAGAGGCAGGCGGCGCAGGCGCGTTCGCTCGCTCGTCGAGCTGCTGGCGGCAGCCTTATGTTAATAATAATAATAATAATAATAATAATAATAATAATAATAATAATAATAATAACAATATGAGGAGCTTTATGTCAAATACCACGATGATTATGCGAGATGAAGTAGTGAAAAGCTTTAGAAATTTTGACCAACTGGCGTTCTTAAACGTGAAATAATATCGACCAGTACACGAGCTTCTACCATTTCACTTCCACCGAAAGGTGACTGCCGCCACCGAGGTCGAACCCGTGGTCTTCAGCTCAGCAGCCCAGCACCCAAACCAACGAGCTGGATGGTAAGCCGTTTGTCTGTGTAGCGTATTAACGATTTTAATTTAGTGCGAATAGTGCTTCGCTATTCCCGTTAGGTATACTATTTTAGACCCTGTTGGTTCGTCTTAACCCGGGTTTGAGCAATGCTGATCTTCTTATGGCCTGTTTTTAGCACTGTAGCGTGAGACGCCACGCAAGATGCAAGACTGGATGACAATCCGGGTCCCTTATATGCTCCGCAAAGCATGTTCAGCAGCACACCTTTGCATAGATGGGGCACTGGTACGTGGCTATATGCTATATGTATACCTTTAGCCTTTGCAACGTCAAAGTATAAAGCGAAACGTAAACACTGTTTGTCGTTCTTAGCCGAATAGCCTGCTTAGTGGAATAACTGGAGCGAAATGCGTATACGCTGTATACGCTAAACGAACCGCAGTGTTTGCCGCGCGCCCGCTATTTTTAATACATAGCGTTACTGTGCTTGCGTGGTTTACATAGTGTATGCGCACAACATGGTGGCTGTTTCGGACGTCCATATCGAACTGAAAGTGGCGTTTTTGCGGTGGTATTCTTTACGTTCACAGCAAACACCATGTAAATGATTTCATTTATCTTCAGGCAGCTTAGACGACCGAGTTTATAGGTCAACTTAACAGAGGGCGCAAACACATTTGCAGAATATAATGTCTCTTTCGGTGCGTGACTTATATACATTTACTTTGGTTAATACTCAAACAGTGGTGATATATTCCTATGCAAGAATACAGGCGACCCTTTTCACTCTTTTGACTTTCCACTTTCTTTACGCAGACAGACGATGCCACCGTCATGTGTTATGCCCTTAAACGCTATTCCGCTGTACTAAAACACAGTGCCAGCAACGAAAGTTTGCGGTGCGGTAAGGTTATTTCTTTGACCACCGCTATCACGTTAAACTTATTTTGCCTCTAATATCTTGGGTTTAACGTTAGAAGTAACAACATAATAATGAGGAGCGCTGTAGTGGAGGGTGGGTCACTGAAGTTCGGACCATTCGATGTTCTTTAACATGCCCTGACAACACACAGTACACGAGGTCCCACTGTTCTGCCTGCACCGATACGCGACCACTGCGGCCGGAATCGAACCCGCGACCTTCGAAGTCAGGAGCCGATCACCATAACCAGTTCACCAGCACGACTGAGAACCGTAAAGAACAAAAATATCAAAATGGCTACTGTTGCGAAGTGCAATATTATCTTGCTTTCTTTTTGTCCCCACCCCCATTTCACAAAATCAGTTATCTGCGGCGGGAAAGAATTTGAATAGTAGCAACTTGCGACACAACTAAGTCTTCCCCTTTGCAAGGAAGAGACGCTGTCAGGATGATAACAAATGACATGCAGACGAACGCGTATTTTGTGATAAGGATAAAATCATCCCTTTCGATCGCGGGGTGCAAAAAGAGTGGCAAACATAGAGATGCGTGCCCTGTGTGAAATAAGCGGCCGTTTTACTTAAACGTCGCTGACATCGCCGACGCTCCTTCGCTCCCTGTGCCCGTAAGGCTTCTTTGATCTTTCACATTATTAGACTTTTTTTTTTCGCCGGCGTATACGCTTTCACCGCCACATTCTTCGGAGTATAAAGTGCGAAAGAATGCAACTGCTGCTTCAACGCTATAGTGCGAAATTGATGTGTTGTTTCTTGGCCTTTGTTTCGTTATTCGCGTCTTTGTGCATACAGTATGAGATGACTATGCACGAGAGTGCTTCTAGAGTATAAATAGCAACATTGATGATTGATTTGTGGGGTTTAACGTCCCAAAACCACCATATGATTATGAGAGACGCCGTAGTGGAGGGCTGCGGAAAGTTTGACCACCTGGGGTTCTTTAACGTGCACTCAAATCTGAGTACACGGGCCTACAACATTTCCGCCTACATATAAATAGTAAGATGTAGCGCAATGCTTTGCATAAGCATAACATAGAGTGGACAACGCTACATCCACCGGTAATGTGCGCGTATGCTGGGCGTACGTAGAGAGCGTCAACAACGGCCTGTGCAGTTTATGCGCTGTTCGTTGGTATGCGTATTTTGCAGACACGCTAAGTTCGCGTGTTCATCATCCTTCGCTGACGGTTTAGTGCGTAAGTGCTTCAGTATCCTCATGTACGAATAGGCGCATATATAGGCGCATATATAGGCGCATATATAGCGCCGTCAGGTCGACTAGATCAACAAATCTTGAATGCTATATTTGCAACGACTCCAGCGCCTTGGATATTGATGGGTGACTTCAACGCCCATCATCTATTGTGGGGAAGCATCAGGACAAATCGAAAAGGCACGGACCTAGTTGATCTCGCATCAGAGCACGGGCTTAAGGTGCTGAACGACGGCAGCCCTACTTATCTCCGAGGAGTAACTTACAGCAGTTGCCTGGACTTGACATTAGTGTCGCATAGCATTGTCACGAAAGTCCAATGGTTCACAGATATTGAAACACGTGGCAGCGACCATATCCCCACGTACGTGACAGTCAGAGGTTTGGACGATTCTCCTTCCCCTGGACATTCAAGACTTATTGACTGGGAAGAGTTTCAGATATCAGTGGAGAGCAAGCGCGTGCACGGACCACCGGAATCCATTAAAGAAGTGATTAGTTGTGCAATGGAGACCTTCACGAAGATATGTTCGAAAGAATCGAGACGCACGGCACTCGACCAAGAGTTGGAACAACTTAGAGCGGTCCGGTGACGTGCCGAAAAGCGATACAGACACACGAAATCTATCTCTGACCTCAGAGAATCCAGACGCATTCAGAAAAAAATCCAGCGTCGAATGCACAAAGTTCATGAACAACGGTGGAAGAATTTTTGTGACTCGCTAGACCCTCGAAAGCCCTTGTCTCCCGTATGGAGGACTCTTCGAGGTATTCACTCGCATCCCCAACAGCGTCAACCCTTCGCCGCTCTGGCGCTACATCAACGTCGCTCACAGCTTGATGTTTCTGGGGAATTTTGTGCAAAGATCGGACGACGACGAAGTGATTCTCTCACAGAACGCTTGTGCCCGTGTCTCAGTGTTTTCAATTTCTTTTCCTGGAAATCCTGGGAGCTGCCGCTCCCTCCTTTGCGGTGATGCTTCAGGACACACCTGAGAATGTTCCAGGCGTGCAACCGTCGCGCCGGACTTCGTCGTCCAGGAAGCGTAGCAACGCGTCGAGCGACACCGACAGTGAGGCAACCGATTTGTATTCGGACGGCTTTGAGTCATCGGATGATGACTTCACGGTCGTCATGAATCGATCTACAAAACGAAGACTGCTGCGGACGGCATCGTCGGCAAGTGTTTCTACCGTTAAGACTGCACCACAGCGGTGGCCGCACACCATGCTGTTTATGCCTGAAGACCCTGCATCTAACTTGCGACTCCTCAACAGGCAAGTTCTTTCTGTGCTTCTCGAGGAAACCGCGCCGAATGAGATCAAAGACGTGAGGATCAATGCACGAAAGAATGTCCTTGCTGTAGACGTTATGCACCGTAGCGCACTGCAAAGCCTTCGGCACATAACGGAAATCGGCAACGTGAAAGTTCGGCCAATGGTCGTTACAGGTTGTAATGGCACTGTTGGCGTCATTTATGATGTGGATCTTTCCATCTCAGCTAATGACCTGCCAATACTAATAAAGCCAGCGACTGAAGGCACCCGCATTACGCACATTACCAGACTCGGCAACTCACGCTGCTTGAGGCTTGTGTTCGAGGGAGACAGCCTTCCCTCGTATGTCAAAGTTGGCCATGTTCGCCACTCAGTGCGTCCTTACATACCGAAGCCACTGCAATGCTACAAGTGCTTCAAGATGGGACACGTAAAAGGTGTCTGTGAGAACAAAGTTGTTTGTCCGCGGTGCGCTGAGTCTCACTCAAAAGACGCCTGCAGTGCCACCGTACTACGATGTCCAAACTGCCACGGCGCTCATGAGGCCTCATCCAAAGATTGCCCGCGGGTGCGAAACGAGCATGCGGTACTCAGGCGTATGGTGCGGGACAATTCAACGCACAGGGAAGCTGCCGCTACACTACGCCGACGACGGCGTCGTGGGCGAAGACCATCACGGAAAAACGCCTCTACCGATAGAGAGATGTCATCTTCTATCAAAGAGGCTGACCCCCAAACACCGAGCTCACTGAAGACGGATACTGCCAAACAGAAGAAAGGGACAGCAGTCGCGCCTTCCGAACAGTGGCCCTCTCTTCCACGACGTCAACCTACTTCGGAGCTGCATCAAATCCCGCCGCCCTCGACGACCCCTCAAACCAGTGATGCGATGAATGAAGATCAGGTGATAAGCTTGCTGCAATCGCTGATGAGTACCATGCGTGTCCTACTGAGTAATATGAAGACTTCTGCTGCACAGACCGCACTGCATGTGCTGGACACCCTGAGTCCGGTGCTTGCAGCTCCAAGGTAAAACTATGGCCAGCGAGGCACCGTCGTTTCGAGCGGAAGTCAAGAATGCATCTGTCTTTCAGTGGAACGCCAGAGGACTGAAGTCGCGCATGTCTGACTTTAGACAATTTGTATTTGTGAACCGCTTCCCCATTATTGTGATTTGTGAACCCAACCTGTGTGCTTCAATCAAGCTGTCAGGATATGAGTGCTTTATGTCCTCCACTCAAAGAGACTGCAGCAAAGTTATTGTATTCATGCGCCACGACCTCACTTACGTTCACCACAGAGTCTCGCCTGATGAAGGGAATCAGTATGTGTGCCTTACTGTGAAAAAGGATAAGGTTGCTTTCACGATTATCGGAGCTTACTTATCTCCATCAAGCCGCCTTGACTGCGAGCGCTTACGCGGTATTCTGACATCGACTCCAAGGCCATGGGTGATCACTGGCGACTTCAATGCCCACCATTTCCTATGGGGAAGCTCCAGGGACAACTCTAGAGGAAGAAAATTGGTGTCCTTAGCCTCGGAGTACGAACTCTGTGTTTGTAACGATGGGAGCCCTACATATTTACGCGGATCAGCCTATAGCAGCAGCCTGGACCTTACATTGGTTTCTCGCTCACTTATCAGGAAAGTGCACTGGTTTTCGGATCTGGAAACGCGGGGCAGCGACCATATACCAACTTACCTGTGTATAGAAGGTTTCACCAGCTCCAAGTTCTCAAGAGGCCTCAAGTACACCGATTGGCCGAAATTCAAAATGTTAATGGAAGACTGCTGTACCGACGGCTCATCATATAACCTAGAGGACTCGATAAAGGATGTCCTGCAGAATACCACGCATACACATTTGACTAGTCGCAAGCGCACCGATTTTGACATCGAGCTTGAGAAACTTCGCGCAATACGCCGTCGTGCAGAACGAAGGTACCGACGGACAAAGTGCATGGATGATTTGAGGCTGGCTAGACGCATTCAAAAGAAAATGCAGCGGCACATGGATAAACTGGCTAGGCGACGTTGGACATCCTTTTGCGAGTCGTTGGATCCACGAAAGCCCTTATCACTGATATGGCGAACTGTCCGGGGTCTTAGCACAACCTTGGGTCAGCGACACCCGTTTACATCTCTGGCACTTCACCTTCGATGCAGAGAGATTGACGTCGCAGAATCTTTCTGTAGAAGAATTGCCGGTGATTCCAATTTCACAGTATCAAGAACGGGAACTTTTGACAACCCACCGCCCTCACGTGATCCCCGTATGGAATGCCAGTTTTCTATAGATGAGCTAGAGGCGGCACTGGCTCTGTGCAGACGTTCTTCAGCACCCGGTCCTGACGGCATTACCTATCGTGCCCTTTGTAATCTTGGAGACGAAGCTCAAAAGGCACTCTTACGCCTATACAACGACTCCTGGCAGACTGGTACTGTTCCCCAGGCATGGAAGTCAAGTCGCCTCATTCCACTTCTAAAGGCTGGTAAATCTCCTTTGGATATTGCCTCATACCGTCCTATCGCACTTGCCAGTTGTGTGGGAAAAACGATGGAACGAATGATTCTAACACGAATGGAGTGGTATTTAGAGCACTACGAAATCTATCCAGTATCCATGACCGGATTCAGGCGCGGCCATTCGTCAATCGACAACGTTGTTGATCTGGTGACATATGTTCAACACCAGAAAGCCTGTAAGAGACTGTGCGCCGCCCTGTTTCTAGACGTTAAGGGGGCTTACGACAATGTCACCCATGAAGCCATCCTTAGTGCTTTGGAAACAGTAGGTCTTGGTGGGAAGATATATATGTGGGTGTACAGCTACTTACAGCGGAGATCATTTTACGTGATGACAGCGAATGGCCCAACACCTGATTATTACAGCAGCCGAGGAGTTCCTCAGGGAGGAGTACTAAGCCCTACCCTTTTCAACCTAACTCTCATTGGTCTAGTAGAGCAGCTACCTAGCACTGTAGAACTTTCTGTCTATGCTGATGACATCTGCATTTGGACATCAGGTGTGACAAGGCCTCAGCTTCGCGCCCGCCTTCAGAAAGCTGCTACAACGACGTCATGCTATCTTCGTAAACAAGGCCTCGAGGTGTCCTGTGGGAAATGTGCAGTGGTAGCGTTCACGCGGAAACCAATGTCTGCTTACAGTATATCGATTAATGGAGAATGCATCTCGTTCAGCAGAAGCCACAGGTTCTTGGGAGTCATAATAGATAGAAACCTGTCGTGGACTCCACACGTGAACTATGTGAAGAAGCGGCTGATCGCAACATGCCACATGCTCAAATTCCTTGCAGGAAAAAATTGGGGAGTGCCCATACCATCCATGCTACAACTGTACAGAGTGCTGTTTATCGGATTCTTACGGTACAGCTTACCTGCAATGTCTAACACCGGCAAGACCAACCTGCGCGCAATTCAGAGCATTCAAGCCCAAGCACTTAAGATATGCCTTGGAATACCCCGCAGTGCTTCAACGGCTGAAACCATTGCCATCGCTGAAGATCACTCGATAAATACGCATATTATTACCGAGACAATGCGCATGCACCTCAGGCATTATGCCAGGACCCCTTCTCACCACCTGGCGAGCCTAGCTGCTGAAAGGCCCCGCACGACATACGGCACTATTGTCTCTAAGCATCTTTCATCGTTTGCTGAGACATACGCACCTGCATCAAAGCCACTGCTTCCTCCTTGGAGCTTGAGCCGGCCGCGAGTTCACTTAATGATTCCAGGAATTAGGAGAAAATCGGACTTACCGACACATGCCCTGAAACAACTGAGTCTATCCCTATTGGAAGAAAACTACAGTAACCACGTTCACATTTACACGGATGGCTCTACTACGCCGTCTAGTTCAGGTGGAGCAGTGGTTATACCATCACAAGGAATAACTCGGTGTTTCAAGACTTCACATGTGACAAGTTCAATGACGGCAGAACTCGAGGCTCTGCGCAATGCACTGGAACACATCAATTCAGAAGAAAGACCAGGTAAATGGGCTGTGTTTTCTGACTCCAAAGCAGCGCTACAGTGCCTGATATCAGTTCTCCGACGCGGATGGCACGACCAGTTGACCTACCAAACCGTGAAACTTCACCACCTGTTAATACAAAAAGGCCATGACATCGTCTTTCAGTGGTTACCTGGGCATAGTGGTATCGGCGGCAATGTTTCTGCAGATCATGCTGCTCGCACGTCACATAAAGAAGCGAACAGCGTTCCGATACCGCTTTCAAGAGCGGATGCGGCGAGGCAGATTCGTCAACTGGCCCGCAGTCTCACACTGACTGAGTGGAACACACCAAGCATACGACGTACACGACTGCACGAGCTCGACCCTTCACTGCAACTCCGGCCTCCACCCGGCCTACATCGACGTGAAGCTTCGCTTCTCTATCGCCTTTGGCTGGGAGTAGCTTTCACGAAAGCTTATACCACGTTAATCAGAATTACTGACAGTGCGGCGTGCGATGTTTGCGGCACCGACGAAAATATCGAACACCTGCTGTGTCATTGTCCTCGATTTGCCTCAGAGAGACAAACACTTGCCAACGCAATGCGGCGACTGGATGATCGGCCTCTTTCTGTGCAGGTGCTATTACAGCAACGTACACATGCCTCGACAGCCCACAAGGCAGTGAAAGCCCTGCTGCGTTTCCTGAGAAAGACAGGCTTGTGTGAACGCCTCTGACATGCGGTAGAGTTCTACACGCTGCAGTGAAATTACTGTCAGTCTCTCTCCCACCCCCTTTTTTCCCTCTCTTCCTTCTTTCTCGTCTTTCTTGTCCCCTTCCTTTATCCCCCAGTGTAGGGTAGCCAACCGGATGTCTTTCTGGTTAACCTCCCTGCCTTCTTCCTTTTTTGTTGCTTCCTCCTCCTTGTGCAATGATCGCCGGCGACATCTCTATACCGATCAATCTAATGCCACAGGATGTTCCAGTCGCACGAGATCAGCGAATGGAGGTTGCGTTCACCATGGAAGAACTTCATGCGGCATTGAACACATGCAGACGCTCATCGTCCCCAGGTCCGGATGGAGTGACCTATACTGCCCTACGTCACCTAGGCCCGAAGGCACAGCGCTGTCTCCTGGACATTTTCAATAAGTCTTGGCATGATGGAATGGTACCTGATGAGTGGAAGTGTAGTCGCCTGGTGCCTTTGGTGAAGCCCGGAAAGTCTCCATTCGATTTGGCATCATACCGGCCTATAGCACTAGCAAGCTGCGTTGGCAAGGTCATAGAGAGGATGCTGCTTACACGCATGGAATGGTACCTGGAACATTATAACATCTATCCTGATGCTATGGCTGGTTTTCGACGAGGTCGGTCCTCAGTTGATAGCGTTATTGACTTAGTGACCTCTGTTCAGCATCAGAAAGCTCAGAAGCGGCTGTCGGTAGCTCTGTTCTTAGACGTGAAGAGTGCCTATGACAACGTGACCCACGAGGCTGTTCTCAATGCTCTTGAAGCAGCTGAACTTGGAGGTCGTGTCTTTCGATGGGTAAGAAGCTACCTCACAAAGAGATCTATGTTCGTTTTAACTGAAGATGGGTCTACGAATAAGTATTTCACAAGTCGTGGGGTGCTACAAGGCGGTGTTTTGAGTCCTACACTTTTCAACCTGGTTCTCGTGGGGCTCACTGAAATGCTGCCACAGACGGCTTACGTATCTCTCTACGCTGACGATATCTGCGATTGGGCATCCGGCGTGACACGACCTCAAGTGCGCGCAAGAATACAGAAAGCGGCAACAATGACATCTACATACCTTCGCCAGCAAGGTTTGACTATCGCCACAGAAAAATGCGCAGCGGTGGCGTTTACACGCAAACCGATGTCTTTCTACTCATTGTGCATCGATGGCAGATCAATCCCATATAAGAGGACTCATAGATTCTTAGGCATCATCGTAGATCGTGACCTAACCTGGAGCCCGCATGTCACATACCTGAAGAAAAAGCTCATTGGCATTGAGAATGTATTCAAGTTCGTCGCCGGAAAATCATGGGGCCCATCCGTGCACTCCATGTTGCAGCTTTATACAGCCCTCTTTCTCGGAACTCTCCGGTACAGCCTTCCGGTCCTGTCCAACACGTGGAAGACTAACATCCGTGCACTGCAAAGCGTACAAGCCCAAGCACTTCGGACATGCCTTGGCCTTCCAAGATGCTCATCGACAGTGTCAACTATTGTTATTGCACAAGAACAACCGGTCACAACGCACATCACTGTCGAGACGCTTAGAGCGCACATTCAGCATTTATCACGGCTACCGTCACATCATTTAGCGTATTTGACAGCTTGGAGGCCCCATTCTTCGTACTGCGGTATCGTGACAAAACATCAGGACATACTACCGCCTGGCTTCAAACTTGCCATGCATCCAGCAACTGCGCCATGGAGTCTTCGTCAACCTGACGTGCGCTTATCAGTTCCTGGAATCTTTAAGAAGGCACGCATTTCAACGCTAGCCCTGAAGCAACTGACTTTGCGTCTGTTGGACGAAAAGTACTTCGACCGCATACATGTTTACACCGATGGCTCCACTAATTCTAACAGCTCCACAGGAGCAGTGGTTGTTCCATCTGAAAATGTGTTGCTTCAGTACAAGTTTTCTCACACCACGACGTCGACAGCAGCAGAGCTCGCAGCACTTCAAGGTGCAGTACATTCTTCACCAGGAACCTAACCAATGGGCCATCTTTTGCGACTCCAGGTCAGCCTTACAGTCACTACGGTTTGTTCTGCAGCACGGGCTACATGAACAATCAGTATATCAGATAAGGCACGACTACCACGAAGCGCTCGCGGAAGGTCACGATATTGTATTTCAGTGGTTGCCGAGTCATTGCGGAATCGTTGGCAATGACCGCGCAGATGAAGCTGCTCGATCGGCTCATGACCAAGACCAGCGCACGCCCATACCACTCTTGAGAACGGACGCTGCAAGGCTACTACAATCACTTGGTCGCCGTATATCTCTCCTACAATGGAATATGCAGGGTTTCTCCAACACGCACCTGTATTCGATCGACCCAAACTTGCAACTTCGTTTGCCATCCGGGTTCCCACGATGCGCTGAAACTTTACTGTGTCGCATGAGGTTGGGCGTGGCATTTACGAATTCGTACTCTCGTCTCCTTGGAATGGCGAGCACTTCGGCATGCAACATCTGCGCCTGCGAGGAAACGCTTGAGCACATTCTATGTCATTGCCCAGCATACCAGACCGAACGACGTATTAAGGAAGCCAAGCTCTGTCAGCTGGATTCACGGCCGCTTACAGAAGAGAAGATCCTGAGACCTTGGCCAACGGCTTCCCATACGCGCAAAGCCACGAAAGCCCTCTTGTACTTTTTAAGGAACACCCAACTTCACGACCGCTTGTGAAAGAACTGTGCGAGGCCGTGCTGTGTAGTTTCGAGCTGACTATTTATGCTTCTCTTTCTTACTCCTCTTCTTTTCTGTCTCTTTTCGTTCTATTATTCCCCTTTTCCCCCACCCCAAGTGTAGGGTAGCCAACCGAGCCAAGCTTGGTTAACCTCCCTGCCTTTCCTCTCTATTTATCTCTCTCTCTCTCATGTACGAAAATCACGTGTATGCTATCGTGAGCAATACGAGCTCGAGCACGCGAGCGAGTGGCAATTAGCGTCAAAACCGAGATGGCGTGATACGTGGACGGCACTGCCGAAAGATGAGGGGAAAGAGAGGCTCTCTTCCACTCACTGTCGGCACTCCCGTTTCGCTATAGCGTTGCTGCGAAACGGCTGCTGAATGCGTGGCATCGGCCGCGAGGTATGCGCGACCACGCGTCCACACACACACACACACACACACACACACACACACACACACACACACACGCACACACGCACGCACGCACGCACGCGCACACACGCACACACGCACACACGCACACACGCACACACGCACACACACACACACACACACACACACACACGTCCCCCCCACACGCCCCCCAAACACACAGGATATCGACGAAAAGAAGATAAAAGAATAGAGCAGGCATATCAACATCCCCAGCCAGCATCACCTAGATAAAATACAAACATGGTCCGTGCATACCGGCAGGGTACGTCACAGGCGATATCTCAGCTGCTACATGCCATGATGGGTCACTGCGTCGGACGGGGTGCGTTGAAGTGAATTCATATCACTGCTAGCGGTCACTGACAAGCTCCCGCTTTGCAGCAACGATATCGTGGTGGGAGTGCCAACAGCTAGCGGTAATTCGGAACCCTTTCCGCTTTGCTGCCGCCAGCAGCCACTGCAAATCGACCGATATAGGATTCGAGAATATTCCAAACGTGTTCGCGTGCTCGAACTCTTATTGCTCATGAAGTACTTCCTCATTGAAACTAAGTGGTTACACATTAGATATAATAAAGTGGCCAAAGAAAACAATTTTGGCTCATTTGAATCGTGAATTCTATGGAAATCCCTGAGGGGCGCGCTACATGTACTGTGCATTAATCGCTATACCACTATGATCCTGCAGATATCGCACAAGTTCGCATGCGAATCCGAGTTTGGTTAATATGATTGATATGTAGGAATTAACGTCCCCAAACTACCATATGATTATGCGAGATGACGTAGTGGAGAGCTCCGAAAATTTCCGTCACTTGGGGTTCTCCACCTAATTATGAGGGGTGTAGAAAAAATCGTCTCCCGAAGAAATGGCCCCTCTGACATGGCTGTCTAAGAAGAAAGGTCCTCAGGTGAAAATTAACCGTGAAACAAATAAACTGCAATCTTTGTACGACACTTCGCGAACTTGCAAAGTGTGCTTGAAAACGAATGAAGTTAAAACCTATTCGTGTGTCGAACAGTCTTAAAAGAGATAGAAGTTTCTGTCCATAAACTTGGTGCTGCTCTCTGGTGACTATTATGGTACGTTGCCCCGGCAAATATAAGTGGTCTTTACTGAGTTTCTGGGCCAGTACCGTAGCACATGAAGCGTTCTTGACGGTCGCCCGCAGAGATAGTTCGAGAAGCCGGAATAACAAGGTCCCTGAGGCTGACAGGGCTCGGTGGGTATATTTTGCTCCGCTGCTGAATAGTACAGTGTTTCAGGCTCTGTTCACTGCGTATGCGGTATTTTTTTATTATTAAGGTTGCTGAACGCAACTGCGGCAATGGCATCGGGTTTTTCTCTCTAGCCAAGTGTAGTTTCATTCATTTCTGCTTTGTTCTTGCGATATTATTCGCAGCATTATTTGCAGGGTGGTTGGGGTCAAGGCTTAAGTGGTAGCCTGTTGCTTGATGATTTCTCCGTAATTAAAGCACCTTTGTAACTATTGCGTTTAGCACTGCGCCAGCGGATACCCAAGGCAGTACCTTTTTGTCTTTACATCATCGCCCCGGCACAGATTTTTGCTTCCTTTGTTCGATTTCATAATCTTCATTCCGCATATAAGTACCGTTAGGTCAACCACAAAGCAAGTATCGACTGAGCTCCCGAAAGCGTACACTTAACTGCAGAGTGATGGTGCGACCGAGCTGCTGCCTCCAAATGAATTGAATAAGTGCTGAACTGCCACCCCCATTGTCTTTTTCAGGCGCGTGCATAGCTAGATTGCATTTATCTGAAACGCGCAATGTATGTGATATTGCATCTGGTATTACATTTATACAAAACAGTTGGGACAGTTGGTATGTCATTATTGTGCTTCCTCAATTTTCTTTCAGTAAACTGCAATCTTCGCGCACACGTTTTTTTTCTCTAAGAAATAAAAAATTCGCGACTGGAAGGTGCAACGGTTGACGGTGTCCGTGTTGTGGGACGTTTTTTCCGACAACGCAAGTGGGGACGTTTTTATTGCGATAGCAATTATATGGACACTCTCGGCTGGATTTTGCCGCCGGCGTCAATGTCGTCGTCGGCTTTAATGTCATGCACCGTATATGTATACGTATTTGTGTATATGAAAAGGCGAGAATGAAAACAAAAAATTCCAGTAAATGACTCCAGTGCGCAGGATCAAACGTGGGACGTCTGCGTCGTGAATGCGAGGCGCTAACCACTGAGCCACCGAGAGGTACCTCCTTCAATGGTCAAACGGCAAGCTATTCATATCTACCACTTACCGCTGTTGGCGGGCATTTCGAGGGGTGTGAACTATCTTGTTTTCAGCATTATCAGCAAGATGGTACAGTGATCCCACGGCGGCTCTCATTTCTCACGCGTACTTTGGCCCACGTAGAGAATGAGGGGGTGTACGCTCGTTCGCGTGCCCTTATCTTGCAGTTAGGAGAACCGTGCGTCTTGGCTGTCCTTTGAGTTCCGTCGGAACGAGTGACCGGGCGCACAAAGATCACTTCAATAGTTGCATCGCCTCCGTTTGCGAAAAGGGCGCGCTTTTTCAGACACAGCGAAGTAACAACTGAGATGCTTATTCGCGTTATTCTATACCTGTTAGTATATTTCGTGCGTTCTTTGTGCGTGAGAAACGTGGGGTACGTTTCGATCATCGTCATTCGGCGCGTCACCTTCCAATTTGTTTCTATCGCGTTGATTGCGTCACTTTTGTGGCGAAGCTGTGACTTTTTTTTTTCAGGAACATATTTTCCGGGAAGACTTATTTAGGGGACGTATCTTCCGGGGACATTTCTTCCGTGGACATTTTTTTCCGGAACCTTAATATGAGCACGCGGGACTACAGCCTTTTCGCCTCCAACGAAAAATTCCGCCGCCGCAGCTGAGATTTAATCCAGCCACATGCGAGTCAGCAGCCGAGTATCTTATAGCCGCTAGACCACCGTGGCAGGGCTGGATCCCAGTTTGAATACTGGGATACTAGAAGTGTTTCAAACGCTAAGTCATCATGAGGGCAGTTCGAGAGGAACATGATGTTCATTCGCGCTGTTTGAAAGTGAACACGAGACCATTAGCCCAACTACTCCATTTGCTGTAAAAGAAAATACGGATTATTATACAATAATGACGATCGATAGCTATAGTATACGTTATGCTTACAGACTTATGCTCTATGGAAGCACCACCGAATGGAAGGAGTGGGAAGGTATGACATGTAAGGCCGATAACTATTTTGTTCAGTTTGTCACACATCGGTTTGAAACAGATGCACTAGAACATGTGTTCAACGTGACGGAGCCAGCAGAACGATCGCGCACCCGCATGCTAGTATATCCGTTTGCTGAGAGCATTACAGGTATTCTCAATGAACTATTACTTTGCGTGCAAAAGCGCCGTTAAAATAGCATGCTGCAAAGACGGCCATCTTTTTACACAGATCGCCTTTTGCTCCTGCTTCGATGCTTAAATACTTTTCCTATCACTGCAGCAACATTGTAAATAATTCATAGGCTGCCAGCCTAACTAAAATAACAAATGACAAAAATATACTGAAATATATGCACCAATATAACTGCAAACTAACCTGTTGTGCCGTTTCTATTACGAAACATAAGTGTGCGGCTCCAGGAGGACAAAAGCGACAGCCAGGTTTAACAAAAGGAGTTCACGCAAATTAAAGTGCTGCTCGTATAAAATTCAGGCAGCTGCATACAATGGAGGACAAGACGAGGCTGCTGCGATTGCACGCATGTGATTGGACAGGGAAACATGAAATCTCTCTTTGAAAGTGTACACAACGTTTTGATTCGCCACTGAATTTTTTTCCCCTTTCGATAGTTGCCGCCAAGCATCTGCATATTCTGCTCGTTCGTGATAAGAAATGTAACGCAAGTCCAAACAATAGGAAACAAAATGTTCTGGTTACTCTCAAACGCCTGAACGCTTTCAGAAGGAAATAGTCTTCTCAACATTGGCATGCGGAAAATATGCGAAATTTGTATGCGCACCGATTTGCATTGACACCTGCGCTCCCGTTCATTCCCAGACCAATGCTTCTGGGATGCTGGTCTCGTCTCCAAAGCACGTACTGCACATTTCTGCTTTTTTTTTTACGACGCCTGCAGTGGTGAGTGTCTCTGCTACTTTTCTTCTCAACTAGAGGATGACCTAGATCTTGACTAAGGAATGCCGGTGGTGTAGGGTTGAGACCGGCGCGCCTCGAAAGGGGTCCTTAGTATGGCATGACAGCAAATGCGTTCTATTTGCGACACGGCGCTCTCTGTCGGTGACGCAAGTTCTTGCCATGTTGAAGCAAGCGCTAAAAAATACACACACTCAGAGAGGACATAGAGTAGCGCTTACTAACAACTGGAATTTTTTATTACGAAGTGAACACTAATAAGTGCATAACACGCGTGTGCGTCATTCCAAACTTTCCCCCACCTCATCAACAACGTGATATACTAAACAAACCAATCCCATAATCGATGGCAAACAACCGGAAACAAACATGTGTGAAGCCCCCCCCCCCCCCCCCCCTAAAAAACTATGAAAAGAAAACGTAAAAAAGAAAATGCACTAGGTTATGTTATGTCCAAAAAAGTGAATTCCGCGCACATGTTAGTAAAACAGACGCTTGGCCGACGGAACTGTCACCTCCTTTCCTAATTCTATATGCTTCCAATATTTCTCTCGTTCTCCGCTTTTTGTATGCCATCGATTATGGGAGTTATTTTTTCGCATATCACGTTGTATAAGGTCAGGGGGAGGTTCGGAATGACGTACATGCGTGTTATGCACCTACTAGTGTTCGCTTCAAAATAAAAAAAATCGGTTGCCAGTGAGCTCTCATATGTGCCCTTTCTGAGTGTG
The DNA here is from genome assembly GCF_043290135.1 of Rhipicephalus microplus. NCBI lineage: Eukaryota > Metazoa > Arthropoda > Arachnida > Ixodida > Ixodidae > Rhipicephalus > Rhipicephalus microplus. The sequence goes on from NC_134700.1 coordinate 217,981,147, forward strand.
TTGTATTTTTTAGCGCTTGTTTCATCATGAACATTTACCAACATGCCCATCTAGCAGTCATCCTTAAAGTCTTTGCCATTGATATGCCGTTTCAGCAAAGACGTTACCGCGAACAGTGAGCCAACCATAAATTAAGCGCACTTGTCGCTTAAATTTTCTTCGTATCACTTCTGACTGAAACGTTTTGGCGCAAAAAATCGCTTGGGTGAAGGCAATGCCGTGTTTAACAATACGGAGGACGTGGGGCGAATTAGCAGGAACTTCGAAACATTTTTTTTTCACCTGTGTGGTCGCTGCCAGCTGCTAACTATAGCGTGCAGTTTGAGTGGCTCGCAATACTGAGTTATGAAAGGCACATAGCTTGAGTGTATAATATTTAGATCATTACGGACATTGGACGTAAGGGTAAGTGCTGTAAAATACGCAGCACTTTATTATAACACTTCCAGTTGCTTAAATTTTGGTCCCTAAGTTTAGGCACCTGTATATGCAGATTTATTGTGTATTTATAGACAGGCGATCTCAAGGCACATCTCAAAGGATGCGTCAGATACACAGACATAGCGTATAACATATGCAAACCCACTGTTGGTTGGTTTGCTCGCTGAGTCGACAGACATTGCCTTTCCTCTCATCATCCATAAATGTTCGTTCCAGTAGATAGCAGGGGAAACAAGTCTCAGCAATCTATCTAATTGTACATTTCTTTTGTGTTTTTGAATTGAGGTGGTGTCAAGTCACAGAGGTGATTTCAGAAGTCTATGCTGTTAAGGACCTGAGCCGTCTTAACTATAAGCCCGAACTTTCTTTAATACAGGACAAAATAGGGCCAGGCGTGTTTATTGCTTTCTTCTGATGTAGTCGTGCTTAACCTTAAAAAAAAAGAGGGCCGTTAGCGACGTTCGTTGAAGACCCCGCCGCAATGTTTCAGAAGCTTCGCATTTTATGAGATCATTCCGTTAAAGATGACGTGCAGGACACGAACAGTCAAGTTTATTCGAGAGATTGCCAAGCACCAGCGATAACGTCGGGAAGTTCGATGACTGATATATATGAAGACGACGGGTTCGATCAATAGCCACAGTAATCGACGGCCGGCAAATGTTCTTGCCTCAGTCAGCAGACAGCATGAGTCAGTAGTATTTAGAGTATTCATCATTCGGGCTCAAGTTCACCTAAATGAAAGGTGTTCACCTAAATGAAAGGTCTTCACCTAAATTTAGTTCACCTAAATTAAATCTACAGGGGATCAACAGCTACCATAGTGCTTCATAAAGAAAGCAACAGGATACCAATCAAGAAGGGTGTAAGGCAGGGGGACACAATCTCCCCAATGCTATTCACTGCGTGCTTACAGGACGTTTTCAGAAGCCTTGAATGGGAACAGTTAGGGATAAGAGTTAATGGGGAGTACCTTAGTAACCTGCGCTTCGCCAATGACATTGCATTGCTGAGTAACTCAGGGGACGAATTGCAACTCATGATTACGGAGTTAGACAAGGAGAGAAGAAAGGTGGGTCTTAAAATTAGTCTGCAGAAAAAGAAAGTAATGTACAACAACCTCGGAAAAGAGCAGCGCTTCGAGATAGGTAATAGTACACTTCAAGTTGTAAAAAACTATGTCTACTTAGGGCAGGTAATAGCCGCGGAGCCGAACCACGAGATTGAAGTAACTAGAAGAATAAGAATGGGGTGGAGCACATTTGGCAAGCACTTTCAAATTATGACAGGTAGATTGCCACTAACCCTCAAAAAGGTGTATAACAGCTGTATCTTGCCAGTGCTTATCTACGGAGCAGAAACCTAGAGACTTACAAGGAGGGTTCAGCTTAAATTGAGGACGACACAGCGAGCAATGGAAAGAAAAATGGTATAGGTGTAACCTTAAGAGACAAAAAGAGAGCAGGGTGGATTAGGGAACAAACGGGGGTTAAGGATATCATAGTTGAAATCAAGAAGAGGAAATGGACATGGGCCAGGCATGTAGCGCGTAGACAGGATAACCGCTGGTCATTAAGGGTAACTAACTGGATTCTCAGAGAAGGCAAGCCGGTTAGGGGGAGACAGAAGGTTAGGTGGACAGATGAGATTAAGTTTGCGGGTATAAATTGGCAGCAGCAAGCACAGGACCGGGTTAACTGGCGGAACATGGGAGAGGCATTTGTCCTGAAGTGGACGTAGTCAGGCTGCTGCTGCTGCTGATCATGATGATGATGCATGTCGGTAGGCTTCTGGAATAGCTTAAGAAGGAAGTGTTCTAGAGCGTAAATGATTACGTGACAAATTCGAACGGGTTCCTTGATAGCGTGTGGATGTTATCGTCCTAGTATTGGTGCATGCAGTGTGGCAGCTACAGTACAATCCCTCATAAGTGTTCAGCCAGGGCGGAGTAGCATAGCAGAGATGAAAAAGCACAAACACGTCTGTTATTACAAGTACGTATACTATGTTTAATGAAACCCGCCGTTTTTTATAAGTGGCGACGACTGTGTGCTACTGATTCTGCTCGACATTTGGCTTCAGTTTGCCTGTTCTGTTTACTTCGTTTGATGCGTACAATAAGATCTTAAATTTTGCGAAGCACTTCAAACTACCCACGACTTAAGCTTGAACACAGCAAAACGCCAATAGTATTACTAATAAACATTTTTTCATGGAAACGGCTGCCAAAGCTATGCATGTCACGCTACCCTACTGAATAATGGTGGAAATAATACCCTTCGCTCTACGACAATGGCCAACGAAGGAGTCTAAAAAAACCTAATAGAGAACAGATATGGACAGAGTAACTGAACCACTTCCAGAAGCATCGATTTCTAAATCCACTACAGCAATTTCTTGCTCATGAAAAAAACCTTTACGATTGTTTTAAGATGTGTTATTTTATAACCACACGTCAGAGGGAAAAGAATTACAGAATGACGGAACTTATAAGCACCACTACAAGAACGTCATATGCATGAACATTCCTTATATCAATACACGCGTCTTCATTCATTCGCTATACTGACTGTTAGTTTAGGCTTTGAGCTTTTACGTAGCCAAAACACAATTTGATTATGAGGTGAGTTGTGCGTTACTTTTATACAGCTTCAGTTTAGTAAAGCGTGGCTAAATTTGAGTATTGTAGAGCAAAAATAAAAAAAAACTTGAAATGAAAGTATAGCCGGTCACTCTTGCGAGTCGCTCCTATCGGCCTGCTACTTCTGCAGCATAGATGTTACCGGGGTGACCTAGATTTCAGCACCGCAAGGCCACAGTTCTACTGTGGTTTGCCGCATCAGCAGCTGCTCATGAGTCCATTTTGGCGGTAGTAGCTGTTTGCGTCTCTGTTCATAGTCCATTTCTTGCAGTAGGACCATTACGCAGTGGTTAATGGGGCGAGACTCTGACATAGCGGTTATTCAGAGCCAGAATAGGCCACGTTGTTTGAAGCAATTGATATGTGGGGTTTAACATCCCCAAACCACCAAATCAATATGAGAGACGCCGTAGTAGAGGGTTTCGGAAATTTCGACCACCCGGGGTTCTTTTACGTGCACCAAAATCTTAGCATACGAGCCTACAGCATCTTCGCCTCCATCGAAAATGTAGCCGACGCAGCCTTTATATGTCGTTTGAAGTACATGTGCTCTTTAAAGTAACAATTGCATGCGCTTTACTATACAAATTGTAGTTTGTTAGTACTTGATCACAAAATAAATAAGCTGGAGGCTGACTCATACAAAAAGGACGAACGGCGGCACAGCTTGCTAATTTCCATTGGTTTTCATTCGCATAGGCTTACATGTGTAATCTTTCTACTTGTCCTACCTGTTTCTACGTGTATATGCTCAACCATTTTTATTGCTCTTGAAGACAAGTTTTTAAGCTTTGAGGTCGTGTTACGTTCATCACGTTTGATAATGCGTCCAAAAAAAAAACCCTTTATCCGGGAAAACTCGCGCCAGGCAATAAAAAGTACGCTGGTATGTACACGAATAACAAGAACTGTCTTCGGTTATTGATAACCTCATCAGCACTAAACCATGTGGAAATTTCATACCTGTGGCAACCAAGATTAGAACATTACTAAATCGGAAGAATTCATCGGCGTACAGGCCGTCAACGACAGCAAATTGTTTGCTACGCTGTTGACGAGTGACACGCAACGCACTGAAAAAGCATGGTTTCGAGGCACGTATATGGGCAAGCTGTAAAGCTTCAACTCGACATCTTGCACACATTCATGCTACAATATATTGATCCGATTGCGAGAAGATTATTGTGTCACCCTGATTTGAAAGGAAGCTTTATGTTCTACTTGATCATTTTTACATACGGACGCTGATCACAGTTTGAGTGCGAGAGCTTGAACCCTCACATGGAACGTCGTATAAATTTTTGAACATCCTGCTTTTATTCAGCCTAAGAATAGAACTTAAGGTTGCGATACTTTGGGCTTAACAAAGCCCGTTAAAAACTTTCGAAGTTGTGCCCTTACAACATTTGTTTTTTTCACGCCGGAATACGGCTAATTAGAATCGCAGGGCCTATTCTGAGGGATACGTGGCCCGTTTGAGAGCATAAACCAAACTGACGAGACTAATTAGTTACGCCTGTGCTTTCGTTAGCGCAACGGGCTTTTCGCACTCTCGTTAAAGCCGATTTTGCAAGCGCTATCTCTAGCAGCAAACTTTGAAATACGCTCGAGGCAATCCAAAGAAACGTACAACAAATGCGACGCCTTGACAAAAGTATGGCAACACGAAGTGAGCTGAGCACATGCTCATGCTGTTGCAACACTCTTGCACAGTTGAGCAACTCTTTTAGGTGCAATACAAAATTCGCCCATTCAAAATATTCGAGGTTGATGAGCGGTATATGTTACATTGTAAGGTTGCCGTATTTGTTAGTGTGAGTCGCTTCACATTGCATACTGCGCAAGGGCGCGGGATGATGGTTGTGAAACTAGGAAAACAACCGCTGGCAGGTATTGTTAACAGGCTATAGCCCAACGCATGTTTACCTGAATGAATACAGAGATATAACGAAAGGTCAACCGCGTTCCCCGAATTTCACCTTTAAATAAAAATGAGGATTTCAATATTTGGTAATTTTCGACACGTGCGTTATTCTGATGGGCTTATTTGGAAGCCGGCTTTTTAATATAAAATAATTATTACCTGAACATATACTTTATACTCTCTGAAACGAGCACTGCTTAGTTTTGTGGTGATTTTAACAATGTGCACAATAAGTATATACAGGATGCGCAAGTTTCCTCAAACTGTTTCGTGGGAGAGCTTCGTTTATCGGTAAGTGAATTCTGCCTTTCACAGCACGGCTACGCGGACCGTTTCTTTTTTGTAAAGAGGCGCATAAGAAAATAAAAACGTTGGCCTGTACTCATCGAGAAATAACTGCAAAATTGTGCTCAGCACTTGTTTCACTGCATTCTAGGGTTAGGAATTGTATGCATTATGTGCTGGCGGAACTTTCTCACATAATTAAATGCTGGCTGTTTGGTAACCGAAACATGAATAACAGGTGGAGTAATGCTGATAGAAAGTTCCCGTATCGTACGTTATTATGTAAAATATTCGGTTCCTTCATATCTGACCATCCGGTTTCATACACGCCGTGACGCCTCACCTCTCATTTCGAGACAAAGAGTACTTCGTCGTGTGTGATAGAGTGTCGCTATTACCGAATATTTTCCTTCCCGTCAGCGTCAGAATGTAGTTCCGCTTGCAATCGCTGTGGAAGTGAGGGAACTCTGAAACATGTTTTTTTCCCTTCTGCCACTGCCCTCGCTACAAGCGCCCACAGGTCGTTGACAGAGGGTGTTAGAGCCAGTGTAGCGTACAGGCCGCTTTCAGAGGAGACTGCTCCGGAACGCCTACCTAAAACACGTTGGCACCACAAGTCATCTTAGACGTGTCAGTTTGATTTTTTTCTATTTCTCATCTCTTCCCTTTTAAGGCGGAAGCCTCATATGACTCACGAAACACGAAAAGCGACCACCACCGCTGGTGTCAGCATGAACGGTAGGAGATGTACCACGTGATCACATGTGACGTCATATGGGACGTCATCATAACGTCACATATCAAGTAAAATTGACGTGATAAAGACAGCACTATGTCGTCACATACCGTAACGTCATACGTAACGTGTATGATGACGTAAGTGCTTGTTAGAGGGTAGGCTCAGAGCTCGGAGAAAATTATCACCTGTGGTGCTGAGTGCCTTTGGGGGAGGGGAGATGGGTTCAATATCATCAAGTGAGAAAAAAAGTAAGAGACGGCTGTAGCCTTTAGGTGTTCTTATGCGAATGGGTAAGGGGCAGTGATACTATGTATTTCTCGCTCGTAGTGATTCTTGTCTCCGTTGTTTTTTTCCCATTTATCTGCTTACCATGTATACAGACTTACAAATGAAATGCTTCTATACCAATTAAATTAAAACCTGTCTTTCCTCCGTTTCTCTCTCATTCGCACAGAAAGAGAAGATTTTTATTCATTCAAGAATTGTCACAAAACAACACAGTATACACATGGAGGTCCGAAAACTCTAGGCTGCAAAGGAACTTTCTCACCCTTTCTTAGCAGTACGCTCACCACCGCGTCCGATTTCCGGAATTCGCATTCTCTAGACGGAGCGCGAAGGCACACAGCGTATTAGCCCATGCTTTCTTATCGCATGAAGATCCCTCAACATCGTTTCTCAATTAGCGCAACAGCTTTTCTCAATCACAACGTTCCCCCGAACGTTCAAACAGTTGAGCCGGTTGACTCAGCACGACGAATTGGCTGCAGTGCAATACTTTCTCCTTGACAACGATTTCAACAAGACGCTTCAGACGCTTGATAGTGTGTATGCTTTCGCTAATTGTGGCGCGTTTCGCGAGCGTGTATTATATATGAACTAACCATTTCGTGCATTCCTTTGTATGGTCAGACCATTATCATAGAGAAAGAAAAAGACCTTTTTTTTTATTTCTCTATGCCATTATCTCAAAAGCCCTTTTACACCGTGTATATGTAGACATAAAACTGAGCTGAGATGTTGGAATTTGTCTCACAAGAAAGTAACGATTGTTGCCTTGTGTTTGCTTCGGCATGCCTTACCTTCTTTAATGACATACTTCTCGTCTTGGACTCGTACATTCACGCTAACACCTTAAATTATTTCGGTTTGGTTGAATTATATATTTTTTCAGCTTTAGTATCATTCGCGGAGCGCTACAGCCCACCTGAAATCTCGGCCATGGTTTGAAAAAAAAATCCTTAGGACCTGTGTGCAGTGTTGTTGGAGCGGAATCATGAACCATATTACAGGGAACTCTGAAGATCGATGCATGCGAGAAAGAAAACTAAAGAATGACTCCACTCTATTTCTCTCTCATTGTGTCTCTTATATACACACACACACACACACACACACACACACACACACACACACACACACACACACACACACACACATATATATATATATATATATATATATATATATATATATATATATATATATATATATATATATATATATATATATATATATATATATATATATATATATATATATATATATATATATATATATATATATATATATATATATATATATATAAACCATCTCTTTCACTGGGCGCAACTCGACGCATTCCTGCTCCTGCGTGAAGCCATTGGGTACGAGCAAGTGCAGAAACGATGGCGCAACTAAACAGGAGATTTGAATTCAGCGCAACTACAACGCCGGTTGCTGAAAGGCTTCAAGACTTGTTTAGAGGGCCATAGCATTCCGGGAGAGCCACGGAATTCGATCCGACGCTTTTAACCAGTGGCTCTGTTTTGCGCAACGTTCATGCGGTCGGTTCTTTTTGGACGCTAGTGTGCACCGAACCGTCGTCAAGGAACTCAAAAGGACGACCCGAATATTAGAAAGCATAGTCTTGAGGCTAGTGTTGAGCAAGTTTCTCGGGTGCGATGGCCTCACAAATAAAGCTGACTTTAAGCGGGAAGGTTGCAAAAGAATTCTTGGCATCTGACAGCCCTGATATTATTTGAAACGGATGTTTCCTACACATATTTTCTATTTATCTATCTGCCTGTCTGCCTGTCTTTCGGTCGATCGGTCGGTCGGTCGGTTAGATACGTATATGAAGACTAAGGGTAGCCTTCCAGGGTCATCGACAACTTCATTTCTTATCGTAGTTTCACGCGTGATTGCCTCTACAATCCAGCTGCTGACCCCTTGCGTCTATCACACCACCACCCCTCTCACACACAAAAACGCACACACACAGACAGACACACACACACACACACACAAAAACGCGCACGCACGCACACACACACAACACAACACAAGTAGTCAACAGCGTTTTGATGGTGCGTAAGGCACCAGTGGTGCTTTGTCGTGGGTTCAAAATACGCCGCCGTTCTGCACTTGTAGTTGGTGTTGAAATGTCTGACAATAATTTCAAGCTAATTTGCTATGTGCCATTACATATATTGTAAAAAAAAACGTAGCCTGTCATTAAGAAAGAGCTGGTTTGAAGCAATGGGCAGAGTTTATTCGTAGACGTTTCTCCCAGCACCCCAGACTGCTGTTCTAAATGTCCAGCGGGAGGGCGTCGTAAAATATACTATAGCTTATATTATTTACCATGCGCCGATCTCCAAAAGCATTGCCCAGGCGGCTGCTGCCTGTCTGCAGTTGGAATGAAAACCCGGGGATCGATCCATAATAATGTTTCACCTCTGGGTCCAACATCGCTGTATAATTGGGACTCCATGAGCACCTCTTAATTTGCTGGAACATAATAACGTGCATCGGAGTCGCGCGTATGGTCATCAGCTGCTGGTCGAAGTTCTAACTGCCAAGAGGGTGTATGATCCGGGGTCGTAAAACAGCCGTCCATACTCCCACGATTTATCAGGCGTTAGTTCTCTCACACCACGTCGTCGCCACGGGATGAAAGAGACTTGCCCAGCGTGGGGTGTGTTTCGGAGCATACCTCATGTAGTTTGGAGCGAAAACACGTCAAGTTACAGATATACTTGGAGAAGTATCGTTTACGAATTCCTTTTTTTATTTTTGCTTTGTTTGTTTGTCTGTCTTTCTACAGCTTCCTTATTCTTTTTGACTGTTTTTCAGTGCAGCGCATCTAAGTGGTCTCAGCATTGCCCAACACGAACATTTATTGAGGAAGGTGGAATGTATACGCAATAAAAAAGAGGGGGTGCAAGGATCTCCAACCTCCCGCTTAGTTAGGTGAAAATTCCCGCTGTAAAAAGGCAGCAGAAATCGTGCAATGGCAGGCCCAAATAGTGCTTCAGTCAGGCGGGTTACACATGAAACAAAAATTGGCAGTGGCTTAGCTCAGCTATGCCAGGATATACGTAGCGTTAGCAAAGGTTCAGCTGATTATTCTTAGCTTTCCAGATAGCATGCTTACAGCTGTTCCAATGACACACACACGGTATACGTATTATGTGGCACATGTATATTTATTTTGCCGGGCAACTACTTCGGGATCCGATGAGTTAAGCTTCTCCGCCCTACTGCAGCGTTGAGCAGCATTTGCACTCTCCTTCTCCATGGCTATACCACAGTGGCAAACGTCAGTCAGAGGCGCTGTCAAGCGGCTCCAGTGCAGTGTCAGATGGCGACTGCACAAGGAAGGCGCGCGCGTCGGCGTCCATATGTCTACCAAGGCTATGACGGCCCTTCCCTGGAAAGCGCACAACGGCGGCGGTGAGTCGCACGCAGCAGCGGCCGAGTGCGAGGGAGGTGCCGGCTCCGGTGCGTGACACCACTGATCGTCTGCGCAGCGCATCGAACTGCGCGCACACCGGCGGCGAGCCGCCCGCGGCCACGGCGGAGCATCATTGCGCATGCGCAGACCAGCGCCACGCGAAATTGGCTCAGCGAGGTCAGTGTAGCTAACGCTACAAAAGTCAAATTTTAACTAGCCCAACACACACGCACACACGCACGCACACATACACAAAGAAAGAGAGGAGGGCTGCAGCCTTCCACACTAGTTTCTTTCTTTCTTTCTTTCTTTCTTTCTTTCTTTCTTTCTTTCTTTCTTTCTTTCTTTCTTTCTTTTCTCTCTCGTTCCACCTCACATGTCTGCGCGCTTCAGTGTCTTGAAAGCATCGTCTTAGGAAGACACTCATGGTTGCACCATAAAGAGCATCACTTTTAACCACGCAGCGTTTTAGTTATAGGTTAGACTACTCAGCTAGAACTTGAAGACGCCAACCTATAGGTTGCGGCATACCCGGAGCGCGGGTATGCCGCAATCTATGAGCCGGAGTGCAGCAGCTGCTGGGCTCCTCGACCAAAGAAATAGTACTATTCATGTACTAGAAAGCGCTCTCTAAAGGTGAACATACGTCAGCCTGGTGTAAGAAGCCACTGGTGCAGGCTTGTGCGTATCCACTTTTGATGAGAAAATGCCATGACCTTCTATATTTGCGTACCACTGTAGAGTACGGATACAATCTCGGCATGAAATGACACACGAAATCAATTTCGGCCATTCAGCAATTGAGGTTGTATAACGTAGAAAAACATTTGATGTATACTTCCATATACATATGCTCTGGCACACACAAGTATATGATGTAACCAAGCCACTTCTGAAATGCGTTGGTGTCATGGCAGAACTACGCACACTATACTACCGTCGAATATAAAAATCTGAATTATATTGAATCACTTATGTCCAACTTGAACTACTCTTTTCTACTCTGGGCCACAACCACATCATCTATAATTTAAATCACTCGCATACACTTTTAAATAGTGCTGTTCCGTGTGATTTGCAGCCAAAAAACTGTTCATTCGGTGCAATTTTATCTTCATGCCAACCCTTCACTCGTACACCCTGCCTACAATGTAGAAACAATGTTTAAAGAATAATTAGCAAATGCTACTTTCCCTGGAAGAATTAAAAGCGAGAGCACCCCTGCATACTACGCGTCACAATGAATTCCGCCGTGTACTTTTTAAAGAAACAAATACGCTTAGGAGAACTTTCGATACACCCTTCCTGTATTAATAAATATGTTCATTCAACGAGGAAGTAATATTACGAACAACACGAAAAAGGATCTACGCAATCACTTTGCAATAAAACGCTTTATTACCTACTCATGTAACACAAGCATATAATTTAAATGATATTAGGCGTAAATTCAAGAACTGTTTCGTCATGTTTGAAAGCTCTATCTGTATTTATTCTTTTTCTGACGTATGATTTCAGCAGTATTGTTTAACTTCTGCCTGCTAATGTTCTGTTCTTCCTTTGATACTGATGACGCTATATGTATATGTCTGTATTATATGCCTCTTTGCTGTATGTCTTGCTTAGTGGGCCCCAATCTTCGTCAAGTGGGAATTGCCATTTTTGTTAGGGCCTTCCCCCTTCTTATAGGAGAAAAACTGAAATTCAAATTGAAGTGGCTTGCAAACCTTGCCACCTGGTAGCTTATATTAACGAGTGAGTCCAGAAGGAAAGAGGTATAATTAACACGCGTCCTCTGCTATAGAAGCAATCTATCTATCGTCGGCCTCAGACATGCACTTCACGAGCGTTGTGTGCCTGCATAGCTGCCTCTAAAACCAAACAGTGGTCCGCGTCACACTGAAAACTCAATCATCATGATGGAATCTGAGCATGTGAAAACATTTTGCTCTTTTCGTTGGAAGGAACTGAAACGATAGCTCTCTTAGATTAAAAAAAATGGCAGCATATCCACGGAGTGAATCATGAAGAGTGGGGCGAAGAATTCGTCCGTCCATTCGTTCTTGCTTCCGTCCGTCCATGCGTCCGTCAGTGTGACCGTCCATGCGTCCATCAGCCCGTCCGTCCGTGCGTCTGTTCGTGCGTCCGTCCCTGCGTTCGTCCATGCAGCCGCCCCTGCGTCTATCCATGCGTCCATCCATGCATATATCGCCCCGCCGCGGTGGTCTAGTGGCTAAGGTACTCGGCTGCTGACCCGCAGGGCGCGGGTTCGAATCCCGGCTGCGGCGGCTGCATTTCCGATGGAGGCGGAAATGTTGTAGGGCCGTGTGCTCAGATTTGGGTGCACGTTAAAGAACCCCAGGTGGTCTAAATTTCCGGAGCCCTCCACTACGGCGTCTCTCATAATCATATAGTGGTTTTGGGACGTTAAACCCCACATATCAATCAATCAATCCATGCATATATCTATGTGTCCGTTCGTCCATCTATTCAACACTCCAAGTACCACCATCTCGCATCTTTTCATCATATATTCTCCATATAGAAGCACCGCCATCCAGCGGACATTCCAAGGACTAAACGAGAGGTGGCACACGCACACTTTCTTACGGCTTGCGCTTCGGGTCCACTTCCCACCTTTAACCCCCTCGAGTTCATGGTATATACTAGTTCACTGTGTTCATGGCACTGCGGCCGAACGCTCGCTAAACCTTTCGAAAACCAAGGAGGTTACGCCCAGCGAGTACGACGTAGCAAACTTTTTCAGTCAGATAGTGCTCAATGTACATACCAATGGCTGCTAATGGGAAATGAGAGGCGGAGAATTCGGCTTTTACTTTCTTACGGCTTGCGCTTCGTATCTACTTCCCATTTTTAACCCCCTCGAGTCCATTCAAGGTATATACAAGTTCATTGTATTCATGGCACTGCGGCTCAACGCTCGCTAAACCTTTCTAAAGCTAAGGAGGTTACACCTAGCGAGTATAACGTAGCAACCCTTTCTTGTCAGATAGTGCACAATGTACATGCCAATGGCTGCTAATGGTGATCGCAGCCTGCGCGTTAACTAAAAGGCGAATGCTCATGTCTCTCATTCCCCATTAGCAGCCATTGGCATGTACATTTAGCACTATTTTTTATTGTTAAACAACGCACTGAAGAAATCTCTTACCGGCACCACCTTGGAGGTCAAAATGTTATACTCGTTACATACTACGGGGGACGAAGGGGTGGCGCTACAAGGAGCTTTGCCCCTAAAGACTGAGTAGGTGATGAAGATACCTGCCTCTGTGCAGAACGGCAACCAGTCTTGGAAACTAGAAACTCGCCATGGTTGAGAATGTAGGCAACGAGGAAAAGGCGCTGCGGTTCCTTGTCGGTGGTTCAGTGCGATGAGAGATCGATGGTGACGACAGGACAGCGTATCATGCCAAAAGCGAACCATATCGACCCGGAAGGGCCGAGTACAAGGCCTAGCTGTGAGATATTTCTGCTTCTTCTACTACTGAGCACTTTCTTCGTTAGTCCTTCGTTATATTTTTAATTGCAGGTTGTTTGGAAGATGCTAGTGCTTTTATATCGCACCGCCTTCGCCTTTTCATGAATAGCAGTATTCTATACATTAACAGGGAGAAAATCAGACAGAAATAGTTCTTATAAGTCTATCCGCATGGCGACACTGAAAAAAAAATGGCAGATCCCACGTACAGTGGGAATCGATGATATGCGAAGCACGAATGATAAATGTTGACATGTCACTTGAAAATCAGCACAACTTTACGAGGTGGAGGTAAATGTTGCCGTACATGAGTTCCGTGTCATGACTATCATGTTTCAATTTGTCGTTTACCTTCATCATCTATTCAAGTGACGTGATACCAAATTTAATATACGTGGAGCTAGCGAAACGGCCGCGACCACGCTATCAGTTTGGTATGTTGTCATTTTCTTACAAGACGCGCGTGTCAAGATTATGATGCTTGCACCAGTCATATATTTCGTCATTCATTGACATCACACAACACCAAATTTGGTATATGTGGAGCTAGGAAAACCGTTGCATGAAGGGCCCAATATACTCCAATGTAGTGTTGATGCGCGCGCACACTGGTCACAGTGACGCACGTTAGCAAAACGCTGGAACTCTTTAGTCTGACGCCAGGCGCGACCAGCGTCCGTCGGCGCGGCCCAAAGGCAACCGGCACGAAATGCGACAAGCTGCATTTCACGCTGACGCGTTACCCAGACAACACCGCATCTCCCTCTTTTCGGAACGGAGGGACGCCGGACGCGCTGAAACGCGCATGCGTCAGAGCAACGCAGCGCGCCGCGCTGCGTTGCTCTGACGCATGCGCGTTTCATGCTTGTACCAGTCACACGCCTTCCTCATCCATTGGCATTACGTAATACCGAATTTGGCACATGTGAAGCTAGCAAAACGGCCGTGAGCGCATAATCAGTGTGGCTTGTAGTGATGTTGTTAGAAGACATGCATGTCGTGATTACCATGTTTGGATGTGTCATTTAACTATATCGTCTGTTCGCGTTGCGCAATACCGTGTTTGGTACATGTGAAGCCAGCGAAACGGCCTCGAGAGCATCATGAGCGTAGAATGTAGTCATGTTGTTACATGACACGCATCTCATGTTTATCATGTTTGCCCCAGTATCATACCTTTGTCATCCATTCACGTCTCGTAATACCAAATTTGGTATAAGCGATGCTAGCGAAACAGCCGCCAGCGCATCATGAGCATGACATGTAGTGATGTTGTTACATGACACGCATCTCATGATTGGCATGTTTGCACCAGTCAAAAACCTTCGTCATCCATTCACGTACTGTAATACCAAATTTGGCATATTTGACGCTAGCGAAACGGCCGCGAGCACATCACGAGCGTGGCATGTAGTCATGTTACATAACACGCTTTTCATAATTTTCATGTTAGGGTCTGTCGCTTGTGTTCGCCATGCAATCATGTCATACCATACCAGTTTTGCAACATGACATGCGAATGAAACCACCGCAAAAGTCGCAGTATGATGAAATATAAATCATGACATTCATGACATACACGTCATGATTACCATGTTATGACTAGTCAAATATGTTCTTCATACAGTCATGTTATGCCATATCAAGTTTGGTATCGATACCATTATCCAAACGGCCAGGAGAGCTAAAAGTCGTAAGCGGCTAGATAGATAGATAGATAGATAGATAGATAGATAGATAGATAGATACGCTCAATTTCGCCGAAGTTTGCTAAAAAATGCTTCGCATTTAAAAACATCGAATACAATCCAGTCACATAACACTAGAGAGTTTTAGTACTGCGTACGTGGCGGCGTTGCGTACGTAAGGACGCCCCGTTCTGCGTAGTGCGCATGCGCAGACCGCAACGCGCACGTATCGCGTTACGTACGCAGCCGCTACGTACGCACGCATGAGATTCGTGCGTGCGTACGTATGAGGTGATCGTGCCACTCTTGAACAAGTTCGCGACAGCGCGAGACTTCGTTTTGCATAATGGCGGCATCGAAGGCAAGCGCAGACCGGCTCTGTGGCTTAAAATATGGCCATAATCTGGCTATAACACTTGGATTGGCTCACATTGGCTGTCAACAACACGTACTTCTATTTTGATCTACCAGATGACGCAACACGCTTCACGCTCGTTGCGTACGCGGGTACTACAGCGTACTAAAAGCCGATTAGTGGCAAAGGACGCCACGTAACGCAAGGCGCTTGCGTGATGCGTACGTAGCACCATTCCACAGTACTAAAACTCTCTATCATCACAAAAAACGCTCTCTCACAAGCACCGCATATACAAAAAATAATGCACAACATCTCGTCACGTAAAAAAAGAACTGAAATTAGCAAAGTTCGGTAAAAAAAAGCTCGTTTGCTTCGGAAGTGTCATAAAATGCGACTCTTGTAGTCCACGTTTAGCAATTAAAATGGCACCTGTAGAACGAAAACAGCTCTGAAGAGGGGGTAATCCCTCAGGCTAACAAACAAGCACGTCACTGTAATGTGCGGTCACATGATTTCGTCGTCTGTCTAGTGATTCGTTGTGGTTCTATAGATACGTCCTTCGATAAACATTCGATGATTTTCGTGATAGCTAAAACACCGCCTGAACACATTCTTGAGATTCATTTATCCAATTCTACGTTCGCCTCACGTTTTAATAACCAGTAACGTCCTCTTATTTTCCACTCTCTCTTGCATCTGTTATTATAGCAACTTATTTCGCTCCCTGTTCTTGGGTTCTCAGAAGCTGTAAGGTCTATTTGTGTTCTTCACGCCGTATAGGGGGGATTTGACCTTTAAAACTTGGTATCCAACTAGGTTATCGTGCTGAGCTGTGCTTCTGCGGTGAGCTGAACACTCGTTGCCGCTGGCGGGTTTTTCGTAATTTGAAGTTGCCAATTCGCGAGAGCAGTGAACCCCTTATAATATTGTGGCCGTTTTTTGTGGGTGTGTTCCATTACTAACCTTAGATGGCTAAATAGACAGCTAAATTGACGGCAGCCATCTTAAGTCCCAATTCAATTCTCACGTAGCCGGCAAAATAGACAGCTTCGAGAAGATGGAATCATAGACAAATACGATGCAGGCTACTTTGCTGTCCAAACGAAATGACATCTCAGCAAATCGCTCAGATAGATCGGATCTCGCCGGAATGGTCGTCTGCACATAAGCAGATGCTTAATTTGAGTATTGTGTAATTTGTTTTTCGATAGCAATTATATAATTCTATCGGGTGGATTTCACCACCGGCGTCGGCGTCGATGTCAGGCAGCGTATGTGTAATCGTATCTATACGCACGCGTTCTGCATAGGTATGGCCAACACCACCAACTGTGCACACTGCGGAGATGAAGAAACAATTCGACATATCCTGTGTGACTGCCTGAAATACATCCTGGAAAGACAACACCTTTCTAATAAACTAAACAGGTTAGATGACCAGCCGCTGTCAGAAGAAAGTATACTGCGCCATCGTCATGACTCATCGTCACAGAAGAAAGCCGTGCAAGTGTTACTGGGCTTCTTACGAACTACTGGCCTGTCGGAACGCCTCTGAGTGGACTGATTTTGTGTGTGCGTGTGTGTCGGTGTTTTAGATGCGGAAGCATCTTATACTCGCGCCTTGTAGTGCGCCGTCCGCGCCGTCCGCGCCGTCCGCACCGCTTCTCGAACATTCGACAGATGACGCGCGCGCATGCGCCGTCGCGCCGTCGCCCACCATCTGTGCCGCGCGCGCTTCTCCTTCAAGAACATTCGACAGCTGACAGCGCATGTCGCCATCTGTGCCGCGCGCGCGCTTCTCCTTCGAGAACATTCAACAGCTGACAGTGCATGCGCCGTCGCGCTGTATATATACTCAAGGTCGGCGCTCGCTCGCTCAGTTGCCGCTCGTCGGTTGGTTTGTACGGCGCGTCGACGTCCAAGGTCGCGGTGAAATGAATTCCAACGAATCCACAAACACAATGATCGACGTCCCTTCGACCAGCGCCGTCCTTTCGCATACGTGTGTACGTGTTCACTCATTTAACGCCCCCTCCTACAACCACGTTAACCAATTTAGCCATCGACCCAAGTAAGTCGCAATTTAACACCCCATTTCACAACCACGTTAACCAATTTAGCCATCGACCCAAGTAAGTCGCACTTTAACACCCCGTTAACCAATTATATGCTCCGCATCCTCCTCAGTGTTCCCCCGAGGGAAGCTGCGGGCAATTTTTTTCTCTTATTTATTTTTTAACTCTCCCTTTCTCTTTCAACCCCCTATTCCCCAATCCCAGTGTAAGGTAGCATAGCGGATACTAGGATCTGGTTAACCTCCCTGCCTTCCTGTTTTCTCGTTTCTCTCTCTCTCTCTCTATATGTATAAAAGCGCAAAAAAAAAGATCCCCCAGGAAGGACCCTGCGCGCGGAATCGAATGGGGGACCTCTGCGTCGTGAATGCGTGTCGTTAACCACTGAGCCACCGAGCTACCTCCTTAAACGTTCAAACGGCAAGCTATTCATAATGCCACGTTCCATTTCCCAAGTTTTGTTATCGTCCCAAAACTACTACACAATTCTCAGCGCAAACCGCGCCTGAAGTTTTCGAGAAGCTTCCGGACTGTAGTAGATGATTTCGATAAGACCACACCTACTCTGCGAACTGTACAGATTATTCTGGAACCTACGCCACCGCCAGCGATAACGCTAGAACATTTGACAGCAAGAGTATAAATGCCGACGCGCTTCGCCGCTTGTCAGTAGTTGATCGACGGCCGACGCTCCGTTCACTGCTATCTGTGCAAGACTGCTACTGTAATCGAACTTTCCGTTTACCGGGCACAGGCTCGCCCAAATAAACAGTTAAATCCCAACATAAAGTCTCCTGTCTTCGGCCACGTCGCGGCCCCGTGACAATACCTACTACTTACTGCTGTTGGCGGGCTTCTCGGGGGGGGGGGGGCTATCACGTTTTTAGCATTATCAGGAAGATGGCGCAGTGAGCGCGTGGTGGCTCTCACCTCTCACGCGTACTTTGGCCGCGTATAGAATAACAGGGTGTACGCTCGATCGCGCGCCCTTATCTTGGAGTGGGGAGAATTGTACGTCTTGGGTAGCCTTTGGGCTTCGTCGGAACGATTGTGTTCTAATTACTGGGCGCACAAAGGTCACTACAATCGTTGGACAGTCTCCCTTTGCGAAAAGGACGCGCTTTTCAGACACAGGGAAGTAACTACTGAGACGCTTATTCGCGTTCGTCTGTACCTGTGAGTACGTTACTTGCGTCATTTGTGCGTGAGAAATGCGAGGCACGTTTCGATCTGCTTGCCATTCTGCGCATGACCTTCCAATTTGTTGCTATCGCGTTTATTCCTTCGCCTTTGTGGCAAAGCTGTGACTTTTTTTAAATTTCAACACGAAATAAGTCAGAAAATACAACAGTTACGTTTCTTTAACTCAGCTTTCTGTTCTCGACGCAAGGTGGCGCCTTGTCACGTATAAGTCGCCCACGCGCGTTCTATTTGTCAGACTGCATGGACTCGGTGCTGTCTTCTAAGCTGTCTGCGTAGACTGTCTACGTGCTGTCTAAGAATGAGAACACAGCCTGTGCATCCCGTGAAGCGCTTTCCGTGTAATCAGTCACACAGCAGGTGCGGTAAAAACTAAGCGCCGACTTGCAGAACATCGCCGTTGACGCTGAAACGACGCTACACGTGTGAAATGGTGGTCGCTTCCGGTGATAACTAAGCTGGTGCTTGTGCCTCTCACCGGGTGGGGGCGTGTAAACTTCTGTAACACGCGAACGCTTAATAAATGTGAATCATTTTTTTGTGAATCTAAAGGACATTAACCAGTTCTATATACCTATCTATCTGGCCGCCTGCGTTTATTTGCGCTCACCTGATTGTTTTCTTGATTTGGCTAATACTGAAGTTTGCATGCGAAAATATTGAGGTATCACAAACGTGACGAAAAGGTCATTACATCAATTGCGTGAAGTTTTTGGCATGTACGTAAAGAAACCGTTATCTTCTGTAAAGTGGGGCATGTACCTGTCTATTACACTCCATGGAATGTAGGCAGAAGGCACAGGTAGATTTACAACTAGTTTTGTCAAACCAGGAATGGCAATGATGGAACTTCAAAAATCTCTACGAGATCGCGGAGTGGAGCTTGTGCGGCAAAGAGTGTGGCGTAAGTGTCGGCAGTCTCGTAGGTGAGGGGAAAATGGTGGAATTTAAAGGCACAAAAGTTCACTTGGAGCTGGAATAAACCCGGGCATTCTACATGGTATAGAAAACTTCACTATAATCAAATTTTCTATACCAGAGTTACTCCAGTGCCTCAAACATCTTACCAGAAAATCCTGTTGCGGCATCATATTGTGCCAACGTCCACTGTGGAGGCCGTGTTGTATATCGGCTCTTATAAAAGTGTAATAAACCTTACAAATGAGCTCCTGTGACTGGCCAAGCTGTAGTCAATCCTTGCACAACCAGGAGCTATACTGCGAACACCGCTTCTCATCATTTACACATCATCTTTGTGTACCGTACAGTTCATTTCGATAAAACGGACCGTTGTGTTCAAGTGTGAGTACCGCCGTTACATTTTAGCCATTGATACCCCTTGGAAGTCAGAAGTGGGCGTGTCTAATTCCACAAATAATCTCTTAGCCTGGGAGTCCTAGGAGCAGACGTTCTTCTCCTATGCTGTTGCTTGCTCAAACAGATATTTTTGAAGAAAACATTAGTGTTTTCCTCAGAGTCCAGCTTTCAGGAGGTTTCACCGCAACCCCCGGAAAAAGTTTCTCGCTACGACCCTACCCGAGATGTCCCTATAACTACTCGAGATGCACAAAAGATTCGGTCGAACTCGCAAGGCTTGACTAAGATCAATGCCTCGCCGCGGTGGTCTAGTGGCTAAGGTACTCGGCTACTGACCCACAGGTCGCGGGTTCAAATCCCGGCTGCGGCGGCTTCATTTCCGATGGAGACGTAAATGTTGTAGGCCCGTGTGCTCAGATTTGGGTGCACGTTAAAGAACCCCCCACTACGGCGTCTCTCATAATCATATGGTGGTTTTGGGACGTTAAACTGCACATATCAGTCAATCAATTGACTAAGATCAACAATAACGAAAAATGTGGAAGAGGCCCCTACTCACCTACTGCTTCGCACGACATCGACTCCTAGCGTGACTTGGCTTTGCCAAACTTTTTTTCGAGTCACGGCATGGAAGGAGTCCCGTGCGTGCTAGCCGCGTCTCTCACGTCTCATAATGAAGCTTGACTGAGCAACCAAAACTTCCCATTCGATTAAGTGCGTAGATTCTCAGTGTCAAACCTAAAAGCTCTGTCATTCTGGGGAATATTTACGTAGCCAACGCTTGCAAGAGAGGGGCCATCGTAGTCAAAAATATGGGCTATGCACTTGTATTCGTTTGTTTCGCTGCGCATCACACTGCAATGGGCGAACACGTGTCCCGTAGTAGACGTACGCGTGCGGCGGAAAAACTCCATGAAAAATGCCTAATGGTGATTCTCACTGTCATAACAAGGGTAACATATTGCTACGAGTTTAGCATATGAATGCAAGCAATAAACCGACTGGGTTCTTAGGAAAGAGCAGGTCGAAATGCATCAGTGGTGTATTTCCCAAAGTCCAGTGTTCGTGGCTTGTGCGTGCAAGCACGCGCGTGTGTGTGTGTGCGTGGCTGTGTGTTTATTTAAAATGCGTTGCTGTTAAGTACGCGAAAGTCCAAACATGACGGTGAGGGGCGATACGAGGCAGTGGCCCGGAGGATGAGGTAAGCGTTGATAACGATGGTAACAGTGGTCTGTCGGAAATTAAAGTCTATTTCTTCACCAGGAACAGGGTAGCTGGTCCCATCAAACACTCGTAGCAACCAGCGATGCAGCAAGAAACCATCGGCATCCTGTTTTCCACTGCGAGCTTACATAAGACACCGGTTGAAGTAGGGGGATGCTTTTCATAATAAAATGAGCATAATAGAATTACTCGCACACGTTGTAGATGTCATGGCTCATGTATAAAAGGAAGATGTAGCAGTTATGATATCGGTATACCAGTCTAAAGTTTTTTCCAGACCTTTGTTGCGGTAACTAGGAGTATAATCAAGAGCATGCACGCAAAATTATGACAGATTACGATAGCAAGGGAGAACGCTAGTGTATATATATGTGTGTGTGTGTATGTGTGTGTGTTGTGTTTGTGTGTGCGTGTGTGTGTGTGTGTGTGTTTGTGCGTGCGCGTGCGTGTGCATGCGCATGCGCACCCTGAGTTTATAATCTCTTAACCGGCCACCTTTGTTCTCGCCTTCTGCAAGAGATTATTCGCTTGTCAATCAGTTCAGTATCTTCAGTACATATACAGGTACAGGGCCACTTACCGTACTCACAGAGGGGGTGCATAGAGACCTCTAGGTGGTTGATGGTTCATTCCTAAGACGCCCATTAGAAAAGAAGTTTGCTTTTCCGTTAGTCTGTGATTCATGCAGCAATCAATTGTGAGGCTCTCACTGCGTGGTTTATTTCCTCGTTTCAACGTTCCTAGAAAGCTAAATTTTGGTAGGCTAACTTTTCAATAGTACCTCTAATGCAAACAGCGTGATCCCCAGGGCATTGTGTGCAAAAAAAAAACATTTAAGAACCAACAACTGCAAGTAGAATAAACTGCAGACTATTCACTAGGCCAACGACAAAGATGAAGCCGTTTTCATAATGCGAGATAATACACAAATATATTTTTCTCGGTGATAAGGCTAACATTTTCCTGTTCTAACGTGCTCCGCAATCACGGAAACGGTGAAAGAGGCTAAATGCTTCAGCGACGAAGGCAAACCACATAGCGGGACACGCTGGCGCAGGCGAGCCATTAGTACTGTAATAAGGTGGAATCGCAGATGTGGTGGTGACGGGGGCATTGCACAGCAGCAGCAGTAGCAGCACCGATTACAACGGCCATTAGAACACCCACCGCAAACGACGTACATTGGTGGCATCGGCATCCGAACGGCCTGGTGCGTCACCGTTGGGGTGTGGAGTTTGGTGTATTAGCCACATCTGTGTGCACAAAAACTGGGAAACTAGCCAGCGCAAGTGGTTAGTACAGCTGGGGCTTCGCACGCGATGGTGAGCCAGCATTTGGTTTGTGCTTCGCCACCCACGTTCGTCTTTACTTTTAAATAAAACGGTGAATACTTCCTTCAATACGTATTTATGTGTAGCGTTCAACGTTGCCAAAGCTGGGACGTATGATAGGGGTCTACTTGCGTAGAGTAGTGTAGGGTGCGACTGCGTTATTCAAAGCAGCAAAATGGCAAATAATGCGAAGTATGCCACGAGGTAGAGCCGCAGATTCTTTTCTGACAGAATAACAGCGCGAAAATCAGAAGTTTTGATATTTTTCAGAGGTAATAACAAAAAGAACGCTTAGAGTAAAATGAGATGAAGTTATTGTACCAATTCATTGGGCTGGGAAATATTAAAACTACTTCATCGAATAGCCGTACACTTAATCTTACAAGGAAAGCCGACGGTTGCTTTTATATAATGTTTCTTGTTTCGACATGCAATAAACCAAAATTGGGAGTCCACTGCCCTGTCAAAATAAACTTGCGAGATGCAGTAAGGGAGGAAGCCCTTAATAAATGACGGATGCTATCAGCACCACGGATCACACATGTACGGACTAAACTGTGTCTGAGAAGTTCACGTTGTACTACACACAGTTTCCCATAAGTACACTAGAGGGAACTGTAGTACTAATGTCTATAGGAGCAGCAATGCATGTTGATTTGTGGGGTTTAACGTCCCAAAACCACCATTTGATTATGAGAGACGCCGTAGTGGAGGGCTCCGGAAATTTCGACCACCTGGGGTTCTTTAACGTGCACCCAAATCTGAGTACACGGGCCTACAACATTTCCGCCTCCATCGGAAATGCAGCCGCCGCAGCCGGGAATCGAACCCGCGACCTGCGGGTCAGCAGCCGAGTACCTTAGCCACTAGACCACCGCGGCGGGGCAGCAATGCATGTCATTTCAGCTAGCATGGGAATGGGGTCGTAAAGGAATTTGTCTGAACATCGTTCGTTTCGTTCCGTTTGGCTCCTTGTGACATGGAGTGCTTTGTCGCAGGGCGAAGTTCAGTAAATATTTCGCAGGTGCACCATAATCTTTATAGGCTTACCTATTTAAATCGGCTCACCAGGGTCAGAACGGTCCATTCTTTTATCCGAAACAAAACCGAAACCAAGACACAACAATAAATGAAGCCAGAAGTGATTTTAAAACCCGCAAGCACGAAGATTGAAAAAAAAATATTGAGAGGGTGGCTGCATAGTCAGAACGTCAGAGTTCCCTCTAGTAATAGAAACAGAGAGAAAATAGGGTCGTGTGAAAGGCAGGGAGGTTAACCAGAAGAAAAGTTTCTCTAGTAAACATTATAGGAAATTTTAAGATAATACAAGTGCAGCATCTTCGAAATGTGCATTGCTGAGGACAGACCCAGAACATTGAGGAAAATGTAGAACGATGTGCATTTCAGAAACAGAACAGCGAGAGTATGACTAAAGATTGATTGCGAAGTTTATTACAGCTCTGACACTGTTCTTTTCACGACCACTTTCATCTACCTAACCATATAAAACAGCGGAAAAAGAAATTCCGAATAGTTGCCCCGATCCTAAAGCTGGCAGAAGCATCCGTATCAAATTCATAGCCAAAACAATACTGCGGCACGTTCTCCTTTCGACGACGAGCAACGAAAAATTGAACAAGGAATCTTGTTTTCATTAAAATTACCAGAGCATATCACTGTGTGATGGTGAGAGCCGTGCAATTACAAGCTGCATAATTCTGCAGCTTAGTGGATCATTAACAATCGTTAATTAGAGCACATCATGCAAACCCATAACTTAAACTAGTGAAATCGGTCTCATTGTCCAAAAAAAAGATGACTGGTGGTGAAATGAAAGTACTGCCGGCACATGCCTGAATGACATTCTATCGCCTCATTACATCGAGAAACAGAAGCACGTAGAAAAAGTGCAGAACGCACCAACCATAAAGTCCCATTTTTATTTTTGAAAGCCACAGAAGACTGAAGACCGCAGATCACTTATCGGACCCCTGAAGCTTCTCAAAAGATATCTTCATTCTGGTCGAAAAAAGATCACCTGAAAACCTCTTCCGCTCAAACGTTCTCGCTCGAATACACCATGTGGTGGGCCACTGAGGGCTCACCTGCAAGAGCACCTGGCCCCAATTAAAACAGATAAACGTTCATTGAATTTATTTCGTTGGAAAGGACATAAGAAACCTTTCAAACAACATCACCTGATAGGCGCTCTTTCAAACTCGTTTAGTATCGTACGCAAGCACTCAGTGTAATATGAGTGACGAGCACCGATACAAATTCAATACGGTTTGACCCAGGGACGATGGTAGATGGTTACGCTGCTCGAGCATGTTTACTGAAGGGGCAACAAGGAGATTGATTGCAGAAAAAAAGTACATGTTCCCAAACTGTCATACAAAGGACAAACATGATTGAAAATTTTGTTGAAGCGCACTAAAAAAATACAGACGGACAGAAGAGGCTGACAAGGACAGCGCTTGCAAACCTCTTCTTTCCGTCCCTTTTTTAGTGTCATTCAACAAAATTTTCAATTATGAACGTAACCCAACTGGCCCACTTTGCCATTTCGCTGAAAGCACAAGCACCCTAGGTAGGCTGGAAGGCAGGCAAAGAAATTTATTTGATCCGGAGACGACGCTCGCTCCCTAGAATAGGGGGAGTTCTTCGTCGGCACTCGAAAGGTGGTATGATCAGTCTGTACCTGTACATTACAGGAAGGTTATTACCCAGGGTACCAGATGATGTGCTTTTGAAAGCTTTACCGACAAAAAGCACATTAACTGATGTCCTGGGAAATAACGTTCTTTTAATGTACAAGTACAGACTGCTCACACCCCAAAACAAGTGCCGACGAAGAACTATAATATTTCCTGAAGTTTTCTTCCCATATACACAAAGAATGGCATTACCAAAAAAAAACGCTGGTATGCTCGGGTATGCATGCTCACGTGCATAATGTTCTCTAATGTTTACTTTGAACGAGAAGATCAGAGAAGACGTGCAGCACTTCCTACACTCGTCGAGGCCGCATCATTTTCGAATGTCGCAGTCTATCACCGACTCTACGCTACGAAACGAGGTAGATACCAAAAGAACGCAGGTTTAAAACAGCATGGCAGGCAGCAAGGGTGACCTGCTATAATGACCGTGCATGCGGTTTGGATCCTAATGACCCCTGCAAACTTTTCCGTGGCCCCAAACGACGTCGCGTGCTTCGATCAATGAAACATGTCATTTACTATTGCGTGGCTAGTGGCTTGATTTGGACACAATGATAGCGTATAAAGACTAACAATCCGGCACTAGTGGTGTATAAATGACTGAAAACCACCGTCTGACTATTCATACAGGCGTGATATGTGCCTTGTGATTTGACGACGATGAAATAATTATGCCAGTCGATAATGACATCAAATTCCTTATTCCACTCAAATATATACCAGGTAAGACTTCAGCAGGTTTCTCAGCTCTCTTTTTTCGTGTTCAGTGATTCTTCTCGTATTCTCGTTGTGACAGGTAATAACTACTGTTGCTGTCTATAGGTAAGAGAACAGTAGTCCTTGCTTATCCGAGGAGGTCCTTACCGTATACATATATGTCTCAACACCTTCTGGAATACATTGTGTTCAAACTTACTTTGCGAGATCTTCATAAGAAACAATAGCACTTGAATAAGTTCTGTAGTCGAGAAGATATGAACCCTATCCTCAGCAAGCTAGTTAAAACGGAACAAAAGCAGAACGGTTTGCCCGCTGGCTGTTTGCGATCGCTTATCTTTTCCGCTCTTCACACTCGGGAATTGGATAATTATACGCTAAAGATTGGTCCTGCGTTGTCTGTTATAAACTCTTGGCAGGTTGCAAATACCTTTGAATTTATTATTGTCATGTCTTATTATTTTCAAAATAATTAATCTCTTGGAGGAAAAAGTCTTTTAGTGCAGTATGCCTTTTTTTCAGTCTTCGAAAGTTCACGTAAATTGTTTCTGACTTTAAGTTAGTACTTTCAAAATCATGGGTTGTACGTCCCAACACCGCCATATGATTAGGAGAAACGTGGTAGTGGAGGGCTCTGAAAATTTTGACAAATGGGTATTCTCTAACATGGGCCGACATCACACAGTACTCGGGCATCTGCCATTCTGTCTCCACTGAATTGCAACCACCGCGGCTGGTATCAAACCGGGGAGCTTCGGGTCACAGCTGAACACCGTAACCACTGATCTGTAGACCGTGGCGGACTCGTTTCAAGCTCAGCGACTCGATTATCTCGTGGGCAGCCATCAACAAAGCCCCAGAAAATCTGCGAAAGTCACCGAACGAAGCTCCAATTCACTGGCACTCAAAAAAACCAGAACAGAAACATCAAGGTACCTCGTGTTGTAAGTGGAAATTTTGTTCATTTATTATCGCAGTATTTCTAGATTTTGAAACGCTTATTAGAGCATGTCCTTTCAGTTAAACAGAAGAGCACCCCTTCTCGAGCGTTGGTTTGCACACAACAGGGGGAAACACAGAAACAATAAAAAGCACGCTGTACAGAGGGCACGCTTTCCGAATGTAAATTTATCTGGAACTGGCAAAGAAGCAAAAGACAAATTTGAGTTTTATAAAAATAAAACGAGATATAGCAATGCAAAGTGAGAGGGGTGAAATATTTATGGGAAACCTAGGAATAATGTAATGACTCATGAAGAGTGTCGAAAGACGAATCGTTTGTTTTTTTGGGAGGAGCGACTCACGAAGTCATATACATACAGAAAATAGGGGGTGGTTTCTCTGTACACACGTGCCATAAGAAATAGAGTCAACAAGACAGCGGATACTTGGAGGGAATAGTATACATTTTCACGAAGTTAAAGTGCCGATGAATGACAAAACTGAAACCATAAAATATGTAAAAAAAAGCAATGGTAGAATTTCATGACTCAAGTACCACAGCTGTTATGGATATTTCCATCAGTTGTTGATGTTTTGAAAAGACCGATGTCAGCCTGGTTTTCTTGGCTGACTTATTTTTCCCCCTGAGAATTCAATTCACTGCTAGTCTTGATCCTTCTGTGTTCATCAATACCTAAAGGCAAGTTACAATGTACATTTGATTGGTATGTGGGATTTAATGTCCCAAAACCACCATATCATTTTGGGAAACGCCATAGTGGAGGGCTCCAGAAACTTCGACCTCCTGGGGTTCTTTAAAGTGCTCTCAAATCTGAGCACACGGGCCTACAACGTTTCCACCTCCATCGAAAATGCAGCCGCCGCAGCCGGGATTCGATCCCGCAATCTGGGGGTCAGTAGCCGAGTACCTTATAACTACTATACCACCGCGGTGGGGCAACAATGTACTTTTCTCGGACCAGTTAGTAATAACAGAATGTTATAAGTTCTGCATATTCAAAACTTTCATTCTGTAGGTTGTGAACTGATGTGTCTTCATTCTAATTCAGTTGCAGCGACAGACAACAATAGATAGTACTCCACATCACTGATCTTGCTTAAGCGGGCACAGAGCCGTAAAGTGGATCGTACCAAGCGTAGTGACAAGGAGTGGCACACTAGCTCGGGCTTGCGGTATGCTAGTTGAGGATAAAGAAGAACCAAAATTGACAAGCTGGCTATTATTGATTACATATTTGAATTGGTTGTTAACGATCGCCTTAACAGCCTACATAAATATTACAGCCACAGATGCTTCTGTTGCTGTTAGAAGACAGCAGTAGGTTTTTATTCAACACCATTAAACTGCTGTTTTTCCCTTCGATTGGCCAATTCTGCTCCAATATTTTTGGCATAATTACTGATAATTTTAGGGGCATTACGCAAACTTCCAGCACATATTTTTTCAGTGGTGATTCTGACCGATTCTTTATCCGTATCCGTTGTATTGACTTCACCAATGTCATCCCACTGCCTATCAGAATTCTATGCATGTACAGGCTGCCCCAGCTACCTTTAGCCAGAGTTTAAAAATATGCCGACGCGCGCAATTACGACGAGACCAAATGCATGTTTCTTACCTTTCCCTGAAGTTATACTAATTTTTGTGTTGCGATCTATTGTTTAATTAGACCCTTTCAACTAACCAGTTTTCTGAAGGAATGAAGATGGATCTAACATTTCAAAGAGGAAGCTGTAGATCGGTGCGCAAAATATCTGATTAGACAAAGGCAAAGATTGGGGCAAAGATTTCTCAACCACCTTTCCCAAAACAGGGCCTTCATATTTCTGAAACGGTAATACTCTCTCTCTCGGGACGTCAGTATTAGGTCGTTGCAACAGGGACATAAGTGAGGCCATATTTAATTATATTAAGGAAGCGCAGAGCCTGCCTTTTTTAATATTAGGAGTATAGACTAATTACTTTATTTTTTCATTAGCTTCTCTGCGGAAAATCTTGGGGCGCATCGATAAGATCAATGATGCAGCTATACAGGGCACTGTTTCTGGGATTTTTGCGCTACAGCTTGCCGTTGCTGGCAAGTACGTGCAAGACGAACATCCGCACTCTCGAAAGTCTGCAAGGACAAGCACTACGCGTCTGCTTAGGATTGCCGCGATGCACCTCAACCTACGGGGCAATTATGATCGCAAGAGAGCATCAAATTCGAACATACATCTCCACTGACAATTTGAGAGCCCACATAAGACACCTCTGCCGAGTTCCTGGTCACCATGTTGCAGTGTTGCCACTTCAAAGACCACACGCGATGTTTTCAAAGATTATTTCTGCCCATAGAGAATGTCTTCCTTTTGGCTTCACTCCAACAACAAGACCAGCATCACCCCCTTGGTGCCTACAACAACCACAGGTGTGCCTCAATATTCCGAGAATAATGAAAAAGAGCCATCATTCAACAGTGGTCCTACGACAGGTGACATTGTCGCTACTCAATGAAAAATACGGCCAGAGGACCCACATTTACACCGATGGATCGGTCTCGACTGACAGCTCCACAGGTGCTGTTGTCATCCTGGCGTACCAGGTCACTATAAAGCTCAAACTGTCGCATAGGACATCCACAGCTGCGGAGCTTGCCGCCTTACGTGCTGCTATACTTTATATCGCGAAAGCCCGACCTCAAAAATGGGCTGTGTTCTGCGACTCCAAGGCATCCCTTCAGAGCTTGCAATCAGCTTTACGACAGAGGGAACATCAACAACTAGTGAATGAAATAAGAGAAGTGATTCACGAAGTTTTATCGAAAGGACATGACTTGGTGTTCCAGTGGTTACCGGGACATTGTGGTATTGTCGGTAATGACCTTGCTGATAATGCTGCCCGATCCGCCCACGCGGACGCCCAGACAACCCCAATTCCATTGTCGAGAACCGACGCTGCAAAGGGCCTTCACTCGTTCACTAACACCATGTCGGAAACTTGGCTGAGTGACCCCAGTGTCAGGAGCCGCCGCCTACACAAATTGGACCCATCGAGAAAGCTCCAAGTTCCATCGGACCTCTCCCGCCAGGATGCAACTTTACTGTGCCGCCTGTGGTTAGGAGTAGCTTTTACAAAGGCGTACTCCTTTCGCATAGGAATGGCGGATAGCTCCGGATGTGAATCGTGCGACACTGACGAGACAATAGAACATCTACTGTGTTCATGTGAACGTTTTGCGAGTGAACGCAACTTGCTACGCGAAACGTTAGAAACACTAGATAGTAGACCTTTTTCCGAAGAGAAGATACTTGGCTCATGGCTCTACGCGTCGCTGGCCAGCAAAGCGACGCGGGCATTGCTAAGTTTTCTAAAGACGACCGGACTACGCGACCGCTTATAAGCGTGCAATGGACAAGATCACATCTATACACACGTTGCCCTTCACTTCTCTCTCTCTTCTCTTTTAATCGCCTCACCCCTTCCCCCAGTGCAGGGTAGCAAACCGGACGTGCATCTGGTTGACCCCCCTGCCTTTCATTTCTTCCCTTCCTCCTCCTCCTCCTTTTTCATTAGTTAATTTAACGTACCATTTGCTCATCATTTTAAAAATATTTTTTTGACATTTTAACCAAAAGCTTGTTTTCTTTCACATTGCAGAAATATACTGTAAACACCCCTAATCCTTCCACTTGGCTTCAAAAACCTGTCTTTTTAGACCGTCTCTCGTTTTTTATTCACAAATTTCACAGCTCCACAAATTATAGCTAGATAACCATGGTGGGTTTAGCCACCCCTCTAGGACTCATCAAGGATGCGGTCTTTTTTCTTTCATTAACAATGGCACAGTAAAAACCAACGTACAATAAGCGTGCCCCCGCGGGTCATCGCTGCTGTGGATTTTAAAAGCGCAGCATTTCTTTGCAAACTTCGGCAAATTTGAGCGTATCTATCTATCTATCTATCTATCTATCTATCTATCTATCTATCTATCTATCTATCTATCTATCTATCTATCCATCTATCTATCTATCTATCTATTTATCTATCTATCTCTCTATCTATCTCTCTATCTATCTCTCTATCTATCTCTGTATCTATCAATCTATCTATCTATCTATCTATCTATCTATCTATCTATCTATCTATCTGTCTGTCTGTCTGTCTGTCTGTCTGTCTATCTATCTATCTATCTATCTATCTATCTATCTATCTATCTATCTATCTATCTATCTATCTATCTATCTATCTATTTATCTATCTATCTATTTATCTATCTATCTATCTATCTATCTATCTATCTATCTATCTATCTGTCTATCTATCTATCTATCTATCTATCTATCTATCTATCTATCTATCTGGCAGCTTATGTTTAGGTGCTCTCGTGATCACCCCCTTAACTTGGCGTGAACCAAACTTAGCATGGGAAGGTAAGATAGCTGAATGAACATGACGCGCTGGTCAACACATGAATAATCTCACAATCCAGTCGCGTACGTCGTCAAACACATCCCGTCACACAGCGGCACATACCTACGGGCGGGTATGGGCCGCTAGTATGCGGGTATGTGCCACAGATGATTGACACTTAGTATCTACCTAGGATCGACGAGAACACACATGGGTACTTTTAACGCGTAAGCGTTAATAAATACGTGACATCTGTAGCGTAGAGCCAGCGGTGGCATAGAATAAATGTCAGTGTCGAAAAAAACCTGACATAGGCGGCGTTGTGCTGCCAAGCTTTCCCGTAGCATCGTGCGAGTATACGTCTCACGGTCAACGCCTTAACAGCGTCCAGCTTTGTGATGTTTGCTGCCGCCTTACGAGATCTGTGGTCGACTGATGCCACGTTGACTGGAGCCGCCTCGCAATACCTTGAAGGTTGCTCACGAGAGAGCCAGAGAGAGCTGCGATAGGCCCTCACTGTGGTCTCGTATGGATTCGATTGGTTGGTGTTATCGTGCTTTCTTGCTTCAGAGGCCTTATCACGATCGCCGCCTGCCTTTGAACTACCAGAGTTCTGCGGCTTTCAAAACAATGCCACTAATTGTGATGCGACCATCAACGTTCTTGGAGCTGGCGAGGCTTGGACTGACCAATTGAAATGACGTGCAATCGTAGACCACCCTAATAGTGGTGCCATAGCGTGGTACGAATGAGAACTCGTGAGGCAGCAGTCCTGCACGGAATGGCGCGTCAGGTTGATAGCTGTGGTCGGATGGAGTCACTTTCACTTCCACAAAGGTTTCAATATACATAAAAAGCAAATTTGGGAGATCCTCAAACTTCGCATTTAAAAGTTGAACGCGATAGCGATATTCTGGCTTTGGTGAGGGTTTCAAACACTTACTCAGTCACTCAAGAACTTTAAAAAATGTCCTGAGGAGTGTTTTTTTATTTAATATGTGCCCACTACGTGGCTTTAAGGGAATAGGTGGAGTAATGTGTGTGCCTTTTGTAGTAGGTGACCGGCTTTTATTCATGAAGTCATTATGATAGTCACATTTTATGACGCCCGGTGGCAATGTACGCTTGTGCCATACGTTATTACTGCAATATTTTATGTTGTATTGTGGAGCATGCATACAGGACGCGTGTATTTGTAAAGCAGTAAAGTTACCTTGGCCGCTTTCCCGAGCTTATTTTCTCTGGATTCACATCCTGATGCGCGGCTGCGTGGTAGAACACCCGATTGCCACGCAAACGACCTGGTTCAATATAAAATTTAAAACGAAAAATATAAGTTTTATATAATTTGTTTCATTACACATTCCTCGATATCTCGCTCACGCACAAGATGACCATCATTCCCTCGCAGCCAACGACACCAGCGCTGACGACCAATTTCTGTGAAACGAATTCTTTAAGACTATCGCGTTAATTGTTAATAGCAACATCAGACATGTTGGCTTCCATGGTACATCATCTGATATTGCTCTCCTAGTGCCGGGTGATTGCTAAGGTACATTCCATGATAAAGTAAAGACACGATTTATACCTTGAGGTAACACACTCATACATATATACACGAAAGTGATTTGTAATTTGTCATTCATATGTGTATTCATTAAAAACAACAGCTTGGAGCTGCGGCATTCCTTTAGCCTGTGGAAAATAAGAGCACGCGCGACACGAAAAATTTAAGTAAGCATGAGTATCATGCCAATGAGCAGCCGTTTATAGCCTTCTTATCTAGTGTAATCTCTCCTCGAGTAAATTCAGCAATCGTGCGTTCTTGACGGGCTCAAAAACACCAGTTTTCTCAATGCTTGTCACTTAAACGTAAGAGGGAATCCGTTCACTAATATCTTTGTTCTCTAGCCACTGCGTTTGTATATAGCATAGAATGTGGTAGTTTTTACATTGTTTATGATGTTTCGTTTGCTTCTTTGAAGCATGCACATAATAAACTGGGTAATCTTAGAAACATCCAAAATGATATCGAGCACAAAGTAAAAAGTTTGTAATTTATCCGACAATGCTTCATCCATCATGCCTTTTGACTTAGAGGACTATCGAGGCACTTCTCCACTTTAAAGCGTTTGAAGTTTTCATTTAAAAGGGTCTTTCACAGTCCATCAAAAAGAGAACGCTATTGTCATCAAGCTCTCATCTTGTAAACAAGGCTTGGTCGGATGAAGGTCATGGTACATAGAGACGCAAGAGCACGTAGTTTCTTTCGGACACTTTCAGAACTTGATTCGACGTAATGATCCTTTTGTTTCACTCTATTTTAAATTATTTTCGTATTGTCTGAAAACAAAAATGCAGTCAAGCCATTTTCTAACAATAAAATTTAGTGCTGCAGCCGGCAAATAAAAAAAACGGCAAGTAAAATAAAGAAAGCAGTACTCGGAAGTTTCGCCTTTGGAGTTCAATGCGCTAGCGATATCCTGTATAGTGCACATACTTCAAACATATAGTGTACGAATTGTTTTCGAGCTTGCTATGCACCCACTGCGTAGTGTTGAGGGAATAGGCGCAGTAACGCGTGCGCCTTTTAACGCGACAGCGTTAAGAAGCTCGTATCGTAGAAATTCTGGCGTTGGCATCGTTGGTTGTGAGCTAAAAATCATCATCTATGCATGACCGCAAAAATTGAGAAAGATAGAAGTCAAATTAACAAAAATTATGAGTCTTAGTGGGGATCGAACCCAGGTCGTTTGAATGGCAAGCGGGTGCTCTGCCATAGCCAAAGCTCAGCTTCTGAATACAGGAAAAATATCTTCATCTGCATGAAAACGCAGGGAAGGTGACTTTCATGCTTTACATACACAAGCGTCCTGTATACATCTTCCACAATACATGAAATATTGCCGTAGTAATGTTTGGTACAATCACACATTGCCGTCGCTTGTCAAAACTTGAAATTATCGTAATGACTTGATAATTTAAAGCCAGTCACCCACTACAAAAGGCACACAGGCTACTGCACCCTTAAGGCCACGTGTAGTGGGTGCATGGCCAGTTCGAAAAATTTTCATACACTAGTGTTTGAAGTACGCACTAGAAACAAAATCTCGCAATCACGTTCAACTCCAAAAAGCGAAGCTCAAGGATCCCTCAAATTTTTTGTGTGTGTGTGAGGTGACAAGGCCTGTCCTACATCTCCTGTTCATCCTTGAATTCAACTTCGTCGCCACAACAAACTGAAATGGACGTTCCAGGAAAAAAGAAAGACATTGAGAAATACTGAATTTCACGTATCACTCGCACAAACATAACATGAGCAACGTTGAAGAATTCTGGAATGTGTACACCTTCTAAGCGCGCAGTTGCCGTTTTGCTTGAATGTTGCTAAAACTAGGCCATTGGTGGTAGGAAATTGAAGCCACGAAAATAGATGGTAGCCAGCACATTGCCGGCGTCTTTCGAAATCTCTTCACGGAATGTGCGTGGGTTCACATGCTGAACAACGTTTTCCCTACGTCAGCGACAAGCCCTCAGGCTCAAAAATTTCTAGGCTTTTTCGCCAGTTCGTTTTTTTTCAACTTACGCGGCTCGTTCCTGGCTTGTAGCCAAAATATTTGCGCAGTAAAGCGGGCGTTCAGAAGTAGTGCCAGCCATTACACAAAGTCCTTTAGCAGCCGGTGTGTATTGGAACAAATAAGTAGGTCCTTTTTAAGACAGTGCACACATATTCACAAATCGCCCATCTATTCAGTTTGATTTTCATAGGTTTTTTTACGCCATCTCTGTACACAATAACTGCACGCATGGTGACTGGATCTAAGTAATAACTTGGTTCAGAGAGCTATACTACGCAACGGCATGGCAATTACTATCGTCTCACATGCACAAATCTATGCAGACCAGACAAACTAGCTCATAACGCAATATTTTAAAGAATAGTAGGGTAAGCTGAAGCATAATAAGACGCAGGGCAAAACGTGACTTTTTCACTTTCACAAACTCTGCAGCTAATGCAAGAAGTACTTTTTTTGTTTCTCATTTCAAACGGTAGGTGCTGGTACTTGTACATCTTTCTGTATTAATAGTTGACGATTTCTCACTGCACTCATGCGGGAAAGTTTACGCGGTTGCTGTCAGTACATTAGTGTAAAAAATGGGTTCATACATGAAATATGCATTTGTTACTTATTACTTATTTGTGACACACTACTTGTTATATTTATTTTTCTTACCTATTACTTCTAACTATACTTACCGCCGAAATTTTCGTTCATTTGGTGGTCGGGGTTCAAGCTAGTTATTTTTTTTCCATTTCGGGCATGCCAAAAAGACCAAACACAACAAAAACACCAGAATGTCTTATGAAGTTAACCATTTACTTACACTCCTTATATACTATAAGACATGGTTTAGCAGGGTTTGCACATACAAGATAGTATAATATAGAGCTTAGTGAAACAAAAAAGACATGAAAAAACACTGATTGCTGTTGAGAATCACTCCATTCGCTCTGTGCCGAGGTTGCTCCGCGTTCCCAAAGATACTCTCAAGAGGCGCATGAAAAACTGTAACAATCTCCAAGTTAAGCCGTGCACAAACACGTCTTTGAATCAACTTTTAAGCACAATTTTTTTCCAATAGCAAAATGTTGAAAATAACGAGCACTATAAGATCTGAAATTCATTGCCTGAAAAAGCCCGGCCGACGTTAGTTGAAAGACACGAAACGCGCACTCAGTTCTGCATCACAACATCAAAACTAGGGGAATAAGACGTTGCAGAATACATCTGGGTTCCGATTGTTCAATATTTCAATAAGATGCAAGTGTTCAACAAAAAATGACATTAGCACAAACAAAGAGAGATGGTGTTTGATCTGCAAGTGGTTTCGGAACAACAGATCGTTAGGGTTTGGATTTAATGCGGGAAGTGCGACAACTGGACTCATCAAGACTGCGGGAGGGGCCATGGAGAGAAGTTAAAGTGCTTCTACAGCAACATCATATGAGGTGAAATTTTTTTCCCACTTCCTAATTTTGCCCCGTAGATTGAAAAATGTGAAACCGGGAGGAATATTTTTTTTATTTTTATAATAAACAGACAAAGTGTGACAACATATTCATATTTATGAAGCACATACCTTGAACCCAGAAAGAAGTTTCTGCATTGATGTTTAATGACAACGATTGAAATGAAAAAAATAACAATTTTCGAATTTTGTGGCAGTTTTCCCACGCTACTTTACAACCTCGAATAATGTCTACAGTTCCGTTTTAAGATTGCCTTATTAAGTCAAGTTAATAAGAAGGCAACAAACCAGAAATATGGTTTATGTAAGGAAACCTAAATGTGTAGAGGCCCCGCCCAGTTAGCCCAAACGTGAAAACTGGTTGCCTTTGTAACTAATGACAGTTAGACTAAAAAATGTAATTTTTTTCAATATAAAGAATACTTTTTTAGTTGAGAATTTCTGGTTGAAATGCTGCAGAACATCCCTCGTCTATTTAGTTAGGTGAACTACAGCCCGCGCCCTCTAGAGGTGTAGTTTCCTTTTTTTGTAACAATTGAGATTTTTTTTATAGTACTGCTATAAGAGTAATGATCCACTCGTTTTCACACATCGCACCCAAGAAATAACTTTTGTACTATCGACGTCAACTGAAATTTTAACGGCGGCACCCATCATAAAGTCACCACTACTGACAGGCGCACAACACTTCTGCTGCGCAGCGCATGTCGACGGGGATGCCTGGATGGTGCGCTTTATACCAATGCTAATGCTTGCTGCTATTACGTTTTATTTGGCGCTGATATAATAGCAGTAAATTTCGTAATCATTACTGATATTTCCAACCATATTTTTGCTTCAGTATACCTCGATTCAAATTTTTCCCCTTCCTTGTAGCATTTAAAGTTCCGGTCTGACGAAACCGAGACACCGCGTTTTCTGCCCACCGGGTATGACCACTTTCAAATACGATCATAAATTTCGATCGCGAATGCATTGAATCACGTGTAAGTGTTGTGACTTTTAAAACGAAGGGATGCCACCAATTGATACGCACAACTTTTCAAACTGTCCTCAAGCCAATAAGTATAAAGCTAAATAACGAGTTTCTATCGTTAGTACTCTCAACGTCATTTGGTGGTGGCAATGCATTTCCGCCTCCATACAGATTACGTGCTTGAAAATTACAGGAGTGACACTATTATAAATGTTTGTTCGGAAAATATCTATTGTCGAAAAAAAAAACCTGTGTAAAGCAGTGCATCACATGCTACGGTGCGGCGACGGTGGCCACAGATTGTTCCATTAAATAACCGCCAACAGTTGTTCAATGTGATCAAATGTAACTACGCGGGTGTTCTGGTACATTCCCTCCGAGTGCGAAGGAAAAAAAACGATCGACTGAGAAGAGATACATCGACTAAGGAAAAAAAGAACGATAAATGAATTGTTCAGAAGGAAGAAAGAACGCCAAGAAGAAACTTCGTGTTGAAGAGACTGGACGTGCAAACACGGGCACCAGAGAAAACTTAACACACCTAGACTTCCATTTTTGGTGTGTGTTTCTACGGTTAATCTTTGACATAAGCACGCACCATCTGCCTCAGCTCTCTGTTGTTCTGTGGCTTTCGCCTTCGAATCGTCTTAAGCGAATTCATACGGCACCATCTGCATTAGTTTGCAGTAAAGTAGATACTAAGCATCGTATTTACTTGATAATTCCAAGCAGACAGTCTGATTATATGTTATGCCCTCAAGCAGGCGAATTGTATTTCTTATAGCCACCACGCTGCCACATAAGAAAATTTACCATTTTCCTTGGAGTCTCCTAAAATCTGACGTTTCAGGTAAATAGCATTCATCAAGCAACACTTAAACTCGTTGCATGTCATGAAAAACAATGTGTAGGTGAAATATTTATTTGAGTATTTTTCTGGTCACAATATGCTTGCACTTTAAGCGTGAATTCACTCGCAGAATAAGCTGATATTGAGGTGTTCTTGCTCGTATCGTGTGGTGTCCCTTGTTTTATCAGCGTCCAAGACATTTCGAGGTAACGACTACAACGGCAACAACAACATGTACCATTCATATTGGAATGAAAATACTTAGTCAGGTGCTGCTTATGTGCATGCTTATGCACTTGCCGCGATTTCACGCCTCACTTTTTCGCGTTCAATACACGGGGCTAAAAAAAACGCGCAAGGTTGAAATCTTCAGCAACAATCGATGGCGCGTCATGAGATGAACAACGTGATCTATCAAAGCAGCCAAATGCACGGTTTACTACGACAGACCGAAAGGCATCTGAATTCAAACCTCGAATTTAACTCAACTGAGCAGCTCTTTATTCTCCCCTTCTCTTCTTGTTATCTGACGGTGGATAAGCTTATCGACACCAAACAGAAAAACTTCCTGTTTTCATTCCCTGTCCCCTTTCAAGTGTGTCTCTCGAAAAGTGGAGACCATAGGGCATTACGTGATATACACGTCAACCACGTACTGCAAAACTAGGTAGCCGGAAATGTCTGGTTCCGACAGGGCGCGTTTGGTTAGCTTGTTGTTCTCTCTCTTTTCTTTCCTTTTTTTCTCATTGCTAAGCAGGGTGTCTTTATCAATTTATTTCCTGCTTACGTACTCTTCATCCTCTGTTTGCATTCGCGTTGATTCAGCACCTTTTTATGCATTTAAATTCTTTCATTTCCCAACGCAACCCAAGCACGGCCTTTCATACTCTGATCACGTTCGACTCCGGTACACAAGCCTCGCTTCCGACTGCTCTTTGCGTTCTATTCGCACCGGATATCCCGTGTGTCGCGTTCGGAAGAGAAATTGTGCGCCCCCCCCCCCCATTTTTTTTAATGCTTTCTATCGGCTGTCAAGTGCACCCCTCTCTATTTGTCTCGTCTTTCGAGAACATTTTTCACACTAAAAATGGGTCATTGTCAGATGTATTTAAAAGAGAGAAAAAAATATTGGCGGAGCTAGATCCGCATTTGTACTCGTCCCCTCTCCCATCCAACAATAACATTTTGTCTTGTTGTGGCACACACAAAACAAAACAAAACGAGGCTCGATATGACACTCAAGCACTCGCAAGCTTACGAATGATGTGGGCTCCAATAATAAATTTCGCAATAACCTCTCGCCTGGCTCTTTATGAAGCCACTCATGAGGGACTGCCTAAAAATTGTCAGACTAAGAGAACGTTATTTAAAAGCACTCATTACTCTGTACCACGAAATAGTGTAATATTAGTGCATTATAATAAGCAATTTGAATTAAGTTCTAATTCAGTATGTATTCATTGAAAAGTGATTGATTGATTGATACTCTGGTTTGGCATATATAGAACAAAATGTCAGACCAATACTATACTTCAATCTTATTTTTGGCTAAGTCTATTTAAAAAAAATTACACATTTCACATCATTCGCTGGAAGCAAAACGTTGAACAAACAACTTTTCGAACGTGGTAGTGCCTTCATGTATATATATACATATATATATATATATATATACGTATATATATATATATATATATATATATATATATATAACTCGAAAACTGGATTCGCATGTTTATTGGCATGGCATTAACGAGCTTGTTTCTCAGTAATTGCGGTGTCGGCATCGTTTGTTCTGAGTGAAAATTTGTGAAAGATGTAATGGAGTTATCTTTAAAATATTTTGTTCGAGTGGGAGCTAAACCCAGTACTTTTTAGTGACAAGGAAGTGTTATGCTCCAGAGCTGTGCCTAAAAAAAACAAATAACGAAACACTACATGAATGTCATGAAATGCTAGAAGCAACCTATTTGCGTTGAAGACGTGCGAAATCGCCAAACTTCAAGATATGAGAATTACACAAGTGAGAAGTTTTAAGAGCCACCCCCCTGTTGAAAATACCCAGACTTATTTCGTTATTATCATCAGCAAGAACATTAACGAAATCTGCAGTTGCCTTCATTGTATGTTCGCTCTTTGCCCTTAGGCCCGGCAGTGTGCATTTGGCTCTTTCGCAAAAAGAAAAAAAAATTCATAGCGGAAACTTCGCAACTACTCCCAGTCATCATTCTATAGTATATTTTGAAGCGTGCGATGTTGCCCGTGCAGACATTCTTTTTTTTTTGGGGGGGGGGGGTGGGGGTGGGGGGCTTGGACGAGGTATTCACCGAAAAGAAAAGTGAGGCAATAATACAGAAGCACTAACAGCTGCACTAATAGACACAAACTAGGCCCGGTCGCGGTATCACTTTTGAACTTTTGAGGCAAAGCTCAAGCGTCCTTGCAGCATTTTTTCGCGTTTCTTATTCAAGCCTCTCAATGGAGCACCAAGAAAAAAAAAGACGAACCTAGCAGGCTAGCGCTATCGTCGTTTCTCAATGTACCAATCTTAACGGTTGTGTTACGGCCGCATAACACTCGTTACTGTCGTATAACACTCTCTCACCAATGCAGAAGCATGCATGATGTCTTGCCATGCTGCGAGAACAGGAATGGTACTGTTAGAACTGGCTGGTGCACAGTAAGACTGCACATTTTCATTGCCATAAAGCCTGGGCCTTAAGAAAATCAGGCTAAAAAGAGATGGCATTATGTTCATAGGCCAGTTTCCTCTTATTGCTATTTATCTACAATAGAAAATGGGGCAGACAGCGAATGTTTCAGTGCGCGTGAATTTCAGAACATAGTTAAAGAAACCTATACAAGCCAGCCGTTTTTTGAGAATGCGTAGAAGACTTCACTGTCTTATTCAAGAGCCAATAACCAGGTGACAAAATTGCCCTTATGCCCGTGATCTTATCATCATCATCATCATCATCATCATCATCATCATCATCATCATCATCATCAAAGATTACACCTATCATTTTTCTTTTCATCACTCGTTGCGTCGTCCTCAGTTTAAGCGGAACCTTCTTTGTAAGCATATATGCTTCTGCCCGCAGGTAAGTATCGGCAATACGTAGCTGTTATATACCTTCCTCTTGAGGGTTAGTAGTAGGTTGCTATTCATGATTTGAGAATGCTCGCCGAATGTGATCAACCATCATCATCAGCCTGTCTACGTCCACTGCAGCAAAAAAGCCTCTCCCAGGTTTCGCCAGTTAATTCGGTCCTGTGCTTGCTGCTGCCAATTTATACCCGCAAACTTCTTAATCTCATCTGCCCACCTAACCTTGTGTCTCCCCCTAACCCGCTTGCCTTCTCTGGGAATCCAGTCAGTTACCCTCAATTACCAGTGGTTATCCTGTCTACGCGCTACATGCCTAGCCCACGTCCACTTCCTCTTCTTGATTTCAACTATGATATCCTTAACCCCTGTTTGTTCCCTTATCCACTCTGCTCTCTTCTTGTCTCTTATGGTTAAAGCTACCATTTTTTTCCATTGCTCACTACGTCGTCCACAATTTAAGCTATACCCTCTTTGTAAGTCTCAAGGTTTCTGCTCTGTAGCTAAGTACCAGCAAGATACAGCTGTTATATACCTTCCTTTTGAGGGATAGCGGCAATGTACCTGTCATAATTTGAAAGTGCTTGCCAAGTGTGCTCCACCCCTTTCTTATTCTTCTAGTTACTTCAATCTCGTGGTTCGGTTCTGCGGTTATTACCTGCCCTGAGTAGACATAGTCTTTTACAACTTTAAGTGCACTATTACCTATCTGGAAGCGCTGCTCTCTTCCAAGGTTGTTGTACATTACTTTCGTTTTCTGCAGATTAGTTTTAAGACCCACCTCTCTGCTCTCCTTGTCTAACTCCGTAATCATAAGTGGCAATTCGTCCCCTGAGTTACTCAGCAATGCAATGTCATCGGCGAAGCGCAGGTTACTAAGGTACTCACCATTAACTCTTATCCCTAACTGTTCCTATTCTAGGCCTCTGAAAACCTCCTGTAAGCACGCGGTAAATAGCACTGGGGAGATTGTATCTCCCTGCCTTACACCCTTCTTGATTGGTATTCTGTTGCTTTCTTTATGAAGCACTCTGGTAGCAGTTGAGCCCCTGTAGATTTCTTCCAGGATGTTTATATATGCTTCATTGACGCCCTGAATCCGCAGCGTCTGCACCACTG
Source organism: Rhipicephalus microplus (assembly GCF_043290135.1). NCBI lineage: Eukaryota > Metazoa > Arthropoda > Arachnida > Ixodida > Ixodidae > Rhipicephalus > Rhipicephalus microplus. The sequence continues at coordinate 218,023,465 of NC_134700.1, forward strand.
CTGATATTTCTACTGAATCAAACGCTTTCCCGTAATCAATGAAGGCTATGTGTAGTGGTTGGATGTATTCTGAGCATTTCTCTCTACCTGATTGACAGTATGAATGTGTTCGATTGTTGAGTAGCCTGTTCAAAATTCTGCTTGTTCCTTTGGTTGACTGAATACTAATGTTTTCTTAACTCTATTAGAAATTAAATTTGTAAATAGCTTGTATACTACGGAGAGCAATCTGGTCGGCCTGTAATTCTTCAAGTCCTTGTCATCTACTTTCTTATGTATTAAGATTATTTTAGCATTCTTGCAAGACTCCGCTACTCTTCCCGTCAGGAGACACCTCGTAAACAAGATGGCTAGATTTTCTAACACAATCTGTCCTCCAATTATAAGGATGTGATCAACCACATCCTTATAATTCTAGTTATTTCACTGTGATATGTACAGCTCCGGGGTTACTACCTGTCCTAAGACGACATACTCCTTTAAAACTTCCAGCGTCTCTCCACATATCGCAAAGCGCTATTTTCTGCCGAGACTGTTGCACATTAATTTGGTTTTGAGCAGAACATTTGCAGGCCTACTCTTCCTCTTTCCGTGTCCAGGAAACCAACGCACCAAACAGTACATCTACAATTTACATCAAAAACACCCGCATTGACGACACCGTTTCCCTCGCAGTTATCAACCGTGAATCCAGATACTTCGCTTCGTGCCTGCTTATTGACGCTCCCTTATCCTCGTCTCCCAATTCGAGGGGAGCAGTGTCGTCACCGAGGGCGTTTTCGATTGATTGATTTGTGGGGTTTATCGTCCCAAAACTACCATATAATTATGGGAGACACCGTAGTGGAGGGCTCCGAAAATTTCGACCACCTGGGGTTCTTAAGACGTGAACCCAAATCATAGCACACGGGCTTACAGCTTTTTCAGCTCCATCAAAAATGCAGCCGCCACAGTCGGGATTCGATCTCACGACCTGCGGGTCAGCAGCCGAGTACCTTAGCAACTAGACCACCGTGGCAGAGCCAAGGGCATTTCGAAAGTGAATGCTAGATGCGTTGTTTTATGCGTTGGTTTCTGTTTCAACTGCTAAACTGGCCATATTTTATCACTCCGTCGTGGTTACGGGCTGCCACCTCTCAAAAACTTCGAAGCGGTGGGAAGGGCTTGAATTTGCCCATTAGACTAGATAGGTTATAGTTCTACTGGAGAAAAAGTTAATTTCGTTAATTTCACTAATTGCTGCTGCAATTATGTTTGTGCAAATCTGAAAATGCATTTTTTACAGTAAAAACGAGAGGTTTCAGCGGCGCAGTGTTCTGAATAAACTGGACAGAAGTGATTTCATCGTCGAGAAAGTATTGGGACCATGGCACTGCCCATCCAATTTCCGAAAGGCAACAAAAGCACCGTTGCATTTTCTCGAATACACTGGCCTGTTTCATCGTTTGTTATGGTGAAACTGTTACGCGTCGGCACAGTCAGTGACCTTTTCTCTCCTCCTCTATAACTTTCCTTCCACTCTCCCCTTCCCCAGCGCAGGGTAGCCTACCGGGGCTCAGCCCTGGTTAACCTCCCTGCCTTTCTCCTTATGTTCTTTCTCTCTCCCTTCATGCACCTTCATCCGACATATCCGGCTGGCGAGCTCCAGCTCTGCTTCAGCCGCGTTCGTCTGCAGTTTTCGGAAGCTTTCGCTCGCACATATAGCGTACAAAGCGCATGACAATGTTATTGATTTGAATTTATTAGAAAGCATGATGTCCATGAAAAAAAATGAGTCTTGAGGATTCGTGTGATTTAAAAAAAACAATAAAATAAGCTAGCAAATATTTATGCTACACATAGAATGAACGAATAAACTTCATTAGACCTAAGAGGCCTTCCGGAGCCTGCGCCGGAAGGAAGTGATCCCCTCTTCACGGGAATTCATATGCGTCTTCCACCTCCTGGCCCCTGAAAATGAGCCGCTGAACGTCAAAACACAGTGGGAAAGAGCATATTGTACGGCAATGCAGGTCGGAATTTAAAAGGGAAAAAGAAAGGAACTGGCAACGACACGAGGCGCACGTTTACTTCAGACCCTTTGTTTGTCGTCGATCCACTCAGTGTTAACAAGCTACGAAAAGAAAGTAAGAGAAAAGTGAGAGACAGTTGAAGTGTTTGAGAGAGCGTGAACATCGTAAGTGAAGCTGCGTGGGGAGCTCGGCGAATGCAATTGAGCACGAGCAAACACAAAGGAACGAATTACTTCCGCGTCCGCGGGCACAAAGAAGTGAGGAACGTCGAACGGGTTGCCATTATTTCGGTCGAGGAAGCGTGTACGCCTTCGCAAACCCTAGTCGCCGTACAGAGGCAAATGCCAGCCAGCTTAGCCGCATCCGGACGCATTCGCACAAAGGAAAAGAAAGTGCGCCGACGCGCACTCACAAAAGCATAAGGGCCCGATGACGAAGATCGTCCGTTGTCTCTTAAGATGCCACCATGCGCGTTCACAATGACTTCGCTGCTATTAATCGATGGAGGGATGCTTAGCCGTGCACTGCTACCGCTCAGTGAAGTTCCCGAGCACCCAACGTACAGAATCTGCGTCGCTGTCAGCACAACTTCGTGATCACTAGTCGCTCAACAAATAAAGTGCCTAAGGGCTTGGCATTGGAGACCGGAAACGCACTACAAAGCCAGGTTGGTAGCGTGGGCTATCAAGACTTCTTTCGATACATCAGAGTCAATTACTTAAATTAAGATGGGAAAAACGCTAGTTCTAAGCTCTGAATGGCCCGCAGCACGGTAATCAAGGCTTTTGGAATTCTGGAATTCTGGAAGTGTTGTACGGATGGCTGCGATAACATGTGCTTTGAAAGACACAATGAATAATGTTCAAGATATAGCTGGATAAAATTCATTAAAGCTGTGCTACCAATATTTTTCACAATCACTACTGAATATTACCTTTCCATACTAGTGCAAGTTGTTCTATGTATATATACTAGTCAATTTGAGGCAGTGTTAGAGGGAAACCGTGTGGCATGAAACTTCTGGACAACTTACAGCGAACTGTATATTGAGTGCTCCAGTCGGTACTCACAACTTGCTTTCAAGGAATATCACATGCCTTTCATTGATCGATTGATATGTGGGGTTTAACGTCCCGAAACCACCATATGATTATGAGAGACGCCGTAGTGGAGGGCTCCGGAAATTTCAACCACCTGGGGTTCTTTAACGTGCACCCAAATCTGAGTACACGGGCCTACAACACTTACGCCTCCATCGGAAATGCAGCCGCCGCAGCCGGGATTTGAACCCGCGACCTGCGGGTCAGCAGCCGAGTACCTTAGCCACTAGACCACCGTGGCGGGGACATGCCTTTCATTGTGGTGTTCAAGTTGTCAGTGTAACATTGCGACAAAAAAGGAATTTCATTGGTTGTTTAGTACACAAACATTAGGTGGTCATTAAGCCACATTATTTCGTGTCAAGGACACGAAGTTCCAACTAACGCTTGCTGACTATATACTATACGTAAAAACACAGAAAACTTAATATTTATATTTCCCTGGACATGCGCATGACTCTGTGATTGCACACGAGAAATCGATTCGCTATCCAAATGGTTTGTAATGGAAATTTGTCTTATCTAAACGATTATGTTGCACACACTTATTTGAATGTGCGACTGAAATCTTTACCGCTAGCCAGAGCTCAGCTAACATCTTAGGCGTGTTATGGGAGGCAGTGGTTTCACAACACACCTTCAGCGATGACGGTGACCTCAGGCCAATGAAAACACGTGCGTGGGTTGGCTCTCCTGCCGGTATTAGTAGTAGTAGTAGTAGTAGTATTTTTATTTACAGTAAGCCGGATACAGAGCTCACTGCAGGGGTAGAGGGCTCAAGGCGAACAGCCTGACAAAGGCCCTTGTCCCTCCGCAGTCCGTGACAGTGCAAAGCTTAAACAATATATATATTCAATACATTGGTTTCAAGCAACCTGAAATTGTAAACACAAAATTCAAACATAAATAGCATAAGAAGTTTACATAACACATTTTAAGAATTAGAGGTCACTGTCATTATAATTCACAACTAAACAATATCAATGAAACAACTCAAAAACAGACACAAAATGCATGCGGATACAATGAATTCCGCTGTATACACTCGTACAATTGACAAAGAAGTTTATGAACAATTTAGGCATTTGCAGAGGCATGAGACTCCATTACGTAGTTTCGATAGTGTAGACCGGTGGTTATGAATAAGTTCTTTTTTTGTTTCTTGAAAGTCGCACTACTAGCCCTAAAGTTCAATTGATCGGCAAGGGTATTTAAAACCTGAGGTACCTGGTAAGCAATACTTTGTTTTCCATACTTGGCTCTTGTTCTAGGAGCTCGTTTCTTTTGTTCTCGCATACTGTAGTGTGGTCTTTCAGTGCAACTTTCTTCATATAGCTTAGTCTTTTGTATTAGCTGAAGTAATTTAAAATGATATAATTGATGAATTCTGAGTATAGAATGTTTAATGAATAGTGGAGCAGTGCGCAAGTCTTGTAGATTCCCCCTGTAATTTTCAAAGCAGCGCAATATTTTCTTTTGTATAGTTATTAACTTATGGTAATTCCCTTTTGATGTCGTTCCCCAGACAAACATCCCATAACTTACTTTAGAATGGAAGAGTGCATAGTACATACTTATTTTTAACCTCAATGGGATTAAGTGCATTGTTCTAAAAAAACAACCAACTATTCGCGCTATTGCGGTGATCAGATGATTTACATGTGTATTTGAGTTTAATTCCTCCTGAAACCATACACCAAAAAACTTTTTTTCCCTAACATGTGCGATGCAATTTCCTTCGAATTTTAAAGCTATGTTACTAATAGGTTTGTTTATAGGTCCGAATATCATATAGGTTGTTTTTTTTTGCATTCAAGCGCAGTTCATTTTGCCTTAACCAATTTGAAAGATTGCTTAGATGATTATTTACACTGACCTCAAGTGATATCAGATTGTCTGATGAAAAGAAAACATTCGTATCGTCAGCGTACATTATAAGTTCAGGAGAATGAGGTATATCGACAATATCATTTATATAGACAAGGAACAATAATGGCCCCAGTATAGACCCTTGGGGGACTCCTTGGTTCAACTTTATCTTTGCAGAAATAGTGTTATTCAGTTTTACATATTGATAACGATCTTCTAGGTAACTTTTAAACAGTTGTAGTGCAACTCCACGCACCCCATAACTTGATAATTGATAATTAGGCATCGAACGACCTTCTGTCTCAACGCTTTATTTAGGAAGCCTCTTTACATCAAACATTCTTTGGACTTCGCAATATGGCGATTAACAGCGGGAGATTTATTTGATGAAGATTCGTTAAATGTTTGCGTAATAGCTCTATCGGCTGTACTGTTAAGCATTATTGCGCTAAACCAAACCGCTCTTTCTGCCAGTACACAGCTTTCGTTCACTTGTGGTATATACCGATACCAAAATGTTTGTTTTACTTGCCAGCTACGCATATTCAAGAGCAATGGAAAGTTCAAAGCCCGCAATTTTTTTTTCTCGCTTGAAGAGGCCCTGCAACACTTTTTGAGCTCGGTTGGAAAATGCTCGGTAGTCGGGGTCGGTGTCCAGGCTCCCGATAACATTCTAGTATTATAGCATAGCACACGACCTGAAATTTCTAATAAATTACCAAAGTCAGCTAAAAATCCCTATCTCTGCTCTCGACAAATGGCGCTACAGATTCAAGATCACTACGTTCCCGACCTAGTATCAGCCATGGGCTGATTTCAGTATGGCACACTCGGTCGTTACTGTGACCGCCGTGGGAGGGCGCGACAGGTCCACGAGTGCCCGCACGATCACACTGGAAAACCACGCATTCAAAGAGAGAAAACAAAAAGAGGAAAAGTGCTCAAGGTCACTAGGTGCGCGTGACGCATTTTCTTACCCCGTGTCATCTCTCTCTGCTTAGCTCCCAGAGCTTTCGTCGGGATGTTAAAGA